>NW_027362093.1:562500-1238333 GCF_039654945.1 Dendrobates tinctorius
AAGGGAGGTTCGTCGTCGCAGTCCTGAGGGTTCACCCCTGGAGTCCACCCAGCCTCACAGTATAATCAGGCCATGGACCTCGCTGGTACCTCGACCCCTACCCAAAAGGAACTTTTGCTCTTACGGGAAAATCAGACGAGGATAATGTATTTCCTCAAGTCTATGGAGTCCCGTCTGTCATCCTTGCAGGCCTCCGATCCTGGGAGTGCTCCCCAGATAGCTGGTCTCCAACAGGAGCTCGCCAAGCAGCGTGACACTCAGGCCCACATTCTAAATTATATGGCCTTGGTGGATAATCGCCTCCTGGCCCTCCAGACCGTTGCCTCTGCCCTGGCCCAGGCTGCAGCCCCGCACCCGCTACCCCATTTGGCGAAACCCCCGCAGTATAGTGGCAACCCCAAATTGTGTAGGGGGCCTCTAAATCAATGCCAGCTACACTTCGAGCTGTTGCCACATCAGTACCCCACTGACCGAGCCAAGGTGGCCTTTGTCGTGTCCCATTTAGAGGGGGATGCATTAGCTTGGGTAATCCCTCTCTGGGAACGAGATGACCCCTTTGTCTCCCAATTCTCTGTTTTTCTGGACACCTTTCGTAAGGTGTTTGATGAGCCGGGCCGCCTGGCCTCCAACACCGAAGCACTTTTTAATCTTCACCAGGGCTTGCTCTCGGTTGGTCAGTACGCCATTCGGTCCCGTACCCTGTCATCAGAGTTGGGTTGGAACAATGAGGCCCTGGTAGGAGCATTTTGGCGAGGACTCTCGGGTCAAATCAAGGACGAGCTGGCGGGTCGGGATACTCCAACCTCCTTGGAGGACCTGATCTCCTTGGCTACCCGCATCAACCTGCGCTTTCAGGAGCACTCCCAGGAGGCTGCTAGAGAGAGGAGATTCCCACGTTCCCTCCCGGCTACCCGTAGTCCGCCCCGCTCGCGCCCTGTGACGGCTTCTGTGGCTCCTGCACTGGAACCCATGCAAGTGGATCAACTCAAGCCGGTGGGGGAGCACCGAAGAGAAAGGGCCGCACAGGGTCTCTGCTTCTATTGTGGGAGTGCATCCCACTTCCTGCGTTCCTGTCCTGTGCGCCCGGGAAACGCCTCCGCCTAGGACAGGTAAGAGAGGCCTCCCTAGGTACCTGTGATTCCTCTCTACCCTTGACCCTTTCCGTCCTTTTGCATCTAAGCTCCAAACGTTTTTCTGAGTGGGTTTACGTAGATTCTAGTGCTGCTGGAAACTTTATTCAGCTCGATTCAGTAAGGAGACTTCGGATCCCTGTCAGATCCCTGGAGACCCCTTGGCAGATTGCTTCGGTCGACGGCCAACCCTTGCGGGAGTCCGTTACCCTGGTCACTGAAGAGGTGGAACTTCAGATTGCAGCCTTACATCGGGAGAAGATAGTCTTCTACGAGCTGCCTTTGTTATCTCATACCATCCTCTTGGGTCTTCCTTGGTTGAGAAAACACGAACCTATCCTTGACTGGCGCTCCTGTGACATTCTGCGTTGGGGACAGTCTTGCGAAAACAAGTGTCTGCTCACTGTTCAGCCAAGGAACTCCGTGCGATCAACTTCGGTGTCTACAGCTCTACCATTTGTGTATTGGTCTTTTTCGGACGACTTTAACAAGACGAAGGCAGAGAGCCTACCTCCACATTGCCCTTATGATTGTCCCATTGACCTTGTCCCCGGCTCCATCCCGCCCCAAGGTCAGATCTATCCGCTGTCTCCCTCTGAGACCCAGGCCATGACTGAATATATCCAAGAAAATCTGGCCAGAGCCTTCATTTGCAAGTCATCCTCTCCCGCAGGAGCAGGTTTCTTTTTCGTCAAGAAAAAGGATGGATCCCTCCTGTTACGGAACCCCCCAGCACTCTGAATAGAAGATGCATGTATGATAGGTGTAATGTGAGATGTATGCCCTTAACGCAGCAACCGACCGGCTGCCCCCCTGGGCAGAGGTAAACGAGATATCCCACTTCTGACCTCCTGCACCTTTGTAAATCCCTCGGCTATTGTAATATACGTCTGGCATCTTAATTGGAGCCTGTTATCTACTGACCCGAGACATTGATTGTCCTGCCCTCTGTATGTATATATATTCTGAGACCGATGAGTAAAATGTTGTCACACTGGAAATACGTGGAGAAGCAGTGATCTTTTATACGTTCCCATGTTACAAAGCCTTTCGAGCCAGAGTCCTTCATCCAGAAGTGAGGAAAAGCAGAGTGGACCTCCTGAGAAACGGGGTGGTAATGTAAAGAGGTTTTACAGCACAGAAGACCCCGTTACACCTCCGTCCCTGCATTGACTACCGGGGCCTCAACGACATCACCATTAAAAATAAATATCCGCTTCCTCTCATTCTGGAGATGTTCGATCGTCTGCAGGGGGCACGGCTCTTCACAAAATTGGATCTTTGGGGGTCTATAATTTGATCCGTATTCACTCCGGAGAGGAATGGAAGACCACTTTCAACACCCGTGACGGCCACTATAAGTATTTGGTCATGCCCTTTAGCTTGTGTAATGCCCTCACAGTCTTCCAGGAGTTTGTCAACAATGTATTTCGAGATCTACTCTACTCCTGTGTAGTGGGTGTACTTGGACGACATTCTGGTGATTTCCCCGGACCTGTCTACTCACAGAAAAGACGTCCACCAAGTCTTACTACGTCTGAGAGAGCATCGTCTTTATGCCAAGCTAGAAAAATGCGCCTTCGAACAGTCCTCCCTGCCGTTCTTGGGTTACATAATTTCCGACTCTGGTCTACGTATGGACCCAGGAAAAGTGTCTGCCATACTCAATTGGCCGCGTCCCCAGGGAATTAAGGCGATCCAGCGATTCCTTGGTTTTGCTAATTACTACCGGCAGTTTATCCCACACTTTTCCACCTTGACCGCTCCTATCTCCGCCCTGATCCGTAAGGGAGCCAACCCTCACCTCTGGTCGTCTGAAGCAGAGAACGCCTTCCAAACCTTGAGACAAGCCTTTGCTACAGCTCCCGTACTCCATCGTCCTGAAACCAACAAGCCCTTCACCCTTGAGGTTGATGCCTCTGCCACCGGAGCCAATGCGATTCTTTCTCAGAGATCTTCCTCCGGACGACTGGTCACCTGTGGTTTCTTCTCTAAAATGTTCTCCACCTCGGAGAGAAACTATGCCATCAGTGACAGGGAGCTGCTCTCCATTAAGTTAGCCATGGAGGAGTGGCGGTATCTTATGGAGGGAGCTGTACATCCATTCATGATCTACACAGACCACAAGAACCTGGCATACATCCAGTCAGCACTAAGACTTAATCCCCGGCAAGCCAGGTGGTTGCTGTTCTTTGCGTGGTTCGATTTTGAGCTTCATTTCCATCCCAGAAAGATGACTTATCCAGGTCCTTTCTGGTCACCGATAATGAGGAGGAACTAAGGAACCATCGCATATTCTGGATCCTAGCAAAGTCATCGTGGTCGCCCCTGTTAATCTGACCTCATTGCCGCCGGGTAAGACCTTTGTCAAGGAAAGCGAAAGGAAGCGAGTTTTACACTGGGTCATGCCTCCAAGCTAGCAGGCCATGTTGACCTCAAGAAAACTCTCTCCCTCATCTCTATTGGTGGCCCTCTCTTCCTCAAGATGTCCGAAGTTTTATCGCCTCTTGTCCATCTTGTGCCAAAAAGAAAGTCCCTCGGCACCTATCCTCTCGTCTCTTGCACCCGCTTCCTTTTGCTTCGGCCCCCCTGGCAGCACATTGCAATGGACTTTATTACTGATCTGCCTCGGTCTTCGGGCCACACAGTCATCCTGGTGGTCATGGATTGATTTTCCAAGATGGCCCACTTCATCTCTCTGCCTAGATTACGTTCTGCTCCCGAGTTGGCGAGAATCTTCATCTCCTAGGTGTTTCGGATTTACAGCTTCCCCAAGCACATTGTTTCGGACAGAGGGGTTCAGTTCACCTCGCGGTTTTGGAGAGCCCTATGCAAAATGATGGAAGTGACGTTAGATTTTTCCTCTGCCTACCATCCCCAAACTAACGATCAAGCAGAAAGTACTAATCAGATCCTTGTAACTTATCTCTGACATTTCTCCCACGCCCACCAGAACGATTGGTCCAGCTTGCTCCCTTAGGCCGAATTCGCCTATAACAACTATACTAGCGAATCCTCTTCTAAGTCACCCTTCTTTATTGTCTACGGGCAACATCCTGGTGTACCTCTGCTGGCACCTCCCTGACTCAGGTGTGCCGGCGGCCGATCTTCTGACCGAGGAGTTCTCCAGGGTCTGGCAGGAGACCAAAACCGCACGTGAACGAGCACGAGACAGGAACAAGAGACATGCCGATAAGACACGTCTAGATTCCCTGTTGTATCATCCTGGGGATAAAGTATGGCTGTCCTTGAAAATTGTCTGTCTTAAGCTCCCCTCGTATAAACTAGGTCCCCGGTACATCAGACCTTTTGAGGTCTTAGCCTGTATCAATGATGTTAAAGCTCAATGACAAGTTAAAGCTCCCAGCCTCGCTACGTAATCCCAACTCCTTCCACGTTTCCCTCCTGAAACTTGTCGTATTTAAACAGTTCCACGCTTCTACCGGTCGCTCGCCTCCGCCCGTTTCCGCACAGGATGTCTTTGAAGTTAAAGACATTTTTGCTATGAAAAGATCTAGAGGCAAGACCCTCTTCCTAATTGATTGGAAGGGTATTGGCCCCAAGGAAAGATCTTGGGAACCCCGGGAGAACATCCAGGGTCCTCGAATTTTAGCAAGGTTCCTTTCCGGTCTTAAGAAGAGGGAGCGTAAGGAGGGGGGTACTGTCACGCCTACCCTCGCCGCGGCCGCTGCCCTCGCTGTCACTGCAGCCACTGCTCCTGCCGCCTCTGCCTCTCCTCTCGTGCCTGCGCCGTCCTCTGCTCTCCGGCGTGCTCACCTCTCCCAGCGCGCTCCTGCAATAGGCGCGCATCACACAGCTCATCCACTTCTGGTCCTGCAGCTGGCCTCTGTCCCCCGTCTGGTGCGCATGTGTGCCTCGTACCATAGACTGCAGTACACCTCCTCCAGACTGAGCCGCCCTATCCCTTGGCCTCAGTAATCCTGGAGGACCCTGACCCGGAAGTCCTGCAGCGCGATCTATATCAGGTAGCCTCGCCTCCTGCTCGGTGCCTGATTATTACTTGTGTCTCACGACTGATTTCAGGTCCATGCTCTCCCGCGTTCCCCTTGCCCAGCGCTCTGTTCTCTACCAATCGCACTCTCGTACCTCTCCTTGTCAACCTCTTGAATTCCTTTCCAGAGTCCGTCCTCCCCTGCTTGTGCCTGCCTGCACCAGTATCTTTCCAGTGTCCGTCCATCCCGATCCGTGTCTGCCTTCACCCGTGTCATAGAATAGAATCATAGAATCATAGAATCGTAGAGTTGGAAGGGACCTCCTGGGCCATCTGGTCCAACCCCCTGCTCAAAGCAGGATTCGCTAAATCATCCCAGTCAGATGTCTGTCCAGCCTCTGTTTGAAGACTTCCATTGAAGGAGAACTCACCACTTCTCGTGGCAGCCTGTTCCACTCATTGATCACTCTAACTGTCAAAAAGTTTTTTCTAATATCTAATCTGTGTCTCCTCCCATTCAGTTTCATCCCATTGCTTCTAGTCTTTCCTTGTGCAAATGAGAATAAAGTTGAGCCTTCTACAATGTGACAGCCCTTTAGATATTTGTAGACAGCAATTAAGTCTCCTCTCAGTCTTCTCTTTTGCAAACTAAACATTCCCAAATCCTGCAACCTTTCCTCATAAGACAGGGTTTGCAGACCGGTCACCATTCTGGTCGCTCTTTTCTGAACTTGCTCCAGTTTGTTGATGTCTTTTTTAAAATGTGGTGCCCAAAACTGGACACAATATTCCAGATGAGGTCTGACCAAAGAGGAGTAGAGGGAAATAATGACTTCACGTGATCTAGACTGTATGCTTCTGTTAATACATCCTAGAACTGCATTTGCCTTTTTTGCTGCTGCATCACACTGTTGACTCATATTCAGTCTGTGATCTATTAGTATACCCAAGTCTTTTTCACATGTGCTGTCACTTAGCCCTATTCCTCCCATTCTATATATGCTTTTTTCATTTTTATTGCCCAGATGTAGTACTTTGCATTTCTCCCTGTTAAAAACCATTCTGTTAGTTACTGCCCACTTCTCCAGTTTATTTAAATCTTTTTGAATCCTCTCTCTCTCTTCTCTAGTATTAGCTATCCCTCCTAGCTTTGTGTCATCAGCAAATTTAATCAGTTTACCCTCAATTCCTTCATCTAAATCGTTGATAAAGATGTTGAACAATACAGGGCCCAGGACAGAGCCCTGTGGTACCCCACTTGAGACATTCTTCCAACTGGATGTGCAGCCATTTACGACCACTCTTTGGGTCCGATCACTAAGCCAGCTATGAATCCACCTAACAGTTGCCTTGTCCATTCCATACTTAGTCATTTTTTCAATAAGGATTGTATGAGAGACTTTGTCAAATGCTTTGCTGAAGTCAAGATATACTATATCTACAGCATTTCCTTGATCCACCCAATCAGTGATACCGTCATAGAAGGAAATTAAGTTAGTCTGACATGACTTATTAGTTACAAACCCATGCTGACTCTGTTTGATCACTTCATTCTTATCCAGGTATTGACTTACATGTTGTTTAATAATTTGTTCAAAGATCTTTCCTGGTATAGAAGTCAGACTCACCGGCCTATAGTTGCCTGGGTCCACCTTCTTCCCCTTTTTGAAGATAGGAACAACATTTGCTCTTCTCCAGTCTTCTGGCACTTCTCCTGTTCTCCAAGAATTTTCAAAGATTATGGAGAGTGGTTCAGAAATTTCTTCTGCTATCTCCTTCAGTACTCTGGGGTGTAATTCATCTGGACCTGGAGACTTGAATTCATTTAGGTTAGCTAAGTGTTTCCTCACTATCTTTCTGTTTATAGATATCCTGGATTCTTCTATTCCCTTAATAGGACAGTGAATAACAGTTGGTGTTACATTTCCTTTCTGAGAGAAAACAGATGCAAAATAGGAATTTAAAAGTTCAGCCTTCTCAACATCCTGTCTTACCATTTCATCATTTTCATCCTGTAAAAATCCTATAGCATCTTTGACTTTTCTTTTACTTTTGACATATCCCCAAAATCCTTTATTATTGCTTTTGACATCTCTTGCAAGCCTCAATTCATTTTCAGCTTTAGCTAATCTGATTTGTGCCCTGCAGATTCTGCAGACAGCATTATATTCTTCTTTAGATATGCCTCCCTCTTTCCATTTTATAAACATTTTTTTCTTCCTTTTTAGCATGTGCTTAAGTTCTGTGTTCACCCATCCTGGTTTCCTTAAATGCTTCCTATTCTTCCCTCTTTTCGGAATTGTTAACAACTGTGCTTTGAGAATTTCATTTTTCAAGATTTCCCATCCTTCCTGGACATTTTTGTCTTTAAGGATATCCAGCCATTGGATTCCTCCAATTATCTTTCTGAATCCCTTAAAATCTGCCTTTCTGAAATCTAACCTTGACGTCTGAGTCTTCACAGGTCTTCCGCCTCTAGTTATCCAAAATTCTAAAATAGCATGGTCGCTACCTCCTAGGGTTCCAGCCACTTTTACCTCCTCAACCATTTCCTCCCTGTTTATAAGGATTAGATCCAAGGTAGCAGTTCCCCTTGTTTTCTCCCCTACCTTTTGGAAGATAAAGTTGTCAGCAAGAGAGGATAAGAATTTCCTTGACCTGTTAGTTTTGCCTGAGAGAGATTCCCAACAAATGTCTGGATAGTTGAAATCTCCCATGACAACTATGTCATATTTTTTGGAGAACTTGGCCATTTGATGCATAAAGAGTTCATCCATATCTTCAGCTTGCACAGGCGGCCTGTAGTAAATGCCTACAATGGTGTCCTTTCCATTGTTCTGTCCTTGTATTCTTACCCAAACAGTTTCCACAGAACTCCCAGTCTCTGAAGCTTCAATCTCTGTGCAGATATATGCGTTTCTAACATACAATGCAACACCCCCTCCTCGTTTATCAAGTCTGTTTCTTGCAAATAAGTTGTATCCTTCTAGTCTTGTATTCCAATCATGTGTATCGTCCCACCAAGTTTCAGTGATTCCAATGACATCATATTTCTTTTCCTGTGTTAGTAGTTCCAATTCTCCTTGTTTGTTGCCCATGCTTTGTGCATTAGTATAGAAACATTTTAGTTTGTGATTGGTTTCTCTTTCTCCAATATTTTTATTAATTAGATTCTTTCGTCTTTGTTCTTCCTTTCCACTTCTATTAGCAGAGTTCTCAATAGCATTTGTCAGGTGTATGGCTTTTTCTGGTCTTTTGCTTCCCTTCCCATGTTGTTCTAGTTTAAAGCTCTCCTTACAAGTGTAGCAAGGCGACTTCCAAATACATGCTTTCCAGTCTTCGTAAGGTGCACCCCATCTCTAGCAAGTAGTCCATCGTATAAGTAGTTCACTCCGTGATCCAGAAATCCAAATCGTTGCTGACGGCACCATCGACGTAGCCAGTTGTTCACCTGCAGAATCTTATTCCACCTCCTTGTTCCATGGCCATCCACTGGGAGGATGGAAGAGAAGACCACCTGCGCTCCCAGTTCTTTCACTTTCTTGCCTAAGTCTTCAAAGTCTCTGCAGATGGTTTCCAGGTCGTTTCTTGCGGTGTCATTTGTCCCCACATGTAGTAGCAGGAATGGGTAGTCATCTGTAGGTCTGAAGAGTCCTGATATCCTGTCAGACACATCTTTAATTTTTGCACCTGGAAGACAGCACATTTCTCTTGAAGTTATATCCGGTCTGCAGATAGCGGCCTCTGTTCCTCTCAACAGGGAATCCCCCATGACCACCACTCTCCGTTTCTTCTTCACAACATTTTTCTTTCTCCATCCAGGAGGACTCTGAAGGCGTACAAGGTTGCTGTTTGTTGGCAAAGTCTTATCCTGATGTATTTCTTCATCATTTTCCTGCGTGAGAGCCTGGTACTGGTTCCTGAGCAGTATGGGTGCTGACTGCCTCCTGATCCTCCTGCTTCTCTGGGTCACATGTCTCCATTCCTCTGTTTCTTCAGGTGCACTTCGAATTTCTTCTCTTTCTGTAACATGAAGAGATAATTCTGCTCTGTCCAAGAACTCTTCACCTTCCTTAATGATCTTCAACGTAGCCAACCTCTCTTCGAGATTTTGCAACTTTTCCTCCAACAGGGACACAAGCTTGCATTTGTGGCATGTGAAGTTTGGCTTTTCCACTGGTAAGTCTGTGAACATGTAGCAAGAAATGCAGCTCACCAAATGGCTCCTGGCCTCTTCCATCTTGAGATTTCTTAAAAACGATGAAAGATGAGCCAAAATTTGCGCGCCGATAGGCGCGCGGTTTTTCCGATTTCCTCTTTTCAGCTGCAACGGCCAAAACCCAGTGATCGTTGAGCTCGCGGAGACTCTTCACTTATCCCAGAAGGCACTGGGAATATGCAAATGATCTCCTCAAGACTCTTCCCCTGGTTTTCCGATTTCCTCTTTTCAGCTGCAACGGCCAAAACCCAGTGATCGTTGAGCTCGCGGAGACTCTTCACTTATCCCAGAAGGCACTGGGAATATGCAAATGATCTCCTCAAGACTCTTCCCCTGGTTTTCCGATTTCCTCTTTTCAGCTGCAACGGCCAAAACCCAGTGATCGTTGAGCTCGCGGAGACTCTTCACTTATCCCAGAAGGCACTGGGAATATGCAAATGATCTCCTCAAGACTCTTCCCCTGGTTTTCCGATTTCCTCTTTTCAGCTGCAACGGCCAAAACCCAGTGATCGTTGAGCTCGCGGAGACTCTTCACTTATCCCAGAAGGCACTGGGAATATGCAAATGATCTCCTCAAGACTCTTCCCCTGGTTTTCCGATTTCCTCTTTTCAGCTGCAAACGGCCAAAACCCAGTGATCGTTGAGCTCGCGGAGACTCTTCACTTATCCCAGAAGGCACTGGGAATATGCAAATGATCTCCTCAAGACTCTTCCCCTGGTGTCGCCAACCTTCTCCTGGACCTGCAGCTGTCTCTCCTGGGGTCGCCGACTTCTTCCCGCCTTCCAGTTCGTCACCCATCTGTGTCTCTCTCCGGCTGTCCCCAGGTATCAGCTTCCGCGGCGATAGTCTCCTCTGGGCCTGCCCCATACGCTCCCTGTATAGGAGGTGGTACACCTGGCCAGCTCGCCCGAGGGAAGTTCGTCATCGCGGTCCTGAGGGTTCATCCCTGGAGTCCACCCAGCCTCACAAGCGGTTCCCTAAGCTGTAGTCTGTGAGGTAACAGGCTTCGGCGTCTCTTTCTGCGGCTCTGTGCTGTAACAGAGTTCGCTCCTGCATACACCGGGACAGCGGTTACCCCGCCGGTGTTCAGTTAGTGTCCACCGTTACCGAGCAGCAGTTTACCATCTCTGCACGGTGGACTCCAGGTTGCAATTGCACTTTATTATATTTTATATTTAGTGCGATCCACAACCCTAACAGTATACTAGCGCCAGAGTCTGGCTCTAATGGTGGACGAGAAGTGACTTTATGCGTGCATCCAGCAGCTGGAGGGCAGGTTGGCGGCTCTTGAGCATCCAGCCTCAGCTGCGGATGTTACCACGGTTGCGCTCCAGGCAGCCACTGAGGCTGTCTCCCGTGTGTCCACTGCCATCCCTGTCCCGACTTTGTCCCACCTCCCACTGCCCGAGAAGTTCTCAGGCGCAGGCGATAGTGCATCATGTAGGGGTTTCGTGAGCCAGTGCTCTATACAGCTAGAGTTGCTGGCTGCACAATTCCCCTCTGAGCGGGCTAAGGTGGGAGTCATCATTTCCCTCTTGTCGGGCAGGGCTTTGGAGTGGGCCACACCACTGTGAGAGCTTGGTGATCATGTGGTGCAGAGTGAGACTCAGTTCTTGGCCACTCTGAAGCAGGTCTTCTTGGGACCGCAAATCACCCATGACACCGCACTCCGGCTGTTGGCATTATCACAGGGCTCGTCCTTGGTCAGCCACTTCGCAATCCAGTTTAGGACACTGGCCTCTGAGTTAGAGTGGCCAGATAAGGTCCTCATACCGGCATTCTGGAGAGGTTTGGCTGACCATGTGAAGGACGCCCTGGCCACCAGGGAGGTTCCCGCCACACTGGAGGAGCTCATCACCGTCTTCACCCGTATTGACCTTCGCATTACCGAGCAAAGGTGGGGCAGTCCCAGTGTAGGCAAAGGTTTAGGTTGGCACCTAGTTTTGCTAAACCTCTGGGATCTTCCGATCGGGGGTCCGAGCCTCAGGGGGCCATGGGGTCTTCTGGCTCGGGATCCAGGCCCCGGTCCGCTCGAGTACCTGTGGTCTGTCCTGTTTTCCGGCAGTCTGGTCACCTTGCCAACCAGTGCCCACAGCGGTCGGGAAAATGCTTGCCTCTAGTGGTTATAGGAGGGGGCTCACTAGAATCAGCGGCGTTTTCCTCCAAGCTGACCTTTAAAGGAACGCTTGAGGCTGATTCTTCCACTCTGGCGGTGGATGTTTGTATGGACTCTGGAGCGGAAGGCAATTTCATGTCTTCAGCCTTCGCTCAACAGCACGCAATACCCCTGGTTATGATGGCCAAGCCAGTCACCGTCAGGGTGGTGAATGGCGCGACTCTACCCTATCAAATTACCCACCAGACCGTCCCGTTGATACTCTTGGTGTCTCCGTCTCATCAGGAGATGATATCCCTTATCGTCATGCCCAAGGGTATCGATCAGGTCCTCTTAGGGGTTCCCTGGTTACGGTTCCACTCTCCCCATATAGAGTGATCCTCGGGGTGGATTCTCAGTTGGCGTAAAGCATGTGAGGGTAGATTTCAGAGGGAGTTCATTCAGGTTGCTTCCACTGAAGTCCCCGTAGATCTTTCCTCTCTTCCCAAACACTATCAACAGTATGCAGACGTGTTCTCCAAAAGGGCGGAGGAGACTCTTCCGCTCTTCCCTGGTGCTGAGTCTATCCCCTTTCTCTCCCGGAGACAGAGACCATGTCTCAATATATCAGGGAGAATCTGGCAAGGGGTTTCATTAAGAAGTCAGTGTCACATGCAGGGGCGGGATTCTTCTTCATCCAGAAGAAGAACGGAGAACTGCGTCCCTGAATCGATTACAGGGGTCTTAACGCTATTACCGTTAAGAATAAGTGCCCCTGATATCAGAGCTGTTTGATAGGCTACGGAGAGCAAGAGTGTTTACCAAACTCGATCTGCAGGGGGCTTACAACCTGATTCGTATCCGTGAGGGGGACGAATGGAAGACAGCATTTAACACCAGGGATGGGGCACTATGAATACCTGGTGATGCCCTTTGGGCTCTGTAATGCTCTGGCCGTCTTCCAAGACTTTGTGAACGATATCTTCCAGGATATCCTTACCACCTCGGTAGTAGTCTATCTGGATGATATTCTCATCTACTCTCCAGATATCGACTCCCATCGGAGATGTTCGCAAAGTTTTCGACCTCCTGCGGGCAAGCTCCCTCTATGCCAAGTTGGAGAAGTGTGTGTTTGAGCAGGAGTCCTTGCCTTTCCTGGGCTATATCATCTCCGCCCAGGGATTGGCCATGGATCCTGCCAAGCTACAGGCGGTGATGGATTGGCAGGAGCCCCATTCTCTCAAAGCGGTGCAGAGCTTTATGGGGTTCATAAACTACTATCGCCAATTCATCCCCCACTTCTCGACTCTGGTAGTCCCCTTGGTGGCCCACACCAAGAAGGGCGCAAACCCCAAGTTGTGGTCGGTATCTGTCTCCAAGGCCTTCTTCGCCATTAAGTCCCATTTCGCTAGCGCTTCCATTCTACATCACCCCAATGTAGATAAGCCCTTCATACTGGAGGTAGATGCTTCTTCCGTCGGTGCTGGAGCGGTCTTTTTCCAGGACACGCAAGGTCGGAAGCCGCTATGCTTCTTTTTCTCCAAGACCTTCACACCGGCAGAAAGGAATGATTTCATCAGGGACAGGGAGTTTCTAGCGTTGAAGTTTGCCTTTTCGGAGTGGAGACACCTCCTGGAGGGGGCTCGCCACCCTTTCCAGGTGTTCGATGACCACAAGAACTTGGTGCATTTGCAAATGGCCCAGCCGCTCAACTCTCGCCAGGCCAGATGGTCCCTGTTCTTCTCCCGGTTCCATTTTACCCTACATTTTCTCTCCAGGGAGAAGAACGTCCGCGCCGATGCTCTTTCTCGCTCCGTGGTGTCATCGGAGGAGGAGCCTTGGCTGATTGTCCCATCCGAGACCCTGAGGACCGTGGCTCCAGTCGCCATTTCGTCAGTCCCTCCGGGCAAAACATTTGTCCCTGCCCGTCTGCGACCGGAGGTCATCTCTTGGGTCATCCAGGGTGGGTGGACATTTTGGGACAAAAAGGACCTCTGAATCATAGAATCATAGAATCGTAGAGTTGGGAGAGACCTCCTGGGCCATCTGGTCCAACCCCCTGCTCAAAGCAGGATTCGCTAAATCATCCCAGTCAGATGTCTGTCCAGCCTCTGTTTGAAGACTTCCATTGAAGGAGAACTCACCATTTCTCGTGGCAGCCTGTTCCACTCATTGATCACTCTGTCAAAAAGTTTTTTCTAATATCTACTCTGTGTCTCCTCCCTTTCAGTTTCATCCCATTGCTTCTAGTCTTTCCTTGTGCAAATGAGAATAAAGTTGATCCTTCTACAATGTGACAGCCCTTGAGATATTTGTAGACAGCTATTAAGTCTCCTCTCAGGCTTCTCTTTTGCAAACTAAACATTCCCAAATCCTGCAACCTTTCCTCATAAGACAGGGTTTGCAGACCGGTCACCATTCTGGTCGCTCTTTTCTGAACTTGCTCCAGTTTGTTGATGTCTTTTTTAAAATGTGGTGCCCACAGCTTCTGGTGAGGACGTACTGGTGGTCGCATATGGCCTGTGATGTCAGGGACTATATTCAGGCATGCGTCTTTTGCACCCAGAATAAGTCTCCTCGGCAGCGGCCTGCTGGCCTACTTTACCCCCTGCCGGTAGTGGAGAGGCCCTGGGAGATGGTTGGTATGGACTTCATGGTGGGACTGCCCAAGTCCAGTGGCAGCACGGTCATTGGGGTTGTCACCGACCATTTCTCTAAGATGGTGTACCTGGTACCACTCTCCCGGTTACCTTCTGCATGGGGCCTGGCAGCATTGTTGATTAAGCACGTTTTCCTCCTGCACAGTATGCCGGACAAGATTGTCAGTGACCAGGGTCCCCAGTTTGCGTCTCGGTTCTGGAGAGAGCTCTGTAGCCTGCTCAGCATTGAGCTAAATCTCTCCTCGGTCTATCATCCTGAGACATAGAATCGTAGAGTTGGAAGGGACCTCCTGGGCCATCTGATCCAACCCCCTGCTCAAAGCAGGATTCGCTAAATCATCCCAGTCAGATGTCTGTCCAGACTTCCATTGAAGGAGAACTCACCACTTCTCGTGGCAGCTTGTTCCACTCATTGATCACTCTAACTGTCAAAAAGTTTTTTCTAATATCTAATCTGTGTCTCCTCCCATTCAGTTTCATCCCATTGCTTCTAGTCTTTCCTTGTGCAAATGAGAATAAAGTTGATCCTTCTACAATGTGACAGCCCTTGAGATATTTGTAGACAGCTATTAAGTCTCCTCTCAGGCTTCTCTTTTGCAAACTAAACATTCCCAAATCCTGCAACCTTTCCTCATAAGACAGGGTTTGCAGACCGGTCGCCATTCTGGTCGCTCTTTTCTGAACTTGGTCGAGTTTGTTGATGTCTTTTTTAAAATGTGGTGCCCAAAACTGGACACAATATTCCAGATGAGGTCTGACCAAAGAGGAGTAGAGGGATATAATGACTTCACGTGATCTAGACTGTATGCTTCTGTTAATACATCCTAGAATTGCATTTGCCTTTTTTGCTGCTGCATCACACTGTTGACTCATATTCAGTCTGTGATCTATTAGTATACCCAAGTCTTTTTCACATGTGTTGTTGCTTAGCCCTATTCCTCCCATTCTGTATATGCTTTTTTCATTTTTATTGCCCAGATGTGGTACTTTCCATTTTTCCCTGTTAAAAACCATTTTGTTAGTTGCTGCCTATTTCTTCAGTTTATTTATATCTTTTTGTATCCTCTCTCTCTCTTCTCTAGTATTAGCTATCCCTCCTAGCTTTGTGTCATCAGCAAATTTAATCAGATTACCCTCAATTCCTTCATCTAAATCGTTGATAAAGATGTTGAACAATACAGGGCCCAGGACAGAGCCCTGTGGTACCCCACTTGAGACATTCTTCCAACTGGATGTGCAGCCATTTACGACCACTCTTTGGGTCCGATCACTAAGCCAATTATGAATCCACCTAACAGTTGCCTTGTCCATTCCATACTTAGTCATTTTTTTCAATAAGGATTGTATGAGATACTTTGTCAAATGCTTTGCTGAAGTCAAGATATACTATATCTACAGCATTTCCTTGATCCACCCAATCAGTGATTCCGTCATATAAGGAAATTAAGTTAGTCTGACATGACTTATTAGTTACAAACCCATGCTGACTATGTTTAATCACTTCATTCTTATCCAGGTACTGACATACATGTTGTTTAATAATTTGTTCAAAGATCTTTCCTGGTATAGAAGTCAGACTCACTGGCCTATAGTTGCCTGGGTCCACCTTCTTCCCCTTTTTGAAGATAGGAACAACATTTGCTCTTCTCCAGTCTTCTGGGACTTCTCCTGTTCTCCAAGAATTTTCAAAGATTATGGAGAGGGGTTCAAAAATTTCTTCTGCTATCTCTTTCAGTACTCTGGGGTGTAATTCATCTGGACCTGGAGACTTGAATTCATTTAGGTTAGCTAAGTGTTTCCTCACTATCTTTCTGTTTATAGATATCCTGGATTCTTCTATTCCCTTAATAGGACAGTGAAGAACAGTTGATGTTACATTTCCTTTGAGAGAAAACAGACGCAAAATAGGAATTTAAAAGTTCGGCCTTCTCAACATCCTGTCTTACCATTTCATCATTTTCATCCTGTAAAAATCTTATAGCATCTTTGACTTTTCTTTTACTTTTGACATATCCCCAAAATCCTTTATTATTGCTTTTGACATATCTTGCAAGCCTCAATTCATTGTCAGCTTTAGTAATCTGATTTGTGCCCTGCAGGTTCTGCAGACAGCATTATATTCTTCTTTAGATATGCCTCCCTCTTTCCATTTTATAAACATAAAACAAATGAGTTGGTGGAGAGAGCCAAACAGACCCTGGTCACATATCTACAACATTTTGTCTCAGCCAGGCAGGATGACTGGACTTCCTTGATGCCATGGGCGGAGTATGCTTTGAACTACGCTGTGGCCGATTCCACTGGTCAGACCCCATTCTGTTCTGAATTCGCTTTCTGGCCTACCTCTGGTTACTAATGAAGGTAGTGGAGCTGGTCAAATTGACAGAGGGGTTGCGAGTTCTCTTTCTGGGCTCCCTCTGGTGGTTACTGGAAGTAATGGAGCTGATCTGATTGACAGAGGCTTGCCACCTGATAATGAGGATGACGATTGGAGATCTGGAGTTTCAGACTGGATTTAAGACAGCCGACTGCCTCTATCCCTGCTGGTGATTTTTTCCTGCCTCCTGAGGTCTTAGTTTCCAGCTCAGTCCCTGCATGCTCAGCTAAGTGTTCTTTTGCTATTCTGTTCACATTTGATCCGGTTTTGTCTATTTCAGTTTTGTGTGGGTCAGCCGGCTCCGGCTGGGGCTGTGCTGGATCACCATCCATATGTTACTGCTTGTGCCAGTTGGTTTTTGTCCCTTATTAGATTGGCCGCTTTTTGCTCTGCTTTCAGAATATACCAGAGTGCTGATATAGTGGGCAAAGTCGTGCAGCATCAGTATTTTTTGCATCAGACGTGTTGGGTTTTTTTGCAGGGTTTTTTGCATGATTGCAGAGTTTCTTTCCTTTCCTGTCCTGTCTAGTCAGTGTGGGCCCCATCGTTTGCTCAATCTATTTTCCTACCTGCATTTGTGTTTTCATCTTGTCTCACTGACAATATATGTTTGGGGGCTATCTATTCCTTTGGGGTCTGCTCTGGGGCAGTTTAGATTTCCCCTTTCTTGCTTTAGGCTTAGTTATCTCTCCGGCTGTGCCAAGGTGTCTAGGATCATCGTAAGCACGCTCCACGGCTACTGCTAGTTGTATGGATAGGATCAGGGGTCTGCAATCCGCTTAGTTTCCAACCTCTTTGGTTTTCTGTAGCTTAGCTTGGGCTTGCTCTCCTCCTCGGTGACCCAATCATAACACTCCCCATAGAATATAATGCAGTCCTGCAGTCCCTATATAGAATACAATTATGACCTTATATAGTATAACAAAAACCCCCATAGAATATAATGCAGTCCCCCTTAGAATATAATGCAGTCCTGCAGTATTATGGCCACCATGTACTCACTCGCTCACTGAAATATACCATATACATGGGTGCGGAGATCAGTGAATATTCATTCCGCTTAGTTTCCAACCTCTCTGGTTTTCTGTGGCTTAGCTTGGGCTTGCTTTCCTCCTTCCTCCTCGGTGACCAAATAATAACACCATTCCACCTTAATTACGGCCAGCATCCGCGCGTTCCTGTGCCCATGCCTGTGTCGCCCACCGACTCTAGGGTGGTAGACTGGGCGGTGGAGGCACGTGACATTTGGGACCGCACTCAGGATGCGATATGGGCCTCCAAGGAGAGAATGAGGTCTTCCGCTGAAGCACACCGACGCCCCGCTACCACCTTTGTTCCCGGCTCTCCGCTCGTAACATCCGGCAGCGGGTTGAGTCCACTAAGTTAGCGCTTCGCTTTATAGGTCCCTTCAAGATCCTTGAGCAACTTAACCCTGTGGTCTACCGTCTGGCCCTTCCTCCACACCTGGGTATCACTGACACCTTCCACGTGTCCCTCCTTAAGCTCGTTCACATGTCCCGGTTTTCGGAGTCACCTACCGGGACATCAAGCTTGTCCTCGGACGAGGTGAACGCCATCGTGGGGAGTAAGGTGGTACAGGGAAAAAAATATTAATCTAGTGGACTGGAAGGGTCATGGCCCAGAGGATAGGACCTGGGAACCTGTGGAGAATATTTGTGCTCCCTTGCTCATTGCGGCCTTTGAGCAGAGCGTGGCACAGGGGGGAGGGGGACCTAGGAGGGGAGGCAATGTTAGGCGTCAGGTTACTGCCTCTGCACAGAAGGAATCTCGAAGCCTTGCTGTCACGGTCCTGTTAAGGTCGGCGTGCAGCCACTGCTGAGCAAGGACTCACCCACACTGCAGAGGGGCCCGGGGTCAGACATGGCCGGATAGTTCAAGCAAACAGGACCTGGAGAAGCTAAAGTCAGTGAGCAGTGAAGGACCTACGGGCATGTGACAACAAGAGGGCGGGGCTTAGCGTCCTGCTATCAGAGATAAGCAGAACACTAATACAGGAATTCTCAAAGTCAGACAAACCGGGTCATACACAGAGATAACAGTAAAGTACCAGGGATGAGACAGAACGGAGAGTCGGGGCCAAGCAGAGAGCAAAACCAAACAGACATAGAAGGTACCAAGCAGAATCCAACAACAGTATCCAGAGAACAGACCGAGTCATACACAGAGTATCAGATAAACAAGAACACAGCACAAACACACTCAGGGGTCACCACACTATGCCAAGGGCGAAAGTATAACTGACGGGGATGGGAGCGTCCTGAGGCTATAAGAAACTTTCCCAGAACCTGGGAGAGGCCACAATCATAAGCCCCAGGTGTGCAGGCAAGCCTGCACTGGGATCACAACCTTTAACCCCAGAAATGCCAGTCATCAGCACTGGTTCCAGACATTAACCCCACTTGTGCGAGTCAAACACGCACTGAGATCATGACACTTGCCTTCTGCGGTCTTCCATTCATCTCCGGCCGCAGAGGAGCAAAGACATCATTCCCAGCATCTTTCTCAGTCTACTACTGTTGGCTTGGTTACTGCTGCCAATCAGGGTTCAGCTATGGTAACCTGCAATAGCCATCAGCGAGCAGCTCTTGGGACCAAGTCCTTCTTTCGGCCCACTGAGCATGCCCGTGAGAAGTCCTCTCATTGGAGGTCTGAGGTCACATGCGCAGGTCCTATTGCTGATCCCATTGGACCACTAGGAAGGTCCCGGAAGGACGCTGCTATAAAAGAGTCGCATGGCCTCATGGCCATGCGCTAGTATAGACTCTTATAGTATTAAGTTGTGGTATGATGTGTGATGATGGATGCATGAGACTAGTGAATGACTTATTATGAAACCCCTACCCTTGGTACGCATGTGTTGTGTAGCTAGCCTGTCCAGCACCCAGGCTTAGGGTAGGTAGTTGGTGGAGTCAGCGCCAAGCGGTGGCACTGCATAGCGCCGCAGTGCTTCCAGCTCCTCTCACACGTTATGCCAGAGAGTGTCATCTGCACAAGACACCTCTGTACCGCATACTCCGCAGTGTCCATCTCAGCGGTGTCGTGAGCTGTTACTGCGCTTGCCAGCGCTAAACTTAGGCTGGCTAGTGGCATCCGCCAGGGCGGCACTGTACGCGCGCAGTGCAGTACCACAACTGTCGGCTGCACCCTGTGACTGCTAACAGGGCACAGCGTTTCTCTAGGGTTAATCCCTGGTGCCACAGTAGCAGTTCCCTAAGCCATAGTCTGTGAGGTAACAGGCATTGGCATCTCTTTCTGTGGCTCTGTGCTGTAACAGAGTTCGCTCCTGCGCACACCGGGTGTCCGCCATTACCGAGCAGCAATTTACCATCTCTGCACGGGTTGCAATCGCATTTTATTATATTTTACATTTAGTGCGATCCGCATCCCTAACAACCGGTGCGTAATAATCGGACGGCATACGCATGGTACGAGTGCTGTTCGATTTTTTTCTTGCACCCATTGACTTGTATTGGCGAGTCTTGTCTGAGATACGCAGCATGCTGCGATTTTTTTCTCAGTTCGACTTCAGCTGAGAAAAAACTCCCATATGACATGTCATCTATTGAATAACATTGGCCTGAGTGCAATCCTCTGTTTTATCGGATTGCACTCGTCTGTATTTCTCGCATATGTGTATAAGCCCTAAGGGTACCGTTACACTTAGCGATGCACCAGCGATCCCGACAACGATATGGATCGCTGGTACATCGCTAAGTGGTCGCTAGTGAGCTGCCACACAGGCAGATCTCACCAGCGACATCGCAGGGGTCAGGGGTCGCTACTTACCTGTCAGACGTGGAGATCCTGACGTCCTCCCGCCCGCGTCCACGCGTTGCTCGTCGGCGCCACAGGAAGCGCACGACGAGAAATGGTCCAGGACCTTCTCGCGCGACCAGTGATGAGCAGAGGGGGAGCCGGTCAGAGGTAAGAATCACATGCAGCGATATCGCTAGCAATATCGCTGCTACGTCACAAAATCGGTGACTTTACAGCGATATCGCTATGAGTATCGGGGGCTGAAGACTGTCAATGATCATTACTATAACGACACTGTCACTATAGTATGTAACCAGTGATGCAGCCAGATTTTGTGTGACTTGCTGGGAATTGTAGTGCTGTGCAAAAACAGCAGGAAACGTAGGGAGCATCTAGACATCTTTGTGTCAAGTTGAAAAAAACTAATTTTTCTATTTCATCTGCTTTGTTCCATCCTGTAATCTGCATGTGTGTGGTGCATAGATCAGAGTTACTATGTAAGAGCTGAGAACACGTCTCCAAGGATTTACTGATAAGAATCTTCTCCAGCGCTGGCCGATGTCACCGCACTGACTAATGTACAAACCACATGGACAAATGTCAGATATTAGAGGAAAAGAGAAGTCACAATACAGACCGGAGTGAGGGCCTGATCCCAGGAGCTACAGTCTGAGGAAAGGGCTAAAAAGCCTTCACTAGACCCCTGTACAGCTGTATAATGAGGCCCAGGCTTTATAGTGAAGGGACAGGAGTGAGGGCCTGATCCCAGGAGCTACAGTCTGAGGAAAGGGCGAAAAAGACTTCACTAGAACCCTGTACAGCTCTATAATGAGGCCCAGGCTTTATAGTGAAGGGACAGTAGTGAGGGCCTGTTCTCAGGAGCTACAGTCTGAGGAAAGGGCTAAAAAGCCTTCACTAGACCCCTGTACAGCTGTATAATGAGGCCCAGGCTTTATAGTGAAGGGACAGGAGTGAGGGCCTGTGCCGAGGAGCTACAGACTGAGGAAAGGGCTAAAAAGCCTTCACTAGACCCCTGTACAGCTGTATAATGAGGCCCAGGCTTTATAGTGAAGGGACAGGAGTGAGGGCCTGTGCCCAGGAGCTACAGTCTGAGGAAAGGGCTAAAAAGCCTTCACTAGACCCCTGTACAGCTGTATAATGAGGCCCAGGCTTTATAGTGAATGGTCAGGAGTGAGGGCCTGTTCCCAGGAGCTACAGACTGAGGAAAGGACTAAAAAGCCTTCACTAGACCCCTGTACAGCTGTATAATGAGGCCCAGGCTTTATAGTGAAGGGACAGGAGTGAGGGCCTGTTCCCAGGAGCTACAGTCTGAGGAAAGAGCTAAAAAGCCTTCACTAGACACCTGCACAGCTGTATAATGAGGCCCAGGCTTTATAGTGAGGGGACAGGAGTGAGGGCCTGTGCCCAGGAGCTACAGTCTGAGGAAAGGGCTAAAAAGCCTTCACTAGACCCCTGTACAGCACAGCTGTATAATGAGGCCCAGGCTTTATAGTGAAGGGACAGGAGTGAGGGCCTGTGCCCAGGAGCTACAGTCTGAAGAAATTTCTAAAAAGCCTTCACTAGACCCCTGTACAGCTGTATAATGAGGCCCAGGCTTTATAGTGAAGGGACAGGAGTGAGGGCCAGTGCCCAGGAGCTACAGTCTGAGGAAAGGGCTAAAAAGCCTTCACTAGACCCCTGTACAGCTGTATAATGAGGCCCAGGCTTTATAGTGAAGGGACAGGAGTGAGGGCCTGTGCCCAGGAGCTACTGTCTGAGTAAAGGGCTAAAAAGTCTTCACTAGACCCCTGTACAGCTGTATAATGAGGCCCAGGCTTTATAGTGAATGGTCAGGAGTGAGGGCCTGTTCCCAGGAGCTACAGACTGAGAAAAGGGCTAAAAAGCCTTCACTAGACCCCTGTACAGCTGTATAATGATGCTCAGGCTTTATAGTGAAGGGACAGGAGTGAGGGCCTGTTCCCAGGAATTACAGACTGAGGAAAGGGCTAAAAAGCCTTCACTAGACCCCTGTACAGCTGTTTAATGAGGCCCAGGCTTTATAGTGCAGGGACAAGAGTGAGGGCCTGCTCCCAGGAGCTACAGTCTGAGGAAAGAGCTAAAAAGCCTTCACTAGACCCCTGTACAGCTGTATAATGAGGCCCAGGCTTTATAGTGAAGGGACAGTAGTGAGGGCCTGTTCCCAGGAGCTACAGTCTGAGGAAAGGGCTAAAAAGCCTTCAGTAGACCCCTGTACAGCTGTATAATGAGGCCCAGGCTTTATAGTGAAGGGACAGGAGTGAGGGCCTGTGCCCAGGAGCTACAGACTGAGGAAAGGGCTAAAAAGCCTTCACTAGACCCCTGTACAGCTGTATAATGAGGCCCAGGCTTTATAGTGAATGGTCAGGAGTGAGGGCCTGTTCCCAGGAGCTACAGACTGAGGAAAGGGCTAAAAAACCTTCACTAGACCCCTGTACAGCTGTATAATGAGGCTGAGGCTTTATAGTGAAGGGACAAAAGTGAGGGCCTGTTCCCAGGAATTACAGACTGAGGAAAGGGCTAAAAAGCCTTCACTAGACCCCTGTACAGCTGTATAATGAGGCCCAGGCTTTATAGTGAAGGGACAGGAGTGAGGGCATGTTCCCAGGAATTACAGACTGAGGAAAGGGCTAAAAAGCCTTCACTAGACCCCTGTACAGCTGTATAATGAGGCCCAGGCTTTATAGTGAAGGGACAGGAGAGAGGGCCTGTGCCCAGGAGCTACAGTCTGAGGAAAGGGTTAAAAAGCCTTCACTAGACCCCTGTACAGCTGTATAATGAGGCCCAGGCTTTATAGTGAAGGGACATGAGTGAGGGCCTGTTCCCAGGAATTACAGACTGAGGAAAGGGCTAAAAAGCCTTCACTAGACCCCTGTACAGCTGTATAATGAGGCCCAGGCTTTATAGTGAAGGGACAAGAGTGAGGGCCTGCTCCCAGGAGCTACAGTCTGAGGAAAGAGCTAAAAAGCCTTCACTAGACCCCTGTACAGCTGTATAATGAGGCCCAGGCTTTATAGTGAAGGGACAGTAGTGAGGGCCTGTTCCCAGGAGCTACAGTCTGAGGAAAGGGCTAAAAAGCCTTCAGTAGACCCCTGTACAGCTGTATAATGAGGCCCAGGCTTTATAGTGAAGGGACAGGAGTGAGGGCCTGTGCCCAGGAGCTACAGACTGAGGAAAGGGCTAAAAAGCCTTCACTAGACCCCTGTACAGCTGTATAATGAGGCCCAGGCTTTATAGTGAAGGGACAGTAGTGAGGGCCTGTGCCCAGGAGCTACAGTCTGAGGAAAGGGCTAAAAAGCCTTCACTAGACCCCTGTACAGCTGTATAATGAGGCCCAGGCTTTATAGTGAATGGTCAGGAGTGAGGGCCTGTTCCCAGGAGCTACAGACTGAGGAAAGGACTAAAAAGCCTTCACTAGACCCCTGTACAGCTGTATAATGAGGCTCAGGCTTTATAGTGAAGGGACAGGAGTGAGGGCCTGTTCCCAGGAGCTACAGTCTGAGGAAAGAGCTAAAAAGCCTTCACTAGACAACTGCACAGCTGTATAATGAGGCCCAGGCTTTATAGTGAGGGGACAGGAGTGAGGGCCTGTGCCCAGGAGCTACAGTCTGAGGAAAGGGCTAAAAAGCCTTCACTAGACCCCTGTACAGCTGTATAATGAGGCCCAGGCTTTATAGTGAAGGGACAGGAGTGAGGGCCTGTGCCCAGGAGCTACAGTCTGAGGAAAGGGCTAAAAAGTTTTCACTAGACCCCTGTACAGCTGTATAATGAGGCCCAGGCTTTATAGTGAATGGTCAGGAGTGAGGGCCTGTTCCCAGGAGCTACAGACTGAGGAAAGGGCTAAAAAGCCTTCACTAGACCCCTGTACAGCTGTATAATGAGGCCCAGGCTTTATAGTGAAGGGACAGGAGAGAGGGCCTGTGCCCAGGAGCTACAGTCTGAGGAAAGGGTTAAAAAGCCTTCACTAGACCCCTGTACAGCTGTATAATGAGGCCCAGGCTTTATAGTGAAGGGACAGGAGTGAGGGCCTGTGCCCAGGAGCTACAGTCTGAGGAAAGGGCTAAAAAGCCTTCACTAGACCCCTGTACAGCTGTATAATGAGGCCCAGGCTTTATAGTGAATGGTCAGGAGTGAGGGCCTGTTCCCAGGAGCTACAGTCTGAGGAAAGGGCTAAAAAGCCTTCACTAGACCCCTGTACAGCTGTATAATGAGGCCCAGGCTTTATAGTGAAGGGATAGAAGTGAGGGCCTGTTCCCAGGAGTTACAGTCTGAGGAAAGGGCTAAAAAGCCTTCACTAGACCCCTGTACAGCTGTATAATGAGGCCCAGGCTTTATAGTGAAGGGACAGGAGTGAGGGCCTGTGCCCAGGAGCTACAGTCTGAGGAAACGGCTAAAAAGCCTTCACTAGACCCCTGTACAGCTGTATAATGAGGCCCAGGCTTTATAGTGAAGGGACAGGAGTGAGGGCCTGTTCCCAAGAGCTACAGTCTGAGGAAAGGGCTAAAAAGCCTTCACTAGACTCCTGTACGGCAGTATAATGAGGCCCAGGCTTTATAGTGAAGGGACAGGAGTGAGGGCCTGTGCCCAGGAGCTACAGTCTGAGGAAACAGCTAAAAAGCCTTCACTAGACCCCTGTACAGCTGTATAATGAGGCCCAGGCTTTATGGTGAAGGGACAGGAGTGAGGGCCTGTTCCCAGAAGCTACAGTCTGAGGAAAGGGTTAAAAAGCCGTCACTAGATCCCTGTACAGCTGTATAATGAGGCCCAGGCTTTATAGTGAAGGGACAGGAGTGAGGGCCTGTACCCAGGAGCTATAGTCTGAGGAAAGAGCTAAAAAGCCTTCACTAGACCCCTGTACAGCTGTATAATGAGGCCCAGGCTTTATATTGAAGGGACAGGAATGAGGGCCTGTTCCCAGGAGCTACAGTCTGAGGAAAGGGCTAAAAACCTTCACTAGATCCCTGTACAGCTGTATAATGAGGCCCAGGCTTTATAGTGAAGGGACAGGAGTGAGGGCCTGTTTCGAGGAGCTACAGTCTGAGGAAAGGGCTAAAAAGCCTTCACTAGACCCCCGTACAGCTGTATAATGAGGCCCAGGCTTTATAGTGAAGGGACAGGAGTGAGGGCCTGTGCCCAGGAGCTACAGTCTGAGAAAAGGGCTAAAAAGCCTTCACTAGACCCCTGTACAGCTGTATAATGAGACCCAGGCTTTATAGTGAAGGGACAGGAGTGAGGGCCTGTTCCCAGGAGCTACAGTCTGAGGAAAGGGCTAAAAAGCCTTCACTAGACCCCTGTACAGCTGTATAATGAGGCCCAGGCTTTATAGTGAAGGGATAGAAGTGAGGGCCTGTTCCCAGGAGTTACAGACTGAGGAAAGGGCTAAAAAGCCTTCACTAGACCCCTGTACAGCTGTATAATGAGGCCCAGGCTTTATGGTGAAGGGACAGGAGTGAGGGCCTGTTCCCAGGAGCTACAGTATGAGGAAACGGCTAAAAAGCCTTCACTAGACCCCTGTACAGCTGTATAATGAGGCCCAGGCTTTATAGTGAAGGGACAGGAGTGAGGGCCTATTCCCAGAAGCTACAGTCTGAGGAAAGGGTTAAAAAGCCGTCACTAGATCCCTGTACAGCTGTATAATGAGGCCCAGGCTTTATAGTGAAGGGACAGGAATGAGGGCCTGTTCCCAGGAGCTACAGTCTGAGGAAAGGGCTAAAAAGCCTTCACTAGACCCCTGTACAGCTGTATAATGAGGCCCAGGCTTTATAGTGAAGGGACAGGAGTGAGGGCCTATTCCCAGAAGCTACAGTCTGAGGAAAGGGTTAAAAAGCCGTCACTAGATCCCTGTACAGCTGTATAATGAGGCCCAGGCTTTATAGTGAAGGGACAGGAGTGAGGGCCTGTGCCCAGGAGCTACAGTCTGAGGAAACGGCTAAAAAGCCTTCACTAGACCCCTGTACAGCTGTATAATGAGGCCCAGGCTTTATAGTGAAGGGACAGGAGTGAGGGCCTGTTCCCAAGAGCTACAGTCTGAGGAAAGGGCTAAAAAGCCTTCACTAGACTCCTGTACGGCAGTATAATGAGGCCCAGGCTTTATAGTGAAGGGACAGGAGTGAGGGCCTGTGCCCAGGAGCTACAGTCTGAGGAAACAGCTAAAAAGCCTTCACTAGACCCCTGTACAGCTGTATAATGAGGCCCAGGCTTTATGGTGAAGGGACAGGAGTGAGGGCCTGTTCCCAGAAGCTACAGTCTGAGGAAAGGGTTAAAAAGCCGTCACTAGATCCCTGTACAGCTGTATAATGAGGCCCAGGCTTTATAGTGAAGGGACAGGAGTGAGGGCCTGTACCCAGGAGCTATAGTCTGAGGAAAGAGCTAAAAAGCCTTCACTAGACCCCTGTACAGCTGTATAATGAGGCCCAGGCTTTATATTGAAGGGACAGGAATGAGGGCCTGTTCCCAGGAGCTACAGTCTGAGGAAAGGGCTAAAAACCTTCACTAGATCCCTGTACAGCTGTATAATGAGGCCCAGGCTTTATAGTGAAGGGACAGGAGTGAGGGCCTGTTTCGAGGAGCTACAGTCTGAGGAAAGGGCTAAAAAGCCTTCACTAGACCCCCGTACAGCTGTATAATGAGGCCCAGGCTTTATAGTGAAGGGACAGGAGTGAGGGCCTGTGCCCAGGAGCTACAGTCTGAGAAAAGGGCTAAAAAGCCTTCACTAGACCCCTGTACAGCTGTATAATGAGACCCAGGCTTTATAGTGAAGGGACAGGAGTGAGGGCCTGTTCCCAGGAGCTACAGTCTGAGGAAAGGGCTAAAAAGCCTTCACTAGACCCCTGTACAGCTGTATAATGAGGCCCAGGCTTTATAGTGAAGGGATAGAAGTGAGGGCCTGTTCCCAGGAGTTACAGACTGAGGAAAGGGCTAAAAAGCCTTCACTAGACCCCTGTACAGCTGTATAATGAGGCCCAGGCTTTATGGTGAAGGGACAGGAGTGAGGGCCTGTTCCCAGGAGCTACAGTATGAGGAAACGGCTAAAAAGCCTTCACTAGACCCCTGTACAGCTGTATAATGAGGCCCAGGCTTTATAGTGAAGGGACAGGAGTGAGGGCCTATTCCCAGAAGCTACAGTCTGAGGAAAGGGTTAAAAAGCCGTCACTAGATCCCTGTACAGCTGTATAATGAGGCCCAGGCTTTATAGTGAAGGGACAGGAATGAGGGCCTGTTCCCAGGAGCTACAGTCTGAGGAAAGGGCTAAAAAGCCTTCACTAGACCCCTGTACAGCTGTATAATGAGGCCCAGGCTTTATAGTGAAGGGACAGGAGTGAGGGCCTATTCCCAGAAGCTACAGTCTGAGGAAAGGGTTAAAAAGCCGTCACTAGATCCCTGTACAGCTGTATAATGAGGCCCAGGCTTTATAGTGAAGGGACAGGAGTGAGGGCCTGTACCCAGGAGCTATAGTCTGAGGAAAGAGCTAAAAAGCCTTCACTAGACCCCTGTACAGCTGTATAATGAGGCCCAGGCTTTATATTGAAGGGACAGGAATGAGGGCCTGTTCCCAGGAGCTACAGTCTGAGGAAAGGGCTAAAAACCTTCACTAGATCCCTGTACAGCTGTATAATGAGGCCCAGGCTTTATAGTGAAGGGACAGGAGTGAGGGCCTGTTTCGAGGAGCTACAGTCTGAGGAAAGGGCTAAAAAGCCTTCACTAGACCCCCGTACAGCTGTATAATGAGGCCCAGGCTTTATAGTGAAGGGACAGGAGTGAGGGCCTGTGCCCAGGAGCTACAGTCTGAGAAAAGGGCTAAAAAGCCTTCACTAGACCCCTGTACAGCTGTATAATGAGACCCAGGCTTTATAGTGAAGGGACAGGAGTGAATGCCTGTTCCCAGGAGCTACAGTCTGAGGAAAGGGCTAAAAAACCTTCACTAGACCACTGTACAGCTGTATAATGAGGCCCAGGCTTTATAGTGAATGGTCAGGAGTGAGGGCCTGTTCCCAGGAATTACAGGAATTAAAACGAAAATGAGCCGCAGCATGAAGGGGTTAATTGCGTCTTTCTGCCACTTACAGGGAAAGTTAGAAATTAGTTGTGTCAGGTCAGCGTTATGTTCATGGCTTCTGATTTAGAGGAGTTGACTATAAAACACATACCTGTGATTCCAGCTTACTCCGTGTCTCTGGCACCGATAGGGTCCTGGTTACCAATAGGGGGCGACTGGGAAAAGATCTGGTCACAATTAGAGACTAAATGGATCCGGCAATTAAATCCCTGACATCCCAATGGTGTAGATGAAGTTCTCCGCTTCTCCCCTTTCCTATAGGGGGTTTGGTGGAATTCGCTCTCTACACTCTTTATTACATAAAACAGTTTTCTCTGATCTCAATGTGTCTTATTTGTTTCTTATTTCCCCATAATACAACGGTCACAAGATCGCCGATCTGCACTTTACTCTCCGATGGTGACGATCCTCTAGACATCCGGACAGTCAGGAGCATTGGATCCCATCTGTGTCTCCCCACTATTCTAACAATGGACGCTCTCTCCGCCATCATTTCCTCCTCTATACGGTTATTACGGGGAATGACGCTGTGATGACTTCTCTTCTGGGAGAGACACAGATCACAGGTGACTAATATTGCAGTGTGAATAGACACTTATATTTCCGGTATTTTTCTGCCCTTACATTGTGGGTTATGAGGTGTTTGGGGCTTGTTTTTTGTTCCGCCCTTTTTCCTTTGTTTTTATCTTTCCAGTTGGTAATTGGGATTCTAATATAAGCCCATATATCCCGGGAAGTGTCAGGTGCTGGGATCTCATTATATTATTAATAACAATTTCATTCCCGATTATTCCCGTCATTTATTGCTCGTTACATTCTCTCTATATAATAACAGATTCCTCTTTGTTACACGTCCTAATACTGATCATTTATATCTCTATATTGTAGAGGAAACATTTCTAGGAGTGTATACACTTCACCACAAACACTCTCCATAGATTTTATTATCATCACTGTTATTAAGCTGCTTTTCTCTTTATATCTTTATCATATCACTGTTTATTCTCTTTTCTTACCCGTTGCACAGTTGCACTCTCACTGGTCACTCGGTGGGGTCACATTTGGCCCTTTTCACCTGCATTGTTTTGTTTCCGGACCCCCCTCACTATCACTTCACCTGATTGATCACTACCAGATGGCACTATGCAGCATTATTCATCTTGGTCTTACCAACAGGTTTTCATCCTGAACCTCCTGCTTCACTGGGGAAGATGTGACCGGGGAACAGCCCCAATTCCTTTAGGAGCACCCCCACTTTACCCCAGAGTTACCCCCCTTGCCTGGATTAGTGCAGGACCTTGCTGTGTTGGAAACACTTATCCGTACCCTCTGAGGAAGCTGACGGGGCGAAACGCCCGTAAGAGGGAATAGTGGTGAATCTGCCATCTTTCTCTGTACACTCCCGGCATGTCGTCTGTAGGATCTGTAATCCCCATCTCTTGTTAGGATGGTTCCTCCTTTACACTATATGGGCTGTGCTGTATTCCTGGGATATCCCATATAGCACTGGCTGCACTTTATATCTCCTATCTGTATCCCAGGGATGTAATGCGCTGTCAGCTCTTTATTCTCTCACTATTTATACCCTTTGCTCTGTGTCCTCTCATTATATAAGCTATTGATCTATAAGTGCACAGGATCTATTCCCCTTATACACTGATATCCAGTGATAGATCTACAATCCGGTTACATATATCTATGTATGGATTTATCTTACACTCAATAAATACGGTGCACTTATCTCATCTCCACCTTGATAGTGACACTCTCTTAGGATACGTTACTCTATGATGGCACTTTTGCACATAGCCACTAGATGGAGCTACAACATCTGACATTTGCCTGAATTTTTTTATCTACACATGGTTTACACAAATTATATTTTCTTGTGGTAACTCTATACTATTTACCATTAGGAGCTGTGTATTTCTGTAATTATCTGTATGTATACATGATTGATTACCACTTCTGTCTCTGTAAAGACAATCCCCTTTAACCCCTTTCTGACATCGGGTGTAAATGGACTTCCTCCCTTTGATGTGGGCTCCGGCGGTGAGCTGACATCTTTTCCAGCACATGTCAGCTGTTTTGAACATCTGCCATTTGCCCTTAACAGCCTCTGACAGCGACATTTAATGCACACTTCCAGCAAGCGTCGGAATTCCCGCCCATCGGTGACCCCGTCACATTATCATGGGTCACCGATGGGTTGGCATGACAACCAGAGGACTCCAGCAGACCTCTATGCTTGTCACTCTTGGAATGCTGCGCGCCGCCCGCTGCACAAAACCACATGAACCAGGCATCGTCCTGCCGAACTCCCGCTCTCCTATTAACATGGGCATAATGCTACTCAGACAACACAGGGTGAGGGTAAAACACTGTGGGCAATGCTTTATTGTACCACAAAACAGGCAGATAACACATAGAACAGTCCCAGCACAGTACCCAAGATGGCACACATTACAGAGTCTCACCCTCCACTGACCCGCAGGGATAATAGCTTCTGTGACTTCAGACCTTCCAGGGTCACAATCCCAGCTGTGGCACACACAGAGAGGAGGTAACGACAAGCGTAGGAAGATGACAGTCCATACAAGGTACAAGGCCAGTTGATCCCAAGATCACAATCTGGCTTCTCCAAGCGCATCCATGGTTCAGCAATGGTCAATGGAGCAGATCTGTATTCTTCCAACCGAGGCTGAAAACCCCTAGGTTGTTTCCTATAGAATGATAGATCCGTGTCCTTTGTGATGATGTTGTGGCTGCTGTCCTGTCTCTTGTCCTTTGGATGTATGGATGTCTTGGCAGAATCTCTCTGGCTGTTTCTCTCTCTCTCAGTCTCTTTATACAGAGGCATGTAACCTATTTTTAGACTTAACAAGTGTCCCTCATTCATTATTTACATAAAGGGTAAGAATGGAGATGAGATTATTATAGCATTACTTGATTATTTAAACTATTTGCATAGTTTTTCCCTCTCTGCTTTAGAGGTCAACAAACTGGCTCCATAACACAATGCATAATTAGCATATCAGCAAACATCACTAGTGATCAAGGATAAGCGCACAATAAAAGTCAATATTACCGGCTTACACAAACAAAAGTCTGTTTTCTTGACCAACTAGAAATCAACACTTAACTTTAAAGCCAACATACAGATAACATTCTATTATTCTTCGTTTGCTAAAAATAGTCATCTGGTTAATTAAGATACAATGCTGTATGTCTTCACAATGCCAAAAGTAAAAAAAGTTTTAAAAAATATTTAAAAAAATATAAAAGTTCAAATCACCCCCCTTTCGCCCCTTTCAAAATAGAACAATAAAAAAATCAAACATACACATATTTGTTATAGCCGCATTCAGAATCGCCCGATCTATCAATATAAAAAAGAATTAGCTCGATCACTAAACGGCGTAACGAGGAAAAATGTCAAAACGCCAGAATTCCTTTTTTTGGGTCGCTGCACCAGTGCATTAAAATGCAATAAAGGATGACCAAAAGATCGTATCTGCACCAAAATGGTCTCCATTAATAACGTCAGCTCGGCACACAAAAATAAGCTTTCATCCAACCCGAGGTCATGAAAAATGGAGACGTGAAGGGTTTCGGAAAATGGTGCAATTCTTTTATACTTTTCCTAATAAAGAGGAGTTATTTTTACTGATACAGCGGGTATGGAAAGTATTCAGACCCCTTTCAATTTTTCACTCTTTGTTTCATTGCAACCATTTGGTAAATTCAATTTCATACTATCTATTCCTGACACGGGAGGGGCTTATAAACTTCCGAAGTATATAGTTTGAGGTCTGGGATCTGCCAATATGTGGCTAGTTTTCTGACTGTTTCGGATAACATGATGCATGATTTTAGTTTTTTTTTTAATTTAGTCTCGTTTGAATATAGGTCAATATTAAATAGTCTCTTGATGAGTCGTCTTTGGTGTGGACGATGAAACCCATAGAGATGAGAGGCTTGGAGAGTGAGTGTGTAAATGTCACCTCACCCTATATACTGAACTGTGGGGTACATGTTTTTTCTATTAGTCACCTTCTGACTAACCTTCAGGGGCGAATTATGGGTATAGTTTTATATTTGGAATTAATAAGGTTTAGTTTTATCCTTTTGTCAGCAAACATGAGGAATGACAAGAGACAACCCATTTAAGAAGATTCAATTTTGGTTAAAATTATTCAAACATGAATATAAAAAAGTCTTCTCCCCTATGTGACGTCTCTGATGTTTATTAACAGTTGATTTCCAAGTAATTTTTCCCACATTAAGAAAATGAAAATGGCTTCTCCTCTGTGTGACTACTCTGATGGCGATCAAGAAGCACTTTCTGGTTAAAACATTTCCCACATTCTGAACAGTAAAAAGGCTTCTCCCCTGTGTGAGTTCTCTGGTGCTTAACACAATCTGATTTATTGCTAAAACATTTCCCACATTCTGAACATGAAAAAGGCTTGTCCCCTGTGTGAGTTCTCTGGTGGGTAACAAAATTTGATTTCTGTGCAAAACATTTCCCACATTCTAAACATGAAAAAGGCATTTCCCCTGTGTGGATTCTCTGGTGCTTAACACAATCTGATTTATTGTTAAAACATTTCCCACATTCTGAACATGAAAAAGGCTTCTCCCCTGTGTGAATTCTCTGGTGCTTAACACAATCTGATTTATTGCTAAAACATTTCCCACATTCGGAACATGAAAAAGGCTTGTCCCCAGTGTGAGTTCTCTTGTGGGTAACAAAATTTGATTCATCTGCAAAACATTTCCCACATTCTGAACAAGAAAAAGGCTTCTCCCCCGTGTGAGTTCTCTGGTGCTTAACACAATCTGATTTATTGCTAAAACATTTCCCACATTCTGAACAGGAAAAAGGCTTCTCTCCTGTGTGAGTTCTCTGGTGGGTAACAAAATTTGATTTCTGTGCAAAACATTTCCCACATTCTAAACATGAAAAAGGCTTCTCCCCTGTGTGGATTCTCTGGTGCTTAACATAATCTGATTTATTGTTAAAAGATTTTCCACATTCTGAACAGGAAAAAGGCTTCTCCCCTGTGTGAGTTCTCTGGTGGATAACAAAAATTGATTTCTGTGCAAAATATTTCCCACATTCTGAACATGAAAATGGCTTCTTTGCTTTAGGAGCAGTTTGTTTTTTATTGCCTCTTTGGCGAATTTGATTTTCCTTAATAGTCGGATCTTTGCTGTAAATGGATGATGGTATATCTGGAGTAATAGCAATCACTTCAGTTGTATCTTGTAGGATCTCAAGATCATCAGATTTAAAAATTGAAGATGTCAGCTGTCCCTCTGATCTCCTGGTACAGTCATCTGATAAGATAAAAAAACAATTATTTTTTAATAAAATAACCTAGAGTTTTATATTTTTGAACATTTCTATTTAAACTGTCCATAAAAATGGCAAGCTATGTAAAAAAGTTTAATTATTTACCAAAACAGTCTAATAGAAAACCTTGTTGGATGAGCCAGTGTGTGTGGTGTTCAACTGTTTGTTCATTCTGCCTCCCAAATATCGAATGAAAAGAAACCAATCAATGTTATGTAGGCGAAAATAATACCAATTCTCATCTCACAAAAAACAAGTCCCCACTCAGGTCCATCATCTGTCAATGGAAAAACAGAGGTTCCCACACTATTAGTGGCTCAAAGGCTGCTGAAAAGCAACAAGGTTTCTATAAACCAATCCAGCAAAATCCGCTGTCACTTCGGAGTCTTGCAGTGTGCGCAAACAACATTTAGGATCCCTGTATTTAGCAATAGTATAGTGAGAAGAATCCACTTAATTTTTGGTGTGTGTCTCCTGGAGCACAATCTGGGCACTATGTGCTGGGTAATAAAATGGCAAATGTGTAATTTTCACTCTCCAACATCCACTGCGTGTTAATTTCCGGAAAGTGGCTGTGGAGTCAAAATATTCACTCCTCCTAAGGATTATAACCATCAGTGAATTACTTTATAAAATGGAATCACTTTATGGGGATTTCTACTATTCTGGTTTTCTGTCATTTAGTTACAGTGGGGCAAAAAAGTATTTAGTCAGTCAGCAATAGTGCAAGTTCCACCACTTAAAAAGATGAGAGGCGTCTGTAATTTACATCATAGGTAGACCTCAACTATGGGAGACAAACTGAGAAAAAAAAATCCGGAAAATCACATTGTCTGTTTTTTTTTTCATTTTATTTGCATATTATGGTGGAAAATAAGTATTTGGTCAGAAACAAGCAATCAAGATTTTTGGCTCTCACAGACCTGTAACTTCTTCTTTAAGAGTCTCCTCTTTCCTCCACTCATTACCTGTAGTAATGGCACCTGTTTAAACTTGTTATCAGTATAAAAAGACACCTGTGCACACCCTCAAACAGTCTGACTCCAAACTCCACTATGGTGAAGACCAAAGAGCTGTCAAAGGACACCAGAAACAAAATTGTAGCCCTGCACCAGGCTGGGAAGACTGAATCTGCAATAGCCAATCAGCTTGGAGTGAAGAAATCAACTGTGGGAGCAATAATTAGAAAATGGAAGACATACAAGACCACTGATAATCTCCCTCGATCTGGTGCTCCATGCAAAATCCCACCCCGTGGGGTCAGAATGATCACAAGAACTGTGAGCAAAAATCCCAGAACCACGCGGGGGGACCTAGTGAATGAACTGCAGAGAGCTGGGACCAATGTAACAAGGCCTACCATAAGTAATACACTACGCCACCATGGACTCAGATCCTGCAGTGCCAGACGTGTCCCACTGCTTAAGCCTGTACATGTCCGGGCCCGTCTGAAGTATGCTAGAGAGCATTTGGATGATCCAGAGGAGTTTTGGGAGAATGTCCTATGGTCTGATGAAACCAAACTGGAACTGTTTGGTAGAAACACAACTTGTCGTGTTTGGAGGAAAAAGAATACTGAGTTGCATCCATCAAACACCATACCTACTGTAAAGCATGGTAGTGGAAACATCATGCTTTGGGGCTGTTTCTCTGCAAAGGGGCCAGGACGACTGATCCGGGTACATGAAAGAATGAATGGGGCCATGTATCGTGAGATTTTGAGTGCAAACCTCCTTCCATCAGCAAGGGCATTGAAGATGAAACGTGGCTGGGTCTTTCAACATGACAATGATCCAAAGCACACCGCCAGGGCAATGAAGGAGTGGCTTTGTAAGAAGCATTTCAAGGTCCTGGAGTGGCCTAGCCAGTCTCCAGATCTCAACCCTATAGAAAACCTTTGGAGGGAGTTGAAAGTCCGTGTTGCCAAGCGAAAAGCCAAAAACATCACTGCTCTAGAGGAGATCTGCATGGAGGAATGGGCCAACATACCAACAACAGTGTGTGGCAACCTTGTGAAGACTTACAGAAAACGTTTGACCTCTGTCATTGCCAACAAAGGATATATCACAAAGTATTGAGATGAAATTTTGTTTCTGACCAAATACTTATTTTCCACCATAATATGCAAATAAAATGAAAAAAAAACAGACAATGTGATTTTCTGGATTTTTTTTTCTCAGTTTGTCTCCCATAGTTGAGGTCTACCTATGATGTAAATTACAGACGCCTCTCATCTTTTTAAGTGGTGGAACTTGCACTATTGCTGACTGACTAAATACTTTTTTGCCCCACTGTATATTAGGGCTTCTGCATATGGTGTGTCCAATCTCATCTGGAATCTGTTCCTGCTGTCCAGTTGGAGTAATCTGCTCCCTACTCCAGCCAATTGGAAAGTACTATAGTGAGAAGAATCCACTTAATATTTGGTGTGTGTCTCCTGGCGCACAATCTGGGCACTATGTGCTGGGTAATAAAATGGCAAATGTGTAATTTTTCACTCTCCAAGATCCACTGTGTTAATTTCCAGAAAGTGGCTTTGGATTATAACTGTCAGGATCCTGTCAGCGTCGGCAACTGCCAAGGCTGAGCAGGCTGACTTACCCACACTGCGGGAGAGCACGGGGCCCAACACGGTAATGAAGGTTTAAACAGACAGGACCTGAGGCACGGAAAATAGTAAGGAGTACCAGGACCTACGATCATGTGACGGTAGGGGGCGGGGCTTAGCGTCCTACTACTGCAGATGATGTGATGTACCTACCGCAGGAATACTTTAGTAGAGGAAAGAAAAACGCAGGTCAGACAAGCAGAAGTCATACACGAGAGGGTGGTGCGGTACCAAAGGGACGAGCAGAGAATAGTCAAGTCACAAGCCAAGAGTCATACACGAGAGAGAGGTGCGGTACAAAAGGGACAGGCAGAACTCGTAACAGGGACAGAACCGGATCAAAACCAAACAAGCAACAAGTTATCAGGCACAAGGCATACGTACACAAGGGGTCAACTAACTCAGCCGAGGGCAGGAGTATAACTGACACCGGACCTAGGTCAAGTGAGCATTAAATAACCGTCCTCTGCCAGAGAGAGGCAGAAACAACCCCCTGTCTGACCAGGACGGGCCAAAGCAAAACCCCGTCATGGATCATGACAGTACCCACCTCTCAATGGGGGGCCACTGGACCCCCAGGTCTCTCAGGATACTTGGCGTGAAAGGCCCGGACCAACCGATCCGCTTGAACCGATCGAGCAGGAACCCATGACCGTTCTTCAGGACCATAGCCTTTCCAATGTACCAGATACTGAAGGGCACGACGGACCAACCTAGAGTCGACAATTCATTCCACCTAGTACTCAGACTGCCCATCTACCAAAACCGGTGGTGGGGAAGCTGATGATCCCTCCCCACCAGACCTCACAGGTTTCAAAAGGGCCCTATGGAAAACATTGGGGATCCGTAGAGATGGCGGGAGATGCAACCGAAAAGCCACCGGGTTAACCGCTTCTATAATTTTATAGGGACCAATAAATTTAGGTCCAAGCTTCGCAGAGGGGACCTTGCGCCTTATATTCTTGGTTGATAACCATACCTTATCCCCAATCTGAAACACCGGTCCCACGGATCGTTTTTTGTCTGCAAAAAATTTAAATTTATCCTGGGCCTTCGTAATGTTACTCTGGACCTCCTGCCATACCTCCCCCAACCGCTGGATAGTCTCATCCGCCCCATGACACCCAGAGTTCAAACAGGAAAATTCTCCAAAATGTGGATGACACCCATAATTGCAGAAAAAGGGAGATGTACCCGTAGACTGGTTAATGCGGTTGTTAAACGCAAACTCGGCCAACGGTAACACAGAACACCAATCATCCTGTCGGGCTGAGGTCAAGCAACGCAGAATTTGCCTCAGAGACTGATTGGTCCGCTCGGTCTGCCCATTAGTCTCTGGATGATAAGCGGATGAAAAGGACAGACCAATACCCAACCTCTTACAAATAGCCCTCCAAAATCTGGAAACAAATTGCACTCCTCTATCAGACACCACATTCAAGGGTACCCCATGCAACCGCACCACATGCTCAACAAACAATCTGGACAATGTTTCCGCATTAGGTAGAGCTGCCAAAGGTACAAAATGTGCCTGCTTACTAAACCTGTCCACCACAACCCAAGCGACGGTATTACCCTTGGAGGGGGGTTAGGTTGGTGATGAAATCCATGGACAAATGCATCCATGGTCTCTCAGGAATTGGCAGTGGTACTAATTCCCCGGCCGGCCGGTTATGGGGGGTTTTTGCATGGGCACAAACATCACATGCAGACACATATTCCCCAACATCAGAGGCTAAAGAAGACCACCAAAATACTCTACCAATGGCCTTCTGGGTAGCCGAGATCCCTGGATGTCCACCCAGAACTGAGTCATGGAACTCCCGGAGGACCTTGAGACGAAACTGAGCTGGCACAAAAAGTTTATCCACCGGCTTAGCCGGAGGTGCAAGAGACTGGGCTTCCCAAATCTCCCGTTCCAACATATTAGAGACACCTGCCACCACCACCCCAGGCTGAAGAATGGAGGATGGAGGTTCAGGGGGACACCGGATCTAGACTGTGTGACAAGGCATCAGCTCTGACATTTTTGGATCCTGGCTGAAAAGTGATCGAGAAGTTGAATCGGGAAAAAAAAAGTGACCATCTAGCCTGTCTGGGAGTCAACCTTTGAGCTGACTCAATGTAAGCTAGGATTTTGTGATCCATAATTACGGTTATAGGATGGACAGCCCCTTCCAAAAAATGCCTCCATTCTTCAAAGGTCAACTTTACGGCCAGAAGTTCTCGATTCCCAACATCATAGTTCCTCTCCGCGGGGGAGAATTTCTTCGAGAAAAAGGCGCAAGGTCTCAAATTGGTCAAAGTGGCGGGTCCCTGGGACAATACCACCCCCATCTCTGAGGCGTCTACTTCAACAATAAATGGTTCAGACGGGTCCGGTTGCATAAGTACCGGAGCAGACATGAAACATTTTTTCAAAAACTGAAACGCCGCTATCGCTGCGGCTGACCAATTCTTCATATCGGCCCCCTTTTGAGTCATGTCTGTGAGGGGTTTAACCACTTGTGAGAACCCCCTTATAAACTTGCGATAATAATTGGCGAATCCTAGGAAACGCTGCAGAGCCTTCAAATTACAAGGTTGAACCCACTCGACAATGGCCTGCACCTTATTAGGATCCATGCGAAACCCTTCAGCAGACACAATGAACCCCAGAAAAGACAGCTCCTGAACAAAAAATAAACATTTCTCCAGTTTAGCAAAGAGACAGTTCTCCTGAAGTTTTTGGAGAACTGCATGAACATGACCAATCTGAGCCTGTTTATCAGGAGAGTAGATCAATATGTCATCCAAATACACCACCATAAACCGTCCAATAAAATCAGAGAACACATGATTTATGAAATTTTGGAAGACCGCTGGAGCATTGGTCAGACCGAAAGGCATGACCAAATTTTCAAACAACCCTTCAGTAGTGAGAAAAGCAGTTTTCCACTCATCTCCATCTCGGACTCGGATAAGGTTATACGCTCCCCGTAGATCTAATGTCGAAAACCACTTAGCTCCGGACAACTGGTTGTATAAATTAGGAATAAGTGGGAGGGGATACTTATTTCTCACATTTATCTTATTTAACTCACGAAAATCGAGGCATGGGCGCAAACCCCGGTCTTTTTTCTTTACAAAAAAGAACCCCGCCGCCACAAGAGAAACAGAAGGATGAATGTGTCCCTTACGGAGACTCTCGGAAATGTATTCCTTCATCGCAGCCCGTTCTGGACCCGAAAGGTTATACAAGCGGGCCTTGGGCAATTTAGCACCTGGAACCAGGTCAATGGCACAATCAAAAGGGCGGTGTGGTGGTAAAACCTCAGCCTCTTTTTCGGAGAAAACATCCGTATAGTCTTTTAGGCACTCCGGAATACCTTCCAGACCCACGGACGACACAAGACACAGTAACCAGACATTTTTCAGAACAATAGGGACCCCATTTAACAATGTCCCGAGATTCGCAATTAATCACAGGATTATGTAATTGTAACCAGGGGAACCCCAACACCAGTCCCGCAGGCAGGTTGTCCATAGCAAAACATGAAATATGTTCCTGGTGTAAGGAACTCACTTTAAGGAGAAACTCTTCTGTATGAAATATGACGTCATTTTTAGCCAGTGGTGTTTTGTTAATGGCAACAACGTGGATAGGAGTCTCCAGCCTAACTGTCCCTAACTTACACCTGGACACCAAGTCAGAGTCAATAAAGTTCAATGACTATCCGCAATCCACGAAAGCAGAAGTGGGTGTGGAGACACTCCCACAACAAAGTTCCACTTGCAATAACATTTTTGAAAATGGAGAAAAAGGTACCTGAGAGCCTGAGTGACCTCCACGACAATCACCCGGGCTCAGTCGCTTGCAGGTTGGTGGACAAGAAGGGCAATCCTTTTTCCAATGTCCGGAATCCCCACAGGAAAAAAAGCACTTTCCCAAGCACCGTTGTCTCTTTCCTTTCTCCTTGAAGTTGATGGTTCCTATCTCCATGGTTTCCAATGTAAGACTGGCTCCCCTTCCTTGAGAAAATAATGGCGTTTCAACCTGCATCATTCCCCTGGCCCGTAGCCTGTGATCCATTCAGACGGCTTGTGTCATAGCCTCCTCCAGGGATTCAGGCAGAGGGTGGAGAGCCAAGGCATCTTTCAGATGTTCAGACAGGCCACTACATAACAAACCCTGGAGGGCAGCATCATTCCAGCAGACCTCAGCAGCCCAGCGTCTGAACTCTGAGCAGAACCACTCGGCTGAGTGCTTCCCCTGACACACACTCATCACCCTGTCCTCAGCCATACGCATCCAATCAGGCTCATCATAAATATGCCCCAAGGCCTCAAAAAATTCATCCACAGTCATATGCTCAGGGGCAGTGGTAGGAAGGGAGAAAGCCCAAGCCTGGGGAGCTACCCTTAACATAGACATAATGACCCCCACTCTGACTTTCATCCCCAGAAGAGTATGGTCTCAATGAAAAAAAAAGCTTACAGCCCTCCTTGAACACTTTGATTTCCCTGTTATCTCCAGAAAAAGTATCCGGTAACTTAACCTGAGATTCAGGGGAAATTACTGTAACCTCCCGAGCCCCTGATGACAAAACCCCCTGCACAGTGTGAGCGATCAGCTGCTGAGACTGAGCCAGGGCTAGTTGTTCCCCCAGGAGTCTCTGAGACATCTGAGTCAGGTGCTTTACCTGCTCAGAAAGAGTGTGCATATGATCCATCACACAAACAGGAGAAAGGGAGCAGAGAAAAAAAATGGTAACGGTCAGATATAATGTCAGGATCCTGTCAGCATCGGCAACTGCCACGGCTGAGCAGGCTGACTTACCTACACAGCGGGAGAGCATGGGGCCCAACACGGTAATGAAGGTTTAAACAGACAGGACCTGAGGCACGGAAAATAGTAAGGAGTACCAGGATCTACGATCATGTGACGGTAGGGGGCGGGGCTTAGCGTCCTACTACTGCAGATGATGTGCTGTACCTACCGCAGGAATACTTTAGTAGAGGAAAGGAAAACGCAGGTCAGACAAGCAGAAGTCATACACGAGAGGGTGGTGCGGTACCAAAGGGACGAGTAGAGAATAGTCAAGTCACAAGCCACTCACTGTGCAGCATAACTGGGGCCACTCACTGTGCATCATAACTGGGGCCACTCACTGTGCAGCATAACTGGGGCCACTCACTGTGCAGATAACTAGGGCCACTCACTGTGCATCATAACTGGGGCCACATACTGTGCATCACAACTGGGGCCACTCACTGTGCATCATAACTGAGGCCACTCACTGTGCATCATAACTGGGGCCACTCACTGTGCATCATAACTAGGGCCACTCACTGTGCATCATAACTGGGGCCACTCACTGTGCACATAAAGCTCCGCCCACAGCCCCGCCCCGAAGCAGGAGAATCTCATTAACTGAAAACTACAAATACAGATTAAACAACAACCACAAGACGGATTTCATCACCAGGTATCACTGTAATCAGTATAACGGCACCGACCTGACAGTGTCTGTAGGTTACTGAGCACAATCCTGCTGCCAGGGGCACTTTAAATTTAGATCTTAGGCATTTGGAAGAGGCAATGGAGAGATTTTTTTCAAGACTATCAGGGAGTTACAGACTCACATTAGGCAGGAAGGCCGATCCCACCACAATCAAACTATCATACAGAAGGAACAGGTAAAAAAAAAAAAGACAGAATAAAAAAATATGTTACATCCCCAACAACAACGTATGTACAAGGGGAGAACACTAAACTCGAGCTGCACTCATTTATGGTGGACAATTGGAGCCACTATGAGTCCTGACCGGAAGTGTAGAGAAAGTATTAGCGCCCCCATTTCAGGAGAGATTGTGCAGTAATCTGAATTCCTTAGGATCAGAAACAATGTAATTTATGATGTGGAGTGAATCCATGACACCACGGCTGGAGCCAACACATCTCCTGCAGGCGGGAATAAATGTATATTACAGCCATCAGCCACGCACAGCTTAGAGATCTATCATGGCACAGGTGGAATGTTTGTCCTGTAGATTATCACAATCCTCCTTGAAATTACTGTATTTTTTGGACCATAAGACGCACCTAGGTTTAGAGGAAGAAATTAGGAAAAAAAAATGAAGCAAAAAATGTGGTCAATTCTGTACTTAATATCCCCTATCCTGGTATATATGGATCCCTCACCCCTATCCTGGTATATATGGCCCCCTCATCCCCATTCTGATACCCATGGATCCCTCATCCCTACCCTGGTATACATGGATCCCTCATCTCCATCCTGGTATACATGGATCCCTCATCCCTATCCTGGTATGCAAAGTCCCATCTCGCTCTAAGGGCAGCACAGTGGCTCAGTGGATAGCACTGCAGCCTTGCAGCGCTGGGGTCCTGGGTTCGAATCCCACCAAGGACATCTGCAAGGAGTTTGTATGCTCTCCCCGTGTTTGTGTGGGTTTCCTCCCACATTCCAAAGACATACTGATAGGGACTTTAGATTCTGAGCCCCCTCAGTGACAGTGATGATAATGTGTGTAAAGTGCTGCGGAAAATGTTAGCACTATATAAAAATAAAGTATTTATTGTCCCATCTCGTCCTGGTATGCATGGCCCATTTCTTGTCCTAGTATGCATGGCCCCCTCATCCCTATCCTGGTATGCATGGAACCCTCATCCCTATCCTGGTATGCAGGGCCCCATCCTCATCCTGGTATTGTGAAGTACAGTATTTAGATGTATGGGACAGCTTGTTCTCAAAGACTCCATTTTTGTGTTTGCGACGCCATTTTGTTGTTCACGAGTTAAATTTTGTAACTAGGGGAATGTTCACGGCTGTAATGAAACTAGACTGTTCCAGCTTGCACGAGATATGAGACCCTGATGAATGTGCTATTGTTCTATTCTCTACATCATGTAACTAGGGACATATTCCGATTTTCTTGCAAAACTATTGGCTTATAAAGTAAATGTATGACGACGATGCTATTGGTAGCTGAGTATTTTGCATAATTAAGGAAAATACTATAAAAAGGTGACATAATAAACGGGGTTAGTGATCTGCCTTGATCCTCCCATACAGAGGCATATGTCTCCGTCTGGTCATTCCCAGTTGCTAGCAATGCCCCGTGGATTAATTTGGAAATCACTTGGTTCACCGTGAAGGGTTAATTTAGCCCTCCCTCAATAGCTCCCCAACAGCAGGTATGCATAGCCGCATCTCATCCTAGTATGCATGGTCCAATCCCTATCTTGGTATGCATGTTCCCATCCCTATCCTGGTATGCAGGGCCCCATCTCTTCCTGGAATGCATAGTCGCATCTTGTCCTAGTATGCATGGTCCCATCCCTATCCTGTTATGCAGGGCCCCAACTCGTCTTGGTATGCAGGGCCCCAGCTCATCCTGGTATGCAGGGCCCCATCCCTATAAGTAGCCCCCACCCCCATCCTGGTATGCAGGGTCCCAGCCTCATCCTAATATGCATGGTCCTCCATCCCTATCCTGGTATGCACGGACCCCCATCCTTATCCTGGTATGTATGGGCCATTCTCGTCCTGGTATGCAGTGCCCCATCACAAAACATTAAAAAAAAAAAAACCATTACACTTACCTACCCGGCGCTCCCTCACAGCGTCCTGCTCTGGTGCCAGCAACTGCTATATGTTTGTAAGCAGTGCTGAGAACAGTGAGAATTCATGAATATTCATTTATCTTAAGTAGCGGCACACGTGACCGCCGGTAGCAGCAGGAAGCCGGTGGCTGACACTGCTCGCTACTGAAGAGCAATGAATACTCAATGCCCTTTGCGTGCACAGTCCTGGCAGCTGTGCTCTGCTTGTGAGCAGCGCGTGACGTCCCTGCCATGTGCTGCTTACAAGCATATAGCAGTTGCTGCATCGGAGCAGGACGCTGTGAGGGAGCGCGGGGTAGGTAAGTGTAATGGTTTGTTTTTTAATGTTTTCTGATGGGGTCATGCATACCAGGATGTGGATGGGGATGGGGGTGTGGGCCAATTATAAGGATGGGGCCATGCATACCAGGACCGGGGTTGGGGGCTAATCATATCAAGATACTATTATTAAAGAGAAATGAATATTCATTGCCCTCAAAGCCCATGGGAGAGGAATGCAGTGAATATTCATTTCTCTTTAGCCACAGCAACAGGAGTGAGCCGCAGCCACCGGCTCCAGCCTCCTGTGACCCGCTGCTCCGCTGATGCCGTTCCCCCACCTCCCCACCACAGCCAGAGCCGGTACATCCGGACTATAAGACGCATCCCCCATTTTACTCCACATTTTTGAAGGAAAACAGTGCGTCACATAGTCCGAAAAATACGGTAGATTTTATACAAATTGAAAAGTCAGGATAAAGGGAAACTCTGCTGTTATTGTACAGAAATTCACACTTGGCCTCACTGCACATTTACTGTTGTCGCTCATAAAAGGGAAGTTTGGCCAGAAAGACTGGACCTGGTCTTATAGGGACCATGAGACATTCAGCAGCACAGAAGGGAGAGAAGATTCATCCGATAAGATCTCAGGGATCTAGGAAGCCAACAGCATCATTACCCTCCGCTTTCTTTTACAGGCCCAGCATAAGATTTTTCTCCAAGTGATTTTCTATCTTGTCAGCACATTCTACGTACGCTGTCATTTGGCTTTATAGTTACAGATCTGGGCAGGTAACGGTCAGCGTCTCCTAATGTGAAGGACAGAATGGCTAATGAAATCAATTATTAACCCTTATATGTCAGTTCAGATATGGTGTACCAAGATGGCATCTGTGTCTTCAGACAACACCCTGGAAGGAATCCTTGGAATGCAGAAGCTGAGATACTGGATACCATATATGGAAGTGAAGCTGAAATGGACCCATCATAGACTGACACTGGCTACTCAGAAGATTGTGTGACACCCATTTCCTGTCTCTTTGTCTTGAGAATAAACTTCAGTTGTGTGCAAGCCTTTGCTGAGAAAGGAGTAGACATCTAACTCTGTGTTCGGTGTGACTCTTTAAGTACGCACTCGGCCTATATTGGGTTAGGTACAAGCAATCATAGAGATCTCGCATTAAGAAATCACCCTCACACTAATCCCAGGGGGTAGGTGGATCCTCCAGGTTGTAAGTTCTATAGAAAAGGGCTTTCAATGCCCAAAGTCATTTGAACAGTTTTGGGTGGAGGAGAATGTTGTGGTCTAGAGGCAAAATGGTGATCATGGTAATACGGCCGGACTACACCACCGATAAAGCAGCCACAGCCGGTGACTGAGAGGAATCTGTGACTTCTCTGCATTCAGTGGTTACTACTCACCTGGGTAGTCATATGTGGGAATCTCCTCTTTACACCACTCATCACCTCTCACATATGTCTCTGTAGTATTAATATGGGTCAGATCTTCACCCTGAAACAAATATTGTAAAAGTCACCGACAGATGGAGAAGTCCCATCTATGATCAGCTCTAATCCTGCCATCTCCACCGCTCTCATTACACAAGTATAAAACATATAATACTGGTGGATAAAACAAGACTGAGCACAAGACCTTCACAGCCGTCTACACATCATAGGGGAGATCTCCTGACACCTTCTCTCCATCTACCTGATGATCCTGAGGAGCACTGGGATCTTCTTGGTTACAGTCCTGTGGAAGAAGAGGATGGGGACATCTCTCTGGTGTTGTCCTCTTACTGGATAGATCTGGAGGAAACACATACAGGAACTGAATTCATTCTCTACATACAGATAATTATAGGCCGTGTGTATTTAGTCCTGTCTATTACCTGGAGATGTGAGGGGCTTGGGAACCTCCATTATGACGTTCTTGTATAGATCTCTGTGTCCTTCTAAATACTCCCACTCCTCCATGGAGAAATAGACAGCGACATCCTGACACCTTATAGGAACCTGACACATACAATGATACCGTCATCCCCCGATCCCTTCATAGTGTTACTGTATAATGTCCCAGCATTCCCAGCAGTGTCACCTCTCCAGTCAGCAGCTCAATCATCTTGTAGAGGAGTTCTAGGATCTTCTGGTCATTGATGTCCTCATGGATCAGGGGGTGAGGTGGAGGCCCCGTGATTGGGCTCAGGGGTCTTCCACATCCCTCAGACACAGGGTCCTGACAGCGATCACTAGAGGTCTTCTTCACCACTGTGTAATCCTGGTTATGGAGAGACACATTAATAAATCTCACTCCAGACATTTCCAGAGTCCTCACCTCTCCAGTTCTGTCCATCTGTTATTCCCATAGATAAGAATGATGTAATGTGACGTCATCAGAATCTCTCACCTCTCCAGTGAGACGGAAGAGGATCTCTAGGGTGAGGTGTAACATCCTCTCCGCCATCTTGTCTCTGTCCATATCCATCCTTGATGGGGAAATCAGGAAAATTCTCTTCTGTAGAAGATCTTCACTGAGAGGATCCGATATTGTAGAGACCTGAATGAGAAGAAGATGATCCGATGTAACATCATAAGAATCCTGTGTAATAATACAATTACTGGAGATAATAAGGGAAACATATGAGGAGATTTATTATCTTACAGGGTTTAGTTTTCTTCCCTGACATCTACTAATAAAACCTATATATTTAGGCCACAGACAACAAGCAGTTTCCTCCTCGGAGTCGGCAGCTGAACACGTTCCTCATAGACTCATCAACGTCACCATCAATTCCCATCAGAGTGAAGGAACATCGCTCCTCTATTCAGCTCTATGGATCCAGGATGAAATCCACTGCGGCCCCTGCAAGAAAAGAGCGAAGTCTGGTGAGACCCCCGAGGCCGGAGATTTCTACAGCTGCTCTGTGCGCACAGGACCTGTGATGAGGTCACGGGAGGGGAGGAGTCAGGGGTCACATGATCAGGGGCCTCAGTGTGTGCAGGACTCTGCTGTGCTGGTTGTCATGGTGCTGGATGAGGGGAAGTTTCTGTGTGGGGTCAGGAGGGGTTTACAGGGTGGATGTAGCAGAGCCGTGTGTGTACGAGGTGTACGGAGCGGAGCCGTGTCTGTACGAGGTGTACGGAGCAGAGCCGCGTGTGTACGAGGTGTACGGAGCGGAGCCGTGTGTGTACGAGGTGTACAGAGCGGAGCCGTGTGTGTACAAGGTGTATGGAGCGGAGCCGTGTGTGTACGAGGTGTACGGAGCGGAGCCGTGTGTGTACGAGGTGTACGGAGCGGAGCCGTGTCTGTACGAGGTGTACGGAGCGGAGCCGCGTGTGTACGAGGTGTACGGAGCGGAGCCGTGTGTGTACGAGGTGTACAGAGCGGAGCCGTGTGTGTACAAGGTGTATGGAGCGGAGCCGTGTGTGTACGAGGTGTACGGAGCGGAGCCGTGTGTGTACGAGGTGTACGGAGCGGAGCCGTGTGTGTACGAGGTGTACGGAGCGCAGCCGTGTCTGTACGAGGTGTACGGAGCGGAGCCGCGTGTGTACGAGGTGTACGGAGCGGAGCCGTGTGTGTACGAGGTGTTCGGAGCGGAGCCGTGTGTGTACGAGGTGTACGGAGCGGAGCCGTGTGTGTACGAGGTGTACGGAGCGGAGCCGTGTGTGTACGAGGTGTACGGAGCGGAGCCGTGTGTGTACGAGGTGTACGGAGCGGAGCCGTGTGTGTACGAGGTGTACGGAGCGGAGCCGTGTCTGTACGAGGTGTACGGAGCAGAGCCGCGTGTGTACAAGGTGTACGGAGCGGAGCCGTGTGTGTACGAGGTGTTCGGAGCGGAGCCGTGTGTGTACGAGGTGTTCGGAGCGGAGCCGTGTGTGTACAAGGTGTACGGAGCGGAGCCGTGTGTGTACGAGGTGTACGGAGCGGAGCCGTGTGTGTACGAGGTGTACGGAGCGGAGCCGTGTGTGTACGAGGTGTACGGAGCGGAGCCGCGTGTGTACGAGGTGTACGGAGCGGAGCCGCGTGTGTACAAGGTGTATGGAGCGGAGCCGTGTGTGTACGAGGTGTATGGAGCGGAGCCGTGTGTGTACGAGGTGTACGGAGCGGAGCCGTGTGTGTACGAGGTGTACGGAGCGGAGCCGTGTGTGTACGAGGTGTACGGAGCGGAGCCGTGTCTGTACGAGGTGTACGGAGCGGAGCCGCGTGTGTACGAGGTGTACGGAGCGTAGCCGTGTGTGTACGAGGTGTTCGGAGCGGAGCCGTGTGTGTACGAGGTGTACGGAGCGGAGCCGTGTGTGTACGAGGTGTACGGAGCGGAGCCGTGTCTGTACGAGGTGTACGGAGCGGAGCCGCGTGTGTACGAGGTGTACGGAGCGTAGCCGTGTGTGTACGAGGTGTTCGGAGCGGAGCCGTGTGTGTACGAGGTGTACGGAGCGGAGCCGTGTGTGTACGAGGTGTACGGAGCGGAGCCGTGTGTGTACGAGGTGTACGGAGCGGAGCCGCGTGTGTACGAGGTGTACGGAGCGTAGCCGTGTGTGTACGAGGTGTTCGGAGCGGAGCCGTGTGTGTACGAGGTGTACGGAGCGGAGCCGTGTGTGTACGAGGTGTACGGAGCGGAGCCGTGTGTGTACGAGGTGTACGGAGCGGAGCCGTGTGTGTACGAGGTGTACGGAGCGGAGCCGTGTGTGTACGAGGTGTACGGAGCGGAGCCGTGTCTGTACAAGGTGTACGGAGCAGAGCCGCGTGTGTACGAGGTGTACGGAGCGGAGCCGTGTGTGTACGAGGTGTACGGAGCGGAGCCGTGTCTGTACGAGGTGTACGGAGCAGAGCCGCGTGTGTACGAGGTGTACGGAGCGGAGCCGTCTGTGTACGAGGTGTACGGAGCGGAGCCGTGTGTGTACAAGGTGTATGGAGCGGAGCCGTGTGTGTACGAGGTGTACGGAGCGGAGCCGTGTGTGTACGAGGTGTACGGAGCGGAGCCGTGTGTGTACGAGGTGTACGGAGCGGAGCTGTGTCTGTACGAGGTGTACGGAGCGGAGCCGCGTGTGTACGAGGTGTACGGAGCGTAGCCGTGTGTGTACGAGGTGTTCGGAGCGGAGCCGTGTGTGTACGAGGTGTACGGAGCGGAGCCGTGTGTGTACGAGGTGTACGGAGCGGAGCCGTGTGTGTACGAGGTGTACGGAGCGGAGCCGTGTGTGTACGAGGTGTACGGAGCGGAGCCGTGTGTGTACGAGGTGTACGGAGCAGAGCCGTGTGTGTACGAGGTGTACGGAGCGGAGCCGTGTGTGTACGAGGTGTACGGAGCAGAGCCGTGTGTGTACGAGGTGTACGGAGCGGAGCCGCGTGTGTACGAGGTGTACGGAGCAGAGCCGTTTGTGTACGAGCTGTACGGAGCGGAGCCGCGTGTGTACGAGGTGTACGGAGCGGAGCCGTGTGTGTGCGAGGTGTACGGAGCAGAGCCGTGTGTGTACGAGGTGTACGGAGCAGAGCCGTTTGTGTGCGAGCTGTACGGAGCGGAGCCGCGTGTGTACGAGGTGTACGGAGCGGAGCCGTGTGTGTACGAGGTGTACGGAGCGGAGCTGTGTGTGTACGAGGTGTACGGAGCGGAGCCGTGTGTGTATGAGGTGTACAGAGCGAAGCCGTGTTTGTGTGGACCCCTCTGTGTACTCTGTATACCCCCAGCTTCGGTCGGAGACCCCACAGTGTACACTGTATACACCTGTTTATCCCCAGTTTTGGTCGCAGACCCCTGTGTACACTATATACACCCATGTACACCCAGCTTCAGTCACAGTCCCCACGTCTCTCACACTGTATACATCAGTATACCCCCAGCTTCAGTCTCAGAACCCTGTGTGTATGCTGTATACACCCGTATACCCCAAGCTTCGGTCACAGCCCCCTGTGTTCACTGTATACACCCGTATATCCCCAGTTTTGGTCGCAGACCCCTGTGTATGCTGTATACAGCCGTATACCCCCAGGTTCGGTCGCAGACCCCTGTGTACGCTGTATACACCTGTATACCCACAGCTTTGGTCATAGACCCCTCTCTGTATGCTGTATACACCTGTATACCCCCAGCTTTAGTCGCAGACCCCTCTGTGTATGCTGTATACACCCGTATATCCCCAGCTTTGGTAACAGACCCCTGTGTATGATGTATACACCCGTATACCCCCAGCTTCGGTCAAAGATCCCTGTGTACACTGTATACACCCGTATACCCCCAGCTTTGGTCGCAGACCCCTGTGTACACTGTATACACCTGTATACCCCCAGCTTCGGTCACAGACCCCTGTGTATGCTGTATACACCCATATACCCCCAGCTTCGGTTGCAGACACCTCATTGTACGCTGTATACACCCGTATACCCCCAGCTTCGGTCACAGACCCCTCTGTGTATGCTGTATACACCCGTATACCCCCAGCTTCGGTCACAGACCCCTCTGTGTATGCTGTATACACCGTATAACCCCAGCTTCGGTCACAGACCCCGCATCTCTCACACTGTAGAACTGACGCCGGACACACACGGTAAAACTGCAGTCGTCGGTCTCTCATCTCTCGCACTTATACTGATAACATAAGATGGAGTCAGACGAACCCTCCTACAAAACGTGAGAACAAAGTCATTACTACAGGACTGTGTGAGAAAGGGATTTATTCTACAAGAAACGCTGGGGCCACAAATGAGAGTAACATAATGTCGTTCATCTTCTCTTTCACCACAGATATTGACAGTGAGGGCGACTTCCACTTTGCCGCAATGTGGATTTTAGTGGCCATACATAAGTAGCTTACTAGCTTCTGAAAGCTTTCTGGAAGTTGGGAAGGCCTGGTTCCCAGTAAAAGGGTAGAAGGTTCCAGAACAACTGGTCCACCATACATCTGTGCTATCAGACGCTTCACCTTCTCCCAAATCCCAGAAACCACCATACAAGACCACCAAATATGTCTCATGTCACCAGATATTCCACAGCCCCTAAAACAGTCTCCCGAGACTTTAGGAAAAATGCTGTGAATTTTTTCCTGTACATAATAGACTCTGTGCAATAGTTTTAAGGAGGTCTCCACAAGGGAAGTCTGGTGACTACCTCATGATATGGTGTCACAGCTACGATACCATTCATCAATTGACTGTTCAAACCCCAAATCCTCCTCCCATTGTAACATATACTTCAATTTTTTTATCATCTTGTGGAGAATTTATAGTATAGTAGATCAATGAGATCGTTCCCCTGCCCAAAGGGTCATTTAGACATTTATTTTCAAAACTCGCCCTGGGAGTAGTACCGCTCGGGAGGATCTGCTTTGCAAAGTGGAAGATCTGGTTCAGTCGCATTACCTCCCTAACTGGAGGTTCAAATGTTTGAACAAATTCCTGTCTGTCAAGTAAGATATTAAATGGGGAACACAAATGTTTAAGTACATGAATACCTTTCAGCTTCCACCTAGAAAAAATTTGTGGCTCAAGGCCGGGCGGGAACATGGGGTTTGTAATATAGCTGTCAGGGGAGAAGGGCTTGATTGTAAGTTATATTTAAACTTTCCTCCAAAGAAGCAACGAGTGGACTGTAAAAGGAGCCACATTCATTAACCCCCGTGGAAGTCGGTCTGTGGTCCACATTAGGCCTGATAAAGAGAATGGTTTGGAGAGAAATGATTCCAGAATAACCCATCTCGGACTATTGGGATATGAACACGCACTTATTAATGGAGCAATCTGTGCCGACTTGTAATAAAGTGTAAAATTAGGGAGGGATAAACCCCCTTCTTTTCTATGATGGAACATAAGTTTTTGCACAATTCTGGGTTGTTTTCCGAGCCAGAGAAACTTAGACATCATGGAGTGTAAATGAGTGAACGTTCTGGCTGGTACCATAATTGGGAGGGACCTAAATAGATATAAGAAGCGAGGCAGTGACACCATTTTTAATGCCTGTATTCTGCCGGGCCAGGATAACTTTGAGGAAGCCCATCTATCCAGGTCCCTCTGGAAGTTTTGGATCAGTGGAGTGTAATTCCACCTAAACAGAGGTGACCTGTTGGCTGTTAAGTTGATACCCAGATATGTTAGATAATGTTCTTTGTGTATAAACCCAAAATGGGAGGCTATATTAGTTTGATCTGTCTTAGGAAAATTTACAAACAATGCTTCGGGTTTATCAATGTTAATCTTTAACCCTGAGAACTTCCCAAATTCGTGAAGGAGGGAAAACAAGTGAGGGAGTGTAGTGTGGGGACTTATTAATGTTAGCAGGAGATCATCCGCAAAGAGGCTGACTTTATATTGGTCTCCCATATTCTCAGGGCCCAGGATATTCTGATCTCTCCTTATTGCTTCCACAATGGGTTCCATTGCAAGTGCAAAAAGATCCGGAGATAGAGGACAGCCCTGCCTGGTACCCTCTGAATATTAATTGGAGGGTGATGTGGTGACGGGAGTTTTACATAAGCGATAGGGCTATCATATAACAATTGGAGGCACTTTATAAGTTTAGGGGAGAATCCGACTTCCGATAGAACCGTAAAGAGATATGTCCAGGACGCCGAATCGAAAGCCCTCTCAGTAACTAATGCAAGCAGGAGAAGTCGCTTTCGCTGTAGGTTAGTTGTATGAATAATATTTAACGCTCTCCTAATATTATCTGGGGCCTGTCGCGCTGGTATAAAACCAACCTGATCCCGATGGATGAGGTGAGGGAGGATTTTATTGATCCTGTTAGTCACAATGGATGTAAAGATTTTGAAGTCAATGTATAAGAGGGATATAGGTCTATAATTTGTGGTGAGATGATCTTTCTTAGGATTAGGGATTACGGTTACATGCGCCACGTAGAACTCAGGGGGCAGCTGTGAGCCATTTAGTAGTGAATTACAGAGGTTTTTATATGTGGTGTCAGCACATCGCTGCATTTTTTATAATATATTGCTGTAAGACCATCCGGCCCCGGGGCCTTTCCTCTTTTTAGTTTTTTGATTGATGAAACTATTTCCTCCTCAGAGATGTGTAAATGGAGTTGTTGTGCCGCGGACTCAGTCAGGTTAGGTAGATGTAGTGTGTGAAGGAATGACTCCAGTAGTGAGGGGGGTGATTGTGGGGGCGAATACAAACTCTGGGAGTATTCATTATAAGTGCTATACATGACATCGGGGTGGGCTGAGATCTGACCCTTAGGGTCTTTTATAGAGGAGATTATATGCAGTGACTCTCTCATTCTGAGCTTACGAGCGGCATCTTATTAGGCTTATTGGCATGGTGATAAAACGCGGCTTTACTCCAAGTTAGCGCCTCTCCGTTCTGGTGGTGAGAATGGCGTCTAATTGTCATTTCATATCTTGTATTTGTGTAGATAAGTATAGGGGTGAAGAGCGCTGATTGGCCAATTCTAACTCCTGCAGTTTCTCCTCCAGTCTGGGCTGTAATTCAGACCTTTCTTCTTCCTGTCGGCCGATAACTTATCACAGAACCGGGAATAGATTTTCTGTGCGCGAGTCACATGGCTCCAAGTGAGGCCTCCTCCGCTGTGTGAGTTTAGGGGAAATTTGTTATATCTTCTCTTATAGCGGTTACATTAGAGATTTGGGCATTTTAGCTCCTGGTGTGGAGTCGATAGCACAATCATATGCCGCCATATAGTAAACGGCCGGTAACCGGTGAGAATTCCCTCCTGTGTGGGGTCTATTTCCCTCCAGAGAAATCACACGTCACATTCCACACATAACACTGTGTAGAGAAGGCGGCGCGGGGTAATTGTGCCAGTAGTGAGGGGCGAATAATGGCGGGAATGTCACTGACTGAGGAGAAGGCTCCATGGAGGTCTGCACTCCGGAGATCATGTGACCCCTGACTCCTCCCCTCCTGTGACCTCATCACAGGTCCTGTGCACAGAGCAGCCATATATGTGGAGTGCGGCTCTGCAGGTTAGTGATGGGCAGTCCGGCTCTTCTGGCTCCTTTCCCCACTTTTCTCCCTCCTGTCCCTTCACTATAAAGCCTGGTCCTCATTATACAGCTGTACAGGGGTCTAGTGAAGGCTTTTTAGCCCTTTCCTCAGACTGTAGCTCCTGGGCACAGGCCCTCATTCCTTTCCCTTCACTATAAAGCCTGGGCCTCATTATACAGCTGTACAGGGGTCTAGTGAAGGCTTTTTAGCCCTTTCCTCAGACTGTAGCTCCTGGGCACAGGCCCTCATTCCTTTCCCTTCACTATAAAGCCTGGTCCTCATTATACAGCTGTACAGGGGTCTAGTGAAGGCTTTTTAGCCCTTTCCTCAGACTGTAGCTCCTGGGCACAGGCCCTCATTCCTTTCCCTTCACTATAAAGCCTGGGCCTCATTATACAGCTGTACAGGGGTCTAGTGAAGGCTTTTTGTCCCTTTCCTCAGACTGTAGCTCCTGGGAACAGACCCTCACTCCTGTCCCTTCACTATAAAGCCTGGGCCTCATTATACAGCTGTACAGGGGTCTAGTGAAGGCTCTTTACTCCTTTCCTCAGACTGTAGCTCCTGGGATCAGGCCCTCACTCCTGTCCCTTCAGTATAAAGCCTGGTCCTCATTATACAGCTGTACAGGGGTCTAGTGAAGGCTTTTTAGCCCTTTCCTCAGTCTGTAGCTCCTGGGAACAGGCCCTCACTCCTGTCCCTTCACTATAAAGCCTGGGCCTCATTATACAGCTGTATAGGGGTCTAGTGAAGGCTTTTTAGCCCTTTCCTCAGACTGTAGCTCCTGGTCACCATGTGATCTCACCATAACCCTAACAAGCTAATTAAGGTGTGAAATCTTGGTCAAAATTATCTCATTACACAAATCTCCAAGGGTGCCCAAAGTTTTGCATCGCCCCTTTTTCCTTTTTGAAATTATGAAATTGTAATAAATGTCTATATATATATAATTTTTTATTATTATTTTTGCCTAAAATACAAAGGCCATGTGTCATGTTAGAGGTTCGGCCTTTTAGAGATCATTTCATCTTCATCTTACTACTGCTCACAATAACGGTCATTTTGACCAGGGGCGCCTACACTTTTACATGCCGCTGTCAATGCTTCATCCCGCTGGTGCTCAATATTTAATAGGGTCTTACTATTAAACTTAATGAAAAGTTCGGTGAATTCCTTTGAGCTGTTATTACTAGAGATGAGCGAATATCGTCGGAGAAGTTGTTATTGGCTAATATCGCTTACCGAATAGCTGCATCGGGACCCCGGATCCCTGGAGCGCTCCCGATAATCAGCTGCATGTGTCGCCCTCCATGCAGGTGCTGTGACTATCACACAGCGCGACACACGCAGCTGATTATCGGGAGCGCTCCAGCACACTGAGTCCTGCACACACTGAGGCCCCTGATCATGTGACCCCTGACTCCTCCCCTCCTGTGACCTCATCACAGGTCCTGTGCACAGAGCAGTCATATATGTGGGGGACACTCCTGGATCTTCTGCTTTCTGGGCCGGTTCCTCCTGTGAGTCCTATTAACCCTTTCGCTCCCTGTATTCTCCTTTCTGACAGGACAATATCTGAATTCGGACAGTGTGACAGGAATTTAAGCAATGTGGAAGGAAAAAATGACAATTTTACTTTATTTCCTCACAAAAATGTGACTTTAGCCCCAAAATTGTCAGCGTAACAAATCCTTATTTCCCCCACTGTAGTTTGTAGACTCCATATACAGATCCCTTAAGTGTGAAAAGAGCTGAATTCCCCACTTAAGTTATTGCATTTTGGAAATTGCCCCCACTGGGAATTTATCTCCAGGTAAAGGCACAATTGTGTCTCCATGGGGGTTGTGCTCACAGCCCAACATCGTGTGGCCTCCAAAGAAATGCCACCCCACACCATTACTGACCACTGCCAAACCGGTCATGCTGAAGGATATTGCAGGCAGCAGATCGCTCTCCACGGCGTCTCCAGACTCTGTCACGTCTGTCACATGTGCTCAGTGTGAACCTGCTTCCATCTGTGAAGAGCACAGGGCGCCAGTGGTGAATTTGCCAATCCTGGTGTTCTGTGGCAAATGCCAAGCGTCCTGTACGGTGTTGGGCTGTGAGTACAACCCCCATCTGTGAACGTCGGGCCCTCAGACCGTCCTCATGGAGTCAGTTTCTAACCATTTGTGCAGACACATGAACATTTGTGGCCTGCTGAAGATCATTTTGCAGGGCTCTGGCAGTGCTCCTCCTGTTCCTCCTTGCACAAAGGTGGAGGTAGCGGTCCTGCTGCTGGGTTGTTGCCCTTACACGGCTCCCTCCACATCTCCTGGTGTACTGGCCTGTCTCCTGGTTTCACCTCCAGCCTCTGGACACTACGCTGACAGACACAGCAAACCTTCTTGCCACAGCTCACACTGATGTGCCATCCTGGATGAGCTGCACTACCTCAGCCACTTGTGTGGGTTGTAGAGTCCGTCTCATGCTACCATTAGTATGAAAGCACAACCAACATTCAAAAGTGACCAAAACATCAGCCAGAAAGCATTGGTACCGATATGTGGTCTGAGGTCCCCACCTGCAGAACCACTCCTTTATTGAGGGTGTCTTGATAATTGCCAATAATTTCCATCTGTTGTCTATTCCATTTGCACAACAGCATGTGAAATTGATTGTCAATCAGTGTTGCTTCCTAAGTGGACAGTTTGATTTCACAGAAGTTTGATTTACTTGGAGTTATATTCTGTTGTTTAAGTGTTCCCTTTATTTTTTTGAACCGTGTATATAGATAGAGAGATTTTTTTTCTTTACGATGGAGGGTCCAATTCCAGCTATTGCTGTGGGATCTGTGATTTCTATCTACTCCACTGTGTACAGGATAATAGAGTATAATAAAGTAGTTATGGATGTGACGTAACTAACATTGTGCAGTGACTCTGCTTTCCATATAGTGATGGATATTTCTTGTTGCTGAAGCTGTGATATTTTTTTTTCACTTTAAACCTTTTTTAAACCCCTCTGATCAGTGCAATCACACAACATACAAGCCTCTGATGGCTCCGGTGATGCCCTGTACTACTGTAGTGCCGTGTATCATCACTGCCTGTCAGTGTAATACTAACGGCCCCATACACATGAGATCAGAGTTGGCTGAACGGTCATTTGGCAGACGGCGATCTCTCCCGACTCCCCCATACACACAAATATTCCAGCTTTCCTGTGGTCTGTATGAGAGAGTCGCCTCCAGACTCCTCCAGCGGAGGATTATCTACAGGAAGAGGAAACGGATTATCCTCTGAAATTCAGGATGCCGGATCCTTCTCTGCCCTGACATCATCTGTCGGGAGGCCCCCAAATACATTATATGGTCGGCCAAACCCCCCGAAATCAGTGCTTTCATGGAACTTTAGTCTAATGTGTATGGGGGCGTTATATGGTAACTTATTGGACGATGCCTCTGGCCCGACCTAATAGACCTTCATACATTGCAGCCCAGACCCCATTATTAGGCATGTAAGTATCGCAGTAACTAGGCCGCCCCATACTATCGAGTACTTGGGGCGGGGGGCATTCAGCCAAACTCTGTCACACCTTCTTAGATGCCATGTTTGCTTTTCAGGGTTTTTGTTGATGCCTCATCTGTGCCGTTCCTGCGGTGTACATCTATGTTCTGGGGCCCAAAAAGATTCATTTCTTTTTAATAAATGTTTCACGTTAAAATTTATAAAATGTGTCTTCTGCTTTTTACATATTTTTTTCTTCTTACAAGAATTGTTGGAGCCAATTTTTCTTTAGAAACATTTTAATATCGGCTTTTTCTGGTGTTTTTCTTGTAATATAGGAAAGCCTAAGGCCAGAAATAATCCCCATAAATCACTGTACATGGAGACTTTGGGGTCAGATCATTTCTGTCCGCGTTGATTGTGGAAACAAAAAATCTTTTCTAAAAGCCTCAAACTTCTGTGTGTGACTCAGAGCTGAGATCTAACGTGAGAGAAGATTCCAGTGAGGGGAAGACGGGAAACCTTCATATAGACGACCGGTGGGGATGGAGTCAGTGACCGACTCTGGCCACATCTGTCTCTAGAGCCGCAGTAGAAGATGAAGATGTCGTCCTCATCATGAAGGAGTTATTTCTCATGTCGCGTGTAATGAATATCTCCTGCAGTATTGCTAATGCCGATTCCAGTGTCGGTAATGAGACGAGAATTAGCGTTATGGAAGATGAGTCTATGAGGAACGTGTTCAGCTGCCGACTCCGAGGAGGAAACTGCTTGTTGTCTGTGGCCTAAATATATAGGTTTTATTAGTAGATGTCAGGGAAGAAAACTAAACCCTGTAAGATAATAAATCTCCTCATATGTTTCCCTTATTATCTCCAGTAATTGTATTATTACACAGGATTCTTATGATGTTACATCGGATCATCTTCTTCTCATTCAGGTCTCTACAATATCGGATCCTCTCAGTGAAGATCTTCTACAAAAGAGAATTTTCCTGATTTACCCATCAAGGATGGATATGGACAGAGACAAGATAACGGAGAGGATGTTACACCTCACCCTAGAGATCCTCTTCCATCTCACTGGAGAGGTGAGAGATTCTGATGACGTCATGGATCGCCCTCACCCAGGGCGGCGGGGTACTCGGTACCGGGCCCGTTGATCTCAATGGGAGTTGTCACGGTAGCTGTGACCCGGTCCGTGGCCCTGGGCGTCCATTGTAAAAGGGGGATGATTGCAAGTACTTGTGGATAATGATTAAAGTTTATGAGTGGATGATTCGTGATGCCACCTGTGGTGTTCGGCAATGAAGATTTTAAGCCGACGTTGCAGACAGATCCTCTGGGACAGATGGTGTGGTGCAGCAATGATGTTGTGGCCCTCCACAGGTAGGGCTGCAGTCCCAGGGCAGAGTAGACGTAGAGACAGTGAAAAGAGGGAGATGGTGCGGTGTTAAGCACAGAGATGTAGCAGTGCTGAGTGTGTTGGTGCAGGAATAAGTGGAGGACACCAGGGCATGTAGTTCCAAAGCTTTACTCACAGTCTGTTGTGCATACAGGTGCCCGCATCCATGCCGTGTCCTCCAGGTCAGGAGCTCAGCCAACCTCCAGGCAAGATGAAGTACTCCATTCTAACACTCCGCCAACATATGTCTTTCCTGAACGTCTCCCTTATAGCGCCTATTTGAAGTACTCCTAGTACTGAGTTACACTGGAGTTCCTCCTGTCAGATGTTCCTATGAACTCTACTTGTACGGCAGACAGCTGTAGCCTGCTTCGGGGACTAATTGCTACTAAGTCCCGGCTCACTCACGTTGCTGTTGTGCCCCCAAGTCTTGTGTGGGAATAAAGTGGTGACAACTTCTATTCCTCCGGTGTCTGCTGCAGGACCATTAGTATCCATACAACCTCAGGGACCGGACCCCGGCCATTCGGTTAGAACTTGAGGAAGGCCTCTGCTCTAACCCTAGTCCTTAGTTCTCTTCTTCTCCTTACGTTCCGAACAAAACTATCTTTCCTATGGAGAATTAGGCTTTCTGAATATCTCTTTCCTGTGCCAGCAGACACAGGTCACTGAGGTCTGCTGCAGCACTTCCTTCAATCCATCCCACTCAGAGGATCTTATCTCACAGACTACTTAGTCAGACCGCTGATGCCTGGTTTGTCACCTGTATTCAAATCTTTATTCAAATTTTACACATCCTTATCAAAGTGCTACCATAAGTCTAAATTCTGTAAAATATTCACTCCTAATCAGATACCTAGATATTACTACCAGCTAAACTCTATATAAAATCTGTTCTATTGCTATCAACATTTTTATTAAAGACCACTATAAAGTTCTATAACTATACTCTATTGCTATTAATATTTTTAAGGCACATCATATAATACTTCACATTAAGACGTCAATAATTCTTGCACTTGTTGGACACCGCTCCCAGCCGGGATTTCTTGCAGTGTCCTTTGGGTGGGAGCCATGCTCCAAGATTAGGTAGTTCTTATCTATAAAAGACTTATGTAAAACCAAGAGAGGGCACCTTAAGAGGCTCAACTATTTACAAGGACAGTTTGTGGATCACTCATTGTCCATGATCTCTGCAGTTCAATAAGAAATGCTGCCAACGCAACTAAGCAAAAAGAAAACTGAAGAAAACATGATAACAAAAAGGCACAACGGTGCTAATACCCTCCTGGGTAACAGTTAGTTATCGTGGACATGTTCCTTAATGTGGGTCTCCTCCTTGGGTGGTGGAAGCAGGTTTCTTGGGCTGCTTCCAGGGGAAAACTTCAGGTTTTCCTCTTCCTGTTGATGATCGACAAATTGCAGGTATTCCTGCTCCCAAGGAGTTAAGGTGGTGGCTGGAGCTGCCTGTGTAGATGGGGTGGCAGCTGATGGAACCATTGCCTGGGGTACAGCAGGGGTGGCAACTTGTACCAATGTGTGTTGTTCCTCAGCTTCAGGTGATATCTCCGCTGCTCTGCTTTTTGGTCTGACAGCTGGTGAAACTTGAGTGCTGCCGCTTAAGACCTGAGCAAGCACTGGACCATTTTGGTCCACAGGTACAGTTCCCAGCACCAGGATCATGGCAGGGGCAGTGATCATACCTGGTGCCTCCTGGTGATGTTCTGGCTCCGGTGCAGGTACCGGGTGGTGAACGGTGGCAGCTGCAACCTCCGGAGCTGCTTGGTGAGCGGGTGACAGCTGGATCTGAGCGGGCACAGGACTGGTGCCTGCCGATGCCTCCGGTAGGGACCTGCACGGCCACGCCGGGTCCGGGCGGGGACACAGCCCTTGCCCCACAGGCTGCTCTGGGACTCTCATGTATCTCCTCCTGGCAGGCCGCATCCAGTGGCAGTATCGACTTGGAGGTTGTGGCGGGTCCTGCAACTGGTATCGCAGCGGCCGTGGGCTCCGCAGGTGCTGTCTCGGAGAGAGTTGTTTTTCTCCACCGTTTTCTCCTGGCCCCCATCCTTCTTCCATCATGGTGTCCTGGCATTCTCTCTCCTTCCTGGGCTCCTTTCCCACCATGGGGCTTCGCTCCTCCTTCTGGGGGCGGCATCTTCTTCCTACTCCTCCATAACAGGCCAGTATACGAACCCCTCTGGGGGTGGGCCATGTTGCTGTAGCATAGAAGTTTAGGCAGGGGAGGCCCAGAACAGTTTGCGCTCTTTTCTTAGGACCACCCATGTTGTTCGTGTTCCAAGCAGGGAGCCACCAAAGGTGCTTTGCTACACTACTATGTTGTGTGGGATGCAGGTGTTGGAGCGTGGTCAGGTGTCTCCACCTTACCTGGATGGTGGGGCACCACACCTCAGGAGGAGGTGCAGTACCTCTGTGACGACTGAACCCTCAGAGGCACCACAGTCACATTGCATCATTCTTATCTATGGGAATAACAGATGGACAGAACTGGAGAGGTGAGGACTCTGGAAATGTCTTTAGTGAGATTTATTAATGTGTCTCTCCATTACCAGGATTACACAGTGGTGAAGAAGACCTCTAGTGATCGCTGTCAGGACCCTGTGTCTGAGGGATGGGGAAGTCTCCTGAGCCCAATCACGGGGACTCCACCTCACCCCCTGATCCATGAGGACATCAATGACCAGAAGATCCTAGATCTCACCTACAAGATGATTGAGCTGCTGACTGGAGAGGTGACACTGCTGGGAATGCTGGGACATTATACAGTAACGCTATGAAGGGATCGGGGGATGACGGTATCATTGTATGTGTCAGGTTCCTATAAGGTGTCAGGATGTCGCTATCTATTTCTCCATGGAGGAGTGGGAGTATTTAGAAGGACACAGAGATCTATACAAGAATGTCATAATGGAGGTTCCCCAACCCCTCACATCACCAGGTAATAGACAGGACTAAATACACACGGCCTATAATTATCTGTATGTAGAGAATGAATTCAGTCCCAGTATGTGTTTCCTCCAGATCTATCCAGTAAGAGGACAACACCAGAGAGATGTCCCCGTCCTCTTCTTCCACAGGACTGTAACCAAGAAGATCCCAGTGCTCCTCAGGATCATCAGGTAGATGGAGAGAAGGTGTCAGGAGATCTCCCCTATGATGTGTAGACGGCTGTGAAGGTCTTGTGCTCAGTCTTGTTTTATCCACCAGTATTATATGTTTTATACTTGTGTAATGAGAACGGTGGAGATGGCAGGATTAGAGCTGATCATAGATGGGACTTCTCCATCTGTCTGTGACTTTTACAATATTTGTTTCAGGGTGAAGATCTGACCCATATTAATACTACAGAGACATATGTGAGAGATGATGAGTGGTGTAAAGAGGAGATTCCCACATATGACTACCCAGGTGAGTAGTAACCACTGAATGCAGAGAAGTCACAGATTCCTCTCAGTCACCGGCTGTGGCTGCTTTATCGGTGGTGTAGTCCGGCCGTATTACCATGATCACCATTTTGCCTCTAGACCACAACATTCTCCTCCACCCAAAACTGTTGAAATGACTTTGGGCAGTGAAAGCCCTTTTCTATAGAACTTACAACCTGGAGGATCCACCTACTCCCTGGTATTAGTGTGAGGGTGATCCCTTAAAGCGAGATCTATATGATTGCTTGTATCTGACCCAATATAGGCCGAGTGCGCGCTTAAAGAGTCACACCGAACACAGAGTTAGGCCGGATTCACACTACCTTGTGTGATACGAGAAACTCGCACGAATCTCTCGTAATCAACATCCGGTGCTACCGCTGGTACTCAGGACCGGAGATGCGGCTGCATAGAAATCAGCAGACTTAATCTTCTGCTCAGGATCCATAGTAGCTCCAATGATCCACCATAAATGAGAGCAACTCTGGTTTACTGTTGTGTAATCTGTATTTGTAGTTTTCAGTTAATGAGATTCTCGTGCTCTAGGGCGGGGCTGTGGGTGGGGCTTTATGTGGTGCTCTGATTACATATTCATCTGTATTGGCTTATGACAGGTCGCTGACCCCTCACTGACCTGCCCCCATTATTACATAATGCATATAATAGCATTGATATTATTGGTGATAATTCCTATAATATTGTGGCTATTGTGATGCTTAGAAAAAAATTACATCTAGCAAAATGACACCAGCAGCGCCTGTCCAGTAGCCTCTATCTCTTACTTATATATGCTACTGCGCAGGCGCCGCCATTTTACTTTTGAATGTAAAATATGCTGGACTAATTAGCGGTTGCCATGTCACATTTCGAGAGCCCCTAATGTGCCTAAACAGTGGAAACCGCCAACAAGGGACCCCATTTTAGAAACTAGACCCCTTAGGAAACTTATATAGATGTGTATGGAGCACGCTGAAACCACTGGTGCTTCACAGAAGTTTATAACGTAGAGCCGTGGAAATAAAAAATACTATTTTTCACAAATCTTTTCATCTCCATATTTTGCATTTTCATAAGGGTAAGAGGAGAAATTGCTCCATGCAATTTCTCCTGAACACGTAGATACCCCATATGTGGGAGAATACTACTGTTTGGGAGCATGGCAAAGCTTGGAAGTTAGGGAGACACCATATTGGAGAGCAGATTTTGCTGGAATTGTTTGTGGGTGACATGTCACATTGTCAGAGACAATGACGTGTCTAAACAGTGAAGTGACCCCATTTTGGAAACTAAACCCCCCAAGGAACTTATCTAGATGTGTGGTGAGCACTGTGAAGCCCCAAGTGCTTCACAGAAGTTAGTTACATACAGTTGTGAAAATAAAAAATCATATTTTTTGGACAAAAAATGAACTTTTCGACCTCAAATGTTTTTTCCAAAATGGTAACAGTAGAAATTGGACCCAAAAAGTTGTTTTGCAATTTGTCCTGAGTATGCTGACACCTCATATGTGGGGGTAATCCACTGTTTGGGCGCATGGCAGAGCTCGGAAGGGAAGGAGCGCCGTATTGGAGAGCAGATTTTGCTGGAATTGTTTGTGGGTGACATGTCACATTGTCAGAGCCCCTGAGGTGCCAGAACAGCATAAGCCCCCAAAAGTGACTGCATTTTACCAAATACTTCCCTGAATGAATTCTTCTAGTGGCGCAGTGAGCATACTGACACCACAGCTGTTCCATAGAAAATTATACCATTGGGCAGTGAAGAAAAAATAATTACATTTTTACCACTAAAATGTTTTTAACCCCAGATTTTATATTGGAAAATAGGTAGATAGGTAAAGGGTCACTATATCCATAGATGAATTCCCCCCTGAAGTGACCCCATTTTGGAAATGACACCCCTCTGGGAATTCATCTATGGATATAGTGACCATTTTCACTACATGGATGATTTCCAGAAACTCGTAGTAGAAGTTTCAGAGCAAAAATTGCAGCAATGTCATGGTAGTGCCCAATATATTGTGCCCAGCTTGTGTCTCTGGAGACCTCCCCCCACCTACCCCCGGAAATTGTTAAGTCAGCTCCACTCAAATGTGTCTGTCACTAAATAAACCAAATGCTTGAATCTCAAAACAGTTCAAAACCGTGGTTCTGTGTGGAAGATTGTAAAGCCGTCATGGAGGCATAAGGCTGGCAGTGATGGGCATTGTGGGTAATAATAGCGGGGATCATGCCTCATTCCTCTCTAGGAACATACACGACATCTTCTCTGGGGTTCTTTCTTGTCTCAGTTACTGGGATGAGTGCAATAAAATGTCGCTCAGTGAGTCTTCTGACATCTTCACATTCTAAAGGATTGGCGGGGAAAGAATTATCAAAAACAAAATTTTCAGTGACCTTTTCCTCAAGGAAAGTATCTGCATTTCCGGCTTTTTTGTATAACACAAAAGAATTATATGTGGCCACCTGAAACAAATACATGACTAACTTTTTATACCAGAGATATGATTTGTCTGATACCTGGTATGGCTGTAGAACCTGATCTGCAAGGTCCACACCCCCATATATTTGTGGTAGTCAATGACAGACACAGGTTTTGGAGTAGTGGATCCCTGTTGGTCTGCAGTGGCACTTGTGGCATCTGTGTGGATCGAGCTCAGGATAAAAATATCTTTTTTATCCTTATACTTAATGGCAAGCAGCTGTCCATTGCGGAAAGCCCCTGACTGCCCCTTTCAGAACTTTTTGCTGACCATTGATTGTGGAAACCCCTGATGGTTTTTGCGAATGGTCCCACAAGCCCCTAATGTTCAACCAGACTTTTTAATAGAGATATGCTGGTGTAATAGTTATCAACATACAGATTGTAGCCTTCTTGTAAAAATGGAGTTATCCGCTCCCAAACGATTTTTCCAGATGTCCACAGATAAGTAGGGCATCCTGGTGGGTTTAGTTGGCTATCATTCCCCTCATAAATACGAAAAGCTTTCATAATAGGTCCTAGGAAGAATGGAAGAAAACATAGGGGTGGCTTGAACAGGGCGGTTGGACCAATAGGACCGAATGCTCGTTTTTTTAACAAGCCACATAGCGAATGTAAGTCCTAAAAATGTTTTCATTTCTAGGACATTAGTTGGTGTCCATAAATTTGACCTAGCATAATAGGATCGTGGATTCTGGCTGATGAATTGGGACACATATAAATTTGTAGGACAATATGCTCTAGCAAGCGATCTGTCATAAACAAATTAAAAAAAATAATTGGTCCAAAATGTTCCACCTCCACATTTATACCAGGAATGGCATTAAAATTAGGGATGAATGGAGTAGCCGAATCTGAAGCCTCCCATCTGGGAAATGCTACATCAAGAGGCAAAGCCCCTTGGACATTGGTGTGCGCCAATTCACGAGCACTAGGGACAGCGCTAGTACTGGGCATTGTTCCCTGAGTTGGAGACATTTCTCCAGAAGCGCTATTTGTCCTTTTTGTTGTACTGGTCCTTGTGTGTGAGGATGGACCAGAATCACTGCTCATTTCTGAGCTATCACTGTCGCTGCTACTAAAACCCTCGAAATCCACATCGCCATCTGACACTGCACTTTCTTCACTGTCAGAACATAAAAGTGCATAAGCCTCCTCTGCACTATAATACTGACGGGACATTTTATTTGTTTTTATTTTTTTTTTTCTGGAAATAGAAAACTCTGACGTGACCAAATTATTTGGGAGACAATTGAGAAAAGCCTAATTCTTTAGCCTACCCCTAACTTTAGAATAAACCCTAACTTTAGCCTAACAGTAACCCTAACAGTAACCCTAACTTTAGCCCCAACACTAACCCTATCTATAGCATTAACTGTAACCTGCCTTATCTGTTTTCCCATTAACAAATGATGGACCTGAGTGGGGACTTGTTTTTGTGAGATGAGAATCGGTATTACTTTCGACTACATAACATTGATTGGTTTCTTTTTATTCGATATTTGGGAGGCAGAATGAACAAACAGTTGAACACCACAAACTACTGGCTCATCCAACACGGTTTTCTATTAGACTGTGAACTGTCATTGTCTTGGTAAATAATTAAAGTTTTTTACATAGCTTGCAATTTTTATGGACAGTTTAAGTAGAAATGTTCAAAAATATAAAACTCAAGGATATTTTATTAAAAAAAATTGTTTTTTTATCTTAGCAGATGACTATAACAGGAGATCAGATGGACAGCTGACATCTTCAATTTTTAAATCTGATAATCTTGAGATCCTACAAGATACAAGTGAAGTGATTGCTGTTACTCCAGATATATCATCATCTATTTACAGCAAAGATCTGTCATCTGGTCCTATGAAACAGGTCCCATCTCTTGACTCATTACTGATTACTAAGGGAAATCAAGGTCACAAAAAAAGCAGTAAAAAACAAACTTCTCCTAAAGTAAATAAGTCATTTTCATGTTCAGAATGTGGGAAATGTTTTAACAAGAAATCTCTTGTTACTCACCAGAGAATTCACACAGGGGAGAAGCCTTTCTGCTGTTCAAAATGTGGGAAATGTTTTAACAGTAAATCAGAATGTGTTAAGCACCAGAGAATCCACACAGGAGAGAAGCCTTTTTCATGTTCTGAATGTGGGAAATGTTTTAGCCAGAAAGTGATTCTTGTTAGACATCAGAGCAGTCACACGGGGGAGAAGCCTTTTTCCTGTTCAGAATGTGGGAAATGTTATAGTCAGAAAGCGATTCTTGTTAGACATCAGAGCAGTCACACAGGGGAGAAGCCTTTTTCCTGTTCAGAATGTGGGATATGTTTTAGCCGGAAAGCGATTCTTGTTAGACATCAGAGCATTCACACGGGGGAGAAGCCTTTTTCCTGTTCAGAATGTGGGAAATGTTTTAACCGGAAATCAGATTTGTTTAATCACCATAGAACTCACACGGGGGAGAAGCCTTTTTCCTGTTCAGAATGTGGGAAATGTTTTAACAAGAAAGAGCATCTTATTACTCACCAGAGAACTCACACAGGGGAGAAGCCTTTTTCCTGTTCAGAATGTGGGAAATGTTTTAATAATAAATCAGATTGTGTTAAGCACCAGAGACTCCACACAGGATTTAAGCCTTTTTCCTGTTCAGAGTGTGAGAAATGTTTTAACCGGAAATCACAATTGGTTAATCACCAGAGAACTCACACAGGGGAGAAGCCTTTTTCCTGTTCAGAATGTGGGAAATGTTTTAACCGGAAATCACAATTGGTTAATCACCAAAGAACTCATACAGGGGAGAAACCTTTTTCATGTTCAGAATGTGGGAAATGTTTTAACCGGAAATCACAATTGGTTAATCACCAGAGAACTCACACAGGGGAAAAGCCTTTTTCCTGTTCAGAATGTGGGAAATGTTTTAACCGGAAATCACAATTGGTTAATCACCAAAGAACTCACACAGGGGAGAAACCTTTTTCATGTTCAGAATGTGGGAAAACTTTTAACCAGAAATGTCATCTTTTTAGTCACCAGAGAATTCACACAGGAGAGAGGCCTTTTTCCTGTTCAAAATGTGGGAAATGTTTTATCAATAAATCAGAATTGGCTAGGCACCAAAGAAGTCACACAGGGGAGAAACCTTATTCATGTTCAGAATGTGGGAAATGTTTTAACCAGAAAGCGCTTCTTGTAAGACATCAGAGCAGTCACACAGAGGAGAAGCCTTTTTCATTTTCTTAAGATAGGAAATATTTTACTTGGCAATCAACTGTTAATAAACATCAGAGACGTCACATAGGGGAGAAGCCTTTTTTATGTTCATAATGTTGGAATAGTTTTAACCAAAATTGAATCTTCTTAAATGGGTTGTCTCTTGTCATTCCTCATGTTTGCTGACAAAAGGATAAAACTAAACATTATTAATTCCAAATGTAAAACTATACCCATAATTCACCCCCTGAAGGTTAGTCAGTAGGTGACTAATAGAAAAAACATGTACCCCACAGTTCAGTATATAGGGTGAGGTGACGTATACACACTCACTCTCCAAGCCTCTCATTTCTATGGGTTTCATCGTCCTCTCCAAAGGCGACTCATAAGGAGACTATTTAATATTGACCTATATTCAAGCGAGACTAGACAAAAAACTAAAATCATGTATCATGTTATCTGAAAAAGTCAGAAAACTAGCCCCATATTGGCAGATCCCAGACCTCAAACTATCTACTGTGTAAGTTTATAAGCCCCTCCAGTGTCAGGAATAGATAGTATGTGACAATACAGTATAATTCTTGTGTTTTTCTCCTATAGGGACTGCCCTAGTTTGGTAATGTAACTGCTGTTAATTAGTAGTGCAGACAAATTGTCCTAGACTAAACTCAGTCTTCAGACGGCCCAATATGTACCACTCAGGGAAAACGTACCTGCTCCAAAGATCATTAGAAGCTTCTAACTAATGGCCATGCTGCGGTCTGTCAGGGAATGAGTGCAATATCGGTATAAAGACTAGGGATATGTGCAGTCATAATGTCTGGGAGATCTGTGCCATTATTTAGTATGAATATGGAAATTATCTCTGAAAGGTAAGTGTTCCCTGAGCGGTATATACTGTATTTTCACATACTATCTATTCCTGACACTGGAGGGGCTTATAAACTTACAAAGTATATAGTTTGAAGCTGGAGTCTGCCAATATGTGGCTAGTTTTCTGACTGTTTCAGATAACATGATACATGATTTTAGGGTTTTCTTCGTCTAGTTTCGCTTGAATATAGTTCAATATTAAATAGTCTCCTGATCAATGAATCCAATGAATATTCATTTCTCATAAGTAGCGGCACACATGACCACCGGCAGCAGCAGGATGCCGGTGGCTGACTCTGCACGCTACTGAAGAGCAATGAGTACTCACTGCGATCTCCGATGAACAGTCCTGGCGAGTACTCTGGCAGCTGTGCTCTGCTTGTGAGCAGCGTATGATGTCCCTGCCATGTGCTGCTTACAAGCATATAGCAGTTACTGACACTGGAGCAGGACGCTGTGAGGGAGCGCCGGGTAGGTAAGTGTAATTTTTTTTAATGTTTTCTGATGGTGCCATGCATACCAGGATGGGGGAGGAGGCCCTGCATACCAGGACGAGATGGGGGCCCTGCATACTAGGACGAGATGGGGGCCCTGCATACCAGGATAGGGATGGGGGGGGTTGTGTATCGGATGGGGGTGAGGGGACCATATATACCAGGATGGGGGATATTAAGTACAGAATTGACCACATTTTTTGCATTAATTTATTTTCCTAATTTCCTGCTCTAAAACCAAGTGCGTCTTATAGTCCAAAAAATACGGTATATACATCTTTTTTTTTTCTCAGTGAACTCGTTCCTCATGATTGGCCTCTTTAAAATAAAAACACACATACTCCGCTGGCGAGCCGGCTCCACTTCAGTGGTGTTGAGACTCACTGTCCCGGGGCCTATGTGAGGTTCTCACATCACACGAGCCCTGCACCCAATCAGCGGCAGCTTCACTGTTCCTTCCTTCGGACGTATTGAACATGAACATGAAGCCAGGGCTGCGGCTGCTCTCTGACGGCCTCATGATGCTTGATTTGTCCGAAGGTGGGGACAGTGACGTCAGCGCTGATTGGGCACAGGGCTCACATGACGTAAAAACCTCAAAAGAGACCAAAGAACGCAAGTGCCGACACCACTGAGACGGTGCCAGCATGGGAGGTTTGTGTAAGTGTTTTTATTCTAACAGGACCAAACATGAGGAATGAGAAGGGGTTGTCCAACTAGTTGTCAACCTTTTTATCAAAAATCCCACAAAGGGAAAAGTCATTATATAGGTATTATTATACCTAGAGTGAATTTAGACTTTTCAGACCATTTTACATCTTTCATATAATCTATTACTGATGACGGATCTTTTATAACCTGGGCTTCTGGGAATGAATGGCTGTAGATAAAAATCTACCCATCGGCTTAAATTCTCATTCAAGGAAGACATGCTTGAAGTAATGGGACGCAGGGGTGTAGGAAATTCTAATTTATGGGTTTTTGGAAGCCCATGAAATATTGGTGTTTTTCCTCTATGGTTAGATTATTTCTTTTGAGTGATACATTCTGTTTATTTTTTTGGAGAAAGCTCTATCAAATCTCTTTCAATTAAAGACTGAAAAGTTGAAATACATTCTACCTTGGAATCTTTTCGGTAAAATAAGAAAAAAGCAATCACCAGCTTATCCCAAAGAGATGACCTGGTGATTAAGAAATCCGATAAAGCCGACTGCATGGTCCTTATGGATAAGAAACTTTATGGAAAATGGGTTTATGATATCCTGGATTCAATTTGACCCTACAGAATCGTGCAGAAAAACCCTGGGTAAACTGGTAGAAGATGGAGGGAAAATGGGGGTGTTCTCTAATAAAATAATTTGCAATATTATACCTGATAATCCGATAACACCAATATTCCATGGGCTTCTATAAATTAGATTTCCTACACCCTGCGTCCCATTATATCCAGCATTTCTTCCTTGAATGAGAATTTAAGCCGATGGGTAGATTTTTATCTACAGCCATTCATTCCCAGAAGCCCAGGTTATAAAAGATCCGTCATCAGTAATCGATTATATGAAAGATGTAAAATGGTCTGAAAAGTCTAAATGCCTGCCGTGTGATGTGGTGAACCTGTTCTCATCTATTCCACAGAACTTAGCACTGCTGTGTTCCATCACCTACAAAAACACAGCGGATACACGGATGAAACAAAGGAAGTTATTCTCCGCAGCACTGAATATCTGTTACAGCATAACTTTATGTTCAATGAGGAATATTACTTCCAAATCAGAGGTTGCCCAATGGGCTCGTGCTTCGCTCCATCTTTAGCGGTACTTTTTGTATCGTGGTGGGAAGAAAACATTATTTTTACCGACAAAAATCCATTCAAAATTGACCTTGAGCTATATGTGAGATATTTGGATGATGTTCTATTAATATGGGTCGGGCAAGTGGAGAAAATCCCACATTTTGTATCCTATATCCATGCCAATGATGTAAATGTAAAATTTACATATACCGAACCACAGGATAAAATCAGTCTCTTGGATTTGTTTCTTATGGGAGATGTAAAACAACAAAAAGTCAGATATCGGCACTACAGAAAATCAGTGGGAACACCACCCTTAGAGCGGACAGCTGCCACCCTGCACACACTGCGAATTCATCCCTTATGGGGACTAAATAGAATCTATAGAAACCGCTCCGACATCACACTATGCCATGAGCAAGCAGAGACAGCGACATCGAGACTGATGGGGACACAGGAAGAAACAAACTGATACAGCAATAAAAAAAGTTCTTGTAAGAAACACTCGAGATGACGGAATAAAAAGTAATAACAAAGTAATAACAAAATGAAAAATAAAACCATTTTTAGTTCTCCATATAGTGGCCAATTTCAGGAAATAAAAACATTGTACATAGATATGTCCCTATATTATTCCAAGGTCAGGACTTATATAAAATCCTGGAAAATGGATTAGTATGTGTGCCGAGAATAGGGCGATCAGTAGGTGCTGCTCTTTCCCCAAGTCTATACAGGCCTCCAAAAAGTGATAAAGAACCTTGGCTAAGCTGCAGAGGTTTATTAAATGTGCATGTCCCAAATGTGCCGTGTGTCAGTATACCCTGCAAACGCCAAAGATTGATGCCGCCAATGAGATCAGAAGATTCATCAATTGTAGCACAAACCATGCCGTGTATTGTATATTCTGCAAAGAACGTAAAATGAAATCCATGGGCCGCACAATGCGTAAATTACAGAAAAGGACACAGAACATGCTACTAACATCAGAGATAAGAAGGCCTCCTACTCAGGAGCCGGAAACACTGTGCAGAGAGACAGAAGGGGGAACAACCAATGTTTCACTCTATGGGATAGAAAGAGTGGAGAATCCTATCAGAGGCGGTGAGTGGAAGAAAAACTCCTCCGAAGGGAACGATTTTGGATCATCAAACGTGACACAAAATGCCCCAATGGTAAGAATGATAGAAATGACCCTATCTATATTAAATTCCGGTGGTTTGATTATGGAGGTTTTTGGTTTTTTTTTCCTTGGGATCTAGCTTGCTGATTATGCAAATTATTCTCAAAATGTGATTGATTGCTAACATGTGTGTTCATTGATCAGCGGTTGGTTACCATTTGTTTTTAGACCATGTATCATAAGGAATCTGTATCTCAGTGAATAAGGGCTTTTGCCAGAAACGCGTTGAGATGTATCCCCAAAATGTATGAGCTTTTAAAATATGTGAAATAAATTTGAGGATTTTATAAATTTTTGGGACTTGCCAAAATTTTTTTTTTTTTAAATTCATTTATTAAATATCAGGGTACAAAGAATGTACAACATACACAATGGCATATGATAACAGGCATTATACAAAGCACACATATCTCCATCCATAGTAAAACATAATACAAAGAGATTGCACACTCTTATAGATAAACAAGGTAATGTGTACTTTTCCTTCCAAGCATATGTAAAGGATAACCGTTTATGTATTTCCCTACATGTACATCAATCCAATTTCACAAACCTTGTCATATCATGCAACAATAAGAACTAACTAAAAATTCCTAAACTACAACTACCGCTACATCAACTAATATCTACTATTTCCGCAGCCTGGTTTCTATATCATATTGTGTCGCATGTGATGTCTCAGTCTTGCAACGTGAGGTGAGAGGAATTCCACCTCTCCCAGATCTCTTCACACTTACCCGGGCATCCCCTGTTTTGGTATAGCGTGCGCTCATATGGAACAATTGAATTTACCAACTTGATCCAAAACCTAAGGGAAGGACATGAACCCCCCATCCACCTCAGTGCCAGCACCTTCCGTGTCATAAACAGCATCTCGCGCAAGAAGACCCCAGCATAGCGATCCCAAATCTCCTCCTCCCACACCCCAAACAAGCAGACCAATGGCTCTAGAGGGACAGGGGCCCGCACCAGGGATGTCAGTAGTGTAGTCACCTCTTTCCAGTAGTGTAGAATAATGGGACACTGCCACACCATATGGATAAAATCAGCATCTGGCGAGTGACATCGCAAACATTCTGATGATTGAAGCCGACCCATCCTAAAAAGTCGCAACGGAGTCAAATATGATTGATTTATTATATACAGCTGTATCATTCTGTTATTGATAGATGGTGATACTCCAATCGGAGACTCCAGAATCTCCTCCCACTCCTCTCTTTGTGCATCAGGGATGAGTCGTTCCCACTTCATCTCTATAGAGCTTATGGCCGATTCTGCCCCTACTGACAGCATTTATGTGTACAAGGAGGATATGAGACCCTGGGGACCCTGCGAATTAAGGATTCCTATCAGAGGTAAAGATGAAATAGTGCGGTCCACACCCCCATCCCTCATGTGATTGAAGAGCCGATCTCAGCTGCAGATAGCGAAAAAACTGAGACCTCGGAATATCATGCGTGGCTTGTAATTGTTCAAAAGACTTTACGGTCCCTTGGTCATACAAGTCTCCCACTGAAGAAATGCCACACTGAGCCCAAAAAACAGCGGACGGGTGGTTCAGCAGCTCCAGAAAATAGCTATTACTCCACAGGGGCATTTCAGCTACAACATCTTTAAACCCTGTTACCTTCTTAATTTGCCTCCATATTAATCGTGCCAGCCGGAGCAGGGGTAATAGACGCGGAGCACTGTTTTTTTCTAACTCAAGGAAGCCTAATGGGCAATCCGCTTGTGCAGCGTGAAGTAGGTGGCTTTCAGAATTAGGGAGGCAATTACCCGTCATCCATTTATTTAAAGCTTTAGCCTGCCCAGCTAGGTAGTATAGGAAAAAATCTGGCAGCGCCGCCCCACCTCCCTTTCTTGGTCTTTGTAAAGTGGACAATTTAAGTTTGGGCCTAGTTTTCCCCCAAATAAAGGCCGTGACCAGAGAATTAAGATTAACAAAAAAGGACTTGGGCACCGCTACCGCACTGTGCTGGAGCGAGTAGCCAAATTTAGGGAGTAATATCATTTTACTCAGGTTAATGCGTCCAGCCACAGATAATGGGAGCCTACTCCAAATTTAGCTTTACCTAGGTCCAGCAGCGGGTGGACATTAAGTTGTAGATCAAGCGTACTATTATTAGAAATGTGGATACCCAGATATTTAAAACTAGATACAATAGGCAGCGAGGAGAGAGCCTCTAGCTGGGGAATCGGAGCATGGGAAAGGGGTAACAGGGCAGACTTCTCCCAATTTATATGTAAGCCTGAATATTTACTAAATTTATCTATAAGGGATATCACCTGCGGTAAAGTTTCTTCCACATTATTCAAGAATATCACCATGTCATCGGCATATAGGCCTATGGTATCTACCCTGCCTGCTATATCTATACCTCGGATATTAGGGAAGGACCTTATACGTATTGCTAGTGCCTCAATCACAAGGGCGAAGAGAGCCGGGGAAAGAGGGCAACCCTGACGGGTTCCGCTATGCAACGCGAAAGACTCAGATATAGAATTATTTATTATAATACAGGCCTTAGGTTTCATGTATAATATTTTGATCCATGTTATAAATTTATTGCCAAAGCGATACCTTTGCAAACATGCAGAGAGGAAAGGCCATTCAAGAGAGTCAAAAGCCTTGGCAGCATCTAACGATGCCAATGCCCATCTGTTGTCTGGCACCAGGGAGCTATAGTGGACTATTGACTGGACTCTTCTGATGTTGATAGAAGTGCTTTTGCCAGGCATAAAGCCCATTTGATCTGGATGTATGAGATTCAATATAATGGAATTCAGCCTGGTAGCTAGAATCTTGGTAAAAATTTTATAGTGCACATTCACTAATGAAATGGGACGATAGGATCCACATTCTAAAGGGTCCTTCCCCTCCTTCCGAAGCACTATGATATTAGCCCCGTAAAAGGACTCAGGCATAGAATTCCCCTCCCATATTCCCCGAAATACCTTTACAAGGAGTGGCGTCAATATATCCCGGTACTTCCTATATAGTTCAATAGGTAACCCATCAGGTCCAGGGGCCTTCCCAGAAGCCATGTCTGTCATAGCGTTATCTATCTCCTCTGCAGTAAACTCAGTGTCCACAAGGGCCCGCTGTTCCGAATTTAATGTGGGGAATAGAGTTGAGCGATACCGTCCGATACTTCAAAGTATCATATCGGATGGTATCGGCCGATCTTTAAAAAAAGTATCGGTATCGCCGATTCCGATACCGGAAGTCCCATTCAAGTCTATGGGACTTCCGGTATCGGAATAAGAAAAACCCTTTCCTGCCCTTGTACAGCCTCTCTGGGGTCTGTACGGGCCTTTCGGGGGGCTGTGCCGGCCTGCCAGGGGGTCTGTGCAGGCTCCGGTGGTCTGTGCCGGCCTGCCGGTGGTCTGTGCAGGCTCCGGGGGGCTGTGCCGGCCTGCCGGGGGGCTGTGCCGGCCTGCCGGGGGGCTGTGCAGGCTCCGGGGGGCTGTGCCGGCCTGCCGGTGGTCTGTGCAGGCTCCGGGGGTCTGTGCAGGCATCGTCCGATGGGACTACAAGTCCCATCGGGCGATGCCTGCTACCATGACAGTGATTGACACATTAGCCAATGATGGGACAGTAGTAGTCCCATCATCCGGCTAATGTGTTAAATGTAAAAAAAAATAAAAAAAAAAAATTACATACTACATACATGCTACATTCATACTACATACTACATACATGCTACATTCATACTACATGCAACATACATACTACATATATACTACATGCATGCTACATACATACCACATATATACTACATATATACTACATGCATGCTACATGCTACATACTACATACATAACACATATATACTACATGCATGCTACATACATACTACATGCTACATACTACATATATACTACATGCATGCTACATGCTACATACATACTACATATATACTACATACATACTACATACATACTACATGCATGCTACATGCATGCTACATACATACTACATGCTACATACTACATATATACTACATGCATGCTACATACTACATGCTACATACATACTACATATATACTGCATGCTACATACATACTGCATGCTACATGCATGCTACATACATACTACATACATACTACATGCTACATACATACTACATATATACTACATACATACTACATACATACTACATGCATGCTACATGCATGCTACATACATACTACATGCTACATACATACCACATATATACTACATACATACAATACATTCATACAATACATACATAGACATACAGTACATATAACATAGAGTAACATACTTACCAATACTTGTCACATTGTTCCCCGAAGCCATTGTCTCTGTGGAATTTCCCACACAGCAATGGCATAAAGTGAGACTAGGGACTTTTTTTTTTTAAGTGGCGGAGGAATACAGTGCGGAAGGATACCTACCTTCCGTCATTGGATTCCTGCAGCCCGTAGAGAACGGCAGCATCATCTGATGCTGCAGTTCTCTACCCAAGATCGTCGTGGGACACACTCGTGGACTGCTTCGGATCGTGGGTGAGTATTTTTGTGGTTTGTTATGTTAATATTTATTCCGGAAAGACAATGGCTTCGGGGAACAATGTGACAAGTATTGGTAAGTATGTTACTCTATGTTATATGTACTGTATGTCTATGTATGTATTGTATGAATGTATTGTATGTATGTAGTATATATGTGGTATGTATGTAGCATGTAGTATGTATGTAGTATGTATGTAGCATGCATGTAGCATGCAGTATGTATGTAGCATGCATGTAGTATATATGTAGTATGTATGTAGCATGTAGTATGTATGTAGCATGCATGTAGTATATATGTAGTATGTATGTAGCATGCATGTAGTATGTATGTAGCATGCATGTAGTATGTATGTAGCATGCATGTAGTATATATGTAGTATGTATGTAGCATGCATGTAGTATGTATGTAGCATGCATGTAGTATGTATGTAGCATGCATGTAGTATGTATGTAGTATGTATGTAGTATGTATGTAGCATGCAGTATGTATGTAGCATGTATGTAGTATGTATGTAGTATATATGTAGTATGTATGTAGCATGTAGTATGTATGTAGCATGCATGTAGTATATATGTAGTATGTATGTAGCATGCATGTAGTATGTATGTAGTATGTATGTAGTATGTATGTAGCATGCAGTATGTATGTAGCATGTAGTATGTATGTAGCATGTAGTATATATGTAGTATGTATGTAGCATGTAGTATGTATGTAGCATGCATGTAGTATATATGTAGTATGTATGTAGCATGCATGTAGTATGTATGTAGTATGTATGTAGTATGTATGTAGCATGTATGTAGTATGTATGTAGTATATATGTAGTATGTATGTAGCATGCATGTAGTATGTATGTAGCATGTAGTATGTATGTAGCATGCATGTAGTATGTATGTAGCATGCATGTAGTATGTATGTAGCATGTATGTAGTATGTATGTAGCATGTAGTATGTATGTAGTATTTTTTTTTTTTTTTTTTTTTTTAACATTTAACACATTAGCCGGATGATGGGACTACTACTGTCCCATCATTGGCTAATGTGTCAATAACTGTCATGGTAGCAGGCATCGCCCGATGGGACTTGTAGTCCCATCGGACGATGCTTGCACAGACCCCCGGACATCAGCACAGCCCCCCGGCAGGCCGGCACAGCCCCCCGGCAGGCCGGTACAGACCCCCACAGGGTGCACAGACCACCGGCAGGCCGGCACAGCCCCCCGGCAGGCCGGCAGAGACCCCGGGCAGGCCGGCACAGCCCCCCGGCAGGCCGGCACAGCCCCCCGGCAGGCCGGCAGAGACCCCCGGAAGGCCCGAAATGACGGCGCATCATGATGCGCACACACCGCGCATCATGATGACGTCAGGCCGTCAATCAACTGAACTTCCGATTCCGATGCCGAATTCCGATATTGAAAAAATATCGGAAGTCGGTATCGGAATTCCGATACAGCAAGTATCGGCCGATACCCGATACTTGCGGTATCGGAATGCTCAACACTAGTGGGGAATGATATATCTGACAAATAGTCTAAGCACCCCAAAGTGTCAAAGTCACTTTTAGATTCATATAGTGACCTGTAGTAATCCTGAAAACAGCCAAGAATATCCTCGGTCGAAGACACCAATGTACCGTCCACCCTACGAATTTGCAATATCATATTAGAGGTGTTATGTTGGCGCACCAGGTAGGCCAAAAATGTACCCGCCTGGTTCCCCAGTTCAAAATAGGATTGACGAGTAAAGAATAATTTACGCTTAGATTTAGTGTCCACGTGCTGAGTATATAACCTCTGGGCAGCCAGCCACTCAATCCTGTTCCCGCTAGTTTGGTTAGATACATACGCTGCCTCTGCGTCTTTCAGACGTTGCTCCACCTCATCATCCTTCCTTGCGGTTACCCGCTTAATATAAGAGATCGTGGAGGACAAACAGCCCCTCAGGTATGCCTTAAGGGCATCCCAGAATAAATTAATATCTTGGGGTTCCGGGGGGGACGCGATGAAGCAATTCAACTGATCAATTGTTCTGTCAGGAGACCCCATCAGTTTTAACCAGAAAGGATTAAACTTCCAAGCTATCCCACTGTTTACTTGCCCATATTTGAGTTTAAGGATGACCTGACTATGGTCTGAGATCCCCCTACTTCCATGCTCTATATCAGCCACCCGCATTGCCAGACCGCCAGAACCAAATATATAGTCTATGCGTGATAGAGAGCATTTAGTGGATGAGTGACAAGTGTATTCCCTTAACTCAGGGTGACGCACCCTCCACAAATCCAACCACCCACCACCCCCCATAAATGATGAAAATGGGGTTGTAGTCATTGGAGAAGACCCCCCAGTCGCTTCATCATCCAGCCTAAATTTATCAAGGCGGTTGTTCATGACCATATTAAAGTCGCCCATACAAATAACATCTGCGTCTGGGTAGTTAAGGGAAAAACTCATTGCCTTCTGCAGGATGGATATACGAGCCGGAGGGGGGTTATAAATACATAAGACCACATATTTCCTGGTGTTTATAAATGCATGGACAGAAATAAAACGACCCTCAGGATCCCTCCGAGTCTCCCTCGCTTCCCATCTGACGTCTTTATGTACCAACAGTGAGACCCCTCTCGAGTAGCTGGTATGGAATGTATGGGCAGACCATTGTACCCAGGGCTTCTGCACTCACCGCGCTGTATCCCTAGTCAGGTGCGTCTCCACCAAGACCACAATGTGAGGGTGATAATGTCTGACCTGTGAGAAGACCTTGATCTTTTTTCGAGGAGTTTTTATTTCCCTCACATTCCATGTCATACATATTAACTCCGACTCCATATTTTACTCCTCTGAACATGGTGCATAGTATTACCCGGGCAAAGTTTAGAGACATCACCTAGAGACTGAAATTGTTGTTGACTGCAATTATAACCTAAAAAATACCAAAAACCACTACGGAAAAAAAAACAAAACAAAGTGAATAAACAACAAACAACGTAGGAGCAGAGTCCTGTACTCACATCACAAAACAAACAAGGGGATACCATCACTGAGCCCTGTGTCCGGTATTGTTGGTAACCTGGACGCCTTCGAGTAAAGCTCCAATCAGCCGATTAATAGAGAAAAAAAAATACCAACTAGCAATAGAATCATAGAATCATAGAATCGTAGAGTTGGAAGGGACCTCCTGGGCCATCTGGTCCAACCCCCTGCTCAAAGCAGGATTCGCTAAATCATCCCAGTTAGATGTCTGTCCAGCCTCTGTTTGAAGACTTCCATTGAAGGAGAACTCACCACTTCTCGTGGCAGCCTGTTCCACTCATTGATCAATCTAACTGTCAAAAAGTTTTTTCTAATATCTAATCTGTGTCTCCTCCCATTCAGTTTCATCCCATTGCTTCTAGTCTTTCCTTGTGCAAATGAGAATAAAGTTGATCCTTCTACAATGTGACAGCCCTTTAGATATTTGTAGACAGCTATTAAGTCTCCTCTCAGTCTTCTCTTTTGCAAACTAAACATTCCCAAATCCTGCAACCTTTCCTCATAAGACAGGGTTTGCAGACCGGTCACCATTCTGGTCGCTCTTTTCTGAACTTGCTCCAGTTTGTTGATGTCTTTTTTAAAATGTGGTGCCCAAAATTGGACACAATATTCCAGATGAGGTCTGACCAAAGAGGAGTAGAGGGAAATAATTACTTCACGTGATCTAGACTGTATGCTTCTGTTAATACATCCTAGAATTGCATTTGCCTTTTTTGCTGCTGCATCACACTGTTAACTCATATTCAGTCTGTGATCTATTAGTATACCCAAGTCTTTTTCACATGTGCTGTCACTTAGCCCTATTCCTCCCATTCTATATATGCTTTTTTCATTTTTATTGCCCAGATGTAGTACTTTGCATTTCTCCCTGTTAAAAACCATTCTGTTAGTTGCTGCCCACTTCTCCAGTTTATTTAAATCTTTTTGAATCCTCTCTCTCTCTTCTCTAGTATTAGCTATCCCTCCTAGCTTTGTGTCATCAGCAAATTTAATCAGTTTACCCTCAATTCCTTCATCTAAATCGTTGATAAAGATGTTGAACAATACAGGGCCCAGGACAGAGCCCTGTGGTACCCCACTTGAGACATTCTTCCAACTGGATGTGCAGCCATTTACGACCACTCTTTGGGTCCGATCACTAAGCCAGTTATGAATCCACCTAACAGTTGCCTTGTCCATTCCATACTTAGTCATTTTTTCAATAAGGATTGTATGAGAGACTTTGTCAAATGCTTTGCTGAAGTCAAGATATACTATATCTACAGCATTTCCTTGATCCACCCAATCAGTAATACCATCATAGAAGGAAATTAAATTAGTCTGACATGACTTATTAGTTACAAACCCATGCTGACTCTGTTTAATCACTTCATTCTTATCCAGGTATTGGCATACATGTTGTTTAATAATTTGTTCAAAGATCTTTCCTGGTATAGAAGTCAGACTCACCGGCCTATAGTTGCCTGGGTCCACCTTCTTCCCCTTTTTGAAGATAGGAACAACATTTGCTCTTCTCCAGTCTTCTGGCACTTCTCCTGTTCTCCAAGAATTTTCAAAGATTATGGAGAGGGGTTCAAAAATTTCTTCTGCTATCTCCTTCAGTACTCTGGGGTGTAATTCATCTGGACCTGGAGACTTGAATACATTTAGGTTAGCTAAGTGTTTCCTCACTATCTTTCTGTTTATAGATATCCTGGATTCTTCTATTCCCTTAATAGGACAGTGAATAACAGTTGATGTTACATTTCCTTTCTGAGAGAAAACAGATGCAAAATAGGAATTTAAAAGTTCAGCCTTCTCAACATCCTGTCTTACCATTTCATCATTTTCATCCTGTAAAAATAGATGCATTAGGATTCTTTTTCAGCAGACCCTCCATGGGATCGCAGCCACTCCGCCGCCTTTGCCGGGTCTGTAAAAAACAGAGTAGAGCCCCGGTGAACCACCGAGAGCCGGGCCGGGTAAATCATCGAGTACACAACATTCCTCTCCCGTAGATGTCTTTTGACCTCCGTAAACTGCGCCCGTTGTTTCTGGAGTTCCGCAGAGAAATCCGGGAAAATTGAGATCGTGGCATTGTTGAACTTGATAGGACTCTTTTTCCGCGCCAGACGTAGAGCCACGTCTCTATCCCTGCAGTTGAGGATGCGCGCCAGAAAGGGTCTAGGTGGGGCTCCCGGAGGAAGAGGCCTAGTAGGGACTCTGTGAGCCCTTTCCACCACAAAGATTGAGGAGAATTCGTCGCCCAAAGTGGTTTTAAGCCAGTCTTCTAGGAATTGCTCCCGGTGTTGTCCTTCCGATCGCTCCGGGAGGCCAATAATTCTGATGTTGTTCCGACGCATTCTATTCTCCAGGTCATCTGCTTTTTGCCTCCACACATTCATGGAGCCTGCCACTTTCGTTAGTTTAGCTTCCATGGGTGTGATGGTGTCTTCAACTGGGATACCCACGTCTCCACCTCCGTAATGCGGCCCTTCATGGCTTGCATATCTTGTCAGAGGCATCCCACCTCGGTGTATACATCCTCTATCTTCCCAGACCGAGATGTCCTGGTCAAGGAGATGGCCTGCAAGAGTTGCTCGGACGCCTGTTTAAGGGTTAATTCCTCCTCCTCACTCTCTTCCCCACCTTTAGAGGGGCGGCTCTTACGCTGAGCTTGTGAGGGACTATTTTTAATAGATCTTGAGCCCTCAGCATGGTCTATTCTGGCATATTCCTTTAGCCTTTCAGCCGTTGTTCCAGACCCCTTGGAACAACTCATTTTAGTAGCAATAGGGCACAGCCGGGTATTAGAAACAGTGCACTCTGGAGTCTTCTGAATCAGCGTTACAGACAGGGTATAATGATCAGATGATGGCTGCAGGGTCCCAGGAGCAGCACAGACCCGCAGTGTCTCACAGGGAGGTAATGTCCAGCCCCAGGAGGCAGGCAAGGGCCCCCACAGCCCAGGGAATGACCCTCAGGACCCCACAGGGACAACAGTTAGAGAGGGATCCAAATCCCTATAGTTATGGCGCTGGCTGGGCAGGCGATATAGTAAAGAGGGGGACGCGGGGCCCAATTTTTCAGGGCACACACCGCTTGTCCCTCACAACTGGTCAGATTGTCCGCTCACCGTCCTCCGGCATCCTCAGCGCTGCAGCGATGGAGCCCGGCGCCGCATCTCTCACAGGCAGAGCGCGTGCCTCCAAGATGACCGGCGCCCTGTGCAGGCCCCGCCGGCCGCCCAAGTGCACAGAGCCGCAGGCACTGAAGAATCCAGCCCCGCTCTCCCGCGGGGGTCCAGGAGCGGCCCCGAGTCCAGAGGGGTCAGAAGACAGGCAAGTGTGCTGCCGAAGCAGGGGTCCGCTGGCCGGATATTATCAGGATAACAGGAGCTTCCACAAAGCGCGTCCTCACTCCGTCGCTTACATAGCCACGCCCCTGCCAAAACATCTTTCTTATGATAAGTCGCAAGTCACGACTATTGGCTGGAGACCCACTACATTGCAAGACGAACTGAATAATAATATAGGACACAGTGAGACTAATTTTTTTGTTTTACCTTGTTAATGACTTTATTTAAATTTAATAAAAAGCTTATGGAAAAAAAAGTTCTATGCCTCCAGGAGACTCATTTACTATGGGAAAAGGTGGAGGTGTTGAAGAGGAGGTGGATTGGGAGAGCATATCATTCCACGTATTCTTCATATGCTAGAGGGGTCTCTATTAATAGGAGCGTCTACGCCATGTGAAGAAATTGAAAGCCATGTTGATAGTGAAGGACAGTATATTTTTGTTATTTGTAGAATCTATGGGCAATCACTATGTATAGTAGCTATGTACATACCACCGCCATGTAGCGGGACAAAGCTATGTGAGGTTATGGAATTATATAAGCAGGGTACGGGATTACCACTACTTATTATTGGTGATGTCAATAATGTTATAGATGAGGGGCGGGATAGACCTAAACAGAGTGCAGGTAAAAGCATTAGGAAACTGACGGTACTTGGGAATTATATTACAGAGATTGGAATGATGGACCTGTGGAGGGTGAGGAATGAGAATGCGGTGTGCTACTCTTGTTATTCATAGAATCATAGAATCGTAGAGTTGGAAGGGACCTCCTGGGCCATCTGGTCCAACCCCCTGCTCAAAGCAGGATTCGCTAAATCATCCCAGTTAGAATAGAATCATAGAATCGTAGAGTTGGAAGGGACCTCCTGGGCCATATTCGGCGACACATGGGTCTCTCTCACGAATAGATATGGCACTGGGACATGAACTAATGACACAACTGGTCTGTGGAGTGGAATACCTCCCAAGGGTGATTCCAGACCATAAGCCTCTAGAATTGTCCATTAGATGGGTAGGGGGGAAGAATGGGAAGGGAGGTGGGTGGAAGTTGAACCCAGTGTGGCTGGAATATATTGATATGAATATTATCAAGGAAGAATTGGAGGAGTATTGGCGGATTAATGAAGGGAGTGCTGATAGTCGGGTGGTGTGGGACGCTATGAAAGCGGTCCTAAGGGGTCTCGTGTTTCGAGACATTTCCAGGTGTAGGTCGAAATCTCAGCTAGAAGACAGGAAAATAATAGAAACTTTGGAGAGGGTGGAGAGGGATATGGTACTGGACCCGTCAGCAGAAAATCATAGTAGGCTAAGGGGTGCACAGGAAGAGGTTAATAAGGTGTATCTGAGGAAAGCAGAGAGGAGGAGGGCCTTCCAGAAAATGCAATTTTATGATGAAGATGAAAAAGTGGGGCCTCTGTTGTCAGTGGCGGTAGCAGCGCAGAGGGAATCGTCTTATGTATATAAATTGAAGACTGATGAGGGAAGGGAGGTGGGGGACACAGAGTATTTTGGAGGAATTTAGACGATTCTATAATCAGTTATATTCTTCGGGATTGGGGGACTCATTTGGGGACATAGAGGGTTTTCTTCAGGAAGCAGGGCTCCAGAGGATTAAAGACAGTGATAGGGGGAGACTGGAGCTGCCCATAACAAAAGAAGAGATAGAAATGGCTGTTACATCTATGGCTAATAATAGGGCCCTGGGGGCAGATGGTATCCGAGTGAAATCTACAAACAATTAATTGAGATGGTGACACTCAGACTGCAAAAGGTTTTTGAAGAGGCTCTTCGGGAGGGTGAATTACTGGCGTCCATGAGGGAGGCGGTGGTGGTGGTCATTCCGAAATAGGGAAGAGATCCGGGGTTGGCAGAATCTTATAGGCCCATCTCGTTGCTGACGGTGGATGTAATAATTTTGGCTAGCCGTTTGGCGAGTGTGGTTCAGGATCTTGTCCATCCGGACCAATCCGGTTTTATGCCAAATAAGTCTACGGCGATTAATTTGCGTAGAATTTTTCTGAACTTGCAGCTGCCGTCGGACAATAGGGGCAGTAGGGTTGTGGTATCATTGGACATGTGTAAAGCATTTGATAGTGTTGAGTGACAGTATCTTTGGAGGGTGTTGGAACGCTTTGGTTTTGGGCCAACCTTTATTTCATGGATACGGTTGCTATATACTTTTCCGACCGCTAGGGTCAGAGTTAATGTGCAAATGTCTGGGAGTTTTTCGCTTCATAGGGGGACTAGGCAGGGGTGTCCACCAGTGGCGGGCTGGGCCGGGTGGCAGGGAGGAATTTTCCCCCCGGGCCGGTTAATTGGCAGAAGGACAGGGCCACAGTGCTTGTTGTGTACATAATAGTACTGTCGGCATCATCAGAGGACTGCAGACAGGAGGAGGAGAGCGGCCGCCGCACTAGCAGCTGCAGACACAGGGGGGCCGGGCGGGCTGCCTGCCACACAGACATAGCATAGGCATAGGTTAGCATTAGCTGAGACAGGGTTGCTGGGCGGGTGGCCGGGCACTACTGCAGCCACACACACATAGGCTATGTGTGTGCGGCGCCCCGCCCACTCGCCCTCCCTCCATGTGTCTGCTAAATGCTATGTGACATTATCATAGCATTAGCAGACACGGGGGGCGGGCCGCCGCACACACATAGCACATTAACTGACACAGGGGGGGTGCGCAGGACACGGCAGCACACATAGGTTGCATCATTCATTATAGTACTGTGTAGCAGTACAGAGACATGGGGAGGGGCACTCAGTCACTGCACACAGAGTCAGACTGTCACTGCAGGCTGACTGAGACAGTGAGACAGCACAGACGTGGCAGCCTGTGATTGGAGGATCTGGCCGAGGTTCAGAGAGAGGGGGGTGGGTGGGTCATGTGTACAGCGTGCTACGTAAGCACGTCTCTGAACCGTCCGCAGCCATATCTGAGAGAAGAGGCAGAGATCAGCCGCCATTGCTCACACAGTGAGAGCCTCAGCCCTCAGCCAGGCCTCAAACTGTCCACTCGTGACTCGCTCCACTGAGTGCACTACTGATCGTGTGTCCTCCAGCCCAGGCAGGCTCCTCCAGCACAGCAAGTATGGGAAAATGTGTTTTAGCCACATTCACAGACATCTAAAATGTTAATGTGACTGTGACTGATGTGTCCCTCTAAGGCCTGTTTCACACGTCAGTTTTTTCTTGTCAGTTACAATCCGCCAAAATGGTGGAAAGCGGATCCGTTCGTAACTGATGCAAACGGACGGCAGCGGACCGTTTTTTTTACTGATCCGTTGACTGAAGAATTTTTAAGGAACCGCAGTTTGGGGAAAAGAAAGAGAGAGAAAGAGAGAGAAAGAGAGAGAGAGAATTTTTCCGTGCGCCAGAAAGTATTTCAGGGTTAAATTGCCGGCTGAGTTCATGCCTCCGGGCATGCGCAATACAAAAATGCGGATCATTCAGCCAAAAAAACGTTACATGCTCCGTCTGGGCATGTCGGCGGACGGTAAAGAAATGGCGGATCCGCAAAAAAACGGATTCAACGGATGGCCATCCCCATCCGTCAAGATCCGCCAGTAATGCAAGTCAATGGGAAAAAAAACTGATCCGCCAAATCAGACAAGGTGATTTTCTGGATTTGTTTTCTCATTTTGACTCTCATAGTTGTGGTCTACCTATGGTGTCAATTACAGGCCTCTCTCATCTTTTTAAGTGGGAGAACTTGCACAATTGGTGGCTGACTAAATACTTTTTTCCCCACTGTATGATACGTATAGGACAGTGAGGACCTTCATACTATATATAGGGGGCAGTGGGGACATCATATTGTATATAGGGGCTATGTAGCCATTTTACTATATATAGGGAGCTCTGGGGTCCTCAATGTATTATAAAGGGCTTTGGGGAAAATCATATTGTGTATTGAGGGCTGTAGGACTATCATTCTGTCTATACAGAGCTGTGTGGGTACTCAAAGGACATTATTTATTATAAAAGGAGACATTATTAGTTTTGATAGGGGCACTCAGGTCCCATTATTTATTTTTGTTGGGGGGGGCATTATTAACTTTAAGTGGACACTCAAGAGTATTTGTTGCTGGAAGGGGGCACTTGGGATATTATATAGAATTTTTTGGGGAGGGAGTAATCCTAATGATGCCATAATTTTTTAAATATTGGGGTCAGTGCTCCACACCGCAAGTGCACGCAGAGTGGGGAGTTTTTGTAGGTTGGAAATAGATGGCTACGTCGCTTTAAATGTGTTTTTATTGTAATCTGTGCAGACAAGCTGTGGCTGGAGAAGTGGTAATGGAGGTCTGGGCCAGATGGAAAAGACTGGAAAAGTGAACAACCCGAATCAGAAAGAACGTCATGTGTAAGTTAAACTGTACTGTAATCACGTGTATGTTCTGTGGGACTGGTATCTACCAATATACAGTTACTGTAAGGTGGTAAGATTGCTCTTTTTAGTAGTGTTTTTATTTTTTTTATTTAGTAACAGGTTAATGTGTTTCAGTCATTATGTAGTAGAAGGTGTATGGTGGTATCATTGGTCTTTGTATAGAGTGTTTTGTTATGTAGAGATAATGGTCATATTATTATGTATTCTCTGTGTATTGGTGATGATAGTGGACATTGTGTAGCCGTATTGTTTGGTCTTTTGTAGTAGTCATTTTGATAATATTGGTCTTTGCATTGTGTGTTGTTGGCTAGCAACAGTGATATACTGTAATTACAGATGCTATTTTATATGGATATAGGGCGGTCATATGGGGAAACATGCACTTTGGGGCTTGGACCCCTGGTCTTTTAGGACCCTAGCAACACCCCTGCGTACTGTGTGTTTACATGTCCGTGTTTCCGGAGTTGTATGTTTGAAGGTAAGCTCAGTTATGGTACCATATCTAAGCAGTAAGCTTGGTTCTGATACTGTATCGATGTAGTAATCTAGATTCTGGTACCATATGTATGCCGTAAGCTTGGTATTGTTCCCGTATTTATGTAGTAGACTTAATAATCTCGGTTCAGCTCCCATATCTCTGGAGTAAGCTCTGTTCTGCTCCCATATCTCTGTAGTAAGCTCATTTCTGCTCCCATATCTCTGGAGTAAGCTCTGTTCTGCTCCCATATCTCTGTAGTAAGCTCATTTCTGCTCCCATATCTCTGGAGTAAGCTCTGTTCTGCTCCCATATCTCTGTAGTAAGCTCATTTCTGCTCCCATATCTCTGTAGTAAGCTCGGATCTGCTCCCATAGCTCTGTAGTAAGATCATTTCTACTCGCTTATCTCTGTAGTAAGCTCGGATCTGCTCCCATATCTCTGTAGTAAGATCATTTCTGCTCCCATATCTCTGTAGTAAGCTCGGATCTGCTCCCATAGCTCTGTAGTAAGCTCAGTTCTACTCGCTTATCTCTGTAGTATGCTCGGTTCTGCTCCCATATCTCTGTAGTAAGCTCATTTCTGCTCCCATATCTCTGTAGTAAGCTCGGATCTGCTCCCATAGCTCTGTAGTATGCTCAGTTCTACTCGCTTATCTCTGTAGTATGCTCGGTTCTGCTCCCATATCTCTGTAGTAAGCTCATTTCTGCTCCCATATCTCTGTAGTAAGCTCTGTTCTGCTCCCATATCTCTGTAGTAAGCTCATTTCTGCTCCCATATCTCTGTAGTAAGCTCTGTTCTGCTCCCATATCTCTGTAGTAAGCTCATTTCTGCTCCCATATCTCTGGAGTAAGCTCTGTTCTGCTCCCATATCTCTGTAGTAAGCTCATTTCTGCTCCCATATCTCTGTAGTAAGCTCGGATCTGCTCCCATATCTCTGTAGTAAGATCATTTCTGCTCCCATATCTCTGTAGTAAGCTCGGATCTGCTCCCATATCTCTGTAGTAAGCTCAGTTCTACTCACTTATCTCTGTAGTATGCTCGGTTCTGCTCCCATATCTCTGTAGTATGCTCGGTTCTGCTCCCATATCTCTGTAGTAAGCTCATTTCTGCTCCCATATCTCTGTAGTAAGCTCGGATCTGCTCCCATATCTCTGGAGTAAGCTCTGTTCTGCTCCCATATCTCTGTAGTAAGCTCATTTCTGCTCCCATATCTCTGTAGTAAGCTCGGATCTGCTCCCATAGCTCTGTAGTAAGCTCAGTTCTACTCGCTTATCTCTGTAGTATGCTCGGTTCTGCTCCCATATCTCTGTAGTAAGCTCATTTCTGCTCCCATATCTCTGTAGTAAGCTCGAATCTGCTCCCATAACTCTGTAGTAAGCTCAGTTCTACTCGCTTATCTCTGTAGTATGCTCGGTTCTGCTCCCATATCTCTGTAGTATGCTCGGTTCTGCTCCCATATCTCTGTAGTAAGCTTGGCTCTGCTCCCATATCTCTGTAGTAAGCTCGGATCTGCTCCCATAGCTCTGTAGTAAGCTCAGTTCTGCTCCCATATCTCTGTAGTATGCTCGGTTCTGCTCCCATATCTCTGGAGTAAGCTCATTTCTGCTCCCATATCTCTGTAGTAAGCTCGGATCTGCTCCCATAGCTCTGTAGTAAGCTCAGTTCTACTCGCTTATCTCTGTAGTATGCTCGGTTCTGCTCCCATATCTCTGTAGTAAGCTTGGCTCTGCTCCCATATCTCTGTAGTAAGCTTGGCTCTGCTCCCTTATTGCTGTAGTAAGCTCGTTTCAGTTCCCTTATCTAAGTAGTATTCTTGGTTCCGTTCTTGTGTCTATGCAGTTAGCTTGCTTCTGTTACTGTATCTATGTAGGCAGTAAGCTTGGTTCTACTCCCATATCTATGCAGCAAGCTTTGTTCTGTTCGCATATCTATGTACCAGCCTGTCTTTAAAGCTTGTCATTGCTGCTGCTTTAATGCAGCGACCAGAGATAAGCAGGACAGAGGTGGGCCACCACAACTCGAGGGTCACTGCCTTGTGATTGCCCCCGAGGCTGAAAAGTGCCAGCCAGCCCCTGGTGTCCGCTGTCCCCGCTACTTTTTGCATTGGCAGTGGAGCCCCTGGAGCAGACAATTAGGAGGATGGCTTCGGTTAAAGGGTTCAGATATGGCTTGGTAGAAGAAAAAGTATCACTGTATGCAGATGATGTGTTGCTTTATTTGGAGGATTCCGGAGAGTCGTTGTTGAGAGCAATGGAAATTATTAAAACATTTAGGTCCATATCGGGATTAGAAATTAACTGGGAAAAATCCACTGTCATGGCTGTAGATGATTGTGTTGTTGATTTGCCAGTGTCGGGGGAGGGTAGTAGGTTGGCAGTGGTGTGACAGTTTAAATACCTGGGCATTCAGGTGACACTTCTGATTTCGAGCTATGCAGATTTGAATCTGATTCCACTGCTGAGTAAGTTTGGGAGTAAAGTAGGGGTGTGGTGTAAACTGTATCTTTCAGTAGTGGGAAGAATTCATCTGATTAAGATGATTTTGATGCCCCAACTGCTATACGCCTTGCACAATGCCCCTATCTGGTTCCCTAAGCGGTGGTTTCGTACTATTGACTCTATATTTAGGGATCTTGTGTGGGAAAAAAGCAGCCAAGGATCAGACTTGAGATATTACAGAGGCCCAAGGATGGAGGGGGACTGGCGCTTCCGAACCCTTGGATTTATTACTTAGCTGCTCAGGGCCAACAGATGAGGGGGTGGAGGGATGTGTCTGGGGCTGGTTCAATACAAAGGGTCTTCGTCCAGGTGACGGGGAGGGATCCCTTGGTTCAGGGGTTGGAGGCAGGAAGGTTTAGGAAGTTGGGTTTGATGTATCCTACTTTAGCGCTGATACATAAAGTCTGGGAAGCAATTAAAAAGATGAGGGGTTTGGAACACTTGACAAATTTTTCCCCGATATGGCAAAATGAGACTCTACCAGAATTTGTTAAAATGGGAGAATTTAAAAATTGCATGAGACTGGGAATACAGTACATGGTTCAGGTGCAGGACGTGCAGAGACTGGTGCCGTTTGGAAAGTTCCAGGAAGATTATGGGCTACGGGAGGTCTGCAGATTTCAATATGGGCAGTGTAGGCATGCTTATGTTACGCAGAGTAGGACGATGAATATGGAGATTCACAAGGATATATTGATTATGTCTGTGCAGAGGGGGGAACAAAAGGGGTAGTGTCGGGCATTTATAAGGATCTAATGCATACTTTTTTAAATAATTATCCTATTAGAGCACAGGGGAAATGGGAGGAGTTGGGTAGGATAGAGGAAGATAAATGGGAAGTGATTATGGAATATATACCCCAATTATCGCTGAGTGAACCGGGCAGACTCTCGCAGATATATGTACTCCATAGAGTATATAGGACTCCTGGATGGCTGTATAGAGCGGGTCTGAGACAGACTTCTGAGTGTCCTCGGTGCCGAATGGAGGGGGCTGGAGTTCTCTATATGTTATGGCAGTGTCCAAATCTGAACCCATATTGGACGGCGGTGCGTAATGCCATAGGAGGCGCGTATGGTTGTAGGATTGAGAGGGATCCTGTGGTGTGTATACTGGGATATGTGGAGGAGGTCCAGGTACATAATAAATATAAGGTGGCTCTAGCTAGATTATTATATATTGCGCAAAAACTGATCGCCAGACACTGGATAAATGAAGATCCGCCGACACTGAGGGAATTTTTCAGACAATCTGACTATATTGTGAATACGGAAAAAAACATTTACATTAAGAGAAAAGGCAAAAGAACATCTGAGACACTGTGGACACCTTGGGTGGAGAGAAGATGACCCTGAACTTAGGTTACACCATGCATTATTTGCTGCTCTTGTATGTAATGGGGGGAGGGGAAAGGAATTTCTGAAACTAATGTCCATTGTTAATGCTGTTCTCATTGCGATTTTTGTTCTTTTGTTTTGTACCTTAAATTTGGTTAAATAAAAATTTATCTGATTTAAAAAAAACTATATGGGCCCACTCACCCTGACAGTGCATTTGTTTGGGGGCCTGGGCAGGTCAGCATCTCTGCCTCTTTGCTGTGGTTTTGGACATTTGCCGGAATTTTTATATCTACACGATTTACACAAATTATATTTTTTTGTGTTAACTCTATACTATTTAACATTAGAAGCTGTGTATTTTTGTAGTTATTTGTATGTATACATGATTGATTACCACTTCTGTCTGTAAAAACAATCCCCTTTAACCCCTTTGTGACATCGGGTGTAAATGTACACTGATGTCGGACTCCGTCCTTTTGATGTGGGCACCGGCGCTGAGCCTACATCTTTTCTCGCACATGATGGGCCAGAAATCCCGCACATCGGTGACCCTGTCACATGAGCGCGGGTCACCGATGAGTTGGCATGACAACCAGAAGTCTCCAGCCGACCTCTATGGTTGTCACTGCCGGATCCTATGAGCGCTGCCAAGTGGTTGGCGCTCATAGCAAGTGAGCAACTCTGCTACATACAGGTGATCTGATCATTGCCTGTATGTAGCAGAGCCGATCGGGTTATAGCAGCTTCTAGCCTCACATTGAGACTATTGAAGCATGCCTGTGAAGACATGGGGTGGTCAGCGGGTGCTGCGGTCCGCTGGCTGAAACCACATGAATCAGGGATCGTCCCACCGAGCACCGGCTCTCCCTTTAAAATGGGCATCACGCTACTCAGACAACACACAGTGAGGGTAAAACAGTGTGGCAATGCTTTACTGAACCACACAACAGGCAGATAACACAAAGAACAGTCCCAGCAACATACCCAACAGAGTGCACATTACAGAGTCTCACTCTTCCGCTGATTCACTCCCAGGGTCGCTACCCCACCTGTGGCACGCACAGAGAGGAGGTAACGACAAGTGTAGGAAGATGACAATCCATTCAGTCCATACAAGGTACAAGGCCAGTTGATCCGAGGATCACAACCTGGCTTCTCCAAATGTATCCATGGTTCAGCGATAGTCAATGGAGCAGATCTGTATTCTTCCAACCGAGGCTGAAGACCCCTAGGTTGTTTCCTGTAGAATGATAGATCCGTGTCCCTCGTGATGTAAAAACTATGAAGTATATAGTTTGAAGTCTGGGATCTGCCAATATGTGGCTAGTTTTCTGTTTCGGAAAACATGATACACGATTTTAATTTTTTTTTGTCCAGTCTCGCTTGAATATAGATCAATATTAAATAGTCACCTGATGACGCCTTTGGTGATCACAATGAAACACGTAGAAATAAGAGGCTTGGAGAGTGAGTGTGTATACATCACCTCACCCTATATACTGAAATGTGGGGTATATGTTTTTTTCTCTTAGTCACCTACTGACTAATATTCAGGGGGTGAATTATGGGTATAGTTTTACATTTGGAATTAATAAAATTTTGTTTTATCCCTTTGTCAGCAAACATGAGGAATGACAAGAGACAGCCCATTTAAAAAAATTCAAGTTTGGTTAAAACTATTCCAACATTATGAACATAAAAAAGGCTTCTCCCCTATGTGACGTTTCTGATGTTTATTAACAGCTGATTTCCAAGTAAAATATTTCCCACATTAAGAAAATAAAAAAGGCTTCTCCCCTGTGTGACTTCTCTGATGTCTAACAAGAAATGCTTTCCGGTTAAAATATTTCCCAGATTATGAACAGGAAAAAGGCTTCTCCCCTGTGTGTTATTTGGTGTGGAACAAGACTCCATTTCTGGTTAAAAATTGTTACACGTTCTGAACATGAAAAAGGTTTCTCCCCTTGGGTGAGTTCTCTGGTGCCTAACACACTCTGATTTAGTGCAAAAGCATTTCCCACATTCTGAACATGAAAAAGGCTTCTCCCCTGTGTGAATTTTCTGGTGTCTAACAAAATATGATTTATGTGCAAAACATTTCCCACATTCTGAACAGCAAAAAGGCTTCTCCCCTGTGTGAGTTTTATGGTGATTAACCAAATCTGATTTCTGGATAAAACATTTCCCACATTCTGAACAGGAAAAAGGCTTCTCCCCTGTGTGAGTGCTATGGTGGTAAACCAATTGTGATTTCCAGTTAAAACATTTCCCACATTCTGAACAGGAAAAAGGCTTCTCCCCTGTGTGAGTTCTCTGGTGTCTAACAAAAAGTGATTTATGTGCAAAACATTTCCCACATTCTGAACAGGAAAAAGGCTTCTCCCCTGTGTGAGTTCTATGGTGAGTAACAAGCAGTGATTTACGTGCAAAATATTTCCCACATTCTGAACAGGAAAAACGCTTCCCCCCTATGTGAGTTCTATGGTGATTAACCAAATCTGATTTCTGGTTAAAACATTTCCCACATTCTGAACATGAAAAAGGCTTCTCCCCTGTGTGAGTTCTCTGGTGTTTAACAAAGTGTGATTTATGTGCATAACATTTCCCACATTCTGAACAGCAAAAAGGCTTCTCTCCTGTGTGAGTTCTCTGGTGAGTAACAAAATTTGATTTCTGTATAAAACATTTCCCACATTCTGAACAGGAAAAAGGCTTCTCCCCTGTGTGAGTTCTATGGTGATTAACCAAATCTGATTTCTGGTTAAAACATTTCCCACATTCTGAACAGGAAAAACGCTTCACCCCTGTGTGAGTTCTATGGTGACTATCCAAATCTGATTTCTGGTTAAAACATTTCCCACATTCTGAACATGAAAAAGGCTTCTCCACTGTGTGAATTTTCTGGTGTCTAACAAAATGTGATTTATGTGCAAAACATTTCCCACATTCTGAACAGCAAAAAGGCTTCTCCCCTGTGTGAGTTTTATGGTGATTAACCAAAACAGATTTCAGGTTAAAACATTTCCCACATTCTGAACAGGAAAAAGGCTTCTCCCCTGTGTGAGTTCTATGGTGATAAACCAATTGTGATTTCCTGTTAAAACATTTCCCACATTCTGAACAGGAAAAAGGCTTCTCCCCTGTGTGAATTCTCTGGTGTCTAACAAAATGTGATTTATGTGCAAAACATTTCCCACATTCTGAACAGCAAAAAGGCTTCTCCCCTGTGTGAGTTTTATGGTGATTAACCAAATCTGATTTCTGGTTAAAACATTTCCCACATTCTGAACAGGAAAAACGCTTCTCCCCTGTGTGAGTTCTATGGTGATTAACCAAATCTGATTTCTGGTTAAAACATTTCCCACATTCTGAACAGGAAAAAGGCTTCTGCCCTGTGTGAGTTCTATGGTGATTAACCAAATTTGATTTCTGGTTAAAACATTTCCCACATTCTGAACAGGAAAAAGGCTTCTCCCCTGTGTGAGTTCTCTGGTGAGTAACAAAATGCGATTTCCATGTAAAACATTTCCCACATTCTGAACATGAGAATGACTTCTTTGCTTTAGGAACAGTTTGTTTTTTAATGCCTCTTTTGTGACTTTGATTTTCCATAGTAGTCAGTAATGAATCAGAAGATGGGACCTGTTTCATAGGATCAGATGACAGATCTTTGCTGTGAATAGATGATGATATATCAGGAGTAATGGCATTCACTTCAGTTGTATCTTGTAGGATCTCAAGATTATCAGATTTAAAAATTGAAGATGTCAGCTGTCCCTCTGATCTCCTGGTACAGTCATCTGCTAAGATAAAAAACAATTATTTATTTATGAAATATCCTTGAGTTTTATATTTTTGAACATTTCTACTTAGCTTGCCATTTTTATGGACAGTTTATGTAAAGAACTTTAATTATTTGCCAAGACAATGACAATTCACAGTCTAATAGAAAACCTTGTTGGATGAGCCAGTAGTGTGCGGTGTTCAACTGTTGGTTCATTCTGCCTCCCAAATATCAAATAAAAAGAAACCAATCAATGTTATGTAGGTGAAAATAATACCAATTCTCATCTCACAAAAAAACAAGTCCCCACTCAGGTCCATCATCTGTCAATGGAAAAACAGAGGTTCCCGCACTATTAGTGGCTCAAAGGCTGTTGAAAAGCAACAAGGTTTCTATAAACCAATCCAGCAAAATCCGCTCTCACTTCGGAGTCTTGCAGTGTGCGCAAACAACATTTAGGATCCCTGTATTTAGCAATATTATAGTGAGAGGAACCCACTTAATTTGTGGTGTGTGTCTCCTGGAGCACAATCTGGGCACTATGTGTTGGGTAATAAAATGGCAAATGTGTAATTTTCACTCTCCAACATCCACTACGTGTTAATTTCCAGAAAGTTGCTGTGGAGTCAAAATATTCACTCCTCCTAGACATGTGGTCAAAATTGTTGGTGCCCCTCGTTTACTGACAGATAAACCCACAATGGTCACAGAAATAACTTGAATCCTACAAAAGTAATAATAAATCAAAAATCTATGAAAATTAACAAATGAAAGTCTGACATTGCTTTTCAGCCATGCTTCCACAGAATTTAAAAAAGTAAAACTCATGAAATAGGCCTGGACAGAAATGATGGCACCCTTAACTAAAATATTTTGTTGCACAACCTTTTGAGGCAATCATGGCAATCAAACGATTTCTGTAACTGTCAATGAGACTTCTGCTCCTCTCGACATGTATTTTGTCCCACTCTTCAAGAGCAACTGCCCCAGTTGTCTCGTGTTTGTAGGTTGCCTTTTACAGACGGCATGTTTCAGCTCTTTTCAAAGATGCTCATTAGGATTTAGGTCAGGGCTCATAAATGGCCACTTCAGAATAGTCCAATATTTTCCTCTTAGCCATTCTTGCGTGTTTTTAGCCCTGTATTGTGTGTCATTATCCTGCTGCAAGATCCATGATCTGCGACTGAGATCAAGCTTTCTGACATTGGGCAGCACATTTCTCTCTAGAATCCCTTGATAGTCTTGAGATTTCATTGTACCCTGCACAGATTCTAGACACCCTGTGCCAGATAGAGCAAAGCAGCCCCAGAACGTAACAGAGCCTCCTCCATGTTTCACAGCAGGGACAGTGTTCTTTTTGTGATATGCTTCATTTTTCCATCTGAGAACATAGAGCTGATGTGCCTTGCCAGAAAGTTCCATTTTTATCTCATCTGTCTATAGGAAATTCTCCCAGAAGATTTGTAGCTTGTCAACATGTAGTTTGGCAAATTCCAGTCTGTTTTTTTATGATTTTTTTTTCAACAATGGTGTCCTCCTTGGTCATCTCCCATGAAGACGACTTTGGCTCATACGACAGATGGTGGGATCTGACACTGATGTTCCTTCAGCTTGAAGTTCACCTTTAATCTGTTTAGAAATTTTTCTGGGCTCTGTTACCATTCGTATTATCTGTCTCTTTGGTTTGTCATCAATTTTCCTCATATGGTCATGTCCATGGAGGGTGGCTACAGTCCAATGGATATTAAATTTCTGAATAATATGTGCAACTTTAGTCACAGGAACATGAAGCTGCTTGGAGATGGTCTTATAACTTTTACCTGTAACATGTTTGTGTATAATTTTCTTTCTAATCTTCTGAGACAACTCTTTCCTTCGCTTCCTCTGGTCCATGTTGAGTGTGATACGCACCATGTCACCACACAGCACAGGGAGTATCTGTAGCCTCTATACAGGCCACTCACGGATTCCAGGATTGTAGACACCTGTGATGCAAATTAGTGGACACACTGCGATTTACACATTCTGTAGAAGCATGGCTGAAAAGCAATGTCTATGTATGATCTGTTTTGAGTTCTCCTTCCCCTTTCCTTCCCTCTTTCCTCGTTCCTTCCCCCCCTCCCTGCCCTTCCTTCTCCGTCCCTCCCTACACTTTAAATTTAAAAACCCAATAAACTGTTGGAAAAGAAAAGCAATGTCTGACTTTCATTTGTTCATTTTCATAGATTTTTTATTTATTATTACTTTTGTCAGATTTAAGTTATTTCTGTGACCATTGTGGGTTTTTCTGTCATTAAACGAGGGGTACCAACAATTTTGACCCCGTGTGTAGAGATTATAACCTTCAGTGAATTAATTAATAACATGGAATCACTTTATGGGGATTTCTACTATTCTGGTTTTCTGTCATTTAGTTATATTAGGGCTTCTGCATATGGTGTGTCCAATCTCATCTGGGATCTGTTCCTGCTGTCCAGCTGGAGTAATCTGCTCCCTTCTTCAGCCAATTGGAAAGTACCACACCCTACTAAAGCGCAAAGCACATGGCCGGAATCTGCCAGATACAGCGCTGTTCTCCTCTGGTTCAGTCCTCTGTGCTCAGCTTCCGGCTTGTGTGTTTGTCTCCTGCTGTGACCGTGGCCCGTTTACTGACTACTCTTGTGTCTTCTGATTCTGTCCTTCTGGTTCTGACCCAGCTACCTGACTATTCTGCTTGCCATCTAACACCACAGAATAGCAGGTAACAACATGGTACAAGCCTAGGGGTCCCAGTGTAAGTCCAGATTCATGTAACAGCCTTAAAGGGCGATGAGCAAGGCAATCCTTGGGATATGGAAAGTAGAGAAGAAAGTGCCAAGCAGGTTCATGGTGGACATCTAACACCACAGAATAGCCATCTAACACCACAGAATAGCAGGTAACACCATGGTCCAAGCCAAGGGGTCCCTGTGTAAGTCCAGATTCCATGTGAGGGTGTTAAAGGGCGATGAGCAAGGCAATCCTTGGGATATGGAAAGCAGAGGAGATAGAGCCAAGCATGTTCATGGGGGACATCTTTTGAGCTGCCAGGTGACCACGAACAATGCTCCCAATACATTGTGTCTGCAAACTATTCCAGCTAGATCTGCATTCAAATAGCTAAATGGCGCTCCTTCCCTTCTGAACACTGCCATGTGCCCAGACAGTAGTGTACAACCGTATGTAGGGTATAGTGTGAAGCTGGAAAATAATTTGTAAGATCCATTTGTTTTCTATTATCCTTTGTGAATAATTTATCACCACATAAAGTGACACACGTCAGATATTAATAATGGGGCCTGATAAAGAACACAAATCTGGCTGCAGGAAGAGGTTAAATCAGAGGATTTTGGACACTACTGTAATCAAACACTGTGACTATAGACAATAACATCTACTGAAATGATCAAACTCCACAGTCTCCATCAGTAATAAATGAGCAGCTAGTGGTGAAACCTCTCTGGGGTAATTAGAGTATGGGGCTCGGTGACGTCACAATCTAAACTATCGTAAGCTCCAATATTTTCTGTCAGATGAGTTTCATGGAGAAATATTACACATTTATAGAGAACTGTGTATAATAGTGCAGAGCGGAGACGTCTTAAAGGGAACCTGTCAGCCGGATTGTGCTCAGTAACCTACAGACACTGTCAGGTCGGCGCCGTTATACTGATTACAATGATACCTGGTGATGAAATGCGTCTTGTGGTTGTTGTGTAATCTGTATTTGTAGTTTTCAGTTAATGAGATTCTCGTGCTCTGGGGCGGTGCTCTGGGGCGGGGCTGTGGGCGGGGCTTTATGTGGTGCTCTGATTACATATTCATCTGTATTGGCCTATGACAGGTCGCTGACCCCTCACTGACCTGCCCCCATTATTACATAATGCATATAATAGCATTGATATTATTGGTGATAATGCCCATAATATTGTGGCTATTGTGAGGCTAAGAAAAAAAATTACATCCAGCGAAATGTCACCGGCGATGGCGGCGCCTGCACAGTAGCATCTATAAGTAAGAGATAGAGGCTACTGGACAGGCGCCGCTGGTGACATTTTACTGGATGTAATTTTTTTTCTAAGCCTCACAATAGCCACAGTATTATAGGCATTATCTATATATATATATATATTTACCTTAAATTGTCTGTCATCCACTTCCGTCTGGATGTCCTCAAATCCCACAATCCACCGCGCCGCACCGGAAGTACGCCAACCGCCATATTGGAATACCAAAGTGATGGGTATTCCAATATGGCACCTGCTGGTGATACCAGGCCCTTCCACAGTACCACCAGTGGGATACCGCCGGGACCCTCCCGCCACCACCGGACCCGCCGCTGCCTGCACACCCACCTCTGTCACAGCCGGCAGGAAAGACCGCAGCTTGCGGCCTGTGCTGGAGATGGGGTGCGGGCGCCCTCTGGTGACGCCGCACCCCATCTCCTGCACAGGCCGCAAGCCACTGTCTTTCTTGCCAGCTGGCCGCTGCTAGAACCCCCCGCCGCTGCCTGCCCACCATGTACATACACACACACGTACTCACATACACACATATACACACATGTACTCACACACACAACTCCAGCACAGGCCACAAACCACCCTCTTTTCTGCTGGCTGTGACTGCACGGAGGTGGGTGCACAGGCAGCTGCGGGACACACACACACTTCCCTCTCGATGCGATAACATCGGGCACACCTCTAGTCAACAATAACATCAATGCTATTATATGCATTATGTAATAATGGGGGCAGGTCAGTGAGGGGTCAGCGACCTGTCATAAGCCAATACAGATGAATATGTAATCAGAGTATAACATAAAGCCCCGCCCACAACCCCACCCACAGCCCCGCCCCAGAGCACGAGAATCTCATTAACTGAAAACTACAAATACAGATTACACAACAGTAAACCAGAGTTGCCCTCATTTATGGTGGATCATTGGAGCTACTATGGATCCTGACCAGAAGATTAGAGAAAATAATATTGCTCCCCATTTCAGGAGAGATTGTGCAGTAATCTGAATTCCTTAGGATGGAAAACAATGTAATGTATGACGTGGAGTGAATCCATGAAACCAGGGCTGGAGCCAACACATCTCCTGCAGGCGGGAATAAATGTATATTACAGCCCTCAGCCACGCACAGCTTAGAGATCTATCATGGCACAGGTGGAATGTTTGTCCTGGAGATTATCACAATCCTCCTTGAAGTTAGTTGGTTTTAATACAAATTGAAAAGTCAGGATAAAGGGAAACTCTGCTGTTATTCTACAGAAATTCACACTTAGCCTAAATGTGCAGTGAGGTTATGTTCACACGTTGCGGAACTCCCGTGGAAGTTACCGCGAGAATTCCGGAATTCCATTCCGTGGGAAATTTAAATTCCCGCAATTTTCCGGCGGAAAAACTAGCGTTTTGCAAGCGTAATTAGCTTGCAGAATGCTAGCATTTTCCAAGCGATCTGTAGCATCGCTTGGAGAACTGATTGACAGGTTGGTCACACTTGTCTAACATAGTGTTTGACGAGTGTGACCAACGTTTTACTATTGAGGCTGCCTATGCGGCATCAATAGTAAAAGATCTAATGTTAAAAATAGTAAGTAAAAAAATTAATAAAAAATCAGGCCATATTCACCTTCCGGCGTCCCGCGCAGCATCCCCAGGCCTCCGCGATCCTCCGGCAGGTCCCGTTCCCAGTGATGCATTGCGGCAATGACCTTTGAGGTCGCGGTCTCGTGAGATCGCTACATGATCGCGACACGTGACGTCAGCAAAGGCATCGCAATGCATTACTGGGAACGGGAGCTGCCGCGTGTATCGCTGAGTCCTGGGGTCGCTGCGCGGGACGCCGGAAGGTGAATATAACCCGACGATTTTTTCATTTTAATTCTATTTTTTACAAGGATATGGTACCCAGAGCCTGGAGGACAGTCTCCTCTCCTCCGGACCGTGGGTAACATCTGCAAATGTTCTGCTTACTTTTCGCATGGTGGGCACAGCCACATGCGGAAAGTAAGCAGAACAATGCATTCCTATGTGGGAGGAATCGCCGCGATTCCGCAAATTAATGAGCATGCTGCGGATTTTACCGCGAAGCGATTCCGCCGCGGGAAAACCCGTAGCATTAGCACAGCATTGCAGAATCCTATAGGATTGCATGGGATGCTGTTTTTTCGTGGCAAAATCGCACGGTAAAAACCACCGCGAAAAAAACGCGATGTGTGAACGCAGCCTTACTGTTGTTAATCATAAAAGGAAAGATTGGCCAGAAAGACTGGACCTGGTCTTGTAGGGACCATGAGACATTCCGCAGCACAGAAGGGAGAGAAGATTCATCCGATAAGATCTCAGGGATCTAGGAAGCCAACAGCATCATTACCCTCCGCTTTCTCTTACAGACCCAGCATAAGATTTTTCTTCAAGTGATTTTCTATCTTGTCAGCACATTCTACGTACGCTGTCATTTGGCTTTATAGTTACAGATCTGGGCAGGTAACGGTCAGCGTCTCCTAATGTGAAGGAGAGAATGGCTAATTCCTGTCTCTTTGTCTTGAGAATAAACTTCAGTTGTGTGCAAGCCTTTACTGAGAAAAGAGAAGACATGTAAGGCCGGGATCACACTACTGTGTGTGATGCGAGAAACTCGCACGAGTCTCTCGCATCAACAGCCATGTATTTCTATGCAGCCGCAGCTCCAGTCCTGAGTACTGGCGGCAGCGCCGGATGTTGATGCGAGAGACTCATGCGTTTCTTGTATCACACGGTAGTTTGATTCCGGCCTAACTCTGTATTCGGTGTGACTCTTTAAGCGCGCACTCGGCCTATATTGGGTCAGGTACAAGTAATCATATAGATATCGCTTTAAGGGATCACCTTCACACTAATCCCAGGGGGTAGGAGGATCCTCCAGGTGGTAAGTTCTATAGAAAAGGGCTTTCAATGCCCAAAGTCATTTGAACTGTTTTGGGTGGAGGAGAATGCTGTGGTCTAGAGTCAAAATGGTAACATGGTAATACGGCTGGACTACACCACCGATAAAGCAGCCACAGCCGGTGACTGAGAATAATCTGTGACTTCTCTGCATTCAGTGGTTACTACTCACCTGGGTAGTCATATGTGGGAATCTCCTCTTTACACCACTCATCATCTCTCACATATGTCTCTGTAGTATTAATATGGGTCAGATCTTCACCCTGAAACAAATATTGTAAAAGTCACCGACAGATGGAGAAGTCCCATCTATGATCAGCTCTAATCCTGCCATCTCCACCGTTCTCATTACACAAGTATAAAACATATAATACTGGTGGATAAAACAAGACTGAGCACAAGACCTTCACAGCCGTCTACACATCATAGGGGAGATCTCCTGACACCTTCTCTCCATCTACCTGATGATCCTGAGGAGCACTGGGATCTTCTTGGTTACAGTCCTGTGGAAGAAGAGGACGGGGACATCTCTCTGGTGTTGTCCTCTTACTGGATAGATCTGGAGGAAACACATACAGGGACTGAATTCATTCTCTACATACAGATAATTATAGGCCGTGTGTATTTAGTCCTGTCTATTACCTGGTGATGTGAGGGACTGGGGAACCTCCATTATGACGTTCTTGTACAGATCTCTGTGTCCTTCTAAATACTCCCACTCCTCCATGGAGAAATAGACAGCGACATCCTGACACCTTATAGGAACCTGACACATACAATGATACCGTCATCCCCCGATCCCTTCATAGTGTTACTGTATAATGTCGGTCTGTCATTCCAAGGATGTCATTCTAAGGATAACATCTGAAATATGCCTGAAAATGACTCCCTGCTATAGATACTTCATTATTATTATTACTATGCTTCACTATTACTATCACTCTGACAATACTGTTAACGTATAATGTCCCAGCATTCCCAGCAGTGTCACCTCTCCAGTCAGCAGCTCCATCATCTTGTAAATGAGTTCTAGGATCTTCTGGTCATTGACGTCCTCATGGATCAGGGGGTGAGGTGGAGGTCCCGTGATTGGGCTCAGGGGTCTTCCCCATCCCTCAGACACAGGGTCCTGACAGCGATCACTAGAGGTCTTCTTCACCACTGTGTAATCCTGGTTATGGAGAGACACATTAATAAATCTCACTACAGACATTTCCAGAGTCCTCACCTCTCCAGTTCTGTCCATCTGTTATTCCCATAGATAAGAATGATGTAATGTGACGTCATCAGAATCTCTCACCTCTCCAGTGAGACGGAAGAGGATCTCTAGGGTGAGGTGTAACATCCTCTCCGCCATCTTGTCTCTGTCCATATCCATCCTTGATGGGTAAATCAGGAAAATTCTCTTTTGTAGAAGATCTTCACTGAGAGGATCCGATATTGTAGAGACCTGAATGAGAAGAAGATGAGCCGATGTAACATCATAAGAATCCTGTGTAATAATACAATGACAGCAGCAATCTGCAGTCGGAAGATATGACTCTGCCAAATATATATATACATTCACATATCTATCTATATATATAATTTCACCAAAGAAAGTAAGGACTGCAGCACTCACTGATCCATTTTGAAAGTCCGTAGTTTATTTGTAGCAAAAGTGTAAAACTTCATGGCCAGGGGGATGAAGAAAGGAGTGAGCAAACTCTGACGACGGCCTAACAGCGCTTCCACGGGTCAGCTATATATAATCGTCTAATTCTGTCTGTCTGTAACGGAAATCCCGCGTCGCTGTTTGGTCGCGCCTGGGGACATTACTGAAGGTGGAGGAAGATGGCACCCGCAGCAGTCCTCCACAGAAACTTCAGCGATGTGCCCTGCCTTAACTTGAGCAGAGGAGGGCGAAAACCCCCCGGTCAGCAAGGGGCAACACTAAGGCAGGACGCAGATGCTGTTCAGAAGGAAATCTCCACACCGCCCGAACACCGGGTAGCGGTGACGTCACCACAGAGTAAGAAGATGGCGCGTGCAGCAGGAAGAGACGGAACCTTCACCAGCGGTGTGCCCATGGATAACAAGGTCAGATGAGGGTCCAGCCCCCCAGGTCTGCAAGGGGCAATCTCAAAGTCGATCCCAGAAGCCTTTCCAAAGCAATTTTCTACACCACCCGTTAAATATATATTTGGCAGAGTCATATATCCCGACTCTGCAGATTGCATGCTGTCGTAGTAGGCCCAGACCAGATGGTATGGAGATGAATGAGGGAGACCAAAGTTCAAAAATAGACTTTCCTTCACTTAACAAGAACTTGATGAGAAGTATACACATCAGATGGCAGGTGCAACACTTTACGAATGCTTCTTCTGCATTATGCAGTCAGGAACTTTCCGGTTCCATGCGGCGGTACATAACCTTTACTATAAGCCACAATAGTGCAGCAAACCTGAGCTAATGACCTCTTCCTGCTCTGTGTCTCCGCTATGCTCCCTGCCTGGAATCCGAATTCTTACTGCCATTATATCTTTGCTTTCCTTCAGAACGTACTATCCGATGTCTCCCTCCTGGCACACAACACCATATCAATTCAGGAGGACGGCAATCAGATAGACCAAAGGCCTGGATTTCTCACTTTCTGACTCATCACAAGGAAATTGTTCTCCTGTGTGGCCATGTAGCTCAGTATGAGGTCTCCCACACAGTATGACGGCCCCACAGCACCTCACACAGTATTATGGCGAGAGATGAGCGAATATTTCAATGTTCGATTCACGATCTCTGAATTTGCAATATTTGCTGATTTAATCGCAGAATATAGCCAAACATGCACAACACAAAAGCCGGTGTTTCCCAAGCTGTGTGGCAGTGTGGTAAACACCGGTGTAGCCCTTCTGATAGGCGGTAAAATCATCCCTGCCGGTCACAGAGCCGCGGTTCCCACGCTGTCAGAACACAGCATGACTGCTCAGTTGTGATCGGAGGTAAAAAGTTTACCTCCGGTCACTGGTGTCAGCTGTAATCCTGCCATCTCCACCGTTCTCATTACACAAGTATAAAACATATAATACTGGGGGATAAAACAAGACTGAGCACAAGACCTTCACAGCCGTCTACACATCATAGGGGAGATCTCCTGACACCTTCTCTACATCTACCTGATGATCCTGAGGAACATTGGGATCTTCTTGGTTACAGTCCTGTGGAAGAAGAGGACGGGGACATCTCTCTGGTGTTGTCCTCTTACTGGATAGATCTGGAGGAAACACATACAGGGACTGAATTCATTCTCTACATACAGATAATTATAGGCCGTGTGTATTTAGTCCTGTCTATTACCTGGAGATGTGAGGGGCTGGGGAACCTCCATTATGACGTTCTTGTACAGATCTCTGTGTCCTTCTAAATACTCCCACTCCTCCATGGAGAAATAGACAGCGACATCCTGACACCTTATAGGAACCTGACACATACAATGATACCGTCATCCCCCGATCTCTTCATAGTGTTACTGTATAATGTCGGTCTGTCATTCCAAGGATGTCGTTCTAAGGATAACATCTGAAATATGCCTGAAAATGACTCCCTGCTATAGATGCTTCATTATTATTATTACTATGCTTCACTATTACTATCACTCTGACAATCGATCTGCTTCATCCACAGGTATGTGTTCTGGCTGCAAAACCATCATCACCCATCTTTCCTGAACCCCAATCACCCCTGTATCTGTCTGCTATCACTGGTATGTGTTATGGCTGCAATACTATCTCCCTTTGCATTTCCTCTTGTGACTTCTAATTAATCATCTCCTGTGTCTGCATCCAGTCCCCCTACTGCTCCTCACTTTCTGATCACACCTGGGCCCTTTCAGGTGCTGTTAAGTTAGTATAAATTCAGACTAAAGCTCCCGTCACACATAGCGACGCACCAGCGATCCCGACAACGATATGACCTTGTCAGGATCGCTGGTGTGTTGCTATATGATCGCTGGTGAGCTGCCAAACAGGCAGATCTCATCAGCTATCAGGACCAGCGACACGGGGGTAACAAGCATGCGCGTCGCTTAGTTACCCGCTGTGTACCATGGAAACCAGCGTGCTGGCGCTGGGAGCTGGTATCCAAGGTACACAGCGGGTAACTAAGCGACACGCGCGCTTGTTACCAGCGGTTTACCTTGGATACCAGCTCCAGCTCGCTGATCGATCGTCTCCCGCTGCCACACGCAGTGATGCGTGCTGGCCAGCGGGAGACCAACGATCAAAAAAAATGTCCAGGGCATTCGAGCACGATCAGCGATACCCGGCGGGGGGGCGGTCGCTGATACGTCACACACAGCGAGATCGCTGATGAGATCGCTGTTGCGTCACAAAACTTGTGACACAGCAGCGACCTCGCTAGCGATCTCGCTGTGTGTGACGGGGGCTTAAGAGGTCAGCCTGACCTCGGTCTGTTATTCCAAGGATGTCTTCTAAGGATAACATCTGAAATGAGCCTGAAGTGACCAGAAGGTACGACTAACCGCTGCGTTTACATGTTCTAAATTTCTTTTGCCTTCTAAATTACTCTCACCATGCTGACATACGCACAAACAGTTTTGGCTCCACTACTCCTCACTCTCTTTCGCTATCCGCAAACCCCAGCACCCGCTAACCAAATAATAATCTCTTCTTCCCTCTTGCCTCCCCACCTGACCTCCTCTGCTGACCTGCTCCTCGATCTCAGAGCTCTCCTAATAAAATACAAAACAAGCCACCCACCCTCCTTCTCCCACATGCTCTCCCTCTTTCTGCTTCTCCTCACTGCTGGCGACATATCTCCCAACCCTGGACCCCAACAGCCCATACCTCCAATTATTACCCCTTTCTATCGTTCCCAAATCAACACAAACACCAGAAATCTTTCCCACCTCAAATCCGTGCCCTTGACACCCACCACCCTGCTCCCACTCTCTGGATCACTCTGGAATGCCCGCTCCGTCTGCAATAAACTCCATGTGATTCACGACCTCTTTACCTCTCATAATTTTTCCTTACTTGACCTCACCGAAGAATGGCTGACACCCTCTGACACAGCCTCCTCTGCTGCGCTGTGTTACGGCGGCTTCCACTTCACCCACACTCCTCGCCCTGGCAACAGACATGCGGGAGGAGTGGGCCTTCTCCTTTTTCCAACTGCACCTCCAACCCAATCCCACCTCTACCCTCCCTTATCGTCCCCTCTTTTGAAGTCCACTCTCCCTCCAACCTCCAAGTGGCCGTCATATACCGACCTCCAGGCCCGACCACTGCCTTCATTAACCAATTCTCCACCTGGCTCCTTCACTTTCTCTCTGCTGACATTTCCACCATCATCATGGGTGACTTCAACATCCCCAATGACACCCACCATTCAGCAGCCTCCAAACTCCTGTCCCTTACTTCATCTTTTGGACTTACTCAGTGGTCCTCCTCAGCCACCCACACAGACGGACATACATACATTAGACCTGGTGTTCACCCGCCTCTGCTCTTTCTAACTTCACCACCTCCCCTCTCCCTCTATCTGACCACCATCTACGCACTTTCTCATCCCTGTCCTCCTCCTGTCACCCATGTCCAGCAGCATGCGCACCCCCGCAGAAACCTCACATCTAGACACTCGCACACACTCTGACTCTATTTTACCACTGTCCTCCATATCTTTACTCCATGACACTGACAATGCCACTACTTTCTATAATGCCACTCTTGCATCAGCCATCGACTCGATCGCCCCTATCATGCATAACAGAGTGCGACGAATCAATAGACAACCCTGGCACAATAACACCACTAAAAAGCTTTGGCAAGCATCCAGAATTGCTGAACGGCGCTGGAAGAAAACGCATTCGCAAGACGACTTCACTGCACTCAAACAAGCAACACTCGCATTCAAATCTGCCCTCACGTCTGCTAAACAGGCCTTCTTTACATCCCTTGTATCTTCCTTATCCCACAACCCCAAACAGTTGTTGAATACTTTTAACTCCCTCCTCCGCCCACCACTGCCCCCTCCAACCTCCCTCATCTCTGCCGAGGACTTTGCCGCACACTTCAGAAACAAGATAGACCAAACATGGCAAGTCTTTATTGCTCAACCACCACAACCCTTTTGCACACCAGACCAATGCCCAAACCCCATAACCTCCTTATCTAACATCACTGAAGGGGAGCTTGCTCATCTTCTCTCCAAATCACACCTCACCACTTGTGCACTTGACCCTATTGCCATCTCACCTCCTCCCCAACCTCACCACCACACTTATCCCATCCCTAACCCACCTCTTCAACCTATCACTAACTTCTGGTACCTTCCCTTCCGCTTTCAAACATGCCACAATCACGCCTATCCTTAAAAAGCCAACCCTCGATCCAACAGCCACGTCCAGCTATCGCCCAATATCGCTGCTCCCATTCACTTCTAAACTCCTGGAGCAGCATGTCCACGCTGAACTTTCCTTCCACCTCTCATCTAACTTGCTCTTTGACAATCTAAAATCTGGCTTCCGCCACCATCATTCCACTGAGACAGCCAGCCCTGACCAAAATTACCAACGACCTACTTACAGCCAAAGCTAACGGACAATACTCTATACTCCTCCTTCTAGATCTGTCCTCTGCTTTCGACACATTTGACCACTGCCTCCTACTACAGATCCTCTCCTCCTTCAGCATCAAAGACCTCGCCCTATCCTGGAATTCCTCATACCTTTCCAACCGCACATTCAGCGTCTCCCACTCCCACACTACCTCCTCATCCCACCCTCTCTCTGTTCGAGTACCCCAAGGCTCTGTTCTAGGACCCCTACTCTTCTCAATCTATACACTTGGCCTGGGGCAACTCAAAGTCCCACGGATTCCAGTACCACCTTTATGCCGATGATACTCAGATCTACCTCTCTGGCCCAGACATCACCTCTCTGCTCTCCAGAATCCCGGAGTGTCTATCACCTATATCCTCCTTCTCCTCTCGCTTCCTCAAACTCAACGTGGACAAATCTGAACTAATCATCTTTCCCCCATCTCACAGATCTTCCTTACCCGACCTTTCCATAACAATTGACATCACGCTTTCCCCCCTACTGGAGGTCCGCTGCCTTAGAATAACCCTTGACTCTACCCTTTTCTTCAAACCAAAAAAAACTCACATTCAAACTCTCTCCATCTCCTTTCGCCTCCAGCTCAAATATTTCCAGAATCCGTCCCTTCCTGAACCCTCAATCTACTAAACTACTTGTGCATGCCCTCATCATCTCCCGCCTTGACTACTGCAACATCCTTTTCTGTGGCTTCCCTGCTAACACCCTTGCACCTCTCCAGTCCATCCTTAACTCTGCGCCTGACTAATTCATCTCTCTCCTCGCTACTCCTCCGCTTCTCCCCTCTGCAAATCTCTTCACTGGCTCCCATTCCCTCAGCGTATCCAATTCAAATTACTAATACTGACCTACAAGGCCATCTATAACCTGTCTCCGCCATACATCTCTGATCTAATCTCCCGATACCTTCCATCACGTAATCTCTGGTCCTCCCAAGACCTCCTTCTCTCCTCCACACTTATTCGCTCCTCACCCAACCGCCTCCAAGACTTCTCCTGAATAGCCCCCATCCTCTGGAATTCCCTGCCACAACACGTCCGGCTATCATCCACACTCGGATCCTTCAGACGGAACCTGACAACCCACCTCTTCAGGAAAGCCTACAGCTTGCAATGATCCCCACTGCCTCCTCACCACTACCGGAGATATCACCTCACCATCACTGGAGCTGCTGCAACCCCCCCAACCTACTGACTCCTTCACCACCATCCTGTTGCATGTAAGCCCGAAAGGACAGGGTCCTTTCCCCTCTGTATCAGTTGGTCATTGATAGTTTGCTTACTGTAAATGATATCTGTAATTTGTATGGAACCCCTTCTCATGTACAGCACCATGGAACCAATGGTACTTTATAAATAAATAATAATAATGTTCCAGCATTCCCAGCAGTGTCACCTCTCCAGTCAGCAGCTCAATCATCTTGTAGATGAGGTCTAGGTTCTTCTGGTGATTGATGTCCTCATGGATCAGGGGGTGAGGTGCAGGCCCCATGATTGGGCTCAGGGGTCTTCCACATCCCTCAGACACAGGGTCCTGACAGCGATCACTAGAGGTCTTCTTCACCACTGTGTAATCCTGGTAATGGAGAGAAACATTAATAAATCACTAGACATTTCCAGAGTCCTCACCTCTCCAGTTCTGTCCATCTGTTATTCCCATAGATAAGAATGATGTAATTGTCACGTGGACCCGTCCTGTGTGACATGGCTCGCAGGCCGGTAACTAAAACAAGACAAGGGGGAGGGAAACAGTTTCAACGGTGGGCCCTGCGAAAGGGAAAGGGGGACGTGGAGACCTCCTGCACTCCCCTGAGTCAGTGTCCCTAAAGTTCCCTATACCGGTTCCGCACCGGGCACCGATCAGGAACCTGTCGCCCCAGCACACCCTACACCTATAAGTTGCTAGGGAGCTGGGTGGTGCAGGCACTGCCCCCCCCCGCTGTACTAATACACACTAAGGAAAAACACAAACAGGGAAACACCACTTAGCTTTACTCTGGTGCACTTGTTCCTGGCAACAGAGTCCACCACCAGCATGCAGCTCTCCTACTGAATCGCTGCCTCCAAGCTCTGTCAGAGCTAAGGAAATCCCCTATAACTCCTTTCACACCAGGGCTAAGACAGTGTTGCCAGGACCTCGCTCTAAATCCTTCCTCCACCAAGGATGGTTGAAATAAACACTATCACCAACACTGATTGCAACACCTGTGACTCTTTTATAGCAGAGCCAGCAATCACCTGCATTATAATCATGTGCACTTAACTAAAGAAACTAGACTGCAATGACGCTCACCACCACCGGGGGCAAAAACCAAACTTAAGGACAGCTTAGGGAAAAAAAAAGGTTACCAGTGCTTTTATATATCCTGATCCAGCATGGATCATGACAGTAATGTTACGTCATCAGAATCTCTCACCTCTCCAGTGAGACGGAAGAGGATCTCTAGGGTTAGGTGTAACATTCTCTCCGCCATCTTGTCTCTGTCCATATCCATCCTTGATGGGTAAATCAGGAGAATTCTCTTTTGTAGAAGATCTTCACTGAGAGGATCCAATATTGTAGAGACCTGAATGAGAAGAAGATGATCCGATGTAACATCATAAGAATCCTGTGTAATAATACAATTACTGGAGATAATAAGAGAAACATATGAGAAGATTTATTATTTTACAGGGTTTAGTTTTCTTCCCTGACATCTACTAATAAAACCTATATATTTAGGCCCCAGACAACAAGCAGTTTCCTCCTCGGAGTCGGCAGCTGAACACGTTCCTCATAGACTCATCTTCCATAACGCTAATTCTCGTCTCATTACCGACACTGGAATCGGCATTAGCAATACTGCAGGAGAGATTCATTACACGCGACATGAGAAATAACTCCTTCATGATGAGGACGACATCTTCATCTTCTACTGCGGCTCTAGAGACAGATTTGGCCAGAGTCGGTCACTGCCTCCATCCCCACCGGCCGTCTATATGGAGGTTTCCCGTCTTCCCCGCACTGGAATCTTCTATCACGTTAGATCTCAGCTCTGAGTCACACACAGAAGTTTGAGGCTTTTATAGAAGATTTTTTGTTTCCACAATCACAACGGCCAGAAATAATCTGATCCCAAAGTCTCCATGTACAGTGATTTATGGGGATTATTTCTGGCCTTAGGCTTTCCTATATTACAAGAAAAACTCCAGAAAAAGCCGATATTAAAATGTTTCTAAAGAAAATTGGAGCCAACAATTCTTGTAAAAATAAAAAAATATGCAAAAAGCAGAAGACACATTTTATAATTTTTAACATGTTAAACATTTATTAAAAAGGAATGAATCTTTTTGGACCCCAGAACATAGATGTACACCGCAGGGACGGCACAGATGAGGCTTCAACAAAAACCCTGACAGTTTAACCACTTGCTGCTGTGAAAAGCAAACATGGCATCTAAGAAGGTGTGACAGAGTTCGGCTGAATGCCCCCCGCCCCCAAGTACTCGATAGTATGGGGCGGCCTAGTTACTGCGATACTTACATGCCTAATAATGGGGTCTGGGCTGCAATGTATGAAGGTCTATTAGGCCGGGCCAGAGGCAGCGTCCAATAAGTTACCTTATAACGCCCCCATACACATTACACTAAAGTTCCATGAAAGCACTGATTTCGGGGGGTTTGGCCGACCATATAATGTATTTGGGGGCCTCCCGACAGATGATGTCAGGGCAGAGAAGGATCTGGCATCCTGAATTTCAGAGGATAATCCGTCTGTTCTTCCTGTAGATAATCCTCTGCTAGAGGAGTCTGGAGGCGACTCTCTCATACAGACCACAGGAAAGCTGGAATATTTGTGTGTATGGGGGAGTCGGGAGAGATCGCCGTCTGCCAAATGACCGTTCAGCCAACTCTGATCTCATGTGTATGGGGGCGTTAGTATTACACTGACAGGCAGTGATGATACACGGCACTACAGTAGTACAGGGCATCACCGGAGCCATCAGAGGCTTGTATGTTGTATGATCGCACTGATCAGAGGGGTTTAAAAAAGGTTTAAAGTGGAAAAAAAATCACAGTTTCAGCAACAAGAAATATCCATCACTATATGGAAAGCAGAGTCACTGCACAATGTTAGTTACGTCACGTCCATAACTACTTTATTATACTCTATTATCCTGTACACAGTGGAGTAGATAGAAATCACAGATCCCACAGCAATAGCTGGAATTGGACCCTCCAACGCAAAGAAAAAAAATCTCTCTATCTATATACACTGCTCAAAAAAATAAAGGGAACACTTAAACAACAGAATATAACTCCAAGTAAATCAAACTTCTGTGAAATCAAACTGTCCACTTAGGAAGCAACACTGATTGACAATCAATTTCACATGCTGTTGTGCAAATGGAATAGACAACAGATGGAAATTATTGGCAATTATCAAGACACCCTCAATAAAGGAGCGGTTCTGCAGGTGGGGACCACAGACAACATCTCAGTACCAATGCTTTCTGGCTGTTGTTTCGGTCACTTTTGAATGTTGGTTGTGCTTTCACACTCGTGGTAACATGAGACGGACTCTAAAACCCACACAAGTGGCTCAGGTAGTGCAGCTCATCCAGGATGGCACATCAATGCGAGCTGTGGCAAGAAAGTTTGCTGTGTCTGTCAGCGTAGTGTCCAGAGGCTGGAGGTGATACCAGGAGATGTGGAGGGGGCTGTAGGAGGGCAACAACCCAGCAGCAGGACTGCTACCTCCACCTTTGTGCAAGTAGGAACAGGAGGAGCACTGCCAGAGCCCTGCAAAATGATCTTCAGCAGGCCACAAATGTTCATGTGTCTGCACAAATGGTTAAAAACTGACTCCATGAGGATGGTCTGAGGGCCCGACGTCCACAGATGGGGGTTGTGCTCACAGCCCAACACTGTACAGGATGCTTGGCATTTGCCACAGAACACCAGGATTGGCAAATTCACCACTGGCGCCCTGTGCTCTTCACAGATGGAAGCAGGTTCACACTGAGCACATGTGACAGACGTGACAGAGTCTGGAGACGCCGTGGAGAGCGATCTGCTGCCTGCAACATCCTTCAGCATGACCGGTTTGGCAGTGGTCAGTAATGGTGCGGGGTGGCATTTCTTTGGAGGCCGCACGATGTTGGGCTGTGAGCACAACCCCCATGGAGACACAATTGTGCCTTTACCTGGAGATAAATTCCCAGTGGGGGCAATTTCCAAAATGCAATAACTTAAGTGGGGAATTCAGCTCTTTTCACACTTAAGGGATCTGTATATGGAGTCTACAAACTACAGTGGGGAAATAAGGATTTGTTACGCTGACAATTTTGGGGCTAAAGTCACATTTTTGTGAGGGAAAAAAGTAAAATTGTAATTTTTTCCTTCCACATTGCTTAAATTCCTGTCACACTGTCCGAATTCAGATATTGTCCTGTCAGAAAGGAGAATACAGAGAGCGAAAGGGTTAATAGGACTCACAGGAGGAACCGGCCCAGAAAGCAGAAGATCCAGGAGTGTCCACCACATATATGACTGCTCTGTGCACACAGGACCTGTGATGAGGTCACAGGAGGGGAGGAGTCAGGGGTCACATGATCAGGGGCCTCAGTGTGTGCAGGACTCAGTGTGCTGGAGCGCTCCCGATAATCAGCTGCGTGTGTCGCGCTGTGTGATAGTCACAGCACCTGCATGGAGGGCGACACATGCAGCTGATTATCGGGAGCGCTCCAGGGATCCGGGGTCCCGATGCAGCTATTCGGTAAGCGATATTAGCCAATAACAACTTCTCCGACGATATTCGCTCATCTCTAGTAATAACAGCTCAAAGAAATTCACCAAACTTTTCATTAAGTTTAATAGTAAGACCCTATTAAATATTGAGCACCAGCGGGATGAAGCATTGACAGCGGCATGTAAAAGTGTGAGCGCCCCGGGTCAAAATGACCGTTATTGTGAGCAGTAGTAAGATGAAGATGAAATGATCTCTAAAAGGCCGAACCTCTAAGATCACACATGGCCTTTGTATTTTAGGCAAAAATAATAATAAAAATATATATATAGACTTTTTTACAATTTCATAATTGCAAAAAGGAAAAAGGGGCGATGCAAAACTTTGGGCACCCTTGGAGATTTGTGTACTGAGATAATTTTGACCAAGATTTCACACCTTAATTAGCTTGTTAGGGTTATGGTGAGATCACATGGTGACCAGGAGCTACAGTCTGAGGAAAGGGCTAAAAAGCCTTCACTAGACCCCTGTACAGCTGTATAATGAGGCCCAGGCTTTATAGTGAAGGGACAGGAGTCAGGGCCTGTTCCCAGGAGCTACAGTCTGAGGAAAGAGCTAAAAAGCCTTCACTAGACCCCTGTACAGCTGTATAATGAGGCCCAGGCTTTATAGTGAAGGGACAGGAGTGAGGGCCTGTTCCCAGGAGCTACAGTCTGAGGAATGGGCTAAAAAGCCTTCACTAGACCCATGTACAGCTGTATAATGAGACCCAGGCTTTATAGTGAAGGGACAGGAGTCAGGGCCTGTTCCCAGGAGCTACAGTCTGAGGAAAGGGCTAAAAAGCCTTCACTAGACCCCTGTACAGCTGTATAATGAGGCCCAGGCTTTATAGTGAAGGGACAGGAGTGAGGGACTGTTCCCAGGAGCTACAGTCTGAGGAAAGGGCTAAAAAGCCTTCAATAGACCCCTGTACAGCTGTATAATGAGGCCCAGGCTTTATAGTGAAGGGACAGGAGTCAGGGCCTGTTCCCAGGAGCTACAGTCTGAGGAAAGGGCTAAAAAGCCTTCACTAGACCCCTGTACAGCTGTATAATGAGGCCCAGGCTTTATAGTGAAGGGACAGGAGTGAGGGACTGTTCCCAGGAGCTACAGTCTGAGGAAAGGGCTAAAAAGCCTTCACTACACCCCTGTACAGCTGTATAATGAGGCCCAGGCTTTATAGTGAAGGGACAGGAGTGAGGGCCTGTTCCCAGGAGCTACAGTCTGAGGAAAGGGCTAAAAAGCCTTCACTAGACCCCTGTACAGCTGTATAATGAGGCCCAGGCTTTATAGTGAAGGGACAGGAGTGAGGGTCTGTTCCCAGGAGCTACAGTCTGAGGAAAGGGCTAAAAAGCCTTCACTAGACCCCTGTACAGCTGTATAATGAGGCCCAGGCTTTATAGTGAAGGGACAGGAGTCAGGGCCTGTTCCCAGGAGCTACAGTCTGAGGAAAGGGCTAAAAAGCCTTCACTAGACCCCTGTACAGCTGTATAATGAGGCCCAGGCTTTATAGTGAAGGGACAGGAGTCAGGGCCTGTTCCCAGGAGCTGCAGTCTGAGGAAAGGGCTAAAAAGCCTTCACTAGACCCCTGTACAGCTGTATAATGAGGCCCAGGCTTTATAGTGAAGGGACAGGAGTGAGGGACTGTTCCCAGGAGCTACAGTCTGAGGAAAGGGCTAAAAAGCCTTCACTACACCCCTGTACAGCTGTATAATGAGGCCCAGGCTTTATAGTGAAGGGACAGGAGTGAGGGCCTGTTCCCAGGAGCTACAGTCTGAGGAAAGGGCTAAAAAGCCTTCACTAGACCCCTGTACAGCTGTATAATGAGGCCCAGGCTTTATAGTGAAGGGACAGGAGTGAGGGTCTGTTCCCAGGAGCTACAGTCTGAGGAAAGGGCTAAAAAGCCTTCACTAGACCCCTGTACAGCTGTATAATGAGGCCCAGGCTTTATAGTGAAGGGACAGGAGTCAGGGCCTGTTCCCAGGAGCTACAGTCTGAGGAAAGGGCTAAAAAGCCTTCACTAGACCCCTGTACAGCTGTATAATGAGGCCCAGGCTTTATAGTGAAGGGACAGGAGTCAGGGCCTGTTCCCAGGAGCTGCAGTCTGAGGAAAGGGCTAAAAAGCCTTCACTAGACCCCTGTACAGCTGTATAATGAGGCCCAGGCTTTATAGTGAAGGGACAGGAGTCAGGGCCTGTTCCCAGGAGCTACAGTCTGAGGAAAGGGCTAAAAAGCCTTCACTAGACCCCTGTACAGCTGTATAATGAGGCCCAGGCTTTATAGTGAAGGGACAGGAGTGAGGGCCTGTTCCCAGGAGCTACAGTCTGAGGAAAGAGCTAAAAAGCCTTCACTAGACCCCTGTACAGCTGTATAATGAGGCCCAGGCTTTATAGTGAAGGGACAGGAGTCAGGGCCTGTTCCCAGGAGCTACAGTCTGAGGAAAGGGCTAAAAAGCCTTCACTAGACCCCTGTACAGCTGTATAATGAGGCCCAGGCTTTATAGTGAAGGGACAGGAGTGAGGGACTGTTCCCAGGAGCTACAGTCTGAGGAAAGGGCTAAAAAGCCTTCACTACACCCCTGTACAGCTGTATAATGAGGCCCAGGCTTTATAGTGAAGGGACAGGAGTGAGGGCCTGTTCCCAGGAGCTACAGTCTGAGGAAAGGGCTAAAAAGCCTTCACTAGACCCCTGTACAGCTGTATAATGAGGCCCAGGCTTTATAGTGAAGGGACAGGAGTGAGGGTCTGTTCCCAGGAGCTACAGTCTGAGGAAAGGGCTAAAAAGCCTTCACTAGACCCCTGTACAGCTGTATAATGAGGCCCAGGCTTTATAGTGAAGGGACAGGAGTCAGGGCCTGTTCCCAGGAGCTACAGTCTGAGGAAAGGGCTAAAAAGCCTTCACTAGACCCCTGTACAGCTGTATAATGAGGCCCAGGCTTTATAGTGAAGGGACAGGAGTCAGGGCCTGTTCCCAGGAGCTAGTCTGAGGAAAGGGCTAAAAAGCCTTCTCTAGACCCCTGTACAGCTGTATAATGAGGCACAGGCTTTATAGTGAAGGGACAGGAGTGAGGGCCTGATCCCAGGAGCTACAGACTGAGGAAAGGGCTAAAAAGCCTTCACTAGACCCCTGTACAGCTGTATAATGAGGCCCAGGCTTTATAGTGAAGGGACAGGAGTGAGGGCCTGTGCCCAGGAGCTACAGTCTGAGGAAAGGGCTAAAAAGCCTTCACTAGACCCCTGTACAGCTGTATAATGAGGCCCAGGCTTTATAGTGAAGGGACAGGAGTGAGATAAGTGGGGAAAGGAGCCAGAAGAGCCGGACTGCCCATCACTAACCTGCAGAGCCGCACTCCACATATATGGCTGCTCTGTGCACAGGACCTGTGATGAGGTCACAGGAGGGGAGGAGTCAGGGGTCACATGATCTCCGGAGTGCAGACCTCTATGGAGCCTTCTCCTCAGTCAGTGACATTCCCGCCATTATTTGCCCCTCACTACTGGCACAATTACCCCGCGCCACCTTCTCTACACAGTGTTATGTGTGGAATGTGACGTGTGATTTCTCTGGAGGGAAATAGACCCCACACATGAGGGAATTATCCCTAGTTACCGGCCGTCTACTATATGGCGGCATATGATTGTGCTATCGACTCCACACCAGGAGCTAAAATGCCCAAATCTCTAATGTAACCGCTATAAGAGAAGATATAACAAATTTCCCCTAAACTCACACAGCGCAGGAGGCCTCACTTGGAGCAATGTGACTCGCGCACAGAAAATCTATTCCCGGTTCTGTGATAAGTTATCGGCCGACAGGAAGAAGAAAGGTCTGAATTACAGCCCAGACTGGAGGAGAAACTGCAGGAGTTAGAATTGGCCAATCAGCGCTCTTCACCCCTATACTTATCTACACAAATACAAGACATGAAATGACAATTAGACGCCATTCTCACCACCAGAACGGAGAGGCGCTAACTTGGAGTAAAGCCGCGTTTTATCACCATGCCAATAAGCCTAATAAGATGCCGCTCGTAAGCTCAGAATGAGAGAGTCACTGCATATAATCTCCTCTATAAAGGACCCTAAGGGTCAGACCTCAGCCCACCCCGATGTCATGTATAGCACTTATAATGAATACCCCCAGAGTTTGTATTCGCCCCCACAATCACCCCCCCCCCCACTACTGGAGTCATTCCTTCACACACTACATCTACCTAACCTGACTGAGTCCGCGGCACAACAACTCCATTTACACATCTCTGAGGAGGAAATAGTTTCAACAACCAAAAAACTAAAAAGAGGAAAGGCCCCGGGGCCGGATGGTCTTACAGCAATATATTATAAAAAATGCAGCGATGTGCTGACACCACATATAAAAGCCTCTGTAATTCACTACTAAATGGCTCACAGCTGCCCCCTGAGCTCTACGTGGCGCATGTAACCGTAATCCCTAATCCTAAGAAAGATCATCTCACAACAAATTATAGACCTATATCCCTCTTATACATTGACTTCAAAATCTTTACCTCCATTGTGACAGGATCAATAAAATCCTCCCTCACCTCATCCATCGGGGTCAGGTTGGTTTTATACCAGCGCGACAGGCCCCAGATAATATTAGGAGAGCGTTAAATATTATTCATACAACTAACCTACAACGAAAGCGACTTCTCCTGCTTGCATTAGATACTGAGAGGGCTTTCGATTCGGCGTCCTGGACGTATCTCTTTACGGTTCTATCGGAAGTCGGATTCTCCCCTAAACTTATAAAGTGCCTCCAATTGTTATATGATAGCCCTATCGCTTATGTAAAACTCCCGTCACCACATCCCCCTCCAATTAATATTCAGAGGGTACCAGGCAGGGCTGTCCTCTATCTCCGGATCTTTTTGCACTTACAATGGAACCCATTGTGGAAGCAATAAGGAGAGATCAGAATATCCTGGGCCCTGAGAATATGGGAGACCAATATAAAGTCAGCCTCTTTGCGGATGATCTCCTGCTAACATTAATAAGTCCCCACACTACACTCCCTCACTTGTTTTCCCTCCTTCACGAATTTGAGAAGATCTCAGGGTTAAAGATTAACATTGATAAATCCGAAGCATTATTTGTAAATTTTCCTAAGAGCAAACTAATATAGCCTCCCATTTTGGGTTTATACACAAAGAACATTATCTAACATATCTGGGTATCAACTTAACAACCAACAGGTCACCTCTGTTTAGGAGGAATTACACTCCACTGATCCAAAACTTCCAGAGGGACCTGGATAGATGGGCTTCCTCAAAGTTATCCTGGCTCGGCAGAATACATGCATTAAAAATGGTGTCACTGCCTCGCTTCTTATATCTATTTAGGTCCCTCCCAATTATGGTACCAGCCAGAACGATCACTCAGTTACACTCTATGATGTCTAAGTTTCTTTGGCTCGGAAAACAACCCAGAATTGTGCAAAAACTTATGTTCGGTCACAGAAAAGAAGGGGGTTTATCCCTCCCTAATTTTACACTTTATTACAAGTCGGCACAGATTGCTCCATTAATAAGTGCGTGTTCATATCCCAATAGTCCGAGATGGGTTATTCTGGAATCATTTCTCTCCAAACCATTCTCTTTATCAGGCCTAATGTGGACCACAGACCGACTTCCACGGGGGTTAATGAATGTGGCTCCTTTTACAGTCCACTCGTTGCTTCTTTGGAGGAAAGTTTAAATATAACTTACAATCAAGCCCTTCTCCCCTGACAGCTATATTACAAAACCCCATGTTCCCGCCAGGCCTTGAGCCACAAATGTTTTCTTGGTGGAAGCTGAAAGGTATTCATATACTTAAACATTTGTGTCCCCATTTAATATCTTACTTGACAGACAGGAATTTGTTCAAATATTTGAACCTCCAGTTAGGGAGGTAATGCGACTGAACCAGATCTTTCCACTTTGCAAAGCAGATCCTCCCGAGCGGTACTACTCTCAGGGCGAGTTTTGAAAATTAATGTCTAAATGACCCTTTGGGCAGGGGAACGATCTCTCATTGATCTACTGTGCTATAAATTCCCCACAAGATGATAAAAAATTTGAAGTATACAGTATGTTACAGTGGGAGGAGGATCTGGGGTTTGAACAGTCAATTGATGAATGGTATCGTAGCTATGACACCCTATCATGAGGTAGTCACCAGACTTCCCTTGTGGAGACCTCCTTAAAACTATTGCACAGAGTCTATTATGTACAGGAAAAAATTCACAGCATTTTTCCTAAAATCTTGGGAGACTGTATTAGGGGCTGTGGAATATCTGGTGACATGAGACATATTTGGTGGTCTTGTATGGTGGTTTCTGGGCTTTGGGAGAAGGTGAAGCATCTGATAGCACAGATGTATGGTGGACCGGTTGATCTGGAACCTTCTACCCTTTTACTGGGAACCAGGCCTTCCCGGCTTCCAAAAAGCTTTCAGAAGCTAGTAAACTACTTATGTATGGCCACTAAAATCCACATTGCGGCAAAGTGGAAGTCGCCCTCACTGCCAATATCTATGGTGAAAGAGAAGATGAGCGACATTATGTTATTCTCATTTGTGGCCCCAGCGTTTCTTGTAGAATAAATCCCTTTCTCACACAGTCCTGTAGTAATGACTTTGTTCTCACGTTTTGTAGGAGGGTTCGTCTGACTCCATCTTATGTTATCAGTATAAGTGCGAGAGATGAGAGACCGACGACCGCAGTTTTACCGTGTGTGTCCGGCATCAGTTCTACAGTGTGAGAGATGCAGGGTCTGTGACCGAAGCTGGGGGTATACGGGTGTATACAGCATACACAGAGGGGTCTGTGACCGAAGCTGGGGGTATACGGGTGTATATAGCATACACAGGGGTCTGCGACCAAAGCTGGGGGTATACGGATGTATACAGTGTACACAGGGATCTGTGACCGAAGCTGGGGGTATACGGGTGTATACAGCGTACACAGGTGTCTGCGTCCAAAGCTGGGGGTATACAGGTGTATACAGCATACACAGAGGGGTCTGTGACCGAAGCTGGGGGTATACGGGTGTATACAGCGTACACAGAGGAGTCTGTGACCGAAGCTGGGGGTATACGGGTGTATACAGCGTACACAGAGGAGTCTGTGACCGAAGCTGGGGGTATACGGGTGTATACAGCATACACAGAGGGGTCTGTGACCGAAGCTGGGGGTATACGGGTGTATACAGCGTACACAGAGGAGTCTGTGACCGAAGCTGGGGGTATACGGGTGTATACAGCATACACAGAGGGGTCTGTGACCGAAGCTGGGGGTATACGGATGTATACAGCGTACACGGGGGGGTCTGTGACCGAAGCTGGGGGTATAAGGGTGTATACAGTGTACACAGGGGTCTGCGACCGAAACGGGGGGTATGCGGGTGTATACAGCGTACACGGGGGGGTCTGTTACCGAAGCTGGGGGTATACAGGTGTATACAGTGTACACAGGGGTCTGCGACCGAAACGGGGGGTATGCGGGTGTATACAGCGTACACAGAGGGGTCTGCGACCGAAGCTGGGGGTATACAGGTGAATACAGTATGCACAGGGGTCTGCGACCAAAACTGTGGATAAACAGGTGTATACAGTGAACACAGGGGTCTGTGACCGAAGCTTGGGGTATACGGGTGTATACAGTGTGAGAGACGCGGGGTCTGTGACTGAAGCTTGGGGTATACAGGTGTATACAGAGGGGTCCACACAAACACGGCTCCGCTCCGTACACCTTGTTCACACGCGGCTCCGCTCCGCACACCTCGTACACACACGGCTCCGCTCCGTAGACCTCGTACACACACGGCTCCGCTCCGTACACCTCGTACACACACGCCTCCGCTCCGTACACCTCGTACACACAGGGCTCCGCTCCGTACACCTCGTACACACACGGCTCCGCTCCGTACACCTCGTACACACACGGCTCCACTCCGTACACCTCGTTCACACGCGGCTCTGCTCCGTACACCTCGTACACACAGGGCTCCGCTCCGTACACCTCGTACACACACGGCTCCGCTCCGCACACCTCGTACACACACGGCTCCGCTCCATAGACCTCGTACACACACGGCTCCGCTCCGTACACCTCGTACACACACGCCTCCGCTCCGTACACCTCGTACACACAGGGCTCCGCTCCGTACACCTCGTACACACACGGCTCCGCTCCGTACACCTCGTACACACGCGGCTCCACTCCGTACACCTCGTTCACACGCGGCTCCGCTCCGCACACCTCGTACACACATGGCTCCGCTCCGTACACCTCGTACACACACGTCTCCGCTCCTTACACCTCGTACACACACGGCTCCGCCCCGTACACCTCGTACACACAGGGCTCCGCTCCGTACACCTCGTACACACACGGCTCCGCTCCGTACACCTCGTACACACACGGCTCCACTCCGTACACCTCGTTCACACGCGGCTCTGCTCCGTACACCTCGTACACACAGGGCTCCGCTCCGTACACCTCGTACACACACGGCTCCGCTCCGTACACCATGTACACACACGGCTCCGTACACCTCGTACACACACGTCTCCGCTCCGTACACCTCGTACACACACGGCTCCGCTCCGTACACCTCGTACACACACGGCTCCGCTCCGTACACCTCGTACACACACGGCTCCGCTCCGTACACCTCGTACACACACGGCTCCGCTCCGTACACCTCGTACACACCGTACACACACGGCTCCGCTCCGTACACCTCGTACACACGCGGCTCCGCTCCGTACACCTCGTACACACACGGCTCCGCTCCGTGCACCTCGTACACACACGGCTCCGCTCCGTACACCTCGTACACACCGTACACACACGGCTCGGCTCCGTACACCTCGTACACACACGGCTCCGCTCCGTACACCTCGTACACACACGGCTCCGCTCCGTACACCTCGTACACACCGTACACACACGGCTCCGCTCCGTACACCTCGTACACACGCGGCTCCGCTCCGTACACCTCGTACACACACGGCTCCCCTCCGTGCACCTCGTACACACACGGCTCCGCTCCGTACACCTCGTACACACCGTACACACACGGCTCCGCTCCGTACACCTCGTACACACACGGCTCCGCTCCGTACACCTCGTACACACACGGCTCCTCTCCGTGCACCTCGTACACACGGCTCCGCTCCGTACACCTCGTACACACACGGCTCCACTCCGTACACCTTGTACACACACGGCTCCGCTCCGTACACCTTGTACACACACGGCTCTGCTACATCCACCCTGTAAACCCCTCCTGACCCCACACATAAACTTCCCCTCATCCAGCACCATGACAACCAGCACAGCAGAGTCCTGCACACACTGAGGCCCCTGATCAGGTGACCCCTGACTCCTCCCCTCCTGTGACCTCATCACAGGTCCTGTGCGCACAGAGCAGCTGTAGAAATCTCCGGCCTCGGGGGTCTCACCAGACTTCGCTCTTTTCTTGCAGGGGCCGCAGTGGATTTCATCCTGGATCCATAGAGCTGAATAGAGGAGCGATGTTCCTTCACTCTGATGGGAATTGATGGTGACGTTGATGAGTCTATGAGGAACGTGTTCAGCTGCCGACTCCGAGGAGGAAACTGCTTGTTGTCTGGGGCCTAAATATATAGGTTTTATTAGTAGATGTCAGGGAAGAAAACTAAACCCTGTAAGATAATAAATCTCCTCATATGTTTCCCTTATTATCTCCAGTAATTGTATTATTACACAGGATTCTTATGATGTTACATCGGATCATCTTCTTCTCATTCAGGTCTCTACAATATCGGATCCTCTCAGTGAAGATCTTCTACAGAAGAGAATTTTCCTGATTTACCCATCAAGGATGGATATGGACAGAGACAAGATGGCGGAGAGGATGTTACACCTCACCCTAGAGATCCTCTTCCGTCTCACTGGAGAGGTGAGAGATTCTGATGACGTCACATTACATCATTCTTATCTATGTGAATAACAGATGGACAGAACTGGAGAGGTGAGGACTCTGGGAATGTCTGTAGTGAGATTTATTAATGTGTCTCTCCATAACCAGGGTTACACAGTGGTGAAGAAGACCTCTAGTGATCGCTGTCAGGACCCTGTGTCTGAGGGATGTGGAAGACCCCTGAGCCCAATCACGGGGCCTCCACCTCACCCCCTGATCCATGAGGACATCAATGACCAGAAGATCCTAGAACTCACCTACAAGATGATTGAGCTGCTGACTGGAGAGGTGACACTGCTGGGAATGCTGGGACATTATACAGTAACGCTATGAAGGGATCGGGGGATGACGGTATCATTGTATGTGTCAGGTTCCTATAAGGTGTCAGGATGTCGCCGTCTATTTCTCCATGGAGGAGTGGGAGTATTTAGAAGGACACAGAGATCTGTACAAGGACATCATAATGGAGGTTCCCCAGCCCCTCACATCACCAGGTAATAGACAGGACTAAATACACACGGCCTAAAATTATCTGTATGTAGAGAATGAATTCAGTCCCTGTATGTGTTTCCTCCAGATCTATCCAGTAAGAGGACAACACCAGAGAGATGTCCCCGTCCTCTTCTTCCACAGGACTGTAACCAAGAAGATCCCAGTGCTCCTCAGGATCATCAGGTAGATGGAGAGAAGGTGTCAGGAGATCTCCCCTATGATGTGTAGACGGCTGTGAAGGTCTTGTGCTCAGTCTTGTTTTATCCACCAGTATTATATGTTTTATACTTGTGTAATGAGAGCGGTGGAGATGGCAGGATTAGAGCTGATCATAGATGGGACTTCTCCATCTGTCGGTGACTCTTACAATATTTGTTTCAGGGTGAAGATCTGACCCATACTAATACTACAGAGACATATGTGAAGGGTGATGACTGGTGTAAAGAGGAGATTCCCACATATGACTACCCAGGTGAGTAGTAACCACTGAATGCAGAGACGTCACAGATTCCTCTCAGTCACCGGCTGTGGCTGCTTTATCGGTGGTGTAGTCCGGCCGTATTTCCATGATCACCATTTTGCCTCTAGACCACAACATTCTCCTCCACCCAAAACTGTTCAAATGACTTTGATACAGGAAAGATATATAACTTTGTACCGTGTTAGCCAGTAGATAAAAGAATATTTAGAATTGAGAGTCCTCAGTGGTTGATACCTTTTAATGGCTAACTGAAAAGGTGGTAGCACATTGCAAGCTTTTGAGACTCCTCAGGTCTCTTCATCAGGCTAGACTAATGCAACATCTGAAAAATCACATATTTATACACAAAACAGCACAAAAATAACGCAACAGACAAGACAAGTAACATTTAGCAGAATTGTCATAAATATTGGAACAGTTTATAGATTAGGAGTGTGAAGGTTTTATTGCCCTCTGATTGGGATCTGGTTCTGTGTTGTGTGATGACCCCAGAAGGTCTGAAGAGCAAATTCCTTAATTGATGTAAAAAGACAAATCCATGCGACACATTCATTCCTGCACTGAGTGTGTCAAAAGTTGTCATAAATTTATACTCCCAGACCCTCCTGTCTCTCTGAGAGTTGAAGTTACCTTTTAATACAAGTAATTTAATGTCCATCATGCTATGACCGGGGATACAAAAATGTTTTGCCACAGGTAGATCCCTTCTTTTTTCTCTTATTGTGTGGCAATGAGAATTCATCCTTGTTCTCAGTGTTTGCCTGGTCTCTCCCCACATACAGACCCCCCAGATGGACATTTAGTACAAATAATTAAGTACACCCCATTAGATGTGATGCAGCTGAGAGTACCTGGGATCTTATAGTCCTGATGTGAGTTGGGGATCTTTATCTTGTCCGTGGTCATTATAAATGGACAGGTTTTACATTTTTTCTGGTTGCAAGGAAAGGTTTCTGTAGCTGTTGGAGAGGACAGGGAGCTTCTGACAATGATGCTTCTTAGATTAGGGGGCTGCCTAAAACACAGTAGTGGGGGGTCTGGAAACATGGATTGTAATCGGGCATCGTTTTGTAGTAAAGGTTGTAATTTCCGTGCCGCTCCCCTTAGCACCTCCAGATTTGGGTTGTAGGTGACCACTAGAGGCTCCCGGTTATTCTCTTCTTTAGCTTTGTAATGTGGCAGGTGATTCCTTGATATTCTGGTGGCTCTTGTAATTTGGTTTTCTATTGTTCTTGGATGGTAGCCCTGACTCAAAAAGGACTTTCTGAGGCGACCGAGGTGTTTGTCTCTATCCATGGGGTTGGAACATGCGTTATATGTTATATATTGTTAACGTATGATATTCCGATCACGCTCAGTAATGCAATACAATGAGTGCGTGGAAAACACTGGACTGCACTCCGATGACACAATGGAGAAGAGTTTGTTCTCCATCTTTTCCTCAGTGTTCTCTGAATCTCTCATCCTAGACAATCGGACCACACTGTGCTGACACTCGGGTCAGATCCTGATCCAAGTGTCAGCTGTACAGTATAATTGGCCGATTCTCTCAGATCAGAGGATATATATGGCCGTCTGCATTGGCCCTTAGAAATCCATGTAGCCGCACACTCCGGTCCAAGTGCCGGTGGCAGTGCCGGGTGTTGTTTCTCGCATCACACACCCTAGTGTGACCCCGGCCTTAGAATGATTCTTGTACTCAGTGTTTGCAGGGTGCTGTAGCCTTGTGTTTGTATCTAGGGTATGTGCACACAGTTTTTTTTCAGGGGGCAGAGCTGCTTCAGGAAAGTGTCTCCGGTCTTTTACCTGAAGGCGCCATGTCTTTTGTGCCACCGGCGTCTTTTCTCGATAGTTTCTATTATAGTTGCAGGTGACAGAATGTGCTACTTGTATTAATGGCCTCAGTTTCCAAGCACTGAAGCAGATAAAAGATGTAACAGACGGAGCGGGTACAGCAATGTGGTTTTCCATTGCCGTGCACTAAGTTCATGTTTAGCGGCAGGTTTGTGGCGCTTCTTCAATCCGCCTGACAAAGATGTGTGCACATCCCCTTACCTTGGTTCTGCAGCCACAAAATACAGGCATCCCAGCATGAAAGCCATCTGTCCAGTGTCTGCCGCTTCTATAAGGAAGGCAAGGCAGCGATAAACTGGTTAATGGGTCACTACACATGGGCCGGTGATGGGTGCTGACCCCAGACGGGAACTTTAGTGATTTTCACGTATGAAAAAAACTAAATGAATGAAAATCTTCTCCTATACATTACAGTGTTAATCCGCGCAGAGTGCACTGGGGCGATCTATGTGGGGTCTGTGATCGGCGCAGGTTCAGAGACTTGTGGAGGGGATTGTGTCTGTGACAACAATTAAAAATGAAAATGTCTGATTTTTATTTGGGGAGACACAGTCTGCAAAAACATGAGCCTGTGAGCAGCACCATAGACTATAATGGAAGAGAAGTAATGAAAACTACAGAGAGAACATGGACGTGAGAAACGGCCGTCTGACTGAGACTTTCCGGTCATTACTGTGCTCCAGCATGTCCACGACCACCGACCAGCCATAGACACATCAGTCAGTGTCCTCTACGGCCTGTTCACACAGGAGGACGCACTTCTCTGTGCACACAGCGACTGGTAATATATTCTGTGCACGTAGACTGTCCTGTTCTCAGGAGCGCATGTCCTGTTTACCCCGAGCAATGTGCCACCAAGAACCTGGATTTTTAAGCCGTGACTAATAATCATTTTTCCTTCCATCAGGTGATTACTGAGCTATTGAAATGAGCCGATAATCAGGAAGCCGGGCTCTTACAATCCCACATTTCATGATTATCGGCTCATCTAAAGTGGCCATAATTCAGTGGCTGTCAGCTCTGCAGGTCACAACACTAAACGTTGTGATTGTAGGCCGCTGACCTGTATTAGACGATCTAGAGAGCAAGATTACAGAGGGTACAAGACGTGGGCCTGTGGTCTTACAAATGCCAGGGCTGAATTTCACTCCCAGTCCGGCCCTGGCTACATGGAAAATAAAGACTCAGCCAGAATAAAGCCTTTTATTAGCAATAAAACTAAACAGTTTTCCTTTTCTATTTAAAAATAACAAACACAGTTATACTCACCTAACGCCTATTTCCACCGAAGAGCTCGTTCTCCTGTAATAAAAATAAAATAAAACAACAATATACCATACCTGTCTGTTCCTCTGTCCCACGCCATAATCCATGTCTGGGGGATAATTCGTTTTCAACCTGGACGGTGCCAAGATGCAACCATGCAGGCAGAGAACCACTGGTGAATGAGCTGCTGCAAGCGCAACATCATTAACCAGAAGTGACATCATCGAGGTTTCCAGCCAGGCTGAACTGCAATGACCTCAGGACTGTGGAAAATAGCCAGTGATGAGGTCACCACAGTTCAAGCTAATTCTCTGTGTTATTGTTAAATAAAAAATGAAAACTGTGTTTTGTTTTATTTCTAATATAAGACTTTATTCTGGCTGTGTCTTTACCATATAATTATAGTATTAATAATGGATAGGTGTCTTATAGACACCTCTCCATTACTAAGCCATGGGCTTGATGTCACCTGACATTACAAGGGTGACATCAACCCCACAAATATGAACTCCACTTGCCACCACTACAGGGAAAGTGGGAAGAGCCGGGCAAAGCACCAGAATTGGCGCATCTAATAGATGTGCCTTTTCTGGGCAGCTGCGGGCTGTTATTTTTAGGCTGGCCCCTTACAAGCCTGAGAATACCATCCCCCAGTTGTCAGCTTTAGCAAGGTTTGTTGTCAAAAATGGGGGGGACCCCATGCAGTTTTTTAAATGTGTGGAATACTCCCATCATCCGCTCCTGCTGTTACTGTTCTTAGCAGCAGGTGTAGGTTGATGGGAGTAATAGTCCCAAAAGCCGCCACCTGCTGTCATCATTCTGACTTTAATATAACTCTCATCATTCTCCCTGCCGACAGAGCAGAGGAGAATGATGAGAGCGTCTTCAGCACCTGCCGCCGGTGAACAGCGCTTACTGTAGCGCTTCTTCCCTGCCGGCCGTCCATGTGGTACTGATGCTGCACACAGTTGTCACACATGTGCCACAAGTATTACACACATGGACATCTCCGGTACCGAAAATATCTGGACGTGTGAAACCGGCCTTGTACACAGTTCTCTTTAAATGCCTAATATTTCTTCTTGAAACTCATCTGACAGAAATATTGGACCTTACGATAGTATAGATTGTGAAGTCACCGAGCCCCATACTCTAATTACCCCAGAGAGGTTTCACCACTAGCTGCTCATTTATTACTGATGGAGACTGTGGAGTTTGGTCATTTTAGTAGTTCCTAATCAGGCCCCATTATTAATATCTGACGTGTGTCACTTTATGTGGTGATAAGTTTGGAATTCTTCACAAAGGATAATAGAAAACAAATGAATCTTACAAATTATTTTCCAGCTTCGCACTAATCCCTACATACAATTGTACACTAATGTCTGGGCACATGGAAGTCTTCAGAAGGGAAGGAGCGCCATTTAGCTATTTAGCTCCCCTGATGAAGCCGCATGGGTTGCGGCGATACGCGTGGGGTATGATCCTGGGTGTAGCACCCACTTGGTTATAGCTGTATTTTCACTGCGACCTTATCATTGGTTGCTCTGGAGTAATTTTTGTGTGGTACAATTGAATATTGGATTGTGGGCATTGGCCATATTGCTGTTGGCTTATTATGGCCTGTGTGCCCTAACCAGTGAATATTTAGGGACACATGCATGGAATTATTTCATGCAGTGATTGTACAATATTAGGGCCCTTGGTCTCCATGAGCAGGTTTATGGGGTGGTTGTTGTGATTTATTGCAGTGAGGTTGGACCACATGGTTGATATACAGGTTATTACAGCATAATCTATAATTGTGATATGCCATACTTCACTGTTATATATTGTGGGATGCTTCATATGTTTTTATTATGTTTTTAATTGTATTGCTGCATCAATAAAACATTGTTTTTGTACTGGTTCAGTGTGCGCTATTTGCAGTGGTTCTTTTTCTTCTCTTCTCATGTTTATTATTCCACTGTTGCTGCACCTAAACCTTCATTTATATATTTGTGATTGGTACAGTTGGTGCGCCCCATTTTTGTTATATATATTTAGCTATTTGAATGCAGATCTAGCTGGAATAGTTTACAGACACAATGTATTGGGAGCACTGTTCATGGTCACCTGGCAGCTCAAAAGATGTCCTCCATGAACATGCTTGGCTCTATCTTCTCTACTCTCCATATCCCAAGGATTGCCTTGCTCATCGCCCTTTAACACAATTACATGGATCTGGACTTACACTGGGACCCCTAGGCTTGGACCATGGTGTTACCTGCTATTCTGTGATATTAGATAGCAAGAAGAATAGTCAGGTAGCTGGGTCAGAACCAGAAGGCCAGAATACAGAATCAGAAGACACAAGAGTAGTCAGTAAACGGGCCACGGTCACAGCAGGAAACAAATACACAAGCCGCAAGCTGAGCACAGAGGACTGAACCAGAGGAGAACAGCGCTGTATCTGGCAGATTCCGGCCATGTGCTTTGCGCTTTAGTAGGGTGTGGTACTTTCCAATTGGCTGAAGTAGGGAGCAGATTACTCCAGCTGGACAGCAGGAACAGATCCCAGATGAGATTGGACACACCATATGCAGAAGCCCTAATATAACTAAATGACAGAAAACCAGAATAGTAGAAATCCCAATAAAGTGATTCCATTTTATAAATTAATTCACTGAGGGTTATAATCCTTAGGAGGAGTGAATATTTTGACTCCACAGCCACTTTCCGGAAATTAACACGCAGTGGATGTTGGAGAGTGAAAATTACACATTTGCCATTTTATTACCCAGCACATAGTGCCCAGATTGTGCTCCAGGAGACACCGCAAATTAAGTGGATTCTTCTCACTGTAGTATTGCTAAATACAGGGATCCTAAATGTTGTTTGCGCACACTGCAAGACTCCGAAGTGAGAGCGGATTTCACTGGATTGGTTTATGGAAACCTTGTTGCTTTTCAACAGCTTTTGAGCCACTAATAGTGTGGGAACCTCTGTTTTTCCATTGACAGATGATGGACCTGAGTGGGGACTTGTTTTTTGTGAGATGAGAATTGGTATTATTTTCGCCTACATAACATTGATTGGTTTCTTTATATTTGACATTTGGGAGGCAGAATGAACCAACAGTTGAACACCACACACTACTGGCTCATCCAACAAGGTTTTCTATTAGACTGTGAACTGTCATTGTTTTGTAAATTTAAGTTTTTGTTACATAAACTGTCCATAAAAATATCAAGTGAAGTAGAAATGTTCAAAAATATAAAACTCAAGGATATTTTATTAAAAAGTACTATTTTATTATGTTAGCAGATGACTGTACCAGGAGATCAGAGGGACAGCTGACATCTTCAGTTTTTAAATCTGATGATCTTAATATCCTACAAGATACAAATGAAGTGATTGCTATTACTCCAGATATATCATCATCCATTCACAGCAAAGATCTGTCATCTGATCCTATGAAACAGGTCCCATCTTCTGATTCATTACTGACTACTAAGGAAAATCAAAGTCACAAAAGAGGCATTAAAAAACAAACTGCTCCTAACGCAAATCAGTCATTTTCCTGTTCAGAATGTGGGAAATATTTTACATCTAAATCACATTTTGTATACCACCAGAGAATTCACACAGGGGAGAAGCCTTTTTCCTGTTCAGAATGTGGGAAATGTTTTAATCGTAACTCAAAATTGGTTAGGCACCAGGGGACTCACACAGGGGAGAAGCCTTTTTCCTGTTCAGAGTGTGAGAAATATTTTAATCAGAAATCAGACCTTGTTGTTCACCAGAGAATTCACACAGGGGAGAAGCCTTTTTCATGTTCAGAATGTAGGAAATGTTTTAAACAGAAATCAGAGCTTGATAGTCACCAGAGAATTCACACGGGGGAGAAGCCTTTTTCATGTTCAGAATGTAGGAAATGTTTTAAACAGAAATCAGACCTTGTTGTTCACCAGAGAATTCACACAGGGGAGAAGCCTTTTTCATGTTTAGAATGTTTGAAATGTTTTAATCGTAACTCAACATTGGTTAGGCACCAGAGGACTCACACAGGGGAGAAGCCTTTTTCATGTTCAGAATGTGGGAAATGTTTTATCCATAAAGGGAATCTTGTTAGACACCAGAGAACTCACACAGGGGAGAAGCCTTTTTCATGTTCAGAATGTGGGAAATGTTTTAGCCAGAAAGCGCTTCTTGATCGCCATCAGAGCAGTCACACAGGGGAGAAGCCTTTTTTATTTTCTTAATGTGGTAAGTATTTTCCTTGGAAATCAACTGTTAATAAACATCAGCGATGTCACATATGGGAGAAGCCTTTTTTGTTCAGAATGTTGAAATCGCTTTAACCAAACCTGGATCTTCTTAAAGGGATTATCTCTTGTTATTCCTCATGTTTGCTGACAAAAGGATAAAATTAAACTTTATTACTTCCAAATGTAAATCTATACCCATAATTCACCCCCTGAAGGTTAGTCAGAAGGTTACTAATAGAAAAAACAAATATCCCACATCTCAGTATATAGGGTGAGGTGACATATGCACACTCACTCTCCAAGCCTCTCTTTTCTACGGGTTTCATCCTCACCAAAGGCGACTCATCAGGAGACTATTTAATATTGACTTATATTCAAGCGGGACTAGATGAAGAAAACCCTAAAATCACGTATCATGTTATCCGAAACAGCCAGAAAACTAGCCACATATTGGCAGATCCCAGACCTCAAACTATATACTTGGTAAGTTTATAAGCCACTCCAGTGTCAGGAATAGATAGTATGTGAAAATACAGTATAATTCTTGTGTTTTTCTCCTATAGGGACTGCCCTAGTTTGGTATTGTAACTGCTGATAATTAGTAGTGTAGACAAATTGTCCAGACTAAACTCAGTCTTCAGACGGCCCAATATGTACCACTCAGGGAAAACTTACCTGCTCCAAAGATCATTAGCAGCTTCTAACTAATGGCCATGCTGCGGTCTGTCAAGAAATGAGTGCAATATTATTATTTTTATTATTACTATTTATTTATATATATAGCACCATTGATTCCATGGTGCTGTACATGAGAAGAGGTTACATACAAATTACAGATATCACTTACAGTAAACAAACTAACAATCACAGACTGATATAGAGGGGAGAGGACCCTGCCCTTTCGGGCTTACATTCTACAGGATGGGGAAGGCGACAGTAGGTTGGGGGGTTGCAGCAGCTCCAGTGATGGTGAGGTGGTAGCTCCAGTAGTGGTGAGGGGGCAGCGGGGATCATTGCAGGCTGTAGGCTTTCCTGAAGAGATGGGTTTTCAGGTTCCGTCTGAAGGATCCGAGTGTGGTTGATAGCTGGACGTGTTGGGGCAAAGAATTCCAGAGGATGGGGACAATTCGGGAGAAGTTTTGGAGGCGGTTGGGTGAGGAGCGAATAAGTGTGGAGGAGAGAAGGAGGTCTTGGGAGTAGAGATGAGCGACATAGCCTTTTTTCGGGTCACCCGACTCTCAAAAGTCGAGTCGAACAAAATCGGCCAAATATCGGGAAAAGTCGAAGGTTCGACTGAAACACGAAACCCAGTGCAAGTCAATGGGGAAGAAAAGTCGGCTGGAGGACTGTAAACACAACTAAAATGCCCATTGCAATACCAACGCCATCAATTCTTATTACTTAAGCTTGTCAACTTTAATTTACTTTATAATAATAGTTACCCATTAAAAACTGGGGGTTGGACTTCCGGTTCCGGCGCTCTGATGTGAGGACGCAGGAGACAGAGCTCCGTGCAATCCTCAGCTACAAAGACCGACACAGAACACCCCACGGCCGCGAGAGACAGTGGAAAGCGAGAGGCAGGGAGCAGGAGATATCGGTATATGGAGCGGTACCTTCTCCGGAGTGGCGGCAAGCACTTAAAGCAAGGAGCTGCAGAGGGAGACCACACAGCACGGGACCATAAAATGGCGGCAGACGCGGGATACAGCGGTCTGCAGGAAGGTGAGCAGAGCCTGGTGGAGGAGGAAGGGGAGAGGCAGAACGAAAAGTCGGCAGCCCAGCAGCGCAGCCAGATAACACATGCAGATAGACTATGACCGTTTGGCTGGGGCAGTGGCAACGCACCTGGCAGACAGGATAAAAGAGTCCCTGGAGGCTATGGTGGGGGCTGCGCTATCCTCCATTAAAGAACAGGTCACACAGCAGGGAACCAGGATGGCAGAGGCGGAACAAAGAATATCAGCTGCAGAGGACGAGGTGATAACATTAAAGGAGCAGTTGAAGGAGATGTCGGAGGGCTCCCAGGCTATAAAAGACAAACTGGAGGATTTGAAAAACCGATCCAGGAGAAGCAATTTAATGCTGGTGGGGCTGCCGGAATCTATAAGCATGCGACAATTGGATAACATTTGTGAAATAGAGCTCCCCAAGGTGCTGGGTCTGACACATAATTGCAGAGTGGAAAGAGCGCACAGAGTGGGACCTGTAAGAGAGAATCCAGGCATGTGGAGAACGAGCGGGAAGGAAGACAATGCGGGGGCGACTGGAACAGCCAGACCGCACCAAGTCATAATAAAATACCTGGAATATAAGGACAAAGAAGAGTTGCTGCGAGCATTTAGAGGAAGGAGGATCCCATTGTTTTTACAAGGACATAAAGTATTGATATTTGGAGACTATTCGGCAGAGGTCACCCGGAAAAGGAAGACCTTCAGCAAGATCTGCACTACACTGTACCGCAAAGGTATAAAGTTCCAGTTGCTCTACCCTGCCCTACTGAGAGTGACAAGACAAGATGGATCCTTTTTTGTGACAAAGGACTTGAAAGAGGCGGAGAGATGGATGGAGGAGGCGGAGGAAAGTGACCAGACAAGAGAATCTTCGGGGAGGAGGGGTGGTCGATGCGGGGAAAGTGAGGGGGAGGTTCGAGAAGAGGGCCAGAACGAATGGAGGGAGAGGAGGGGAAGGAGCTCCATACGAGGAATCCCAAGGAAAGAAGATCGCCGCCACGCAAATCTGGAGACCGGGGCAGGGGAGCGCCTTGAGAGAGACTCTAAGGAGAAGATATATCATTTTGGACCGAACTGGGGGACCTATGGGAGGGGGGAATGACGGAAAGTAGAGGTGGACATTTTTTTTTTCCTTTTCTTACATCTTCTCTTTGATTCTCCCCTCCTCTTTGGTCTCTATGGATCCCGGGATCCTGCATACTCTGGGGGGTAGAGGAGCTTTGGCGTTCATGGGGGTCCAGGCTTCTCTTCCAAATCTCTCTATTGGGTGCTGGGAGGACCATATCGTTAGGAAGGAGAGGGAGATTGGGTTCAGAGGCACCAAACAAGGTGTATGGGAAAGGAGGGAAGGGGTATTGTATGTTGACAAGATTATTGACCAAGAAGGCCTTGCCTTGATATAGTGGGGAGCAGAAGAATGGGGGATAGGCTATGGGTAATTACTAATCAGTGAGCTGAGAGGGAGTTGCGGAGCCAGGAGCATCACAGAAAAAATGGAAGTGAAGAGACGATTGACTGTAAAGGGGGGACAGTTGAGGGGTTGTTAGTTGATAATAGATTTAGGATGAGCAGATGGGTTCAGGGAAAGCAACGTTATAGGTGCACCGAACGCTTGGAGGGGTCACAACACCACACATATGAAAGACCACATGTCGACGTGAAATACTTGAGAAATTGGGACAATGGTTAGAATAGTGACATGGAATGTGAAAGGACTGAAGTCACCACATAAACGCATGATGATATTGAGGCAACTCAAAAGACTGAAAGTCGATATAGCATTACTACAGGAGACACACCTACCCCAGGGGGATTTCTTCCGTATGCAGAAACTATGGGTGGGAAAAGTAGTTGGGTCAGGCTCCCTGGGACGAAAGGCAGGGGTGATGATTCTAATTAACAAAAATTTTAATCACACGATAGTGTCTCAGATCAATGATGAAGAAGGGAGGTATATTCACATTAAGCTTACCAGTCCACAGGGAGAGTTTGATATATATATAACATATACGCCCCTAACAATGAACAAACTTCATTTTTTAACTTTATCACTACTGAATTGGGAAAAGACACAGAACTCAAACGGATAGTCGGAGGGGACTTTAATGCAGTGGTTTCAAGGGGGGAAGATAAGAGATATAGTAGAGACGACGGCAGACTGATCAGGGAGGTAAAAGGATTAATGGTCAAGCTTTTGGAGGACACAAATTTAAAAGATAGTTGGAGAATGCTTCACCCAAATGACCGAGAATATTCTCACTACTCGCATCCACACGAAGCGTGGTCCAGGATTGATTACATTTTGGTAGACCAATTTCTGATGCATAGGGTAAGGGATGTGGCTATTGGAGATATGGTGATATCGGATCACAGCCCTGTGCTTCTAGAAATCACTGATACAACACTGAGGGGGACGGACTACTTGTGGAGGTTTCCGTCGTTTCTACTTAGAGACAAGGAATTTGCCAAAACACTGAACGAATGGTGGGAAGACTATAGCAGAACCAATAGTGAACATGAGGCGGATATAATGTTGTTTTGGGAAGCAGCAAAAACAGTATTAAGGGGAAGATTGATGGGACATGTAGCTAAACTTAGGAAACATACCCACAAACAATACCAGGCTGCAAGTGAGGCCCTCAGAGAGAAGTACACATGGTATCTAGAAAACAAGACACAAGAGGCAAAAGAGGAGTGGAAAGCAGCAAGACAGGAATTTCAATCTTGGGCGGGGAAAAGGGAGGATCTGATACGATCACAACAGGAAGTTGATTTACACAAATTTGGCAATAAGGCAGGGAGACTATTGGCCAATCTGGCAAAAGGTCGACGACCAATGACTTTGATAACTAACATGACTAGACCTGACGGGAGCAAATCGACAAGCCCACAAGAGATTACTGAGATTCTGGGGGATTACTATGCAAAATTATATAGTAAGGGGGAAGAGACGGTTGGCAGGGAAAATGACTGGTTGAAAAACATAAAACTCACGCAAATTTATACGGAAGAGCTGTCTAGATTGAACGCAGAAATAACATTAGAAGAAGTACAGACGGCAATAGGAGATCTGAACGTACACAAGGCACCGGGACCTGACGGGTTTAATGGGGAATTTTATAAAGTAATGAGAGAGCAGGTAGCACCGATCCTGACTAGAATGTATAACAAAATAATGAGAGGAGGTGGAATTTCGGGACACCTTAACACTGCGTACATAAAATTGATACACAAGGGGGACAGAAATCTAGACAACCCAGCAAACTATAGGCCAATCTCATTAATAAACCAAGATCTCAAAATATTGGCCAAATTGATGGCCAATAGATTGGCGGAGATACTACCAAATTTAATATCACCGGCACAATCGGGGTTCGTTAAGGGGAGGGCAGCGGTGACGAATGTGCGGAGGGCTATGCTGGTAATGGATGCCATTAGACATAGGGATCTTTGAAAGGAGGAGTGTCCAGCCATGGTCACACTTGATGCTGAAAAAGCGTTTGATAGCGTGGGGTGGACATGGCTGGAGACGGTACTAGATAACATGGGGATAAGGGGAGCCTTTCGTACATTCATAGGGGTATTGTATGCGAATCCTCAGGCGAGGGTGGCGACGCCCGGGTTCCTGTCAAGATCTTTCCCATTGAGCAAGGGGACTAGACAGGGATGTCCACTGTCACCCCTCCTGTTTAATCTGGCCATTGAGACATTGTCTAGACTGTTAAATGAAGGAGATTGTTTCGAAGGTATTAGGGTCGGGAAGGAACAATTGTGTTCAGCCCTATTTGCGGATGATATCATACTATTTATGAACAACCCTCAGAGGGATCTCCCAAAAGTGATAAAACAGGTAGAGGAGTTTGGGGGCTTATCAGGCTTTAAATTGAACAGAGCAAAGTGTGAAATTTTGTTTCTGTGTGAGCAAAAGATGCAATTGATGGTTGCCGATGGAACAAGAGATGGCATCTCTGGGATACCGATAGCACGGTCTCACCTTAAATATTTGGGAATACAGATGGGACGTACAACAGCGTCGATATACGAATTGAACTACAAACCTTTGATAAAGAAAATAGAACGGGAACTAAGGATGTGGGAGGGGCTACCGCTATCATTGCTAGGTAGAAATCATCTTTTGAAGATGATGAGTTTTCCAAAGTTACTCTACCCAATGCAGACAATCCCCATGTTATTGAAGCATACAGACATAAATAGACTGAATAAAGCATTCTCGACATTCTTGTGGAGGGGGAAAAGACCAAGAATCAAAACGGAAAAATTAATGCAATCTTTGGAAAAAGGAGGCATCAAAATGCCAAATATTAGAGGGTATAACTTGGCATGCCTGATGAGACACGCCATAGACTGGTTAAGGAAGACAAACGGGCACTCAGACATACGTTTAGAGAGTGAGTTTTGTAAACCCTGGAATTTAGGGGCATTACTTCACACGTCATTGGCTAACATACCAAAGAAAATCAAACACTCACTGGTATGTAGAGATACGGTGATGGCTTGGAAAGCAGTGAGGAAAAAATTTGGTTTGTCCTGGAGAATCTCCAAACATCTCAATATATGGAAATTCCCAGATTTCCCAGCGGGAAGGGACAATAAATTATTTTCAGAATGGAGGAATAAGGGGATAGAAGGGGTGACGGATCTATTACATGAAACGGAAAATAGATGGCTGACATACCAGGAAATCGTGACAAAATATGGGCTATCCACATTCCAAATCCTTCAATACAAACAGATAGAAAAAGGGTTAATGTTACAATTGAGGGATGTTAGTATGGAACAGGTGACGAATGACATGGACCGAATTATTATGAAAGATCGACATGAGAACACTATTTCAGCTTTATATAAAGCTATGAGGGAGGTTTTGATTCCAATATGCCCAGAACAAATCTGGAGAGCATGGGCAAGACAATTAGAGGACGTCGAAGTAGGGGACAAGATATTGCAGGGGTGGATGACGATGAGGAAGGAGGTGATTAATGAAGGGTGGAGGGATGCACAATTTCGGTTGATGCATAGAGCAATCTATGGTTTTAACATCCCAAATACACAACAGATAAACAGAGTGATCCAATGTCCCAAATGTAAATGGTCAAAAACGGACCTGTTTCATGGGATCTGGCAATGCCCAGAGAGCCAGAAATTCTGGAAAAGATTGCAAACATTTATACAAAAAGTGGGGAGTGTGGAAGTCGAACTGGATCCATTGCTGTGGATCTTCCATTATAGGAACAAGGGGCAAATAATAGCAGGAGGGGGGGACCAGAGGCCCAAATTACCAAAATTGTTCCATGGAGTGGCTATGATAGGCAAAAGGGCTTTATTGTCCAAATGGCTTGAAGGAAGTGTGCCGTCAGAGGAAGAGGTGTTGAGGCAGATTAAATCATTACTCAGAATCGAACAGCTGGAGGCGGAAAGGAATAAGGAGGGCCTGACGGGTAAATTTTTCAAAAAATGGAGGAATTTCATAGTACAACAGTGCGGTGAAGAGGAAATAAGGAAAATAGTAACTCCCTTTAAGTATACAGAATGGTATATATTGGAAGATATCCATGGCACTTTGGGGAAATTGAAGGTGATTAATGAAGGTGAGGTGTAAGGTCCGGGTTGGGACGGGGGGATAATACACGTGGTGCTATATCACAGAGGTGGTGATTATAATCTGTGTTTTCCAAGTGGTCTAGGCATATAGTGTGTGCGAAGTTGCGAGGGGGGGTTACCGAAAATGTACGATGACTAGGGTTAGCTTAAGGGAGGGTTGGATGGGAGGAGGATAGGCTAAGTTATTGTCTGTTTATTGGAAATACGTTTTAATATATGAAACAGTGCATTGTTTATGAAAATTTGAAATAAAGTTTGTGTTTAAAAAAAACTGGGGGTTATTTGGCTAAAGTTGTGGGGGGGCAGGGCTGGCTCCAGGTTTTCGAGGGCCCCAGGCCAAAAAGTCCCAGTGGGCCCCTTTAACACATACCACAATTCATGATGCTCCGATACGGCAGAGAAATATAGGTATAGTACAATGACAAATAGTTCATTTCTTACATTACATGAGTGGTATCTATTTTAAATTCTACAATATCTCAAAAACTGGACAGTATATTCCTCCATACAGTATTATGGCCACCACATAGTGCACTATACAGAATAATGATCCCCATATATTGCTCCATAAATAATTTATCCCATATAATGTTCCATACAGTATATGATGAGCTCCACATAATGCTTCAGTATATGCTGGACCCCCATGGATGATGCTCCAGTGTATGATGGGCCTATACTGTATAATGCTCCATATAAAATGGGCCCCATATGATGCTCCAGTGTATAATGGGCCCCGTATATGATGCTCCAGTGTATGATGGGCCCCATTTATAATGCTCCCGTGTATAATGGGCCCCCTATATGATGCTCCAGTGTATGATAGGCCCCATTTATAATGCTCCAGTGTATGATGGTCCCCATGGATGATGCTCCAGTGTATGATGGGCCTATATAATGCTCCATATATAATGGGCCCCATATGATGCTCCAGTGTATATTGGGCCCCATTTATAATGCTCCAGTGTATGATGAGCCCCATATAATGCTCCAAATATACTGGTCCCCATATGTAATGCTTCATATAATGGGCTCCATGTGATTCCCCATAAATAATGAACCCCATATGATGCTCTAGTATATGATGGGCCCCATATACACTGTGTGCAGAATTATTAGGCAAATGAGTATTTTGATTACATCATCCTTTTTATACATGTTGTCCTACACCAAGCTGTATAGGCTTGAAAGCCAACTGTCAATTATGTAAATCAGGTGATTGCATCTCTGTAATGAGGGGTGTGATCTAATGACATCAACACCCTAGATAAGGTGTGCTTAATTATTAGGCAACTTCCTTTCCTTTGGCAAAATGGGTCAGAAGAGAGATTTGACGGACTATGAAAGTCAAAAATTGTAAGATGTCTTGCAGAGGGATGCAGCAGTCTTGAAATTGCCAAACTTTTGAAGCGTGATCACCGAACAATCAAGCGTTTCATGGCAAATAGCCAACAGGGTCGCAAGAAACGTGTTGATAAAAAAAAGGCTCAAAATAACTGCCCATGAATTGAGGAAAATTAGATTAGATTAGATTAGATTAGATAAACTTTATTGATCCCGGAGGAAATTACAGTATTACAGCAGCAGAACAAAGATCAAGAACATTACAAGAACAATACACACTTTACAAAATAAGTCTATATGGACAGCAGATGCGGATAGACTGGTACTTGTAACTCACCAATTCCCCCCCATACACTTTGAACTTCATTTAGTCTTGGGATGCTTTACACTTATACATTTGTTAAACATCCCCACAGCTGTCGGAACAAACGATTTTCTATATCTTTCCTTTTTACACATTAGTTGGAGTAGACGCTTGCTGAATGTGCTCTTTTGCTTCGCAAACAGTTCATAGAGCGGGTGTGTATTGTTGCTCATTATAGCCTTGCATTTCTTAGTAATTCTATCCTCTAATACCTCCTCGAAAGTCCTGAGTTGTAGACCCACCGCCGCACTAGCCTTCTTGATAAGTTTATTCAGCTTATTCGCGTCAGCTGTGCGCACACTACTACCCCAGCATATAATTGCATCAAAGATTGCACTCGCCACAATGGATTGGTAGAACATTTCAAGCATTTTGCTACACACATTAAACGACCTTAACTTCCTTAGGAAGTAAAGTCTACTCATCCCTTTCTTGCAAACCTTCTCCATATGGCACCTCCAATCAAGCTTGCTGTCCAGGTGAACCCCCAAATATTTGAAATTCTCCACCATCTCCACATCCTGACCATCAATAGTGATAGGTAAGCAATCCTTCATGCACCTTCCATAACTCAACACCAGCTCCCTGGTTTTCTTTACGTTGAGTTCTAAATGGTTAGCCTGGCACCAGTCAACAAAGTCCAAAACCACCCTTCTGTATTCCTCCTCCCCCCGGTCTCTCTCAATACCTCCGACTATCACTGAGTCATCAGAGTACTTCTGAAGGTGACAAAGGTCTGATTTATACTGAAAATCAGCTGTGTATAACGTAAAAAGGAATGGCGACAGCACCGTTCCCTGAGGGGCTCCAACACTACTCCGCACACTATCCGATACGGCCGCCCCCAACCTCACAAACTGTGGCCTGTCCGACAGATAATCAATGATCCAATTCACTAGTCCCTCATCAACCGCCATTTCAACCAGCTTTTTACGTAATAATAGTGGCTGTAAGGTGTTGAATGCACTGGAGAAATCGAAGAACATGGCACGCACAGTGGTTCTATCATTGTCCAAAAAGGAATGTACTGTTTGTAGTAGATACGCTACAGCATCGTCCACCCCCAGACTCTGCCGATACGCAAACTGAAGGGGGTCCGTAAAAGCAGACACCCTCAAATCAAGCGTAAAGCTGCCAAGTTGCCATTTGCCACCAGTTTTGCCATATTTCAGAGCTGCAACGTTGCTGGAGTATCAAAAAGCTCAAGGTGTGCCATACTCAGGGACATGGCCAAGGTAAGGAAGGCTGAAAAACAACCACCTTTGAACAAGAAACATAAGATAAAATGTCAAGACTAGGCCAAGGAATATGTAAAGACTGATTTTTCTAAGGTTTTATGGACTGATAAAATGAGAGTGAATCTTGATGGGCCAGATGGATGGGCCCGAGGCTGGATCAGTAAAGCCAGAGAGCTCCTCTCCGACTCAGACGCCAGCAAGGTGGAGGTGGGTGTTATGATGAGTCACCGAAGGAGGAAAAAACAAAATACCAGCTAAGTCCAGAAAAACCAGAGAGGTTGGCAGCTATCGGATTGCAGACCCCTGAACCTATCCACAACAACTAGCAGTAGCCGTGGGGGGTTCCTACGGTGCCCTAGACCCCTCGATCACAGCCGGAGAGCTACATAGCCTAAAGACAGAAAGGGGAAAAACTAAACTGCCCCAGAGCAGCCCCCAAAGCAATAGGCAGCCCCCAACATATAATGACGGTGAAGCAAGATGAAAACACTAACAAAGATAGAAAGATAGGTTGAGCAAATGATGGGGCCCAAGCTAACTACATAGGACAGGATAGGAAAGCTGCTGTCTGCCATCCGCAAAAACCCTATCAAAATGAGCCAACCGACTGATAGGAAAAACAGGCCATGAAGTCGCTAGGCTTCAAAAGACTCTACCAGTACTCAGGTATATTCTGAAGACAAAGCAAAAGATCAAAAGATCAGAGACAAAAATGGAATTCACCTCACCCCCAGCCGGGGATGGCAGAACTCCCAAAAAACAAGGCAAAACAAAAATAAAACTGAAGAGTACAAAGCAGAGCAGAAAAACTTAGCTTTAAGACGCAGGAATCAGACTGGTCTCCAAGAATCCAGCAGGAAAATCACCAGCCAGGAAGAAGGGCGTCGGCAGCCTTATATCCAGTCCTCAATTCCAGCCACCCAGTTATCATCTAGCTGCCCAGGTGTTTGGTAATCAGTCTCACTACCTTCCTTCACCAGAGGAGGGAGTTCATCAGACCTCAATGGTGAAGGGAAAAATGAACTCACAAAAGTACCTCCCCCTTGTGGAGGGGTCACCGAACCCTCATCCATGCCACCAGGGCGATCCGGGTGAGCCCGATGAAAGGCACGCACCAATCTTTCGGCATGAATATCAGAGGCAGAGACCCAGTAATTATCCTCCTGACCATAACCCTTCCACTTAACCAAATACTGGAGTCTCCGTCTAGCCAGACGGGAATCCAGTATCTTCTCTACCTCATACTCCATGTTACCTTCAACCAATACAGGGTCAGGAGGTGCCACCCCAAACCAACAAACCTCTTCAACAAGGACTTATGGAACACATTATGAATCTTAAACGTGACAGGAAGAGCCAACCGAAAAGAGACCGGATTAATAATCTCCAAAATCTTGTAAGGTCCAATAAATCTAAGCTTAAACTTAGGAGAAGCCACCTTCATAGCGATATTTTTTGATGACAACCAAACCATATCACCCACCTTAAACTGGGGACCAATGGTCCTATGTCGGTTGGAAAACCGCTGGGCCTTTTCCTGGGAGAGAGACAACTTATCTACCACTTGGTCCTAGATCTGGTGCATTCTCTCCACCACAGTCTCAACACCTGGGCAGGCAGAAGGCTCCACCTGCCCTGAAGAAAATCGAGGATGAAACCCAAAGTTACAAAAAAAAGGTGACAACAAAGTGGCAGAACTAGCTCTATTATTTAAAGCAAATTTGGCCAAGGGCAAAAATGAAACCCAATCATCCTGATCAGCGGAAATAAAACATCTCAAATACGACTCCAAAGTCTGGTTTGTTCTCTCCGTCTGCCCGTTGGTCTGAGGGTGAAACGTAGAGGAGAAGGACAACTGAATTCCCAGCTTGGAACAGAAAGTCCTCCAAAATCTAGACACAAACTGAACTCCTCTGTCAGACACAATGTTCTCAGGATTCCCGTGCAAGCGAACTACCTGTTGCAAAAACAAGGGCACCAACTCAGAGGAAGATGGCAACTTAGGGAGTGGTACAAGATGGACCATCTTAGAGAATCTATCACAAATCACCCAAATAATGGTCATTCTCTGAGAGACAGGCATATCAGAGATAAAATCCATTGAAATATGGGTCCATGGCCTCTTGGGCACCGGCAAAGGCATCAACAACCCACAAGAGCGAGAACAAGGTTTAGACCGGGAGCAAGTCCCACAGGACTGCACAAAATTCCTGACATCACGAGACAAGGCGGGCCACCAAAAAGACCGACTCACCAGATCTCTAGTACCAAAAATACCTGGATGACCAGCCAATGCAGAGCAATGAACTTCAGACATCACTCTCTTCCTCCACTGGTCAGGAACATACAACTTTCCACTGGGACAACGCTCAGGTTTGTCCTCCTGAAACTCTTCCAGAGCACGTCTCAAATCGGGCGAGATGGCAGAAAGAACTACCCCCTCGCCTAAGATGGTAGCAGGCTTGGTCACAACAGGAGAATCAGCAAAGAAACTCCTAGAGAGGGCGTCTGCCTTGACATTCTTAGTGCCAGGAAGAAAAGAGACCACAAAATCAAAATGTGTGAAAAACAAGGCCCACCTAGCCTGTCTAGGATTCAAGCGTTTGGCCGACTCTAGGTAAATCAAATTCTTGTGGCCAGTAAGGACCACGACCTGGTGTTTAGCTCCCTCCAACCAATGTCTCCACTCCTCAAATGCCCATTTCATGGCCAACAGTTCCCGATTCCCCACATCATAGTTACGTTCGGATGGGGAGAAATTTCGGGAAAAGAAAGCACAGGGATTCATTTTAGATGTCACAGGATCTTTTTGGGACAAAACAGCTCCTGCACCAATCTCAGAGGCGTCCACCTCTACCTGAAACGGGAGTGAGACATCAGGTTGCCGCAGAACCGGAGCAGAAGTGAATCTTCGCTTCAGCTCCTGAAAGGAAGAAACAGCCTCCGGAGACCAATTCAGCACATCAGCTCCCTTCTTAGTCAAATCAGTCAATGGCCTGGCAATACTAGAAAAATTAGCTATAAATTTCCGATAAAAATTAGCAAAACCCAAAAACTTCTGAAGGGCCTTCAAAGAAGTGGGCTGAACCCAATCATAAATGGCCTGTACCTTGGCCGGGTCCATTTCAATAGTTGACGGAGACAAAATGAATCCCAAAAATGAAATCCTCTGTACCCCAAAAAGGCATTTCGATCCCTTGAAGTACAGGGAATTCTCCCTCAAAATCCGGAACACAGTTCGAACATGTTCCACATGGGAGTCCCAATCCTTGGAAAAGATCAAAATATCATCCAAATAGATAATCAAAAATTTATCCACAAAGTCTCGGAAAATATCGTTCATGAAGGATTGGAAGACAGAAGGGGCATTAGTGAGCCCAAAAGGCATCACCAGGTACTCAAAATGTCCCTCCGGAGTATTACACGCCGTCTTCCATTCATCCCCATGATTAATGCGAATAAGATTATACGCCCCCCAGAGGTCAAGCTTGGTAAACCAGCAAGCACCTTTACCTCTGGAGAATAGATCAGAAATCAGGGGTAACGGATACTGATATTTAACAGAAATTTTGTTGAGGGCACGATAGTCAATACAAGGCCTTAATGAACCATCTTTTTTAGCCACGAAAAAAAAATCAGCACCTAAAGGTGAAGAGGATAGTCTAATATGACCCTTCTCCAACGACTCCTTAATATAGGATCGCATAGCCTCGTGCTCGGGTACAGATAAATTGAAAAGACGACCCTTGGGAAATTTACACCCCGGGCTCAGCTCAATTGCACAGTAATAACTCCTATGAGGAGGCAAAGACGCAGACTCATTCTCACTAAATTCATCATAAAAGTCAGCCAAATAGTCAGGAACATCATGCGACTGGGGAGAGGTGGAGAAAACAGGAGCATCGCTAAGGGCACACCGACAACCCCAACTCACCACAGACACAGATTTCCAATCCAAAACTGGATTATGGATTTGCAACCAGGGAAACCCCAGAACAATGGTATCATGCAAATTATGCAACACCAAAAATCTGCAATTTTCTTGATGGTCTGGGGCGACCCGCATTACCACCTGGGTCCAAAACTGAGGTTTATTTTTCACCAAAGGAGTCGCATCAATACCCCTCAAAGGGATAGGCGTCCGCAAAGGCGTCATAGGAAATCCACAACGTTTAGTAAAATCCAAGTCCATCAGGTTCAGAGCTGCTCCCGAATCCACAAAAGCCTTGGCGGAAAATGTGGACAGGGAGCAGATCAGAGTAATTGCCAGAAGAAACTTAGGTTGAACACCACCCACAGAAAACGTGTGAGCACAACGTTTCTCTCGTTTAGGGCAGACAGAAATAATATGCGAGGCATCTCCACAAAAAAAACACAGCTTATTATGCCTTCTGAACTCCTGACGTTGCGCCCTGGACAAAACTCTATCACATTGCATAGGTTCAGACATTTGTTCAACAGGTGGCAAAACCTCTCGTGCGGTCTTGCGTTCACGCAAACGCCGATCAACCTGAATGGCTAATGACATAGAATCGTCAAGACCAGAGGGAACAGGAAATCCCACCATAGTATCTTTTACGGTTTCTGACAAACCCTTCCGAAAGAGAGCTGCCAAGGCACCATCATTCCATGTAGTAAGGACCGCCCACTTTCGGAATTTTTGACAGTATAACTCTGCAGAATCCTGACCCTGGCTCACTGCCAACAGGGCTTTCTCAGCTTGATCAATAGCATTAGGTTCATCATACAACAACCCCAAGGCTTGAAAAAATGCATCCACATTATTTAGAATAGGATCATCAGGTTTCAAAGAAAACGCCCAATCCTGGGGATTGCCGCACAGCAAAGAGATGACAATTTTAACCCGCTGCGCGGAGCTCCCCGGCGAGTTAGGCTTCAAGGCAAAAAAATAATTTGCAATTATTCTTGAAATTCAAAAATTTAGACCGATCCCCAAAAAACACATCAGGAGTAGGGATCTTTGGTTCAGCAGCATGTGAATGAGTAAGATAGGCGGAAATTCCCCGCACTTCCGCAGCAAGCTGCTCCACATGATCAGACAATTGCTTCCTCTCCATTGAGAGAAAAAAAATTCCCCCTACGGCCTCAGAGATATAGAGGAAAAAATATACACAAAGAAATTCTGACACCTTCTTTTTTTTTTTTTTTTTTACAATTCTTTCCTGCTATTGAGTACCCTAGGATCTGCGGTATGGCCGGTGATTCTGTTATGGATGAGTCACCGAAGGAGGAAAAAATAAAAATAATAGCTAAGTCCAGAAAACCAGAGAAGTTGGCAGCTATCGGATTGCAGACCCCTGATCCTATCCACAACAACTAGCAGTAGCCGTGGGGGGTTCCTACGGTGCCCTAGACCCCTCGATCACAGCCGGAGAACTAAATAGGCATAAAGAAAGAAAGGGGAAATCTAAACTGCCCCAGAGCAGACCCCAAAGCAATAGGCAGCCCCCAACATATAATGACGGTGAAGCAAGATGAAAAACACTAACACAGAAAGATAGGTTGAGCAAATGATGGGGCCCAAGCTAACTAAATAGGACAGGATAGAAAAGCTGCTGTCTGCAATCCGCAAAAAACCCTATCCAAAAAATGTCCCAACCGTCTGATAGGAGAAACAGGCCCTGAAGTCGCTAGGCTTCAAAAGACTATATCAGCACTCAGGTATATTCTGAAGACAGAGCCAGAGATCAACAGATCAGAGAAAAAATGGAATTCAGCTCACCCCCGGCCGGGGATGGCTGAACTCCAAAAAAAAACAAGGCAAACAAAACCAGAACTAAAGTGTACAAAAGGCAGAGCAAAACTTCGCTTTGAGAAGCAGAAATCAGACTGGTCTCCAAGAATCCAGCAGGAAAATCACCGGCAAGGCAGCAGGGCGTTGGCTGCCTTATATCCAGTCATCAGTTCCTGTGACCCAGTCATCATCTACCTGCTCAGCTGTTTGGTAATCAGCCTCACTATCTTCCTTCGCCAGAAGAGGGAGTTCATCAGACCTCACTGGTGAAGGGAAAAATGAACTCACAACAGGATCCCATCTGTGTCTCCCCACTATTCTAACAATGGACGCTCTCTCCGCGATCATTTCCTCCTCTATACGGTTATTATGGGGAATGACACTGTGATGACTTTTCTTCTGGGAGAGACACAGATCACAGGTGACTAATATTGCAGTGTGAAGAGAAACTTATATTTCCGGTATTTTTCTGCCCTTACATTGTGGGTTATGAGGTGTTTGGGGCTTGTTTTTTGTTCCGCCCTTTTCCCTTTGTTTTTATCTTTCCAGTTGGTAATTGGGATTCTAATATAAGCCCATATATCCCGGGAAGTGTCAGGTGCTGGGATCTCATTATATTATTAATAACAATTTCATTCCCGATTTTTCCCGTCATTTATTGCTCATTACATTCTCTCTATAAAATAACAGATTCCTCTTTGTTACACGTCCTAATACTGATCATTTATATCTCTATATTGTAGAGGAAACGTTTCTAGGAGTGTATACACTTCACCACAAACACTTCCCATAGATTTTATTATCATCACTGTTATTAAGCTGCTTTTCTCTTTATATCTTTACCATATCACTGTTTATTCTCTTTTCTTACCCGTTGCACAGTTGCACTCTCACTGGTCACTTGGTGGGGTCACATTTGGCTCTTTTCACATGCAGTTTTGTTTCCAGACCCCCCTCACTATCACTTTACCTGATTGATCGCTACCAGATGGCTCTATGCAGCATTATTCATCTTGGTCTTACCAACAGGTTTTCATCCTGAACCTCCTGCTTCACTGGGGATGCTGAACTCTCGCCTGGTGTGGCCTAGTCCGGTCTCCATGGCGACGAGTCCATCCAGCGTCATTCCGGTCACTCCTCTTTGGTGTGACACCATCCAATCAGAGGTACCCGGAGGCAGAGTTACCCGGGATGGCGTGTGACGCTGTTTCCTGGATCCCGCACGTGACACACCACCCGGGGGCATCACAGATGCATGTACCCACGTGGGGTATACTCGCTCCCTGTGACCTCTGATTGGCATTTGCCCCAGGTCGCTCGGTTTGCACCAATAAGCCATCGGGGTATGTCCCAACCACTATTAGGTGTCACGCCAACATTTTACTCTGATGGCACTTTTGCACATGGCCACTAGATGGAGCTACAACATTTGACATTTGCCTGAATTTTTATATCTACACATGGTTTACATAAATTATATTTTCTTGTGGTAACTCTATACTATTTACCATTAGAAGCTGTGTATTTCTGTAATTATCTGTATGTATACATGATTGATTACCACTTCTGTCTCTGTAAAAACAATCCCCTTTAACCCCTTTCCGACACCGGGTGTAAATGTACTTCCTCCCTTTGATGTGGGCTCCGGCGGTGAGCTCACATCTTTTCCGGCACGTCAGCTATTTTGAACAGCTGCCATTTGCCCCTAACAGCCTCTGACAGCGGCATTTAATGCACATTTCCAGCAAGCGCATCGGAAATCCCGCCCATCGGTGACCCCGTCACAGGATCATGGGTCACCGATGGGTTGGCATGACAACCAGAGGTCTCCAGCAGACCTCTATGCTTGTCACTGCCGGAATGCTATGAAATCCACTCACTAGCCAAAACCGCACGGACCAGGGATCATCCCGCCGATCTCCCACTCTCCTTTTAACTTGGGCAAAACGCTACTCAGACAACACAGGGTGAGGGTAACACAGTGTGGGCAATGCTTTATTCTACCACAGAACAGGCAGATAACACATAGAACACGAAGAAAAGATGAGGTGGCACTCACCAGTGTAAAAAGTCTGTTCTTTATTGATCAAGCAGTTCACAGCATGTCCTCAGGGAGATGGAGTATGCGAGTGACGACGGCCATTTTGCGCTTCTGCGGGTCCACACTTTCTTTACTTGGTGTGCACCCGAAGTGTCCGGTTACATGAGCTCGTCATGGCTCACTGAGCAGTATCGCACCGAGCACATGTGGCGGCCGTGATTTCCCTGCCGTGCAGTTTATCTCTTTGTATGCTAACACATAGAACAGTCAAAGAAAAATACCCAAGATGGGGCACATTACAGAGTCTCACCCTCCACTGACCCGCCAGGATAATAGCAGCTGTGACTACAGATCTTCCAGGGTCGCAACTCCACCTGTGGCGCACACACACAGGGGTAATGACAAGCATAGGAAATTGACAGTCCATACAAGGCCAGTTGATCCGAGGATCACAACCTGTCTCCAAACGTATCCATGGTTCAGCAATGGCCAATGGAGCAGATCTGTATTCTTCCAACCGAGGCTGAAAACCCCTAGGTTGTTTCCTATAGAATGATAGATCCGTGTCCCTTGTGATGATGTTGTGGCTGCTGTCCTGTCTCTTGTCCTTTGGATGTATAGATGTCAATATTATCGGCTTACACAAACAAAAGTCTGTTTTCTTGACCAACCAGAAATCAACACTTACATTTAAAGCCAACATACAGATAACATTCTATTATTCTTCGTTTGCTAAAAAAATATTCATCTGGTTAATTAAGATACAATGCTGTATGTCTTCACAATGCCAAAAGTAAAAAAAAGTTTTTAAAAATGTTAAAAAAATATAAAAGTTCAAATCACCCCTCTTTCAAAATACAGCAATAAAAAAATCAAACATACACATACTTGTTATAGCCGCGTTCAGAATCGCCCGATCTATCACTATAAAAAAGAATTAACCCGATCGCTAAATGGCATAACGAGAAAAAAGGTCAAAACGCCAGAATTACTTTTTTTGGTTGCCGCAACATTGCATTAAAATGCAATAACGGCCGATCACAAGATCGTATCTGCATCAAAATGGTCTCCATTAAAAACATCAGCTCGGCAAGTAAAAAATAAGCCCTCACCCAATGCGAGATCATAAAAAATGGAGACGCGACGGGTATCGGAAAATGGTGCAATTCTTTCATACTTTACCTAATAAAGAGGAGTTATTTTTACAGTGGGTATGGAAAGTATTCAGACCCCTTTATATTTTTCACTCTTTGTTTCATTGCCGCCATTTGGTAAATTCAAAATCATACTATCTATTCCTGACACTGGAGTGGCTTATAAGCTTCCGAAGTATATAGTTTGAGGTCTGGGATCTGCCAATATGGGGCTAGTTTTCTGACTGTTTCGAATAACATGATACATGATACATGATTTTAGTTTTTTTTTGTCTTGTCTCGCTTGAATATAGGTCAATATTAAATAGTCTCCTGATGAGTCGCCTTTGGTGAGGACGATGAAGCCCGTAGAAATGAGAGGCTTGGAGAGTGAGTGTTTATACGTCACCTCACCCGATATATTGAACTGTGGGGTATATGTTTTTTTCTATTAGTCACCTTCTGACTAACCTTCAGAGGGTGAATTATGGGTATAGTTTTACATTTGGAATTAATAAAGTTTAGTTTTATGTCAGCAAACATGAGGAATGACAAGAGACAACCCATTTAAGAAGATTCAGTTTGGGTTAAAACTACTCCGACACTATGAATATAAAAAAGTCTTCTCCCCTATGTGACGACTCTGATGTTTATTAACAGATGATTTCCAAGTAAAATATTTCCAACATTAAGAAAATGAAAAAGGCTTCACTTCTGTGTGCCTGCTCTGATGGCGATCAAGGAGCGCTTTGTGGTTAAAATATTTCCCACATTAACAGGAAAAAGGCTTCTCCTCTGTGTGAGTTCTCTGGTGCTTAACACAATTTGACTTATTGTTAAAACATTTGCCACATTCTGAACATGAAAAAGGCTTCTCCCCTGTGTGAATTCTCTGATGGCGATCAAGACTTATTTTCCATTTAAAGTCTTTCCCACATACTGAACATGAATATGGCTTCTCTGCTGTGTGAATTATCTGATGTTTAACAAGACTTGAATTATGAGTAAAACATTTCCCACATTCTGAACAGGAAAAAGGCTCCTCCCCTGTGTGGGTTCTTTGATGGCTATCAAGACTTATTTTCCATTTAAAATATTTCCCACATTCTGAACATGAATATGGCTTCTCTGCTGTGTGAATTCTCTGATGTTTAACAAGATTTGGTTTCTGAGTAAAACGTTTCCCACATTCTGAACATGAAAAAGGCTTCTCTCCTGTGTGGGTTCTTTGGTGTTCATCAAGATTCCCTTTGTAGTTAAAAGATTTGCCACATTCTGAACAGGAAAAAGGCTTCTCCCCTGTGTGAGTTCTTTGGTGATTAACCAAATCTGATTTCCGGTTAAAATATTTCCCACATTCTGAACAGGAAAAAGGCTTCTCCCCTGTGTGAGTTCTCTGGTGATTAACCAATTGTGATTTCCGGTTAAAACATTTCTCACACTCTGAACAGGAAAAAGGCTTCTCCTCTGTGTGAGTTCTCTGATGGCGATCAAAATCTATTTTCCATTTAAAACATTTCCCACATTCTGAACATAAAAAAGGCTTCTCCCCTGTGTGAGTTCTCTGGTGCTTAACACAACCTGATTTATTGTTAAAACATTTCCCACATTCTGAACATGAAAAAGGCTTCTCCCCTGTGTGAGTTCTTTGGTGGATAACAAAATGTGATTTACGTGCAAAACATTTCCCACATTCTGAACAAGAAAAAGGCTTCTCCCCTGTGTGAGTTCTCCTGTGGGTAACAAATTGTGATTTCTGTGCAAAACATTTCCCACATTCTGAACAGGAAAAAGGCTTCTCCCCTATGTGATTTCTTTGGTGGGTAACAAACTGTGATTTATGTGCAAAACATTTTCCACATTCTGAACATGAAAAAGGTTTCTCCCCTGTGTGAGTTCTCTGGTGGGTAACAAAAGTTGATTTCTGTGCAAAATATTTCCCACATTCTGAACAGGAAAAAAGCTTCTCCCCTGTGTGAGTTCTCTGGTGGGTAACAAAAGTTGATTTCTTTGCAAAACATTTCCCACATTCTAAACATGAAAAAGGTTTTTCTCCAGTGTGAATTCTCTGGTGATGAACACAATCGGATTTATTGTTAAAACATTTCCCACATTCTGAACATGAAAAAGGTTTCTCCCCTGTGTGAGTTCTCTGGTGGGTAACAAAAGTTGATTTCTGTGCAAAATATTTCCCACATTCTGAACAGGAAAAAGGCTTCTCCCCTGTATGAGTTCTCTGGTGGGTAACAAAAGTTGATTTCTTTGCAAAACATTTCCCACATTCTGAACAGGAAAAAGGCTTCTCCCCTGTATGAGTTCTCTGGTGGGTAACAAAAGTTGATTTCTTTGCAAAACATTTCCCACATTCTGAACATGAAAAAGGCTTCTCCCCTGGACGAGCTCTCTGGTAGTTAATTAAATTTGATTTCTGTGCAAAATATTTCCCAGCTTCTGAACAGGAAAAAGGTTTCGCTCCTGCGTGAGTTCTCTGGTGAGTAACAAAATGTGATTTCCATGTAAAATACTTCCCACATTCTGAACATGAATATGACTTCTTTGCTTTAGGAGCAGTTGGCTTTTTATTGCCTCTTTTGTGACTTTGATTTTCCTTAGTAGTCAGTAATGAATCAGAAGATGGGACCCGTTTCATAGGATCAGATGAGAAATCTTTGCTGTGAATAGATAATGATATATCTGGAGTAACAGCAATCACTTCAGTTCTATCTCGTAGGATCTCAAGATCATCAGATTTAAAAGTTGAAGATGTCAGCTGTCCCTCTGATCTCCTGGTATAGTCATCTGCTAAGATAAAAAAACAATTATTTTTTAATAAAATATCCTTGAGTTTTATATATTTGAACATTTCTACTTAAACTGTCCATAAAAATGGCAAACTTTGTAATAAACTTTATTTACCAAGACAAGGACAGTTCACAGTCTAATAGAAAACCTTGTTGGATGAACAGGGTCGGACTGGGATGCCTAGGGCCCACCCTATGGCTACCATAAACAGTTTTATTACGTGTTCATTTTTTGGCCTCTCCCACTAAAACGTGTGCCTTTTTGCAAGCTGTACAGTGTGCAAAAGAGAACGCTCTCAGCCTCCAATATATCGTACAGACCGCACTCTCAGCCTCCTATATATCGTTAAGACCGCACTCTCAGCCTCCAATATATCATACAGACCACACTCTCAGCCTCCTATATATCGTACAGACCGCACTCTCAGCCTCCTATATATCGTACAGACCGCACTCTCAGCCTCCTATATATCGTACAGACCGCACTCTCAGCCTCCTATATATCGTAAAGACCGCACCCTCAGCCTCCAATATATCATACAGACCACACTCTCAGCCTCCTATATATCATACAGACCGCACTCTCAGCCTCCTATATATCGTAAAGACCGCACCCTCAGCCTCCAATATATCATACAGACCACACTCTCAGCCTCCTATATATCGTAAAGACCGCACCCTCAGCCTCCTATATATCATACAGACCACACTCTCAGCCTCCTATATATCGAACAGACCGCACTCTCAGCCTCCTATATATCATACAGACCGCACTCTCAGCCTCCAATATATCATACAGACCACACTCTCAGCCTCCTATATATCGAACAGACCGCACTCTCAGCCTCCTATATATCATACAGACCACACTCTCAGCCTCCAATATATCGTACAGACCGCACTCTCAGCCTCCTATATATCGTAAAGACCGCAACCCTCAGCCTCCAATATATCATACAGACCACACTCTCAGCCTCCTATATATCATACAGACCGCACTCTCAGCCTCCTATATATCATACAGAACGAACTCTCAGCCTCCTATATATCATACAGACCGCACTCTCAGCCTCCAATATATCGTACAGACCGCACTCTCAGCCTCCAATATATCATACAGACCACACTCTCAGCCTCCTATATATCGTAAAGACCGCACCCTCAGCCTCCAATATATCATACAGACCACACTCTCAGCCTCCTATATATCGAACAGACCGCACTCTCAGCCTCCTATATATCATACAGACCGCACTCTCAGCCTCCAATATATCGTACAGACCGCACTCTCAGCCTCCAATATATCGTACAGACCGCACTCTCAGCCTCCAATATATCGTACAGACCGCACTCTCAGCCTCCAATATATCGTACAGACCGCACTCTCAGCCTCCAATATATCATACAGACCGCACTCTCAGCCTCCTATATATCGTAAAGACCGCACCCTCAGCCTCCAATATATCATACAGACCGCACTCTCAGCCTCCTATATATCGTAAAGACCGCACCCTCAGCCTCCTATATATCATACAGACCGCACCCTCAGCTTCCTATATATCGTAAAGACCGCACTCTCAGCCTCCTATATATCGTACAGACCGCACTCTCAGCCTCCAATATATCATACAGACCGCACTCTCAGCCTCCAATATATCGTACAGACCGCACTCTCAGCCTCCAATATATCGTACAGACCGCACTCTCAGCCTCCAATATATCGTACAGACCGCACTCTCAGCCTCCTATATATCGTACAGACCGCACTCTCAGCCTCCAATATATCATACAGACCGCACTCTCAGCCTCCAATATATCGTACAGACCGCACTCTCAGCCTCCTATATATCGTACAGACCGCACTCTCAGCCTCCAATATATCGTACAGACCGCACTCTCAGCCTCCAATATATCGTACAGACCGCACTCTCAGCCTCCAATATATCGTACAGACCGCACTCTCAGCCTCCAATATATCGTACAGACCGCACTCTCAGCCTCCAATATATCGTACAGATCGCACTCTCAGCCTCCAATATATCGTACAGACCGCACTCTCAGCCTCCAATATATCATACAGACCGCACTCTCAGCCTCCTATATATCGTAAAGACCGCACCCTCAGCCTCCAATATATCATACAGACCGCACTCTCAGCCTCCAATATATCATACAGACCGCACTCTCAGCCTCCAATATATCGTACAGACCGCACTCTCAGCCTCCAATATATCGTACAGACCGCACTCTCAGCCTCCAATATATCATACAGACCGCACTCTCAGCCTCCAATATATCGTAAAGACCGCACTCTCAGCCTCCAATATATCGTACAGACCGCACTCTCAGCCTCGAATATATCGTACAGGCCGCATTCTCAGCCTCCTATATATCGTACAGACCGCACTCTCAGTCTCCAATATATCGTACAGACCGCACTCTCAGCCTCCTATATATCGTACAGACCGCACTCTCAGCCTCCAATATATCGTACAGACCGCACTCAGCCTCCTTTCTATTGTACAGACCGCACTCTCAGCCTCCTATATATCATAAAGACCGCACTCTCAGCCTCCCATATATCGTACAGACCGCACTCTCAGCCTCCTATATATCGTACAGACCGCACTCTCAGCCTCCTATATATCGTACAGACCGCACTCTCAGCCTCCTATATATCGTACAGACCGCACTCTCAGCCTCCTATATATCGTACAGACCGCACTCTCAGCCTCCTATATATCGTACAGACCGCACTCTCAGCCTCCTATATATCGAACAGACCGCACTCTCAGCCTCCCATATATCGTACAGACCGCACTCTCAGCCTCCTATATATCGTACAGACCGCACTCTCAGCCTCCTATATATCGTACAGACCGCACTCTCAGCCTCCTATATATCGTACAGACCGCACTCTCAGCCTCCTATATATCGTACAGACCACACTCTCAGCCTCCTATATATCGTAAAGACCGCACCCTCAGCCTCCTATATATCATACAGACCGCACTCTCAGATTCCTATATATCGTAAAGACCGCACTCTCAGCCTCCTATATATCGTACAGACCGCACTCTCAGCCTCCAATATATCATACAGACCGCACTCTCAGCCTCCAATATATCGTACAGACCGCACTCTCAGCCTCCAATATATCGTACAGACCGCACTCTCAGCCTCCAATATATCGTACAGACCGCACTCTCAGCCTCCAATATATCGTACAGACCGCGCTCTCAGCCTCCTATATATCGTTCAGACCGCACTCTCAGCCTCCTATATATCGTACAGACCGCACTCTCAGCCTCCAATATATCATACAGACCGCACTCTCAGCCTCCAATATATCGTACAGACCGCACTCTCAGCCTCCTATATATCGTACAGACCGCACTCTCAGCCTCCAATATATCGTACAGACCGCACTCTCAGCCTCCAATATATCGTACAGACCGCACTCTCAGCCTCCAATATATCGTACAGACCGCACTCTCAGCCTCCAATATATCGTACACACCGCACTCTCAGCCTCCAATATATCGTACAGATCGCACTCTCAGCCTCCAATATATCGTACAGACCGCACTCTCAGCCTCCAATATATCATACAGACCGCACTCTCAGCCTCCTATATATCGTAAAGACCGCACCCTCAGCCTCCAATATATCATACAGACCGCACTCTCAGCCTCCAATATATCATACAGACCGCACTCTCAGCCTCCAATATATCGTACAGACCGCACTCTCAGCCTCCAATATATCGTACAGACCGCACTCTCAGCCTCCAATATATCATACAGACCGGACTCTCAGCCTCCAATATATCGTAAAGACCGCACTCTCAGCCTCCAATATATCGTACAGACCGCACTCTCAGCCTCCAATATATCGTACAGGCCGCATTCTCAGCCTCCTATATATCGTACAGACCGCACTCTCAGCCTCCAATATATCGTACAGACCGCACTCTCAGCCTCCTATATATCGTACAGACCGCACTCTCAGCCTCCAATATATCGTACAGACCGCACTCAGCCTCCTTTCTATTGTACAGACCGCACTCTCAGCCTCCTATATATCATAAAGACCGCACTCTCAGCCTCCCATATATCGTACAGACCGCACTCTCAGCCTCCTATATATCGTACAGACCGCACTCTCAGCCTCCTATATATCGTACAGACCGCACTCTCAGCCTCCTATATATCGTACAGACCGCACTCTCAGCCTCCTATATATCGTACAGACCGCACTCTCAGCCTCCTATATATCGTACAGACCGCACTCTCAGCCTCCTATATATCGAACAGACCGCACTCTCAGCCTCCCATATATCGTACAGACCGCACTCTCAGCCTCCTATATATCGTACAGACCGCACTCTCAGCCTCCTATATATCGTACAGACCGCACTCTCAGCCTCCTATATATCGTACAGACCGCACTCTCAGCCTCCTATATATCGTACAGACCGCACTCTCAGCCTCCTATATATCGTACAGACCGCACTCTCAGCCTCCTATATATCGTACAGACCGCACTCAGCCTCCTTTCTATCGTACAGACCGCACTCTCAGCCTCCTATATATCGAACAGACCGCACTCTCAGCCTCCTATATATCATACAGACCGCACTCTCAGCCTCCAATATATCATACAGACCGCACTCTCAGCCTCCAATATATCATACAGACCGCACTCTCAGCCTCCTATATATCGAACAGACCGCACTCTCAGCCTCCTATATATCGAACAGACTGCACTCTCAGCCTCCTATATATCGTACAGACCGCACTCAGCCTCCTTTCTATTGTACAGACCGCACTCTCAGCCTCCTATATATCATACAGACCGCACTCTCAGCCTCCTATATATCGTACAGACCGCACTCAGCCTCCTTTCTATTGTACAGACCGCACTCTCAGCCTCCTATATATCATACAGACCGCACTCTCAGCCTCCTATATATCGTACAGACCGCACTCTCAGCCTCCAATATATCATACAGACCGCACTCTCAGCCTCCTATATATCATACAGACCGCACTCTCAGCCTCCTATATATCGTACAGACCGCACTCTCAGCCTCCAATATATCGTACAGACCGCACTCTCAGCCTCCAATATATCGTACAGACCGCACTCTCAGCCTCCAATATATCGTACAGACCGCACTCTCAGCCTCCAATATATCATACAGACCGCACTCTCAGCCTCCAATATATCGTACAGATCGCACTCTCAGCCTCCAATATATCGTACAGACCGCACTCTCAGCCTCCAATATATCATACAGACCGCACTCTCAGCCTCCTATATATCGTAAAGACCGCACCCTCAGCCTCCAATATATCATACAGACCGCACTCTCAGCCTCCAATATATCATACAGACCGCACTCTCAGCCTCCAATATATCGTACAGACCGCACTCTCAGCCTCCAATATATCGTACAGACCGCACTCTCAGCCTCCTATATATCGTACAGACCGCACTCTCAGCCTCCAATATATCATACAGACCGGACTCTCAGCCTCCAATATATCGTAAAGACCGCACTCTCAGCCTCCAATATATCGTACAGACCGCACTCTCAGCCTCCAATATATCGTACAGGCCGCATTCTCAGCCTCCTATATATCGTACAGACCGCACTCTCAGCCTCCAATATATCGTACAGACCGCACTCTCAGCCTCCTATATATCGTAAAGACCGCACTCTCAGCCTCCTATATATCGTACAGACCGCACTCAGCCTCCTTTCTATTGTACAGACCGCACTCTCAGCCTCCTATATATCATACAGACCGCACTCTCAGCCTCCTATATATCGTACAGACCGCACTCAGCCTCCTTTCTATTGTACAGACCGCACTCTCAGCCTCCTATATATCATACAGACCGCACTCTCAGCCTCCTATATATCGTACAGACCGCACTCTCAGCCTCCAATATATCATACAGACCGCACTCTCAGCCTCCTATATATCATACAGACCGCACTCTCAGCCTCCTATATATCGTACAGACCGCACTCTCAGCCTCCAATATATCGTACAGACCGCACTCTCAGCCTCCAATATATCGTACAGACCGCACTCTCAGCCTCCAATATATCGTACAGACCGCACTCTCAGCCTCCAATATATCATACAGACCGCACTCTCAGCCTCCAATATATCGTACAGATCGCACTCTCAGCCTCCAATATATCGTACAGACCGCACTCTCAGCCTCCAATATATCATACAGACCGCACTCTCAGCCTCCTATATATCGTAAAGACCGCACCCTCAGCCTCCAATATATCATACAGACCGCACTCTCAGCCTCCAATATATCATACAGACCGCACTCTCAGCCTCCAATATATCGTACAGACCGCACTCTCAGCCTCCAATATATCGTACAGACCGCACTCTCAGCCTCCAATATATCATACAGACCGGACTCTCAGCCTCCAATATATCGTAAAGACCGCACTCTCAGCCTCCAATATATCGTACAGACCGCACTCTCAGCCTCCAATATATCGTACAGGCCGCATTCTCAGCCTCCTATATATCGTACAGACCGCACTCTCAGCCTCCAATATATCGTACAGACCGCACTCTCAGCCTCCTATATATCGTACAGACCGCACTCTCAGCCTCCAATATATCGTACAGACCGCACTCAGCCTCCTTTCTATTGTACAGACCGCACTCTCAGCCTCCTATATATCATAAAGACCGCACTCTCAGCCTCCCATATATCGTACAGACCGCACTCTCAGCCTCCTATATATCGTACAGACCGCACTCTCAGCCTCCTATATATCGTACAGACCGCACTCTCAGCCTCCTATATATCGTACAGACCGCACTCTCAGCCTCCTATATATCGTACAGACCGCACTCTCAGCCTCCTATATATCGTACAGACCGCACTCTCAGCCTCCTATATATCGAACAGACCGCACTCTCAGCCTCCCATATATCGTACAGACCGCACTCTCAGCCTCCTATATATCGTACAGACCGCACTCTCAGCCTCCTATATATCGTACAGACCGCACTCTCAGCCTCCTATATATCGTACAGACCGCACTCTCAGCCTCCTATATATCATACAGACCGCACTCTCAGCCTCCTATATATCGTACAGACCGCACTCTCAGCCTCCTATATATCGTACAGACCGCACTCAGCCTCCTTTCTATCGTACAGACCGCACTCTCAGCCTCCTATATATCGAACAGACCGCACTCTCAGCCTCCAATATATCATACAGACCGCACTCTCAGCCTCCAATATATCATACAGACCGCACTCTCAGCCTCCAATATATCATACAGACCGCACTCTCAGCCTCCTATATATCGAACAGACCGCACTCTCAGCCTCCTATATATCGAACAGACTGCACTCTCAGCCTCCTATATATCGTACAGACCGCACTCAGCCTCCTTTCTATTGTACAGACCGCACTCTCAGCCTCCTATATATCATACAGACCGCACTCTCAGCCTCCTATATATCGTACAGACCGCACTCAGCCTCCTTTCTATTGTACAGACCGCACTCTCAGCCTCCTATATATCATACAGACCGCACTCTCAGCCTCCTATATATCGTACAGACCGCACTCTCAGCCTCCAATATATCATACAGACCGCACTCTCAGCCTCCTATATATCATACAGACCGCACTCTCAGCCTCCTATATATCGTACAGACCGCACTCTCAGCCTCCAATATATCATACAGACTGCACTCTCAGCCTCCTATATATCGCACAGACCGCACTCAGCCTCCTTTCTATTGTACAGACCGCACTCTCAGCCTCCTATATATCATACAGACCGCACTCTCAGCCTCCTATATATCGTACAGACCGCACTCTCAGCCTCCAATATATCGTACAGACCGCACTCTCAGCCTCCTATATATCATACAGAACGCACTCTCAGCCTCCTATATATCATACAGACTGTACTCTCAGCCTCCAATATATCATACAGACCGCACTCTCAGCCTCCTATATATCATACAGACCGCACTCTCAGCCTCCTATATATCATACAGACCGCACTCTCAGCCTCCAATATATCATACAGACCGCACTCTCAGCCTCCTATATATCATACAGACTGTACTCTTGGCATCCTATATCACATACAGACTCAGTCTCCTATAATAGATACTTTCCATAAGTGTGGTATGTACAGTAAATAGGATGCCGATATTGCGGTATGTACGGAATATTGACCTCGTATATGACATACAGGCTGTTGGCCTCTTATTAGGCCTCCTAGGAGACATACAGACTGTCGGACTCCTATAAGACATAGAGACTGTCGGCCTCCTATTAGGCCCCTTATAAGACATACAGACTGTCGGCCTCCTATAAGACATAGAGACTGTCGGCCTCCTATTAGGCCCCTTATAAGACATACAGACTGTCGGCCTCCTATGAGACATACAGACTGTCGTCTCCTATTAGGCCCCCTATAAGACATACAGACTGTCGCCATCTTAGATACTGTACAGACTGCACTCTCTGCCTATATACGGCATACAGGAGGATGATAGTGTGGTCTGTACGGTCGGTATACAGGCCTCATATGACATATTAGGCCATATAAGAGCGTGGTGTGTGTATCTTACATTGGAGGTACTGGCAGAGATTGTGATCGGTAATGCTGCATCATGTCATGTGTTTGAGCAGGGCCGGTTTTAGGCAAAGTGGGACCCTAGGCAAAGTTTAAAATGGGGCCCCAAATGCTAACATATTGCACATCACACAGAAGCAGTTCGATTGTATTTACATGTGCTGAGTTAAGGCTGCTAAATGAGTGTGATCGACAATATTGAAGTCGTTCAACACTTGTTTCCCGGCCTCTTTCCACCGTCTGAGAAAGAATGATGGGGACAGAACAATCCCTAATGGATCAATCTGTCCCCATACAGTATCATGTTATCAGCAGCACATCTACAGTTTACACCCCATAGTCCTCCATATAATATAATGTACCCCATAGTCCTCCATATAGTATAATACACCCCCTACAGTCCTCCATATAGTATAATATACTCCCCATAGTCCTCCATATAGTATAATACACCGCCATAGTCATCCATGTAGTACAATTCACTTCCCATAGTATAATGCACCCCATAGTTCTTCATATAGTATAATGTATTCCCCATAGTCCTTGATACAGTATAATGCAGCCACACCATAGAGCATAATGCAGCCACCCCATAGAGCATAATGCAGCCACCCCAAAGAGTATAATGTAGCCCCGCCATACAATATAATGTAACCCCCATAGAATAAAATGCAGCCCCACTCTTACAGTTTAATGCAGCCACCCCTTAGAGCATAATGTAGCCACCCCAAAGAATATAATGTAACTCCCCATAGAATATAATATAGCCCACTAATATAGTATAATGCAGCCGCTCCATAGAATATATGGCAGCCCCTAATATAGTATAATGTAGCCCCTCCATAGAATACAATGTAGCCCTCCTCATATAGTATAATACAGCCCCAATAGAATATAATGTAGCCCCCTCAAAAAATATAATAGAGCCCCCATACAATATAATCTAGCCCCACATAGACTATAATGCAGCCCCCCATAGAATACAATGTAGCCTCCTCATATAGTATAATGTAGCCCACTCAGAGTATGATGCGATCACCCCAATAGAATATAATATAATACAGCCCCCATAGAATATAATGTAGCCCCGAATAGAATAGAATACAGCCCACCTCCCCATAGAATATAATGTATCCCCCTATATTATATAACACAGCCTCCCCCATAGGATATAATGTATAATGTACCCATCATGGTATATAACACAGTCACATAATATATAGCACAGCCACAAAGTATATAACACAGCCCCACAAAGTATATAACACAGCCCCAAGTGGTATATAGCACAGCACCACATGGTATATGGCACAACCCCACATGGTATATAGTACAGCCCCACATGGTATACAGCACTGCACCACATGGTATACAGCACAGCCCCCATTGGTATACAGCACAGCCCCAGATGGTATACAGCACAGCACCATGGTATATAGCACAGCCCCACATTGGTATACAGCACAGCCCCCCACTGGTATACAGCACAGTCCCATATGGTATACAGCACAACACCATGGTATACAGCACCAAATGGTACACAGCATCAAATGGTATACAGCACTGCCCCATGGTATGCACCAGCTCTCCCTCCCCCCCGAGAATGGCCCCACAGTCACTGTTACATTTAAAAAAACCAAAACACTCAACTCCTCGTGCCCGCACTGCTCCGGTATCCTGCTCTGCCTGGCACACAGTGAGTGCGCAATGAAGTGTCAGAGGCACAGCAGGGAATGATCATCCATCATTGCTATGAACTGTACCGGCATCTATGATGCCGGTATAGTTCAATGCGGTGGCGGGGGTAGTCGGCATGGGGGCTTTTATAGAACATAATACACATCCCTTTTATTTTTTCCTTTGTTTTCCATGACCCAGAAGTCCCCCATCCAGTTCCGGGTCAGCGGCTGCGGTGTATCACGCATGCGCCACCAGCACTTCCCCTACCACCTGTACCTCAGCCTGTGTGCCCCGGAAGTCCAACTTTCACTTCCGGGGCAGAAAATCTGTGTCAGTCGGCGCATGTGCCAGCTCGGCTTCATGCACCGGGCTGCATCCAGGATGCAGGCCTTACCGGAATGCTGCCCCCCACGCAACTGCTATGCTGGTCGGGGCCCGTGAAGCCCAGCTCCATCCCCGGGTCACCATTGGAACCCGTAAGAAGCTGTGTTCCCGCAGCTTCATGCAGCCGACGGCGCGTCTCCCGAGTGAGACCGGGCGGCCCTCCCCAGACCCAGCCATCGTGCCATCCACTAGATGAGGAGGGAGCCGTCAAATGGAAACTCCTCCAACGCTGCATCTGGACCACAGCCCCTGCCTTTCCCACAGACCCCGCGGCATGCATTGGCCCAGGTATGTGTTCTTGTAGGAGATTCTTCCTGTGGATGCCGTAGGAACAGGAAACCAACTGAGGAGGAGAGGCAGACCTCCCCTTTTATTTTCTGTAGGTTTCCTGTTCCTATGGGGTGGATCCCTCTCTCCAGTGGGTGCTGTCATGGCGAAGGGTAAAATTAGGGGTAGTAGTCCGGTGGCTCTGGCTGACTGGATGATATGGGATATTAGGGGTAGTAGTCCGGTGGCTCTGGCTGACGGGATGATGTGGGATATTAGTGGTAGTAGTCCGGTGGCTCTGGCTGATGGGATGATGTGGGATATTAGTGGTAGTAGTCCGGTGGCTCGGGATTATGGGATGATGTGGGATATTAGTGGTAGTAGTCCAGTAGCTCTGGCTGATGGGATGATGTGGGATATTAGGGTTAGTAGTCCGGTGGCTCTGGCTGACGGGATGATGTGGGATATTAGGGGTAGTAGTCCGGTGGCTCTGGCTGATGGGATGATGTGGGATATTAGGGGTAGTAGTCCGGTGGCTCTGGCTGACGGGATGATGTGGGATATTAGGGGTAGTAGTCCGGTAGCTCTGGCTGACGGGATGATGAGGGATATTAGGGGTAGTAGTCCGGTGGCTCTGGCTGACGAGATGATGTGGGAAATTAGGGGTAGTAGTCCGGTGGCTCTGGCTGATGGGATGATGTGGGATATTAGGGGTAGTAGTCTGGTGGCTCTGGCTGATGGGATGATGTGGGATATTAGGTGTAGTAGTCCGGTGGCTCTGGCTGACGGTAAGATGTGCGATATTAGTGGTAGTAGTCCGGTGGCTCTGGCTGACGGGATGATGTGGGAAATTAGAGGTAGTAGTCCGGTGGCTCTGGCTGATGGGATGATGTGGGAAATTAGGGGTAGTAGTCTGGTGGCTCTGGCTGATGGGATGATGTGGGATATTAGGGGTAGTAGTCCGGTGGCTCTGGCTGTTGGAATGATGTGGGATATTAGGGGTAGTAGTCCGGTGGCTCTGGCTGATGGGATGATGTGGGATATTAGGGGTAGTAGTCCGGTGGCTCTGGCTGACGGGATGATGTGGGATATTAGGGGTAGTAGTCCGGTGGCTCTGGCTGATGGGATGATGTGGGATATTAGGGGTAGTAGTCCGGTGGCTCTGGCTGATGGGATGATGTGGGATATTAGGGGTAGTAGTCCGGTGGCTCTGGCTGATGGGATGATGTGGGATATTAGGGGTAGTAGTCCGGTGGCTCTGGCTGATGGGAAGATGTGGGATATTAGGGGAAGTAGTCCGGTGGCTCTGGCTGATGGGATGATGTGGGATATTAGGGGTAGTAGTCCGGTGGCTCTGGCTGACGGGATGATGTGGGAAATTAGGGGTAGTAGTCCGGTGGCTCTGGCTGATGGGATGATGTGGGATATTAGGGGTAGTAGTCCGGTGGCTCTGGCTGACGGGATGATGTGGGATATTAGGGGTAGTAGTCCGGTAGCTCTGGCTGACGGGATGATGAGGGATATTAGGGGTAGTAGTCCGGTGGCTCTGGCTGACGAGATGATGTGGGATATTAGAGGTAGTAGTCCGGTGGCTCTGGCTGATGGGATGATGTGGGATATTAGGGGTAGTAGTCCGGTGGCTCTGGCTGATGGGATGATGTGGGATATTAGGGTAGTAGTCCGGTGGCTCTGGCTGACGGGATGATGTGGGATATTAGTGGTAGTAGTCCGGTGGCTCTGGCTGATGGGATGATGTGGGATATTAGTGGTAGTAGTCCGGTGGCTCTGGCTGATGGGATGATGTGGGATATTAGGGGTAGTAGTTCGGTAGCTCTGGCTGATGGGATGATGTGGGATATTAGTGGTAGTAGTCCGGTGGCTCTGGCTGATGGGATGATGTGGGATATTAGGGTAGTAGTCCGGTGGCTCTGGCTGATGGGATGATGTGGTATATTAGGGGTAGTAGTCCGGTGGCTCTGGCTGACGGGATGATGTGGGATATTAGTGGTAGTAGTCCGGTGGCTCTGGCTGACGAGATGATGTGGTATGTTAGGGGTATTAGTCCGGTGGTTCTGGCTGATGGGATGATGTGGGATATTAGGGTAGTAGTCCGGTGGCTCTGGCTGATGGGATGATGTGGGATATTAGAGGTAGTAGTCCGGTGGCTCTGGCTGATGGGATGATGTGGGATATTAGGGGTAGTAGTCCGGTGGCTCTGGCTGACGGGATGATGTGGTATATTAGGGGTAGTAGTCCGGTGGCTCTGGCTGACGGGATGATGTGGGATATTAGAGGTAGTAGTCCGGTGGCTCTGGCTGATGGGATGATGTGGGATATTAGGGGTAGTAGTCCGGTGGCTCTGGCTGATGGGATGATGTGGGATATTAGGGTAGTAGTCCGGTGGCTCTGGCTGATGGGATGATATGGGATATTAGGGGTAGTGGTCCGGTGGCTCTGGCTGACGAGATGATGTGGGAAATTAGGGGTAGTAGTCCGGTGGCTCTGGCTGATGGGATGATGTGGGATATTAGGGGTAGTAGTCCGGTGGCTCTGGCTGATGGTATGATGTGCGATATTAGGGGTAGTAGTCCGGCGGCTCTGACTGACAGGATGATGTGGGATATTAGGGGTAGAAGTCCGGTGGCTCTGGCTGATGGTATGATGTGCGATATTAGGGGTAGTAGTCCGGCGGCTCTGACTGACGGGATGATGTGGGATATTAGGGGTAGAAGTCCGGTGGCTCTGGCTGACGGTATGATGTGCGATATTAGAGGTAGTAGTCCGGCGGCTCTGACTGACGGGATGATGTGGGATATTAGGGGTAGTAGTCCGGTGGCTCTGACTGACGGTATGATGTGCGATATTAGGTGTAGTAGTCCGGCGGCTCTGACTGACGGGATGATGTGGGATATTAGGGGTAGTAGTCCGGTGGCTCTGGCTGATGGGATGATGTGGGATATTAGAGGTAGTAGTCCGGTGGCTCTGACTGACGGGATGATGTGGGATATTAGGGGTAGTAGTCCAGTGGCTGTGACGGGATGATGTGGGATATTAGGGGTAGTAGTCCGGTGGCTCTGGCTGATGGGATGATGTGGGAAATTAGGGGTAGTAGTCCGGTGGCTCTGACTGACGAGATGATGTGGGATATTAGGGGTAGTAGTCCAGTGGCTGTGACGGGATGATGTGGGATATTAGGGGTAGTAGTCCGGTGGCTCTGGCTGATTAGGGGTAGTAGTCTGGTGGCTCTGGCTGATTAGGGGTAGTAGTCCGGTGGCTCTGGCTGATTAGGGGTAGTAGTCCGGTGGCTCTGGCTGATGGGATGATGTGGGATATTAGGAGCAGTAGTCCGGTGGCTCTGGCTGACGGGATGATGTGGGATATTAAGGGTAGTAGTCCGGTGGCTCTGGCTGACGAGATGATGTTGGATATTAGGGGTAGTAGTCCGGTGGCTCTGGCTGACGGGATGATGTGGGATATTAGGGGTAGTAGTCCGGTGGCTGACGGGATGATGTGGGATATTAGGGGTAGTAGTCCGGTGGCTCTGGCTGATTAGGGGTAGTAGTCCGGTGGCTCTGGCTGACGGGATGATGGGTGATATTAGGGGTAGTAGTCCGGTGGCTCTGGCTGATTAGGGGTAGTAGTCCGGTGGCTCTGGCTGACGAGATGATGTGGGAAATTAGGGGTAGTAGTCCGGTGGCTCTGGCTGACGGGATTATGAGGTATATTAGGGGTAGTAGTCTGGTGGCTCTGACTGACGAGATGATGTAGGATATTAGTGGGAGTAGTCCGGTGGCTCTGGCTGACGGGATGATGTGGGATATTAGGGGTAGTAGTCCGGTGGCTCTGGCTGACGGGATGATGTGGGATATTAGGGGTAGTAGTCCGGCGGCTCTGACTGACGAGATGATGTGGGATATTAGTGGTAGTAGTCCGGTGGCTCTGGCTGATGGGATGATGTGGGATATTAGGGGTAGTAGTCCGGTGGCTCTGGCTGACGGGATGATGTGGGTTATTAGGGGTAGTAGTCCGGTGGCTCTGGCTGATGGGATGATGTGGGATATTAGGGGTAGTAGTCCGGTGGCTCTGGCTGACGGGATGATGTGGGTTATTAGGGGTAGTAGTCCGGTGGCTCTGGCTGACGGGATGATGTGGGATATTAGGGGTAGTAGTCCGGTGGCTCTGGCTGACGGGATGATGTGGGATATTAGGGGTAGTAGTCCGGTGGCTCTGGCTGACGGGATGATGTGGGATATTAGGGGTAGTAGTCTGGTGGCTCTGGCTGACGGGATGATGTGGGATATTAGGGGTAGTAGCCCGGTGGCTCTGGCTGACGGGATGATGTGGGATATTAGGGGTAGTAGTCCGGTGGCTCTGGCTGACGGGATGATGTGGAATATTAGGGGTAGTAGTCTGGTGGCTCTGGCTGACGGGATGATGTGGGATATTAGGGGTAGTAGTCCGGTGGCTCTGGCTGATGGGATGATGTGAGATATTAGGGGTAGTAGTCCGGTGGCTCTGGCTGACGGGATGATGTGGGATATTAGGGGTAGTAGTCCGGCGGCTCTGGCTGACGGGATGATGTGGGATATTAGGAGTAGTAGTCCGGTGGCTCTGGCTGATGGGATGATGTGGGATATTAGGGGTAGTAGTCCGGTAGCTCTGGCTGACGGGATGATGAAGGATATTAGGGGTAGTAGTCCGGTGGCTCTGGCTGACGGGATGATGTGGGATATCAGGGGTAGTAGTCCGATAGCTCTGGCTGACGGGATGATGTGGGATATTAGTGTTAGTAGTCCGGTGGCTCTGGCTGACGGGATGATGTGGGATATTAGGGGTAGTAGTCCGGTGGCTCTGGCTGACGGGATGATGTGGGATATTAGGGGTAGTAGTCCAGTGGCTCTGGCTGACGGGATGATGTGGGATATTAGGGGTAGTAGTCCGGTGGCTCTGGCTGACGGGATGATGTGGGATATTAGGGGTAGTAGTCCGGTGGCTCTGGCTGACGGGATGATGTGGGATATTAGGATTAGTAGTCCGGTGGCTCTGGCTGACGGGATGATGTGGGATATTAGGGGTAGTAGTCCGGTGGCTCTGGCTGACGGGATGATGTGGGATATTAGGGGTAGAAGTCCGGTGGCTCTGGCTGACGGTATGATGTCCGATATTAGGGGTAGTAGTCCGGCGGCTCTGACTGACGGTATGATGTGGGATATTAGGGGTAGTAGTCCGGTGGCTCTGGCTGATGGGATAATGTGGGATATTAGGGGTAGTAGTCCGGTGGCTCTGACTGACGGTATGATGTGCGATATTAGGGGTAGTGGTCCGGCGGCTCTGACTGACGGGATGATGTGGGATATTAGGGGTAGTAGTCCGGTGGCTCTGGCTGATGGGATGATGTGGGATATTAGAGGTAGTAGTCCGGTGGCTCTGGCTGACGGGATGATGTGGGATATTAGGGGTAGTAGTCTGGTGGCTCTGACTGACGGGATGATGTGGGATATTTGGGGTAGTAGTCCGGTGGCTCTGGCTGACGGGATGATGTGGGATATTAGGGGTAGTAGTCTGGTGGCTCTGGCTGACGGGATGATGAGGGATATTAGGGATAGTAGTCCGGTAGCTCTGGCTGACGGGATGATGAGGGATATTAGGGGTAGTAGTCCGGTGGCTCTGGCTGATTAGGGGTAGTAGTCCGGTGGCTCTGGCTGACGAGATTATGTGGGAAATTAGGGGTAGTAGTCCGGTGGCTCTGGCTGACGGGATGATGTGGGATATTAGGGGTAGTAGTCCGGTGGCTCTGGCTGACGGGATGATGTGGGATATTAGGGGTAGTAGTCTGGTGGCTCTGGCTGACGGGATGATGTGGGATATTAGTGGTAGTAGTCCGGTAGCTCTGGCTGACGGGATGATGAGGGATATTAGGGGTAGTAGTCCGGTGGCTCTGGCTGACGAGATGATGTGGGATATTAGTGGTATTAGTCTGGTGGTTCTGGCTGACGGGATGATGAGGGATATTAGGGGTAGTAGTCCGGTGGCTCTGGCTGACGAGATTATGTGGGAAATTAGGGGTAGTAGTCCGGTGGCTCTGGCTGACAAGATGATGTGGGATATTAGGGGTAGTAGTCCGGTGGCTCTGGCTGACGGGATGATGTGGGATATTAGGGGTAGTAGTCCGGTGGCTCTGGCTGACGGGATGATGTGGGATATTAGGGGTAGTAGTCCGGTGGCTCTGGCTGACAAGATGATGTGGGATATTAGGGGTAGTAGTCCGGTGGCTCTGGCTGACGGGATGATGTGGGATATTAGTGGTAGTAGTCTGGTGGCTCTGGCTGACGGGATGATGTGGGATATTAGGGGTAGTAGTCCGGTGGCTCTGGCTGACGGGATGATGTGGGATATTAGGGGTAGAAGTCCGGTGGCTCTGGCTGACGGTATGATGTCCGATATTAGGGGTAGTAGTCCGGCGGCTCTGACTGACGGTATGATGTGGGATATTAGGGGTAGAAGTCCGGTGGCTCTGGCTGACGGTATGATGTGCGATATTAGGGGTAGTAGTCCGGCGGCTCTGACTGACGGGATGATGTGGGATATTAGGGGTAGTAGTCCGGTGGCTCTGGCTGATGGGATAATGTGGGATATTAGGGGTAGTAGTCCGGTGGCTCTGACTGACGGTATGATGTGCGATATTAGGGGTAGTAGTCCGGCGGCTCTGACTGACGGGATGATGTGGGATATTAGGGGTAGTAGTCCGGTGGCTCTGGCTGATGGGATGATGTGGGATATTAGAGGTAGTAGTCCGGTGGCTCTGACTGACGGGATGATGTGGGATATTAGGGGTAGTAGTCCGTTGGCTCTGGCTGATGGGATAATGTGGGATATTAGGGGTAGTAGTCCGGTGGCTCTGACTGACGGTATGATGTGCGATATTAGGGGTAGTAGTCCGGCGGCTCTGACTGACGGGATGATGTGGGATATTAGGGGTAGTAGTCCGGTGGCTCTGACTGACGGGATGATGTGGGATATTAGGGGTAGTAGTCCGGTGGCTCTGGCTGATGGGATAATGTGGGATATTAGGGGTAGTAGTCCGGTGGCTCTGACTGACGGTATGATGTGCGATATTAGGGGTAGTAGTCCGGCGGCTCTGACTGACGGGATGATGTGGGATATTAGGGGTAGTAGTCCGGCGGCTCTGACTGACGGGATGATGTGGGATATTAGGGGTAGTAGTCCGGTGGCTCTGGCTGATGGGATGATGTGGGATATTAGGGGTAGTAGTCCGGTGGCTCTGGCTGATGGGATGATGTGGGATATTAGAGGTAGTAGTCCGGTGGCTCTGGCTGACGGGATGATGTGGGATATTAGGGGTAGTAGTCTGGTGGCTCTGACTGACGGGATGATGTGGGATATTTGGGGTAGTAGTCCGGTGGCTCTGGCTGACGGGATGATGTGGGATATTAGGGGTAGTAGTCCGGTGGCTCTGGCTGACGAGATTATGTGGGATATTAGGGGTAGTAGTCTGGTGGCTCTGGCTGACGGGATGATGAGGGATATTAGGGATAGTAGTCCGGTAGCTCTGGCTGACGGGATGATGAGGAATATTAGGGGTAGTAGTCCGGTGGCTCTGGCTGATTAGGGGTAGTAGTCCGGTGGCTCTGGCTGATGGGATGATGTGGGATATTAGGGGTAGTAGTCCGGCGGCTCTGACTGACGGGATGATGTGGGATATTAGGGGTAGTAGTCCGGTGGCTCTGGCTGATGGGATGATGTGGGATATTAGGGGTAGTAGTCCGGTGGCTCTGGCTGATGGGATGATGTGGGATATTAGAGGTAGTAGTCCGGTGGCTCTGGCTGATGGGATGATGTGGGATATTAGGGGTAGTAGTCCGGTGGCTCTGGCTGATGGGATGATGTGGGATATTAGGGTAGTAGTCCGGTGGCTCTGGCTGATGGGATGATATGGGATATTAGGGGTAGTGGTCCGGTGGCTCTGGCTGACGAGATGATGTGGGAAATTAGGGGTAGTAGTCCGGTGGCTCTGGCTGATGGGATGATGTGGGATATTAGGGGTAGTAGTCCGGTGGCTCTGGCTGATGGTATGATGTGCGATATTAGGGGTAGTAGTCCGGCGGCTCTGACTGACGGGATGATGTGGGATATTAGGGGTAGAAGTCCGGTGGCTCTGGCTGACGGTATGATGTGCGATATTAGGGGTAGTAGTCCGGCGGCTCTGACTGACGGGATGATGTGGGATATTAGGGGTAGTAGTCCGGTGGCTCTGACTGACGGTATGATGTGCGATATTAGGTGTAGTAGTCCGGCGGCTCTGACTGACGGGATGATGTGGGATATTAGGGGTAGTAGTCCGGTGGCTCTGGCTGATGGGATGATGTGGGATATTAGAGGTAGTAGTCCGGTGGCTCTGACTGACGGGATGATGTGGGATATTAGGGGTAGTAGTCCAGTGGCTGTGACGGGATGATGTGGGATATTAGGGGTAGTAGTCCGGTGGCTCTGGCTGATGGGATGATGTGGGAAATTAGGGGTAGTAGTCCGGTGGCTCTGACTGACGAGATGATGTGGGATATTAGGGGTAGTAGTCCAGTGGCTGTGACGGGATGATGTGGGATATTAGGGGTAGTAGTCCGGTGGCTCTGGCTGATTAGGGGTAGTAGTCTGGTGGCTCTGGCTGATTAGGGGTAGTAGTCCGGTGGCTCTGGCTGATTAGGGGTAGTAGTCCGGTGGCTCTGGCTGATGGGATGATGTGGGATATTAGGAGCAGTAGTCCGGTGGCTCTGGCTGACGGGATGATGTGGGATATTAAGGGTAGTAGTCCGGTGGCTCTGGCTGACGAGATGATGTTGGATATTAGGGGTAGTAGTCCGGTGGCTCTGGCTGACGGGATGATGTGGGATATTAGGGGTAGTAGTCCGGTGGCTGACGGGATGATGTGGGATATTAGGGGTAGTAGTCCGGTGGCTCTGGCTGATTAGGGGTAGTAGTCCGGTGGCTCTGGCTGACGGGATGATGGGTGATATTAGGGGTAGTAGTCCGGTGGCTCTGGCTGATTAGGGGTAGTAGTCCGGTGGCTCTGGCTGACGAGATGATGTGGGAAATTAGGGGTAGTAGTCCGGTGGCTCTGGCTGACGGGATTATGAGGTATATTAGGGGTAGTAGTCTGGTGGCTCTGACTGACGAGATGATGTAGGATATTAGTGGGAGTAGTCCGGTGGCTCTGGCTGACGGGATGATGTGGGATATTAGGGGTAGTAGTCCGGTGGCTCTGGCTGACGGGATGATGTGGGATATTAGGGGTAGTAGTCCGGCGGCTCTGACTGACGAGATGATGTGGGATATTAGTGGTAGTAGTCCGGTGGCTCTGGCTGATGGGATGATGTGGGATATTAGGGGTAGTAGTCCGGTGGCTCTGGCTGACGGGATGATGTGGGTTATTAGGGGTAGTAGTCCGGTGGCTCTGGCTGACGGGATGATGTGGGATATTAGGGGTAGTAGTCCGGTGGCTCTGGCTGACGGGATGATGTGGGATATTAGGGGTAGTAGTCCGGTGGCTCTGGCTGACGGGATGATGTGGGATATTAGGGGTAGTAGTCTGGTGGCTCTGGCTGACGGGATGATGTGGGATATTAGGGGTAGTAGCCCGGTGGCTCTGGCTGACGGGATGATGTGGGATATTAGGGGTAGTAGTCCGGTGGCTCTGGCTGACGGGATGATGTGGGATATTAGGGGTAGTAGTCCGGTGGCTCTGGCTGATGGGATGATGTGAGATATTAGGGGTAGTAGTCCGGTGGCTCTGGCTGACGGGATGATGTGGGATATTAGGAGTAGTAGTCCGGTGGCTCTGGCTGATGGGATGATGTGGGATATTAGGGGTAGTAGTCCGGTAGCTCTGGCTGACGGGATGATGAAGGATATTAGGGGTAGTAGTCCGGTGGCTCTGGCTGACGGGATGATGTGGGATATCAGGGGTAGTAGTCCGATAGCTCTGGCTGACGGGATGATGTGGGATATTAGTGTTAGTAGTCCGGTGGCTCTGGCTGACGGGATGATGTGGGATATTAGGGGTAGTAGTCCGGTGGCTCTGGCTGACGGGATGATGTGGGATATTAGGGGTAGTAGTCCGGTGGCTCTGGCTGACGGGATGATGTGGGATATTAGGGGTAGTAGTCCGGCGGCTCTGGCTGACGGGATGATGTGGGATATTAGGAGTAGTAGTCCGGTGGCTCTGGCTGATGGGATGATGTGGGATATTAGGGGTAGTAGTCCGGTAGCTCTGGCTGATGGGATGATGTGAGATATTAGGGGTAGTAGTCCGGTGGCTCTGGCTGACGGGATGATGTGGGATATTAGGGGTAGTAGTCCGGTGGCTCTGGCTGACGGGATGATGTGGGATATTAGGGGTAGTAGTCCGGCGGCTCTGGCTGACGGGATGATGTGGGATATTAGGAGTAGTAGTCCGGTGGCTCTGGCTGATGGGATGATGTGGGATATTAGGGGTAGTAGTCCGGTGGCTCTGGCTGATGGGATGATGTGGGATATTAGGGGTAGTAGTCCGGTGGCTCTGGCTGACGGGATGATGTGGGATATTAGGGGTAGTAGTCCGGTGGCTCTGGCTGACGGGATGATGTGGGATATTAGGGGTAGTAGTCCGGCGGCTCTGGCTGACGGGATGATGTGGGATATTAGGAGTAGTAGTCCGGTGGCTCTGGCTGATGGGATGATGTGGGATATTAGGGGTAGTAGTCCGGTGGCTCTGGCTGATGGGATGATGTGAGATATTAGGGGTAGTAGTCCGGCGGCTCTGGCTGACGGGATGATGTGGGATATTAGGAGTAGTAGTCCGGTGGCTCTGGCTGATGGGATGATGTGGGATATTAGGGGTAGTAGTCCGGTAGCTCTGGCTGACGGGATGATGAAGGATATTAGGGGTAGTAGTCCGGTGGCTCTGGCTGACGGGATGATGTGGGATATCAGGGGTAGTAGTCCGATAGCTCTGGCTGACGGGATGATGTGGGATATTAGTGTTAGTAGTCCGGTGGCTCTGGCTGACGGGATGATGTGGGATATTAGGGGTAGTAGTCCGGTGGCTCTGGCTGACGGGATGATGTGGGATATTAGGGGTAGTAGTCCGGTGGCTCTGGCTGACGGGATGATGTGGGATATTAGGGGTAGTAGTCCGGTGGCTCTGGCTGACGGGATGATGTGGGATATTAGGGGTAGTAGTCCGGTGGCTCTGGCTGACGGGATGATGTGGGATATTAGGATTAGTAGTCCGGTGGCTCTGGCTGACGGGATGATGTGGGATATTAGGGGTAGTAGTCCGGTGGCTCTGGCTGACGGGATGATGTGGGATATTAGGGGTAGAAGTCCGGTGGCTCTGGCTGACGGTATGATGTCCGATATTAGGGGTAGTAGTCCGGCGGCTCTGACTGACGGTATGATGTGGGATATTAGGGGTAGTAGTCCGGTGGCTCTGGCTGATGGGATAATGTGGGATATTAGGGGTAGTAGTCCGGTGGCTCTGACTGACGGTATGATGTGCGATATTAGGGGTAGTGGTCCGGCGGCTCTGACTGACGGGATGATGTGGGATATTAGGGGTAGTAGTCCGGTGGCTCTGGCTGATGGGATGATGTGGGATATTAGAGGTAGTAGTCCGGTGGCTCTGGCTGACGGGATGATGTGGGATATTAGGGGTAGTAGTCTGGTGGCTCTGACTGACGGGATGATGTGGGATATTTGGGGTAGTAGTCCGGTGGCTCTGGCTGACGGGATGATGTGGGATATTAGGGGTAGTAGTCTGGTGGCTCTGGCTGACGGGATGATGAGGGATATTAGGGATAGTAGTCCGGTAGCTCTGGCTGACGGGATGATGAGGGATATTAGGGGTAGTAGTCCGGTGGCTCTGGCTGATTAGGGGTAGTAGTCCGGTGGCTCTGGCTGACGAGATTATGTGGGAAATTAGGGGTAGTAGTCCGGTGGCTCTGGCTGACGGGATGATGTGGGATATTAGGGGTAGTAGTCCGGTGGCTCTGGCTGACGGGATGATGTGGGATATTAGGGGTAGTAGTCTGGTGGCTCTGGCTGACGGGATGATGTGGGATATTAGTGGTAGTAGTCCGGTAGCTCTGGCTGACGGGATGATGAGGGATATTAGGGGTAGTAGTCCGGTGGCTCTGGCTGACGAGATGATGTGGGATATTAGTGGTATTAGTCTGGTGGTTCTGGCTGACGGGATGATGAGGGATATTAGGGGTAGTAGTCCGGTGGCTCTGGCTGACGAGATTATGTGGGAAATTAGGGGTAGTAGTCCGGTGGCTCTGGCTGACAAGATGATGTGGGATATTAGGGGTAGTAGTCCGGTGGCTCTGGCTGACGGGATGATGTGGGATATTAGGGGTAGTAGTCCGGTGGCTCTGGCTGACGGGATGATGTGGGATATTAGGGGTAGTAGTCCGGTGGCTCTGGCTGACAAGATGATGTGGGATATTAGGGGTAGTAGTCCGGTGGCTCTGGCTGACGGGATGATGTGGGATATTAGTGGTAGTAGTCTGGTGGCTCTGGCTGACGGGATGATGTGGGATATTAGGGGTAGTAGTCCGGTGGCTCTGGCTGACGGGATGATGTGGGATATTAGGGGTAGAAGTCCGGTGGCTCTGGCTGACGGTATGATGTCCGATATTAGGGGTAGTAGTCCGGCGGCTCTGACTGACGGTATGATGTGGGATATTAGGGGTAGAAGTCCGGTGGCTCTGGCTGACGGTATGATGTGCGATATTAGGGGTAGTAGTCCGGCGGCTCTGACTGACGGGATGATGTGGGATATTAGGGGTAGTAGTCCGGTGGCTCTGGCTGATGGGATAATGTGGGATATTAGGGGTAGTAGTCCGGTGGCTCTGACTGACGGTATGATGTGCGATATTAGGGGTAGTAGTCCGGCGGCTCTGACTGACGGGATGATGTGGGATATTAGGGGTAGTAGTCCGGTGGCTCTGGCTGATGGGATGATGTGGGATATTAGAGGTAGTAGTCCGGTGGCTCTGACTGACGGGATGATGTGGGATATTAGGGGTAGTAGTCCGTTGGCTCTGGCTGATGGGATAATGTGGGATATTAGGGGTAGTAGTCCGGTGGCTCTGACTGACGGTATGATGTGCGATATTAGGGGTAGTAGTCCGGCGGCTCTGACTGACGGGATGATGTGGGATATTAGGGGTAGTAGTCCGGTGGCTCTGACTGACGGGATGATGTGGGATATTAGGGGTAGTAGTCCGGTGGCTCTGGCTGATGGGATAATGTGGGATATTAGGGGTAGTAGTCCGGTGGCTCTGACTGACGGTATGATGTGCGATATTAGGGGTAGTAGTCCGGCGGCTCTGACTGACGGGATGATGTGGGATATTAGGGGTAGTAGTCCGGCGGCTCTGACTGACGGGATGATGTGGGATATTAGGGGTAGTAGTCCGGTGGCTCTGGCTGATGGGATGATGTGGGATATTAGGGGTAGTAGTCCGGTGGCTCTGGCTGATGGGATGATGTGGGATATTAGAGGTAGTAGTCCGGTGGCTCTGGCTGACGGGATGATGTGGGATATTAGGGGTAGTAGTCTGGTGGCTCTGACTGACGGGATGATGTGGGATATTTGGGGTAGTAGTCCGGTGGCTCTGGCTGACGGGATGATGTGGGATATTAGGGGTAGTAGTCCGGTGGCTCTGGCTGACGAGATTATGTGGGATATTAGGGGTAGTAGTCTGGTGGCTCTGGCTGACGGGATGATGAGGGATATTAGGGATAGTAGTCCGGTAGCTCTGGCTGACGGGATGATGAGGAATATTAGGGGTAGTAGTCCGGTGGCTCTGGCTGATTAGGGGTAGTAGTCCGGTGGCTCTGGCTGATGGGATGATGTGGGATATTAGGGGTAGTAGTCCGGCGGCTCTGACTGACGGGATGATGTGGGATATTAGGGGTAGTAGTCCGGTGGCTCTGGCTGATGGGATGATGTGGGATATTAGGGGTAGTAGTCCGGTGGCTCTGGCTGATGGGATGATGTGGGATATTAGAGGTAGTAGTCCGGTGGCTCTGGCTGACGGGATGATGTGGGATATTAGGGGTAGTAGTCTGGTGGCTCTGACTGACGGGATGATGTGGGATATTTGGGGTAGTAGTCCGGTGGCTCTGGCTGACGGGATGATGTGGGATATTAGGGGTAGTAGTCCGGTGGCTCTGGCTGACGAGATGATGTGGGATATTAGGGGTAGTAGTCTGGTGGCTCTGGCTGACGGGATGATGAGGGATATTAGGGATAGTAGTCCGGTAGCTCTGGCTGACGGGATGATGAGGAATATTAGGGGTAGTAGTCCGGTGGCTCTGGCTGATGGGATGATGTGGGATATTAGGGGTAGTAGTCCGGTGGCTCTGGCTGACGAGATTATGTGGGAAATTAGGGGTACTAGTCCGGTGGCTCTGGCTGACGGGATGATGTGGGATATTAGGGGTAGTAGTCCGGTGGCTCTGGCTGACGGGATGATGTGGGATATTAGGGGTAGTAGTCTGGTGGCTCTGGCTGACGGGATGATGTGGGATATTAGTGGTAGTAGTCCGGTAGCTCTGGCTGACGGGATGATGAGGGATATTAGGGGTAGTAGTCCGGTGGCTCTGGCTGACGAGATGATGTGGGATATTAGTGGTATTAGTCTGGTGGTTCTGGCTGACGGGATGATGAGGGATATTAGGGGTAGTAGTCCGGTGGCTCTGGCTGACGAGATTATGTGGGAAATTAGGGGTAGTAGTCCGGTGGCTCTGGCTGACGGGATGATGTGGGATATTAGGGGTAGTAGTCCGGTGGCTCTGGCTGACAAGATGATGTGGGATATTAGGGGTAGTAGTCCGGTGGCTCTGGCTGACAGGATGATGTGGGATATTAGGGATAGTAGTCCGGTGGCTCTGGCTGACGGGATGATGTGGGATATTAGTGGTAGTAGTCTGGTGGCTCTGGCTGACGGGATGATGTGGGATATTAGGGGTAGTAGTCCGGTGGCTCTGGCTGATGGGATGATGTGGGTTATTAGGGGTAGTAGTCCGATGGCTCTGGCTGACGGGATGATGTGGGATATTAGGGGTAGTAGTCCGATGGCTCTGGCTGACGGGATGATGTGGGATATTAGGGGTAGTAGTCCGGTGGCTCTGGCTGATGAGATGATGTGGGATATTAGGGGTAGTAGTCCGGTGGCTCTGGCTGACGGGATGATGTGAGATATTAGGGTTAGTAGTCCGGTGGCTCTGGTTGACGGGATGATGTGGGATATTAGGGGTTAGGATTAGATACGCAGCTCAGCAGTCAGTATCACACAGGATAGGATTAGATACACAGCTCAGCAGTCAGTATCACACAGGATAGGATTAGATACACGGCTCAGCAGTCAGTATCACACAGGAAGGGATTAGATACACAGCTCAGCAGTCAGTATCACACAGGATAGGATTAGATACAGAGCTCAACAGTCAGTATCACACAGGAGAGGATTAGACACATGGCTCAGCAGTCAGTATCACACAGGATAGGATTAGATACACAGCTCAGCAGTCAGTATCACACAGGAGAGGATTAGATACACAGCTCAGCAGTCAGTATCACACAGGATAGGATTAGATACACGGCTCAGCAGTCAGTATCACACAGGAGAGGATTAGATACACAGCTCAGCAGTCAGTATCACACAGGATAGGATTAGACACACGGCTCAGCAGACAGTATCACACAGGATAGGATTAGACACACGGCTCAGCAGACAGTATCACACAGGATAGGATTAGATGCACGGCTCAGCACAGTATCACACAGGATAGGATTAGATGCACAGCTCAGCAGTCAGTATCACACAGAATAGGATTAGACACACGGCTCAGCAGACAGTATCACACAGGATAGGATTAGATACACGGCTCAGCAGTCAGTATCACACAGGATAGGATTAGATGCACGGCTCAGCACACAGTATCACACAGGATAGGATTAGATGCACGGCTCAGCACACAGTATCACACAGGAGAGGATTAGATACACGGCTCAGCAGTCAGTATCACACAGGATAGGATTAGATGCACGGCTCAGCACACAGTATCACACAGGATAGGATTAGATACACGGCTCAGCAGTCAGTATCACACAGGATAGGATTAGATACACGGCTCTGCAGTCAGTATCACACAGGAGAGGATTAGATACATGGCTCAGCAGTCAGTATCACACAAGATAGGATTAGACACATTGCTCAGCAGTCAGTATCACACAGGATAGGATTAGATACACAGCTCAGCAGTCAGTATCACACAGGATAGGATTAGATACACGGCTCAGCAGTCAGTATCACACAGGATAGGATTAGATACACAGCTCAGCAGTCAGTATCACACAGGATAGGATTAGATACACGGCTCAGCAGTCAGTATCACACAGGATTGGATTAGATACACAGCTCAGCAGTCAGTATCACACAGGATAGGATTAGATACACAGCTCAGCAGTCAGTATCACACAGGATAGGATTAGACACATGGCTCAGCAGTCAGTATCACACAGGATAGGATTAGATGCACGGCTCAGCAGTCAGTATCACACAGGATAGGATTAGATACACAGCTCAGCAGTCAGTATCACACAGGATAGGATTAGATACACAGCTCAGCAGTCAGTATCACACAGGATAGGATTAGATACATGGCTCAGCAGTCAGTATCACACAGGATAGGATTAGATACACGGCTCAGCAGTCAGTATCACACAGGAGAGGATTAGATACATGGCTCAGCAGTCAGTATCACACAGGATAGGATTAGATGCACGGTTTTTATGTGTAATATAATCATTATAATTTGTTATAACTAACCACAGTTGGTTACTATGCTCGGGCAGCGCCGGGCTCTTCAGCTAGTACTCAATAAATATGGTGCACTTAATCTCATTTGCACCTTTAGGCTGTGCCCACGTTGCGTTTTTGAAGTGTTGTTGCCGGATCAGACACTTCACAAACACTTAAAATAAGCATCCCATTCATTTTAATGCATTTTGGCCTTTTTGTGCCAATTGATGCATTTTTTTCCGCATAGGAAACGCTTAGCGGCTAAAAACGCAGCATGCACATTATTTTCCACATAAGTCCGCGTTTTTAGCCATTTCCTGAGTCCAGAAGACGTGCGGAAAAAACTGCATCAAAAACGTGCGTTTTCTGGGAAGGAGTCCAGTTTTGTGTCAGGTTTTAAATGCTAATGTGGGCACACAGCCTGATACTGACACTGTCTTAGGATACATGTTACTGTATGATGGCACTTTTGCACATGGCCACTAGATGGCGCTACATTTGACATTTGCCTGAATTTTTATATCTACACATGGTTTACACAAATTATATTTTCTTGTGGTAACTCTATACTATTTACCATTAGAAGCTGTGTATTTCTGTAATTGTATGTATACTGTACATGATTGATTACCACTTCTGTCTCTGTAAAAACAATCCCCTTTCTGACATTGGGTGTAAATGTACTTCCTCCCTTTGATGTGGGCTCCGGCGGTGAGCCGACATCTTTTCCGGCACATGTCAGCTGTTTTGAACAGCTGCCATTTGCCCCTAACAGCCTCTGACAGCGGCACTTCCAGCAAGATTTCCGGAAATCCCGCCCATCGGTGACCCCATCACATGATCATGGGTCACCGATGGGTTGGCATGATAACCAGAGGTCTCCAGCAGACCTCTATGCTTGTCACTGCTGGAATGCTGTGTGCGCCGCCCGCTAGCCAAAACCACATGGATCAGAGATCGTCCTGCTGAACTCCTGCTCTACTTTTAACATGTTCAAAACGCTACTCAGACAACGCAGGGTGAGGGTAAAACAGTGTGGGCAATGCTTTATTGTACAACAAAACAAGCAGATAACACATAGAACAGTCCCAGGAAAATACCCAAGATGGGGCACATTACAGAGTCTCATGCTTCTGCTGACTCGCTGCGATAATGGCAGCTGTGACTTCAGATCTTCCAGGGTCGCTACTCCACCTGTGGCACACACAGCGAGGAGGTAATGACAAGCGTAGGGAGATGACAGTCCATACAAGGCCAGTTGATCCGAGGATCACAACCTGGCTTTATCTTCCAGGGTCAACTACTCCACCTGTGGCACGCACACAGAGAGGAGGTAACAACAAGTGTAGGAAGATGACAGTCCATTGAGTCCATACAAGGTGCAAAGCCACTTGATCTAAAGATCACAATCTGGCTTCTCCGAACATATCCATGGTTCAGTGATGGTGAATGGAGCAGATCTGTATTCTTCCAACCGAGGCTGAAAACCCCTAGGTTGTTTCCCATAGAATGATAGATCCGTGTCCCTTGTGATGATGTTGTGGCTGCTGTCCTGTCTCTTGTCCTTTGGATGTATAGATGTCTTGGCAGAATCTCTCTGGCTGTTTCTCTCTCAGTCTCTTTATACAGAGGCATGTAAACTATTTTTAGACTTAAAAAGTGTCCCTCATTCAGTATTTACATAAAGGGTAAGAATGGAGATGAGATTATTGCATTACTTGATTATTTAAGCTATTTGCATAGTTTTTCCCTCTCTGCTTTATAAGTCAACAAACTGGCTCCATAACACAATGTATAATTAGCATATCAGCAAACATCACTAGTGATCAAGGATAAGCGCACAATAAAAGTCAATATTATCGGCTTACACAAACAAGTCTGTTTTGTTGACCAACCAGAAATCAACACTTAAATTTAAAGCCAACATACAGATAACATTCTATTATTCTTCATTTGCTAAAAAATAGTCATCTGGTTAATTAAGATACAATGCTGTATGTCTTCACAATGCCAAAAGTAAAAAAGTTTTTAAAAATATTAAAAGAATATAAAAGTTCAAATCACCCCCCTTTCAAAATAAAACAATTAAAAAAATCAAACATACACATATTTGTTATAGCGGCGTTCAGAATCGCCCGACCTATCACTATAAAAAAGAATTAACCCGATCGCTAAATGGCGTAATGAGAAAAAAGGTCAAAACGCCAGAATTACTTTTCTTGGTCACAACAACATTAAAATTCAGTAAAGGACGACCAAAAGATCGTATCTGCACCAAAATGGTATCCATTAAAAAATTCAGCTTGACACGAAAAATAAGCCTTCACCCAACCCGAGATCATGAAAAATGGAGAAGCGATGGATATCGGAAAATGGCGCAATTCTTTCATACTTTACCTAATAAAGAGGAGTTATTTTTACTGATACAGTGGGTATGGAAAGTATTCAGACCCCTTTAAATTTTTCACTCTTTGTTTCATTGCAGCCATTTGGTAAATTCAAAATCATATTACCTATTCCTGACACTGGAGTGGCTTATAAACTTCCAAAGTATCGCTTGAATATAGGTCAATATTAAATAGTCTCTTGATGAGTCGCCTTTGGTGAGGACGATGAAACCCATACAAATGAAACGCTTGGAGAGTGAGTGTGTATAAGTCACCTCACCCTATATACTGAGATGTGGGGTACATGTTTTTTCTATTAGTCACCTTCTGACTAATCTTCAAGGGGTGAATTATGGGTATAGCTTTATATTTGGAATTAATAAGGTTTAGTTTTATCCTTTTGTCAGCAAACATGAGGAATGACAAGAGACAACCCATTTAAGAAGATTCAGTTTTGGTTAAAACTATTCCAACATTATGAATATAAAAAAAGTCTTCTCCCCTATGTGACGTCTCTGATGTTTATTAACAGTTGATTTCCAAGTAAAATATTTCCCACATTAAGAAAATGAAAATGGCTTCTCCTCTGTGTGACTGCTCTGATGGCGATCAAGAAGCGCTTTCTGGTTAAAAAATTTCCCACATTAACAGGAAAAAGGCTTCTCCTCTGTGTGGGTTCTCTGGTGCTGAACATAATTTGATTTCCTGCTAAAACATTTCCCACATTCTGAACATGAAAAAGGCTTCTCTCCTGTGTGAGTTCTTTGGTGTTCATCAAGATTACCTTTCTGGTTAAAACATTTCCCACATTCTAAACATGAAAAAGGCTTCTCCCCTGTGTGGATTCTCTGGTGCTTAACACAATCTGATTTACTGTTAAAACATTTCCCACATTCTAAACATGAAAAAGGCTTCTCTCCTGTGTGAGTTCTATGGTGTTCATCAAGACTCCCTTTCTGGTTAAAACATTTCCCACATTCTAAACATGAAAAAGGCTTCTCCCCTGTGTGGATTCTCTGGTGCTTAACACAATCTGATTTACTGTTAAAACATTTCCCACATTCTAAACATGAAAAAGGCTTCTCCCCTGTGTGAGTTCTCTGGTGCTTAACACAATCTGATTTCCTGCCAAAACATTTCCCACATTCTGAACATGAAAAAGGCTTCTCCCCTGTGTGAGTTCTATGGTGTTTATCCAGACTCCCTTTCTGGTTAAAACATTTCCCACATTCTAAACATGAAAAAGGCTTCTCTCCTGTGTGGATTCTCTGGTGCGTAACACAATCTGATTTATTGTTAAAACATTTCCCACATTCTAAACATGAAAAAGGCTTTTCTCCTGTGTGGATTTTCTGGTGCTTAACACAAGCTGATTTACTGATAAAACATTTCCCACATTCTGAACATGAAACAGGCTTCTCCCCTGTGTGAGTTCTATGGTGTTTATCCAGACTCCCTTTCTGGTTAAAACATTTCCCACATTCCGAACAGGAAAAAGGCTTCTCCCCTGTGTGAGTTCTCTGGTGCTTAACACAAACTGATTTATTGATAAAACATTTCCCACATTCTGAACATGAAAAAGGCTTCTCTCCTGTGTGAGTTCTCTGGTGCGTAACACAATCTGATTTAATGTTAAAACATTTCCCACATTCTGAACAGGAAAAAGGCTTCTCTCCTGTGTGAGTTCTTTGGTGGGTTACAAAATATGATTTATGTGCAAAACATTTCCCACATTCTGAACAGGAAAACGGCTTCTCCCCTGTGTGAGTTCTCTGGTGCTTAACACAAACTGATTTATTGATAAAACATTTCCCACATTCTGAACAGGAAAAAGGCTTCTCTCCTGTGTGAGTTCTTTGGTGGGTTACAAAATATGATTTATGTGCAAAACATTTCCCACATTCTGAACAGGAAAAAGGCTTCTCCCCTGTGTGAGTTCTTTGGTGGGTAACAAAATGTGATTTATGTGCAAAACATTTCCCACATTCTAAACATGAAAAAGGCTTCTTCTCTCCTGTGTGGATTCTCTGGTGCTTAACACAAGCTGATTTATTGATAAAACATTTCCCACATTCTGAACATGAAACAGGCTTCTCCCCTGTGTGAGTTCTATGGTGTTCATCAAGACTCCCTTTACGATTAAAACATTTCCCACATTCTGAACATGAAAAAGGCTTCTCCCCTGTGTGAATTCTCTGGTGGTTAACAAAATGTGATTTCCATGTAAAATATTTACCACATTCTGAACATGAAAATGACTTCTTTGCTTTAGGAGCAGTTTGTTTTGTAATGTCTCTTTTGTGACTTTGGTTTCCCTTAGTAGTCAGTAATGAATCAGAAGATGGGACCTGTTTCATAGGATCAGATGACAGATCTTTGCTGTGAATGGATGATGATGTGTCTGGAGTAACGGCATTCACTTCAGTTGTATCTTGTAGGATCTCAAGATCATCAGATTTAAAAATTGAAGATGTCAGCTGTCCCTCTGATCTCCTTGTACAGTCATCTAACATAAAAAGCAATTTTTTTAAATAAAATATCCTTGAGTTTTATATTTTTCAACACTTCTACTTAAAAAATGGCAAGCAATGTAAAAAAATTTATTTACCAAGACAATGACAGTTCACAGTCTAATTGAAAACCTTGTTGGATGAACCAGTAGTGTGCGGTGTTCAACTGTTTATTCATTCTGCCTCCCAAATCTTCTTTAATAATAAATGCGCTAAGCAGCTTCCGGGTTGTAACAACTTCCGTCCAGTTGTAACTGGTGACGTCACAGCACACCTCTTGCCATGTTAACCCTCAACACACCACTCCTCCTCAACACACACTCCTCTCACCTTTCACCATCTCCACTCACGTCCACTCACTTTTTCACTCCACATACGACCCTTTCTCTCACTCCGTCTCTCATACTCACGCCGTCATCGCCGCTGCTCCACGATCCCCGACATCATCTTCCGCCGGCACCATCCTGGATCCAGACGTCGTCCACGCCGGCGACATGTTCTTGCGGCGACGCCATCTTGAGTATCGCGAAATCCCGCAATCCAGACAGATTTATTATTACCTCTCAGTGTCTTCGGGACAGCAGTGGTTTTATCTTTAAATTGGATTAATTTGTAATTTAATCTTTTCTAGATGTTTCTTGGCTTCGGATAGTGTTTGAGAATGATTTGGTACAATATTTGTGGTATGTCCTGATGAAGGGGTCACCTGAACCCCCCAAACACGTAGAACCACGTTAACACCTCTACAATTTCTGGAATTCTTCTTGCGGCAGAGCGGGGATGATCCTTCCTTCCAATCTAAGTATATAAGCACTGACAGTGTAGCAGGCATAGCCCGATGGGACTTGTAGTACACACAGCCCCGCAGACCGCCCAATGACCCCCGCACAGCCCCGACATATGCCTAATGACCCCCGCACAGCCCGGCAGACCGCCCAATGACCCCCCCCACACACACACAGGCCCATACACGCACACAGTCACCACCCACACACATACACAAGCACACAGTCACCGCCCACACACCGCCCACACTCTGCCCCCACTCTTCCCCCCTCCCGATCTGCAACGTTTCATCCACAGCAAAAACGCAGATCTTTTTTAGATCTGCGGTTTTGCTCCGGATATGCCCGACTTAATGCAAGTCAATGGGTGCAGAAACGCTGCAGATCCGCACAAAGAATTGACATGAACCCGCAGCGTTTCCACGCAGATTTTTCTGCAGCATGTGCACAGCGCTTTTCAATTTATTCACTTTCATGGTACTGTACAACGCAGCTTATTCTGCTGCGCACCCGCAGGGCCAAATCTACTGCAGAATCCGCAACGTGTGCACACACCCTTAGCATGCCTGTACTTAGCAATATTATAGTGAGAAGAACCCACTTAATTTGCGGTGTCTCCTGGAGCACAATCTGGGCACTATGTGCTGGGTAAGAAAATGGCAAATGTGTAATTTTCACTCTCCAACATCCACTGTGTGTTAATTTCCGGAAAGTGGCTGTGGAGTCAAAATATTCACTCCTCCTAAGGATTATAACCCTCAGTGAATTAATTAATAACATGGAATCACTTTATGGGGATTTCTACTATTCTGGTTTTCTGTTATTTAGTCATATTAGGGCTTCTGCATATGGTGTGTCCAATCTCATCTGGGATCTGTTCCTGCTGTCCAGCTGGAGTAATCTGCTCCCTACTTCAGCCAATTGGAAAGTACCACTCCCTACTAAAGCGCAAAGCACATGGCCGGAATCTGCCAGATACAGCGCTGTTCTCCTCTGGTTCAGTCCTCTGTGCTCAACTTGTGGCTTGTGTATTTATCCCCTGCTGTGACCGTGGCCCGTTTACTGACTACTCTTGTGTCTTCTGATTCTGTATTCTGTCCTTCTGGTTCTGACCCAGCTACCTGACTATTCTTCTTGCCATCTAACTCCACAGAATAGCAGGTAACACCATGGTCCAAGCCTAGGGGTCCCTGTGTAAGTCCAGATCCATGTAATGGTGTTAAAGGGCGATGAGCAAGGCAATCCTTCGGATATGGAAAGCAGAGAAGATAGAGCCATGCATGGTCATGGTGGACATCTTTTGAGCTGCCAGGTGACCATGAACAGTGCTCCCAATACATTGTGTCTGCAAACTATTCCAGCTAGATCTGCATTCAAATAGCTAAATGGCGCTCCTTCCCTTCTGAACACTGCCATGTGCCCAGACAGTAGTGTACAACCGTATGTAGGGTACAGTGCGAAGCTGGAAAATAATTTGTAAGATCCATCTGTTTTCTATTATCCTCTGTGAATAATTTATCACCACATAAAGTGACACACGTCAGATATTAATAATGGGGCCTGATTAGGAACACAAAACTGGGTGCGGGAAGAGGTTAAATCAGATGATTTTGGACACTACTGTAATCAAACACTGTGACTATAGACAATAACATCTACTGAAATGATCAAACTCCACAGTCTCCATCAGTAATAAATGAGTAACTAGTGGTGAAACCTCTCTGGGGTAATTAGAGTATGGGTCTCGGAGACTTCACAATCTAAACTATCGTAAGGGCCAATATTTTCTGTCAGATGAGATTCAAGAAGAAATATTACACATTTATAGAGAACTGTGTATAAGGCCGGTTTCACACGTCCTGATATTTCCGGTACCGGAGATGTCCATGTGTGTAATACTTGTGGCAGACATGTGACAACCATGTGCAGCATCAGTGCAATAAGCGCTGTTCCCCGGTGGCGGGTGCTGAAGACGCTCGGGGAGAATGATGAGAGTTATACAAAAGTCAGAATGATGACAGCTTTTGGGACTATTACTCCCATCAACCTACACCTGCTGCTAAGAACAGTGACAGCAGGAGCGGATGATGGGAGTATTCCTCACCCGCCGCCTGCGCTATAACTAAATAAATGAATGAAACAAATGGCGTGGGTTCCCCTGTATTTTCTATAACCAAAGAAAAAAATGAATGATGCTTTGAGAAAGAACAAGATACTGTTCGAAACGCGTTGCTTGTTACACACAACCATGTGATTCTCTTTTACTGGATCTTTTGGACTTGCTTTTATTCACAATAAATTGGAATTTTGGAAGCTGGATTTTTTTCCCTCTTTTTTGCTTATTTTCTATAACCAGTCTTTCAAAACTCACATCTGGGGGCTGCAACCCTCAGCTGTCAGCTTCAGCAAGGCTGGCTATCAAGACTAAAGGGGTCCCCACTCTGTTTTTTAATCATTTAAATAATTTTAAAAAAAAAAACAGCGTGGGGACCCCCCATTTTTGACAACCAGCCTTGCTAAAGCTGACAACTGGGGGCTGGTATTCTCAGGCTAGTAAGGGGCCATGGATATTGAACCCCCAGCCTAAAAATAACAGCCCGCAGCTGCCCAGAAAAGGCACATCTATTAGATGCTCCAATTCTGGCGCTTTGCCCGGCTTTTCTCACTTGCCCTGTAGTGACGGCAAGTGGGGTTCATATTTGTGGGGTTGATGTCACCCTTGTATTGTCAGGTGACATAAAAAAAAACTTTATTCTGGCTGTGTCTTTATTTACCATATAACTATAGAATTAGTAATGTATGGGTGTCTTAAAGACAGCGCTCCATTACGTGGGCTTAGTAATGGAGAGGCGTCTATAAGACCCCTATCCATTCCTAATCCTATAGTTATATGGTAAATAAAGACACAGCCAGAATAAAGTCTTTTATTAGAAATAAAACAAAACACAGGGCAAGTGTGAAGAGCCGGGCAGAGCGTTGGAATTGGCGCATCTAATAGGTGTGCCATTTTTGGGCAGCTGTGGGCTGGTTATTGTTTAACCCCTTCGGTGCCAATCCGACCAGTGACGCCTATGTGGCATCATAAATAGATCTCCCTCCTGTGGGTCGGGTGACCGGGTTCAATCAAAGGTCACCCGACCCGCCGTTACAGGGAGACCTAGACTCGGGGATACGATCACTCCTGGTGACTTTTTAGTCACCCCCCTCACATCTGATTGGAGCTAGCATCCATGTGACGCTAGCTGTCCAATCAGATATGGAGGGGCAGAGTAAAACGATGGCCTCAGCTTCATCCCGTTTGTGGAAGCTGAGGAGTGAGGTGACTGACAGCTGCCCTGCCCCGTGATCAGCGCCGCCGCCACTGACATACAATACACACCTGTTCTTCCCCACTGCCTGTTTCCATCCCCTCAACCTCCGCTAACTACACCCTGCACTCCTGATTAACCCCTGCCCCCCTGATCAACCCCTGCACCCCTGATTATCTCCCCTGCTGCTGCAGGCTCCTCAGCCCCTTCTTCCTGTGCCTGACAGCCCCCTCCTGGCCCCCCCGTGATCACCCGTCAGCCCCCGATTAACCCCTGCCCCCCTGATCAACCCCTGCACCCCTGATCATCTCCCCTGCTGCTGCAGGCTCCTCAGACCCTTCCTCCTGTGCCTGACAGCCCCCTCCTGGCCCCCCCCCCCGTGATCACCCCTCAGCCCCCGATTAACCCCTTCCCCCCTGATCAACCCCTGCCCCCATGATCAACCCCTGCTGCTACATATCCACTTCCATCTCATCAGCCCCTTTCTGCCCCCGGTGATCATCCCCCTGCTGCTGCAGCTCCCTCCTGCCCCCCCGCGCTCCTGACAGCTCCTTCCTGTCCCCCCACGTGCCTGACAGCCCCCTCCTGACAGCCCCCTCCTGATAGCCGCCTCCTGCAGTAAAGTTTCAACAAACACTCGCAAATACACACGTGCACTATAATAAAACTTTTTTTTACGCACGCACGCACGCACACACACATAATGTCCCGCTCATCCCAGTCATCAAGGGTCTACTCAATTGAGGAGTCATATGACATTATTGCCTCCGAAACTGATAGTGAGGGACATGACCCCACTTTTCTCTATTCCTCCCACTCTTCCTCCTCCAGCGACACAGACTTACCACCACCAAGATGTCACAGGACAAAAAATCGTCTGGAGCCCAGGGAGGAAGAGACGGAGGCCGGGGAAGGAGACCCACAGCCAAATGTGAGTTTCCCCCAACCTAGTGCTAGTCAGGCCCAACCTAGCACTAGTGCCCCCTCCTGGACCCCTGTCCCTGAGAATTTTGCTCCACGGATTCCTGATTTCATTCCCCAATCAGGAATCCAGTTTGAGACTGCCAACTTCAGGGAAATAGACTTTTTCAAAGTCTATTTCTCGGAGTCAATCGTCAGTCTCATGGTGGAGCAAACAAACTTGTATGCCCAGCAATTTTTGGCGGAACACCCAATTTTTTCATTCTCTACTTGGAGTCCCATTGACCCGGTAGAAATGATGAAATATTGGGTACTGGTCCTGAACATGGGGATTGTGAAGAAACCAGAAATTCGTTAATACTGGAGTACTGATATTTTATATCAAACTCCAGTATTTGGCATGGTTATGAGTCGCAGACGTTCTGAGGCGATTCCTAAATTTCTTCATTTTAGGGACAATACTCACAGCCTTCCCCGCGATGACCCAAATTTTGAAAGACTGTTCAAAATTTGGCCGGTCATCGAACACTTCAGCAACAAGTTTGCTGAAGTGTACATTCCCCAAAGGGAAATTTGTGTGGCTGAATCCCTCATCCACTTCAAAGGGAGGCTTCAGTTCTGTCAGTACCTGCCCAGCAAAAGGGCGAGGTACGGGATAAAACTCTACAAGCTGTGCGAGAGTACCTCAGGGTACACGCTCAGCTTTAGAGTTTACCAAGGGAAGGACACCAGGATCCAGCCCCCAGAATGTCCTCCTGCTCTGGGGGTGAGTGGGAAAATAGTGTGGGATTTGGGCCACCCTCTGCTTGATAAAGGTGGCCATCTGTACGTTGATAACTTTTATACAAGCATCGCACTCTTTCACTCCCTCTCTGCCAGAGCCACCGTCGCTTGCGGTACCGTGCGCAGAAGCCGGAGGGGTCTCCCTTTGTCACTAATTGAGCAGCCTCTCCCAAAGGGTGAGAGCTGAGCCCAATGTAGCGGCAACATGCTTGTGGTCAAGTTCAAAGACAAAAGAGAGGTCTTTCTCTTGAAATTCCATGGTCCCGGCACCACGGCCACCACCGTTCGAGGTACCGCAGACCAGGTCCACAAACCGGACTGTGCCCTGGGGTACACCAAACACATGCGGGGGAGTTGATCTTTCTGATAAAGTCCTCCAGCCCTATCGTGCCATGAGGAGCGCAAAAGTGTGGTATAAAAAACTGGCTGTGCACATCGTACAAACGGCACTGTATAACGCATGCGTGCTATCACGATGTGCAGGCCAGACCAACAACACCTTCCTTCAGTTCCAGGAGGCGGTGATAAAGGCCATGATTTTTGGAGAGGAGGACGGAGCGTGCCCCAGCACCCCTGGAACTCAAGTTTCCCGTGTGGTACCAGGACAACATGCTCCCACTAAGGGGAGAACAAAAATAAAGGTGCCGGGTGTGCTATAAAAGGGGGATAAGAAGGGAAACTCGTTTCCAATGTGAAACGTGTCCTGACAAACCTGGACTGTGTACGAATGAATGCTTCAGAATTCATCACACGTCCGGGGACTAAACACATCCTGACATTCCACTACAGAACTCACCCACACCAGGCTGACATACACTACACCACACACACCGACCTGACATACACTACACCACACACCACAACCTGACATACACTACACCACACACCAACCTGACATACACTACACCACACACCAACCTGACATACACTACACCACACACCAACCTGACATACACTACACCACACACCGACCTGACGTACACTACACCACACACCCAACCTGACATACACTACACCACACACCAACCTGACATACACTACACCACACACCGACCTGACATACACTACACCGACCTGACGTACACTACACCACACACCCAACCTGACATACACTACACCACACACCAACCTGACATACACTACACCACACACCAACCTGACATACACTACACCACACACCGACCTGACGTACACTACACCACACACCCAACCTGACGTACACTACACTACACACAGACCTGACATACACAACACCATACACACAGACCTGACATACACAACACCACACACACCAACCTGACGTACAATACATCACACACCGACCTGACATACACTACACCACACACAGACCTGACATACACACCACATACAGACCTGACATACACAACACCATACACACAGACCTGACATACACAACACCACACACACCAACCTGACGTACAATACATCACACACCGACCTGACATACACTACACCACACACAGACCTGACATACACACCACATACAGACCTGACATACACAACACCATACACACAGACCTGACATACACTACAACACACACAGACCTGACATACACTACACCACACACACCAACCTGACATACACTACACCACACACAGACCTGACATACACACCACATACAGACCTGACATACACAACACCATACACACAGACCTGACATACACAACACCACACACACCGACCTGACATACACTACACCACACACAGACCTGACATACACAACACCACACACCGACCTGACATACACAACACCATACACACAGACCTGACATACACAACACCACACACCAACCTGACATACACAACACCACACACACCAACCTGACATGCACTACACCACACACCCCAACCTGACGTACACTACACCACACACCGACCTGACATACACTACACCACACACACCATCCTGACGTACACTACACCACACACAGACTTGACATACACAACACCATTCACACCAACCGGACAAAGTGTGTCAGGTTGTTGTGTGAGGCGTAGTGTACGTCAGGTTGGTGTGTGTGGTGTAGTGTATGTCAGGTTGATGTGGGTGGTGTAATAAACACCACACACCAATCTGACATATACTACACTACACACACTAATCTGACGTACACTACATACTTTCCATACTCGACACGTTGTCCGCTAACGATTGGAACTAATTTTCCCTTCAAAAAGTCAAATGGCGCTCCTTCCCTTCCGAGCCCTGCCGTGCGCCCAAACAGTGGTTTATGACCACATATGAGGTATCGGTGTACTCAGGAGAAATTGCCCAACAAATTTTAGGATCCATTTTATCCTGTTGCCCATGTGAAAATGGAAAAATGAGGCTAAAAGAACATTTTTGTTGGAAAAATTAAAATGTCCATTTTTTCCTTCCACATTGCTTTAGTTCCTGTGAGGCACCTGAAGGGTTAATAATCTACTTGAATGTGGTTTTGAGCACCTTGAGGGGTGCAGTTTTTGGAATGGTGTCACTTTTGGGTGTTTTCTGTCATATTGACCCCTCAAAGTGACTTCAAATGTGAGGTGGTCATCACTAAGAAAAAATGGTGATGTAAAAATGAGAAATCGCTGGTCAACTATTAAACCTTATAACTTCCTAACAAAATTTTTTTTTTCCCAAAATTGTGCTGATGTAAAGTAAACATTTGGAAAATGTTATTTATTAACTATTTTATGTCACATAACTCTCTGGTTTAATAGAATAAAAATTCAAAATTTGAAAATTGTGAAACTTTCAAAATTTTCACCAAATATCCAATTTTTTCACAAATAACCGCAAAAATTATTGACCTAAATTTACCACTAACATGAAGCCCAATAGGTGATGAAAAAAATCTCAGAATCGCTAGGATCCGTTGAAGCGTTCCTGAGTTATTACCTCATACAGGGACACTGGTCAGAATTGCTAAAAAAAGGCCCGGTCATTAAGGTCAAAATAGGCTGGGTCAGACTTATATAAGTCAGTTCACATATGGTGTACCAAGATGGCGTCTGTGTCTTCAGACAACACCCTGGAAGAAATCCTTGGAATGCAGAAGCTGAGATACTGGATACCATATATGGAAGTGAAGCTGAAATGGACCTATCATAGACTGACACTGGCTACTCAGAAGATTGTGTGACACCCATTTTCTGTCACTTTGTCTTGAGAATAAACATCAGTTGTGTGCAAGCCTTTGCTGAGAAAGGAGTAGACATCTAACTCTGTGCTCGGTGTGACTCTTTAAGCGTGCACTCGGCCTATATTGGGTCAGGTACAAGCAATCATATAGATCTCGCTTTAAGGGATCACCCTCACACTAATCCCAGGGGGTAGGTGGATCCTCCAGGTTGTAAGTTATATAGAAAAGGGCTTTCAATGCCCAAAGTCATTTGAACAGTATTGGGTGGAGGAGAATGTTGTGTGTTGTGAGTTCATTTTTCCCTTCGTCACTGAGGTCTGGTGAACTCCCTATTCTGGTAAAGGAAGGTAATGAGCCTGATTATCAGGCACCTGAGCCTAATGAGGATGACTGGCTGAGTGGAGTCACGGACTGGATATAAGGCTGCCGACGCCCTTCTGCCCTGCGGGTGATTTCTCTGTGGACTTCTAGGACACCAGTCTGATTCCTGCTCCTCTAAAGCTAAGTTTTCTGCTTTGCCTGTTAGCATTTGTGTTTTGTTTTTGTTTGCCTTGCTTTTCTGGATTCTGCCATTCCCTGCTGGGGTGAGCTGAATCTCCTTTTGCCGGTTGCTCTGTCTTCAGAATATTCCTGAGTACTGACATAGCTTTTTTGAAGCCTAGCGTCTTCAGGGCCTTTTTCACTGTCAGTCTGTTGGCTCTTATTTTCATAGGGTTTTTCACGGATTGCAGACAGCAGCCTTCCTGTCCTTTCCTATCTAGTTAGCTTGGGCCCCGTCTTTGCTCAGTCTATCTTTCTGTCTGTGTTAGTGTTTTCATCTTGCTTCACCGTCATTATATGTTGGGGGCTGCCTATTGCTTTGGGGTCTGCTCTGGGGCAGTTTAGATTTCCCCTTTCTTTCTTTAGGCCTATTTAATTCTCCGGCTGTGATCGAGGGGTCTAGGGCATTGTAGGAACCCCCCACGGCTACTGTTAGTTGTTGTGGATAGGATCAGGGGTCTGCAATCCGATAGCTGCCAACCTCTCTGGTTTTCTGTACTTAGCTAGCATTTCTGTTTTTGCCTCCTACGGTGACTCAATCATAACAGTTGTGGTCTAGAGGCAAAATGGTGATCATGGTTTTACGGCCGGACTACACCACCGATAAAGCATCCACAGCCAGTGACTGAGAGGAATCTGTGACTTCTCTGCATTCAGTGGTTACTACTCACCTGGGTAGTCATATGTGGGAATCTCCTCTTTACACCACTCATCATCTCTCACATATGTCTCTGTAGTATTAATATGGGTCAGATCTTCACCCTGAAACACATATTGTAAAAGTCACAGACAGATGGAGAAGTCCCATCTATGATCAGCTCTAATCCTGCCATCTCCACCGCTCTCATTACACAAGTATAAAACATATAATACTGGTGGATAAAACAAGTCTGAGCACAAGACCTTCACAGCCGTCTACACATCATAGGGGGATCTCCTGACACCTTCTCTCCATCTACCTGATGATCCTGAGGAGCACTGGGATCTTCTTGGTTACAGTCCTGTGGGAGAAGAGGACGGGGACATCTCTCTGGTATTGTCCTCTTACTGGATAGATCTGGAGGAAACACATACAGGGACTGAATTCATTCTCTACATACAGATAATTATAGGCCGTGTGTATTTAGTCCTGTCTATTACCTGGAGATGTGAGGGGCTGGGGAATCTCCATTATGACGTTCTTGTACAGATCTCTGTGTCCTTCTAAATACTCCCACTCCTCCATGGAGAAATAGACAGCGACATCCTGACACCTTATAGGAACCTGACACATACAATGATACCGTCATCCCCCGATCCCTTCATAGTGTTACTGTATAATGTCCCAGCAGTGTCACCTCTCCAGTCAGCAGCTCAATCATCTTGTAGATGAGTTCTAGGATCTTGTGCTCATTGATGTCCTCATGGATCAGGGGGTGAGGTGGAGGCCCCTTGATTGGGCTCAGGGGTCTTCCCCATCCCTCAGACACAGGGTCCTGACAGCGATCACTAGAGGTCTTCTTCACCACTGTGTAATCCTGGTTATGGAGAGACACATTAATAAATCTCACTACAGACATTTCCAGAGTCCTCACCTCTCCAGTTCTGTCCATCTGTTATTCCCATAGATAAGAATGATGTAATGTGACGTCATCAGAATCTCTCACCTCTCCAGTGAGACGGAAGAGGATCTCTAGGGTGAGGTGTAACATCCTCTCCGCCATCTTGTCTCTGTCCATATCCATCCTTGATGGGTAAATCAGGAAAATTCACTTCTGTAGTAGATCTTCACTGAGAGGATCCGATATTGTAGAGACCTGAATGAGAAGAAGATGATCCGATGTAACATCATAAGAATCCGGTGTAATAATACAATTACTGGAGATAATAAGGGAAACATATGAGGAGATTTATTATCTTACAGGGTTTAGTTTTCTTCCCTGACATCTACTAATAAAACCTATATATTTAGGCCACAGACAACAAGCAGCTTCCTCCTCGGAGTCGGCAGCTGAACACGTTCCTCATAGACTCATCTTCCATAACGCTAATTCTCGTCTCATTACCGACACTGGAATCGGCATTAGCAATACTGCAGGAGAGATTCATTACACGCGACATGAGAAATAACTCCTTCATGATGAGGACGACATCTTCATCTTCTACTGCGGCTCTAGAGACAGACTTGGGCAGAGTCGGTCACTGCCTCCATCCCCACCGGCCGTCTATATGAAGGTTTCCCGTCTTCCCCGCACTGGAATCTTCTCTCACGTTAGATCTCAGCTCTGAGTCACACACAGAAGTTTGAAGCTTTTAGAAAAGATTTTTAGTTTCCACAAACACAACGGACAGAAATGATCTGATCCCAAAGTCTCCATGTACAGTGATTTATGGGGTTTATTTCTGGCCTTAGGCTTTCCTATATTACAAGAAAAACTCCAGAAAAAGCCGATATTAAAATGTTTCTAAAGAAAATTGGCTCCAACAATTCTTGCAAGAAGAAAGAAAATATACAAAAAGCAGAAGACACATTTTATAATTTTTAACATGTTGAACATTTATTAAAAAGAAATGAATCTTTTTGTGCCCCAGAACATAGATGTACACCGCAGGGACGGCACAGATGAGGCTTCAACAAAAACCCGGACAGTTTAACCACTTGCTGCTGTGAAAAGCAAACATGGCATCTAAGAAGGTGTGACAGAGTTTGGCTGAATGCTCGATAGTATGGGGCGGCCTAGTTACTGCGATACTTACCTGCCTACTAATGGTGTCTGGGCTGCAATGTATGAAGGTCTATTAGGTCGGGCCAGAGGCAGCGTCCAATAAGTTACCTTATAACGCCCCCATACACATTACACTAAAGTTCCATGAAAGCACTGATTTCGGGGGGTTTGGCCGACCATATAATGTATTTGGGGGCCTCCCGGCAGATGATGTCAGGGCAGAGAAGGATCTGACATCCTGAATTTCAGAGGATAATCTGTTTGTTCTTCCTGTAGATAATCCTCCTCTAGAGGAGTCTGGAGGCGACTCTCTCATACAGACCACAGGAAAGCTGGAATATTTGTGTGTATGGGGGAGTCGGGAGAGATCGCCGTCTGCCAAATGACCGTTCAGCCAACTCTGATCTCATGTGTGTGGGGCCGTTAGTATTACACTGGCAGGCAGTGATGATACACGGCACTACAGCAGTACAGGGCATCACCGGAGCCATCAGAGGCTTGTATGTTGTATGATCGCACTGATCAGAGGGGTTTAAAAAAGGTTTAAAGTGAAAAAAAATCACAGTTTCAGCAACAAGAAATATCCATCACTATATGGAAAGCAGAGTCACTGCACAATGTTAGTTACATCACGTCCATAACTACTTTATTATACTCGATCATCCAAAAAGCAACAGGAAGCCATGTCTAAAATATAGCAATCTTTATTGAAATATAGTTAAAAAAGTTTTATGTAAAACTGACAATACGGGTATTAAAAGTGCGGGCACTACAAAAAATCACCACATCAAGAGGAAAACCGCACAAAAACATCCAAAATTTACATATGCAAAAAATGCTTGAATGGTTGCAAAATAAACAAGTGTTTATACATGGGACTTGTGACTTATTTCAATAAATTCCAGTGCATCTCAAAACAAATTTTTTATAAGTCAAAAAACTGCAAATGTGCAAAAATATAAAAAGGATTGAAGCATTGTATAATCAGCATATGAGTGTCTTTAAAAATGTGACAAAATAAGCAATCCAAAAGTATGCAGATTTGCATGAATGAGAATATACAATTAGGGGATCATATAGCCAGTGTGTGCCTGTGCAAAGCAAGGCAGCAAAAAAACCCTAAGAAGCATTTCCAAGCAGAAGGTAAGTATAAAATAAGACAATATGATCAGTGCATTTTACCTCAGGGTGCGGGCAGGAGGACCCCGACGCGCGTTTCGTGGCAGCTTTATCAAGGCACCCTCAATAAAGGAGTGGTTTTGCAGATGGGGACCACAGACCACATCTCAGTACCAATGCTTTCTGGCTGATGTTTTGGTCACTTTTGAATGTTGACTGTGCTTTCATACTCGTGGTAACATGAGACAGACTCTACAACCCACACAAGTGGCTCAGGTAGTGCAGCTCATCCAGGATGGCACATCAATGCGAGCTGTGGCAAGAAGGTTTGCTGTGTCTGTCAGCGTAGTGTCCAGAGGCTGGAGGCGCTACCAGGAGACAGGCCAGTACACTAGGAGATGTGGAGGGGGTCGTATGAAGGCATCAACCCAGCAGCAGGACCGCTACCTCCACCTTTGTGCAAGGAGGAACAGCAGCAGCACTGCCAGAGCCCTGCAAAATGATCTCCAGCAGGCCACAAATGTGCATGTGTCTGCACAAACGGTTAGAAACTGACTCCATGAGGATGGTCTGAGGTCACGACGTCCACAGATGGGGGTTGTGCTTACAGTTCAACACCGTACAGGACGCTTGGCATTTGCCACAGAACACCAGGATTGGCAAATTCACCACAGGCGCCCTGTGCTCTTCACAGATGGAAGCAGGTTCACACTGAGCACATGTGACAGCCGTGACAGAGTCTGGAGACGCCGTGGAGAGCGATCTGCTGCCTGCAACATCCTTCAGCATGACCGGTTTGGCAGTGGTCAGTAATGGTGCGGGGTGGCATTTCTTTGGGGGCCGCACGATGTTGGGCTGTGAGCACAACCCCCATGGAGACACAATTGTGCCTTTACCTGGAGATAAATTCCCAGTGGGGGCAATTTCCAAAATGCAATAACTTAAGTGGGGAATTCAGCTCTTTTCACACTTAAGGGATCTGTATATGGAGTCTACAAACTACAGTGGGGGAAATAAGGATTTGTTACGCTGCCAATTTTGGGGCTAAAGTCACATTTTTGTGAGGAAATAAAGTAAAATTGTCATTTTTTCCTTCCACATTGCTTATATTCCTCTCACACTGTCCGAATTCAGATATTGTCCTGTCAGAAAGGAGAATACAGGGTGCAAAAGGGTTAATAGGACTCACGGGAGGAACCGGCCCAGAAAGCAGAAGATCCAGGAGTGTCCGCCACATATATGACTGCTCTGTGCACACAGGACCTGTGATGAGGTCACAGGAGGGGAGGAGTCAGGGGTCACATGATCAGGGGCCTCAGTGTGTGCAGGACTCAGTGTGCTGGAGCGCTCCCGATAATCAGCTGCGTGTGTCGCGCTGTGTGATAGTCACAGCACCTGCATGGAGGGCGACACATGCAGCTGATTATCGGGAGCGCTCCAGGGATCCGGGGTCCCGATGCAGCTATTCGGTAAGTGATATTAGCCAATAACAACTTCTCCGACGATATTCGCTCATCTCTAGTAATAACAGCTCAAAGAAATTCACCGAACTTTTCATTAAGTTTAATAGTAAGACCCTATTAAATATTGAGCACCAGCGGGACGAAGCATTGACAGCGGCATGTAAAAGTGTAGGCGCCCCTGGTCAAAATGACCGTTATTGTGAGCAGTAGTAAGATGAAGATGAAATGATCTCTAAAAGGCCGAACCTCTAAGATGACACATGGCCTTTGTATTTTAGGCAAAAATAATAAAATATTTATATATAGACTATTTTACAATTTCATAATTGCAAAAAGGAAAAAGGGGCGATGCAAAACTTTGGGCACCCTGGGAGATTTGTGTACTGAGATAATTTTGATCAAGATTTTACATCTTAATTAGCTTGTTAGGGTTATGGTGAGATCACATGGTGACCAGGAGCTACAGTCTGAGGAAAGGGCTAAAAAGCCTTCACTAGACCCCTGTACAGCTGTATAATGAGGTCCAGGCTTTATAGTGAAGGGACAGGAGTGAGGGCCTGTTCCCAGGAGCTACAGTCTGAGGAAAGGGCTAAAAAGCCTTCACTAGACCCCTGTGCAGCTGTATAATGAGGGCCAAGCTTTATAGTGAAGGGACAAGAGTGAGGGCCTGTGCCCAGGAGCTACAGTCTGAGGAAAGGGCTAAAAAGCCTTCACTAGACCCCTGTACAGCTGTATAATGAGGGCCAAGCTTTATAGTGAAGGGACAAGAGTGAGGGCCTGATCCCAGGAGCTACAGTCTGAGGAAAGGGCTAAAAAGCCTTCACTAGACCCCTGTACAGCTGTATAATGAGGCCAGGCTTTATAGTGAAGGGACAGGAGTGAGGGCCTGTGCCCAGGAGCTACAGTCTGAGGAAAGGGCTAAAAAGCCTTCACTAGACCCCTGTACAGCTGTATAATGAGTCCCAGGCTTTATAGTGAAGGGACAGGAGTGAGGGCCTGTGCCCAGGAGCTACAGACTGAGGAAAGGGCTAAAATGCCTTCACTAGACCCCTGTACAGCTGTATAATGAGGCCCAGGCTTTATAGTGAAGGGACAGGAGTGAGGGCCTGTGCCCAGGAGCTACAGTCTGAGGAAAGGGCTAAAAAGCCTTCACTAGACCCCTGTACAGCTGTATAATGAGGCCCAGGCTTTATAGTGAAGGGACAGGAGTGAGGGCCTGTTCCCAGGAGCTACAGTCTGAGGAAAGGGCTAAAAAGCCTTCACTAGACCCCTGTGCAGCTGTATAATGAGGGCCAAGCTTTATAGTGAAGGGACAAGAGTGAGGGCCTGTGCCCAGGAGCTACAGTCTGAGGAAAGGGCTAAAAAGCCTTCACTAGACCCCTGTACAGCTGTATAATGAGGGCCAAGCTTTATAGTGAAGGGACAAGAGTGAGGGCCTGATCCCAGGAGCTACAGTCTGAGGAAAGGGCTAAAAAGCCTTCACTAGACCCCTGTACAGCTGTATAATGAGGCCAGGCTTTATAGTGAAGGGACAGGAGTGAGGGCCTGTGCCCAGGAGCTACAGTCTGAGGAAAGGGCTAAAAAGCCTTCACTAGACCCCTGTACAGCTGTATAATGAGGCCCAGGCTTTATAGTGAAGAGACAGGAGTGAGGGCCTGTGCCCAGGAGCTACAGTCTGAGGAAAGGGCTAAAAAGCCTTCACTAGACCCCTGTACAGCTGTATAATGAGTCCCAGGCTTTATAGTGAAGGGACAGGAGTGAGGGCCTGTGCCCAGGAGCTACAGACTGAGGAAAGGGCTAAAATGCCTTCACTAGACCCCTGTACAGCTGTATAATGAGGCCCAGGCTTTATAGTGAAGGGACAGGAGTGAGGGCCTGTGCCCAGGAGCTACAGTCTGAGGAAAGGGCTAAAAAGCCTTCACTAGACCCCTGTACAGCTGTATAATGAGGCCCAGGCTTTATAGTGAAGGGACAGGAGTGAGGGCCTGATCCCAGGAGCTACAGTCTGAGGAAAGGGCTAAAAAGCCTTCACTAGACCCCTGTACAGCTGTATAATGAGGCCAGGCTTTATAGTGAAGGGACAGGAGTGAGGGCCTGTGCCCAGGAGCTACAGTCTGAGGAAAGGGCTAAAAAGCCTTCACTAGACCCCTGTACAGCTGTATAATGAGGCCCAGGCTTTATAGGGAAGGGACAGGAGTGAGAAAAGTGGGGAAAGGAGGAAGAAGAGCCGGACTGCCCATCACTAACCTGCAGAGCCGCACTCCACATATATGGCTGCTCTGTGCACAGGACCTGTGATGAGGTCACAGGAGGGGAGGAGTCAGGGGTCACATGATCTCCGGAGTGCAGACCTCCATGGAGCCTTCTCCTCAGTGACATTCCCGCCATTATTCGCCCCTCACTACTGGCACAATTACCCCGCGCCGCCTTCTCTACACAGTGTTATGTGTGGAATGTAACGTGTGGTTTCTCTGGAGGGAAATAGACCCCACACAGGAGGGAATTCTCACCAGTTACCGGCCGTCTACTATATGGCGGCATATGATTGTGCTATCGACTCCACACCAGGAGCTAAAATGCCCAAATCTCTAATGTAACCGCTATAAGAGAAGATATAACAAATTTCCCCTAAACTCACACAGCGGAGGAGGCCTCACTTGGAGCAATGTGACTCGCGCACAGAAAATCTATTCCCGGTTCTGTGATTAAGTTATCGGCCGACAGGAAGAAGAAAGGTCTGAATTACAGCCCAGACTGGAGGAGAAACTGCAGGAGTTAGAATTGGCCAATCAGCGCTCTTCACCCCTATACTTATCTACACAAATACAAGATATGAAATGACAATTAGACGCCATTCTCACCACCAGAACGGAGAGGCGCTAACTTGGAGTAAAGCCGCGTTTTATCACCATGCCAATAAGCCTAATAAGATGCCGCTCGTAAGCTCAGAATGAGAGAGTCACTGCATATAATCTCCTCTATAAAAGACCCTAAGGGTCAGCTCTCAGCCCACCCCGATGTCATGTATAGCACTTATAATGAATACCCCCAGAGTTTGTATTCGCCCCACAATCACCCCCCCCCCACTACTGGAGTCATTCCTTCACACACTACATCTACCTAACCTGACTGAGTCCGCGGCACAACAACTCCATTTACACATCTCTGAGGAGGAAATAGTTTCATCAATCAAAAACTAAAAAGAGGAAAGGCCCCGGGGCCGGATGGTCTTACAGCAATATATTATAAAAAATGCAGCGATGTGCTGACACCACATATAAAAACCTCTGTAATTCACTACTAAATGGCTCACAGCTGCCCCCTGAGCTCTACGTGGCGCATGTAACCGTAATCCCTAATCCTAAGAAAGATCATCTCACCACAAATTATAGACCTATATCCCTCTTATACATTGACTTCAAAATCTTTACATCCATTGTGACAGGATCAATAAAATCCTCCCTCACCTCATCCATCGGGATCAGGTTGGTTTTATACCAGCGCGACAGGCCCCAGATAATATTAGGAGAGCGTTAAATATTATTCATACAACTAACCTACAGCGAAAGCGACTTCTCCTGCTTGCATTAGATATTGAGATGGCTTTCGATTCGGCGTCCTGGACGTATCTCTTTACGGTTCTATCAGAAGTCGGATTCTCCCCTAAACTTATAAAGTGCCTCCAATTGTTATATGATAGCCCTATCGCTTATGTAAAACTCCCGTCACCACATCCCCCTCCAATTAATATTCAGAGGGTACCAGGCAGGGCTGTCCTCTATCTCCGGCTCTTTTTGCACTTGTAATGGAACCCATTGTGGAAGCAATAAGGAGAGATCAGAATATCCTGGGCCCTGAGAATATGGGAGACCAATATAAAGTCAGCCTCTTTGCGGATGATCTCCTGCTAACATTAATACGTCCCCACACTACACTCCCTCACTTGTTTTCCCTCCTTCACGAATTTGAGAAGATCTCAGGGTTAAAGATTAACATTGATAAATCCGAAGCATTATTTGTAAATTTTCCTAAGAGCAAACTAATATAGCCTCCCATTTTGGGTTTATACACAAAGAACATTATCTAACATATCTGGGTATCAACTTAACAGCCAACAGGTCACCTCTGTTTAGGTGGAATTACTCTCCACTGATCCAAAACTTCCAGAGGGACCTGGATAGATGGGCTTCCTCAAAGTTATCCTGGCTCGGCAGAACACATGCACTAAAAATGGTGTCACTGCCTCGCTTCTTATATCTATTTAGGTCCCTCCCAATTATGGTACCAGCCAGAACGATCACTCAGTTACACTCTGTGATGTCTAAGTTTCTTTGGCTAGGAAAACAACCCAGAATTGTGCAAAAACTTATGTTCCGTCACAGAAAAGAAGGGGGTTTATCCCTCCCTAATTTTACACTTTATTACAAGTCGGCACAGATTGCTCCATTAATAAGTGCGTGTTCATATCCCAATAGTCCGAGATGGGTTATTCTGGAATCATTTCTCTCCAAACCATTCTCTTTATCAGGCCTAATGTGGACCACAGACCGACTTCCACGGGGGTTAATGAATGTGGCTCCTTTTACAGTCCACTCGTTGCTTCTTTGGAGGAAAGTTTAAATATAACTTACAATCAAGCCCTTCTCCCCTGACAGCTATATTACAAAACCCCATGTTCCCGCCAGGCCTTGAGACACAAATGTTTTCTTGGTGGAAGCTGAAAGGTATTCATATACTTCAACATTTGTGTTCCCCATTTAATATCTTACTTGACAGACAGGAATTTGTTCAAAAATTTGAACCTCCAGTTAGGGAGGTAATGCGACTGAACCAGATCTTCCACTTTGCAAAGCAGATCCTCCCGAGCGGTACTACTCTCAGGGCAATGAGTTTTGAAAATAAATGTCTAAATGACCCTTTGGGCAGGGGAACGATCTCATTGATCTACTATGCTATAAATTCTCCACAAAATGATAAAAAATTGAAGTATATGTTCCAGTGGGAGGAGGATCTGAGGTTTGAACAGTCAATTGATGAATGGTATCGTAGCTGTGACACCCTATCAGAAGGTAGTCACCAGACTTCCCTTGTGGAGACCTCCTTAAAACTATTGCACAGAGTCTATTATGTACAGGAAAAAATTCACAGCATTTTTCCTAAAATCTCGGGAGACTGTTTTGGGGCTGTGGAATATCTGGTGACATGAGACATATTTGATGGTCTTGTACGGTGGTTTCTGAGCTTTGGGAGAAGGTGAAGTGTCTGATAGCACAGATGTATGGTGGACCGGTTGTTCTGGAATCTTCTACCCTTTTACTGGGAACCAGGCCTTCCCGGCTTCCAGAAAGCTTTCAGAAGCTAGTAAACTACTTATGTATGGCCACTAAAATCCACATTGCGGCAAAGTGGAAGTCGCCCTCCCTGCCAATATCTATGGTGAAACAGAAGATGAACGACATTATGTTACTCTCATTTGTGGCCCCAGCGTTTCTCGTAGAATAAATCCCTTTCTCACACAGTCCTGTAGTAATGACTTTGTTCTCACGTTTTGTAGGAGGGTTCGTCTGACTCCATCTTATGTTATCAGTATAAGTGCGAGAGATGAGAGACCGACGACCGCAGTTTTACCGTGTGTGTCCGGCGTCAGTTCTACAGGGTGAGATATGTGGGGTCTGTGACCGAAGCTGGGGGTATATGGATGTATACAGCATACACAGAGGGGTCTGTGACCGAAGCTGGGGTTATACGGGTGTATACAGCATACACAGAGGGGTCTGTGACCGAAGCTGGGGGTATACAGGTGTATACAGCATACACAGAGGGGTCTGCGACCAAAGCTGGGAGTACACAGAGGGGTCCACACAAACGCAGCTCCGCTCCGTACACCTCGTACACACACAGCGCTGCTCGGTACATCTCGTACACACACGGCTCCACAACTCCGTACACCTCGCGCACACGCGGCTCCACCACTCCGTACACCTCGCGCACACGCGGCTCCGCTCCGTACACCACGCGCACACGCGGCTCCGCTCCATACACCTCGCACACACAGAGCTCCGCTCCATACACCTCGCACACACAGAGCTCCGCTCCGTATACCTCGCACACACAGAGCTCCGCTCCGTACACCTCGTACACACAGAGCTCCGCTCTGTTCATCTCGTACACATACGGCTCCGCTCCGTTCACCTCGTACACACGCGGCTCCGCTCCGTACACCTCGTACACACGCGGCTTCGCTCCGTACACCTCGTACACACGCGACTCCGCTCCGTACACCTCGTACACACGCGGCTCCGCTCCGTACACCTCGTACACACGCGGCTCCACTCCGTACACCTCGTACACACGCGGCTCCGCTCCGTACACCTCGTACACAGATGGCTCTGCTCCGTACACCTCGTACACACATGGCTCCACTCCGTACACCTCGTACACACGCGGCTCCGCTCCGTACACCTCGTACACACACGGCTCCGTGTCGTACACCTCGTACACACACGGCTCCGCTCCGTACACACACGCGGCTCCGCTCCGTACACCTCGTACACACGCGGCTCCGCTCCGTACACCTCGTACACACACGGCTCCGCGCCGTACACCTCGTACACACGCGGCTCCGCTCCGTACACACACAGCTCAGCTCCGTACACCTCGTACACACGCGGCTCCGCTCCGTACACCTCGTACACACGCGGCTCCGCTCCGTACACCTCGTACACACGCGGCTCCGCTCCGTACACCTCGTACACACGCGGCTCCGCTCCGTACACCTCGTACACACGCGACTCCGCTCCGTACACCTCGTACACACGCGGCTCCGCTCCGTACACCTCGTACACACACGGCTCCGTGCCGTACACCTCGTACACACGCGGCTCCGCTCCGTACACACACAGCTCAGCTCTGTACACCTCGTACACACGCGGCTCCGCTCCGTACACCTCGTACACACACGGCTCCGCTCCGTACACCTCGTACACACGCGGCTCCACTCTGTACACCTCGTACACACGCGGCTCCGCTCCGTACACCTCGTACACACGCGACTCCGCTCCGTACACCTCGTACACACGCGGCTCCGCTCCGTACACCTCGTACACGCGCGGCTCTGCTCCGTACACCTCGTACACACGCGGCTCCGCTCCGTACACCTCGTACACACGCGGCTCCGCTCCGTACACCTCGTACACACGCGGCTCCGCTCCGTACACCTCGTACACACACAGCTCCGCTCCGTACACCTCGTACACACGCGGCTCCGCTCCGTACACCTCGTACACACGCGGCTCCACTCCGTACACCTCGTACACACACAGCTCCGCTCCATACACCCTGTAAACCCCTCCTGACCTCACACAGAAACTTCCCCTCATCCGGCACCATGACAACCAGCACAGCAGAGTCCTGCACACACTGAGGCCCCTGATCATGTGACCCCCTGACTCCTCCCCTCCTGTGACCTCATCACAGGTCCTGTGTGCACAGAGCAGCCATATATGTGGCAGATGCTCCTGGACCTTCTGCTTTCTGGGCCGGTTCCTCCTGTGAGTCCTATTAACCCTTTCGCCCCCTGTGTTATTCTTTCCTTAGTTTACCTGTCTCTGTGTTTCGGGTCGTTGTTCTGTTCGAAGACCCAGTCTCCACTCATCTTCAATGCTGTTACTGAGAGAAGGAGGTTGTTGGCCAAAATCTCCCGGTACATGACCCCATCCATCCTTTCTTCAATACGTTGCAGTTGTCCTGTCCCCTTTACAGAAAAGCCCCCCCAAAGTATGATGTTTCCCCCACTGTGTTCTTGGGGTTGTACCCATATATTACATATAGATGGAAGATTCCAGTGCGGGGAAGACGGGAAACATTCATATAGACGGCCGGTGGGGATGGAGGCAGTGACCGACTCTGGCCACATCTGTCTCTAGAGCCGCAGTAGAAGATGAAGATGTCGTCCTCATCATGAAGGAGTTATTTCTCATGTCGCGTGTAATGAATCTCTCCTGCAGTATTGCTAATGCCGATTCCAGTGTCGGTAATGAGACGAGAATTAGCGTTATGGAAGATGAGTCTATGAGGAACGTGTTCAGCTGCCGACTCCGAGGAGGAAACTGCTTGTTGTCTGTGGCCTAAATATATAGGTTTTATTAGTAGATGTCAGGGGAGAAAACTAAACCCTGTAAGATAATAAATCTCCTCATATGTTTCCCTTATTATCTCCAGTAATTGTATTATTACACAGGATTCTTATGATGTTACATCGGATCATCTTCTTCTCATTCAGGTGTCTACAATATCGGATCCTCTCAGTGAAGATCTTCTACAGAAGAGAATTTTCCTGATTTACCCATCAAGGATGGATATGGACAGAGACAAGATGGCGGAGAGGATGTTACACCTCACCCTAGAGATCCTCTCCCGTCTCACTGGAGAGGTGAGAGATTCTGATGACGTCATGGATCGCCCTCACCCAGGGCCGTGGGGTACTCGGTACCGGGCCCGTTGATCTCAATGGGAGTTGTCACGGTAGCTGTGACCCGGTCCGTGGCCCTGGGCATCCATTGTAAAAGGGGGATGATTGCAAGTACTTGTGGATAATGATTAAAGTTTATGAGTGGATGATGTTGGTTGCATGGGGCTGCATGTGCATGCTGGAGGGGGGGTCTGCCTGGGGAGGTGGTGATGTTGCTTGCATGGGGCTGGATGCTGGAGGGGGGGTCTGCCTGGGGAGAAGGGGGTGATGTTGCTTGCATGGGGCTGCATGCGCATGCTGGAGGGGGGTATGCCTGGGGAGAAGGGGGTGATGTTGCTTGCATGGAGCTGCGTGTGCATGCTGAAGGGGGGGGTCCGCCTCGGGAGAAGGGGGTAATGTTGCTTGCATGGGGCTGCATGTTCATGCTGGAGAGGGAGGTCTGCCTGGGGTGAAGGGGGTGATGTTGGTTGCATGGGGGTGAATGCTGGAGGGGGGTCTGCCTGGGGAGCAGGGGGTGATGCTTGCATGGGGCTGCATGTGCATGCTTGAGGGGGTCTGCCTGGTGAGAAGGGGGTGATGTTGCTGGAGGACGGTTCTGCCTGGGGAGAAGGGGGTGATGTTGCTTGCATGGGGCTGCAATCTGGAGGTGGGTCTGCCTGGGGAGAAGGGGTTGATGTTGGTTGCATGGGGCTGCATGTGCATGCTGGAGGGGGGGTCTGCCTGGGGAGGTGGTGATGTTGCTTGCATGGGGCTGGATGCTGGAGGGGGGGTCTGCCTGGGGAGAAGGGGGTGATGTTGCTTGCATGGGGCTGCATGCACATGCTGGAGGGGGGTCTACCTGGGGAGAAGGGGGTAATATTGCTTGCATGGGACTGCGTGCTAGGAGTCTACCTAGGGAAGGAAGTGCGCTACCGCTCTCCCTGCCGGGGGCGCTGTCACTGTAACCAAGGTCGCACCTTTAAAAGATTCTGTAATGCTGTAGATAAGCCCCGGATGTAACCTGAAAGATAAGAAAAACAAGTTATATTATACTCACCGGGGGCGGTTAGTGTCGCTGTCCAGTCCGGGTCCTCCCATCTTCATGTGATGACGTTCCCCTTCTTCCCCCTGTTGAGGGCAGAGTAAATTACTGCAGTGCGCTGGGAAAGGTCAGAGGGGGCCTGCGCTGCTGCAGAAGGAAGAAGGAGGACGGCATCACATGAAGATGGGAGGACCCGGACCGAACCGCAACACCCATCGGACCGGATCCCGGGGTGAGTATAATCTGACTCTTTTTTTCTTATCTTTCAGGTTACATCCGGGGCTCATCTACAGCATTACAGAATGCATTACAGAATGTTGTAGATAAGCCCCTAATGGCGGTGGCCGCAGCTTATTGGCCAAAAATGGGAGCACAGATTCCCTTTAAACTAAGGACCCCCTGTTTTGGTAACTGTGACATGGTAGTGGGCTTCATACAGGCTTATCAGAATGTAAAGTAATAACCTCATGTTCAGGTTGTACATTGTTGCTGATGGGCATTAGATCACGGTGTGAATATTGGGAGGGGCGGCCATGGCTTTTTGTACAATTTAGGCAGGATTTTTCTTATATAAATTTCTTTGTTTTCTTCTAGGTGTTGTGGGTTTCCTCTGTCTTTTTTCACCGTGCCCTCCACAGTAGTGACCTCTTTGGATGGCAATTCATCATTTGCCATATCTCCACCAAGTGGAGTGCTGGTGCCTCCACCATCCGTGTTCTGCCAAAATTGGTGTGACCCAGCACCCCTCCGATGTCAGATAGATGAGTCTAAGATCTCTGAAGTTCCCGTCCCCTCTTTCCACTTCTCGTGGCTGTTGGTCCTGTGGGGGTCTACCACCTTTTCATTTCCTTTGTCCAATATTTATTTCTCACCTTTACCTTATCTGCTGTACGTACTGTCATGCTTCTCTCTATTTTTTCGGGGCTTTGTTTTATGGGGTTTTTTTGGGTCATCCTAGGACTTGTTATATATGGCACAGGGCCCACCTAGGTCCCTGATAAAATTTGGTCACCAAGGAGGATAGCAGGCCCAGGCTAAGCCACAGAAAACCAGAGAGGTTGGCAACTTAGCGGATGCAAACCCCTGATCCTGTCCACACAACTAGCAGTAGCCGTGGAGCATACCTACGATGATCCTAGACGCCTCGGCACAGCCGGAGAGCTAACTAAGCCTAAAGCAAGAAAGGGGAAATCTAAACTGCCCCGGAGAAGACCTCAAAGGAATAGCTAGCCCCCAAACATATACTGTCGGTGAGACAAGATGAAAACACAAACGCAGGCAGAAAAATAGACTGAGCAAACGATGGGGCCCACACTGACAGGACAGGAAAGGAAAGACACTGTCTGCAATCACGCAAAAAACCCTGCAAAAATCCAACACGTCTGATGCACAAAAACACTGAAGTCGCACAACGTCGCCCCCACTAGATCAGCACTCTGGTATATTCTGAAAGCAAAGCAAAAAGAGACCAATATAAAAGGGGACAAAACAAACTGGCACGTGCAGTAACATATGGGCGGTGATACAGCCCCAGGCAGAGCTAGCTGACCCGCATAAAGCAGAGATAAACAAAACCAGATCAAATGCAAACAGAATAGCAAATGAACCACTTAGCTGAACATGCAGGGAAAGAGCAGGAGACATCAGACCTCAGGAGGCACAGGAAGAAAATCACCAGCAGGGATAGAGGGAGTCAGCTGTCTTAAATCCTAATCAGAAACCCCAGATCTCCAATCGTCTTCCTCATTATCAGGTGGCAAGCCTCTGTCAATCAGATCAGCTCCACTACCTCCAATAACCACCAGAGGGAGCCCAGAAAGAGAACTCTCAATCTGACCCGCTCCACTATCTTCAGTAATCACCAGAGAGAGAATTCACAACAGTACCCCCCCCTTGAGGAGGAGTCACCGAACCCTCAACCACGCCACCAGGCCGGTCAGGATGGGCCCGGTGAAAAGCACGAACCAATCTTTCGGCATGAATGTCAGAAGCAGAGACCCAAGAATTATCCTCCTGGCCATAACCCTTCCATTTGACCAGGTACTGGAGTCTCCGTCTAGCAAACGAGAATCCAATATTTTTTCTACCTCATACTCCAAATTACCTTTAACCAATACAGGGTCAGGAGGTGCCTTCATTGGAACTACTGGCTCTACAAACCTTTTCAACAAGGATTTATGGAACACGTTATGAATCTTAAACGTAACTGGAAGAGCCAAACGGGATTAAGGATTTCCAAAATCTTATAAGGTCCAATGAATCTTGATTTGAATTTTGGAGACGCAACCTTCATAGGAATATTCTTTGAAGACAACCAAACCATATCACCCACTTTAAACCTGGGACCAATGGTCCTATGCCGGTTGGAAAACTGTTGGCATTTTTCTTGAGAGTGGGACAACTTATCCACCACTTGGTCCAAAATCTGCTGCATTCTCTCTACCACAGAATCCACACTTGGCCGAAGATTCCACCTGCCCTGAAGAAAATCGAGGCTGAAACCCAAAGTTACAGAAAAAGGGCGACATCAAAGTGGCAGAACTAGCCCTATTGTTTAGCGCAAATTTGGCCAAGGGCAAAACTGAGACCCAGTCATCCTGATCAGCAGATAGGAAACATCTCAAATAGGATTCTAAAGTCTGGTTTGTTCTCTCAGTTTGCCCATTGGTCTGAGGATAAAATGCAGAGGAGAAAGATAACTGAATTCCCAGTTTGGAACAAAAAGCTCTCCAAAATCTGGAAACAAACTGGACTCCTCTGTCCGACACAATGTTCTCAGAAATCCCGTGCAACCAAACCCACCTGTTGTAAAAACAAGGGCACCAACTCAGAAGAAGATGGCAACTTTGGGAGTGGTACAAGATGGACCATCTTAGAAAATCTATCACAGATGACCCAGATAACAGTCATTCTCTGAGAGACAGGAAGATTAGAAATAAAATCCATTGAGGTATGAGTCCATGGCCTCCTGGGCACCGGCAGGGGCATCAACAACCCACTAGAACGAGAACAGGGCTTGGACCGAGAACTAGTCCCACAGGACTGCACAAAAATTCCTGACATCACGAGATAAGGCAGGTCACCAAAAAGACCGACTCACCAAATCTCTGGTACCAAAAATACCTGGATGACCAGCCAATGCGGAGCAATGAATTTCAGACATTACGCTTTTCCTCCACAGGTCAGGAACATACAATTTCCCCATAGAGCAACGTTCAGGTTTGTCCTCCTGAAATTCCTCCAGGGCACGTCTCAAATCGGGTGAGATGGTGGAAAGAACTACACCCTCATTTAGAATGGTAGTAGGCTTGGTCACATCAAAAGAATCTGCAAAGAAACTCCTAGAAAGGTCGTCCGCCTTAACATTCATAGTACCCGGAAGAAAAAAGACCACAAAATTAAAACGCGTGAAAAACAAGGCCCACCTAGCCTGTCTAGGATTCAAGTGTTTGGCTGATTCAAGATAAATCAAATTCTTGTGGTCAGTGAGGACCACAACTTGATGTCTCGCTCCCTCCACCCAATGTCTCCACTCTTGAAATGCCCATTTCATGGCCAACAATTCCCGATTCCCCACGTCATAGTTATGTTCAGATGGGGAGAATTTTTGAGAAAAGAAGGCACAGGGATTCATCTTAGAAGTCACCGGATCTCTTTGGGACAAAACGGCTCCTGCACCAATCTCAGAAGCATCTACCTCCACCTGAAATGGGAGTGAGGCATCAGGTTGCCGTAGAACCGGAGCCGAAGTGAATCTCCGCTTAAGCTTCTGAAATGCCAAAACTGCCTCTGGAGACCAATTCACCACATCAGCGCCCTTTTTAGTCAAATCAGTCAGTGGTTTAACAATACCAGAAAAAATACTTATAAATTTACGGTAGAAATTAGCAAAACCCAAAAACTTCAGGAGAGCCTTCAAAGAAGTAGGCTGAACCCAATCATAAATGGCCTGTATCTTGGCCGGGTCCATTTCAATAGCCGACGGGTACAAAATGAATCCCAAAAATGAAATCCTCTGTACACCAAAGAGGCACTTCGATCCCTTAACATACAGAGAATTTTCCCTCAAAACCGGAACACCATCAGGTCATGTTCCACATGAGAATCAATCACTGGAAAAGATCAAAATATCATCCAGACAAATGATCAAAAACTTATCCACAAGGTCCCGGAATATATCATTCATAAAAGACTGGAAGACAGAAGTGGCATTAGCCTAAAAGCATCACCAGGTACTCAAAATGTCCCTCCAGAGTATTAAATGCTGTCTTCCATTCATACCCGTGTTTTATGCGAATAAGATTATACGCCCCCCTGAGGTCAAGCTTGGCAAACCAACAGGCACTTTAACTCTGGAAAATAAATCAGAAATCAGGGGTAACGGGTACTGATATTTAACAGTGATTTTGTTAAGGGAACGATAGTCCATACATGGCCTTAATGAACCATCTTTCTTGGCCACAAAAAAAAGCCAGCACCTAAAGGTGAAGAGGATGGTCTAATATGACCATTCTCCAATGACTCCTTGATATAGGATCGCATAGCATCATGTTCGGGTACCGATAAGTTGAAAAGCCGACCTTTGGGAAATTTACGCCCGGGCATTAACTCAATTGCACAGTCATAACTCCTGTGAGGAGGCAAACACGCAGACTTACTCTCACTGAATACATCAGAAAAATCAGCCAAATAGGAATATCATGAGACTGGGGAGAGCTGGAGAAAACAGGAGTGTCACTAAGAACACATTGACAACCCCAACTCACCACAGACACAGATTTCCAATGTAAAACAGGATTATGAGTTTGCAACCAAGGGAAACCCAGAACAATAGTATCATGCAAATTGTGCAACACCAAAAATTTACAATTTTCTTGGTGGTCTGGGACGACCCACATTATCACCTGGGTCCAAAACTGGGGTTTATTCTCCGCCAAAGGAGTAGCATCAATACCCCTCAAAGGGATAGGAGTCCACAGGGGTATCATGGGAAAACCACAACGTTTAGCAAAGTCTAAATCCAGCAGATTCAAAGCTGCTCCTGAATCTACAAAAGCCTTAGCGGAAAATGTAGACAAGGAGCAGATCAGGGTAATCGCCAAAAGGAACTTAGGTTGTACACTGCCCACCACAAATGTGTGAGCAAAACGCTTTTCTCGTTTAGGGCAGACAGCAATAGTACGAGAGGCGTCCCCGCAGAAAAAACACAACTTATTACGCCTTCTAAACTCCTGACATTGCGCCCTAGACAAAACCCTATCACATTGCATGGGTTCAGAAGTTCGTTCGAAAGGCGGCAACGCCTCTCGTGTAGTTTTACGCTCACGTAAACGTCGATCAATTTGAATGGCCAATGACATGGAGTTAAGACCAGAGGGGACAGGAAATCCCACCATAACATATTTTACGGTTTCTGCCCAACCCTTCCGAAAGAGAGCCGCTAGGGCATCGTCATTCCATTTAGTAAGGACCGCCCACTTTCAGAATTTTTGACAATATAACTCTGCAGAATCCTGACCCTGGTTCAAGGCCAATAAGGTTTTCTCAGCTTGATCAACAGCATTAGGTTCATCATACAACAACTCCAAGGCTTGAAAAAATGTATCCACATTAGCCAGAATAGGATCTCCAGGTGTCAGAGAAAAAGCCCAATCCTAGGGATCGCCGCGCAGCAGGGAGATGACAATTTTAACCTGCTGCACCGAGCTCCCCGAGGAGTTAGGCTTCTTAGCAAGAAATAATTTACAATTATTCTTAAAATTCAGAAATTTAGACCGATCCCCAGAAAACACATCAGGAGTAGGGATTTTTGGTTCAACAGCAGAAGATTGAGCGAGATAGGCAGAAATTCCCCGCACTTCAGCAGCGAGCTGCTCAACACGATAGGACAATTGCTTAGTCTCCATTTAGACAAAAAATATCCTCCTACGGCCCCAGAAAAAAAAGGAAAAAATATATGGAAAAAAAATTGACACTTAGAGTACCCTAGAGTCTACAGTTAGGCTGGTGATTCTGTTATGAATGGGTCACCGAGGAGGATAGCAGGCCCAGGCTAAGCCACAGAAAACCAGAGAGGTTGGTAACTAAGCGGATTGCAGACCCCTGATCCTATCCACACAACTAGCAGTAGCCATGGAGCATGCCTACGATGATCCTAGACACCTCGGCACAGCCGGAGAGCTAACTAAGCCTAAAGAAAGAAAGGGGAAATCTAAACTGCCCTGGAGCAGACCCCAAAGGAATAGCTAGCCCCCAAACATATATTGTTGATGAGACAAGATGAAAACACAAACGCAGGCAGAAAAATAGACTGTGCAACGATGGGGCCCACTGTTATGAATGAGTCACCGAGGAGGAAGAAACAAAAAGCAAGCTAAGCCCAGAAAACCGGAGAGGTTGGTAACTAGCAGATTGCAGACCCCTGATCCTATCCACACAACTAGCAGTAGCCGTGGAGCGTGCCTACGGTGGTCCTAGACGCCTCATCACAGCCGGAGAACTAAATAAGCCTAAAGAAAGAAAGGGAAAATCTAAACTGCCCCAGAGCAGACCCCAAAGCAATAGACAGCCCCCAACATGTATTGACGGTGAAACAAGATGAAAGCACAAACATCAGGTGACAAGCCTCTGTCAATCAGATCAGCTCCACTACCTCCAGTAACCACCAGAGGGAGTCCAGAAAGAGAACTCGCAACCCCTCTGTCAATCTGACCAGCTCCACTATCTTCAGTAATCACCAGAGGGAAGCCAGAGAGAGAATTCACAACAGGTCCTCTTCCCTTTACCCATGCTCGTGTCCTATAGTGGATTCAACGAGAGAGGAATTTTGTGTTAAGTACCTCAATACATTTTTTGCAGCTAAAGAACAGGGGACTTTGGTACAAAATGTTTTTTTTTTTTCTCATTAATCTCTAATGTGCCTTAACCCCTTTCCTACATTAGATGTACTATTCCGTCCATCTGACCTGGGACCTACAGTAAGTCCCAAGGATGGAATAGTAAATCTAACGCGATCAGCAGCACTCACTGGGGGAGCGCCGCTTATGGCAGCCGGGTGTCAGCTCATTATCACAGCTGACACTCTGCACTTTGTCAGGGGTGGTCACGGACCGCCCCTGGCACATTAACCCCTGGCACACTGCGATTAAACATGATCGCAGTGTACTGGGACATAGGAGAGAAGCGTGCAGGGAGAGGGTTCCATCCGTGCTTCCCTGATACCCCCGGAGCGATGCGATGTGCTGCGTCGCTCCGAGGGTCCTCCTCCCTGCAGGCCTCCAGATCCGATATGGCCGCGGGGGCCTGCAGGGAGGCGGCTTCCTCAGTGCCTGCAGAGTGCAGGCACGGAGGAAGCCAGCAGTGCCTGTCAGATTGCTGATCTGACAGTGCTGTGCAACCTGTCAGATCAGCGACCAGACACATGACAGTGATGTCCCCCCCTGGGACAATGTAATAAAGTAAAAAAAAAAGTGTAAAATTAATTTATAAAAAAAAAAATCGCTAAATAAAAAAAAAAAATCCCTAATTCATTTTTTGGAAAAAAAAAGCAATAAAAATACACACATTTAGTATCGCTGCATCCGTAACGACCCGCCCTATAAAACTGTCCCACTAGTTAACCCCCTTGGTAAACCCCTTTAAAAAAAAACCCAATGCTTTATCATCATACCGCTGAACAAACAGTTCAATAATGCGCGATAAAAAAAGGATATGAATAAACATGGTACCGCTGAAAACGTCATCTTGTCCTGCAAAAATCGAGCCGCCATACGGCGTCATCAGCGAAAAAATAATAAAATTATAGCTCGCAGAATAAAGCGATGCAAAAATAATTATTTTTTATATAAAATTGGTTTTATTACAGAAAAGCGCCAAAACATAAAAAAAGAGAATTGAGGAATCGCTGTAATCGTACTGACCCGAAGAAAAAAACGCTTTATCAATTTTACCACACGCGGAACGGTGTAAACGCACCCCCAAAAGAAATTCATGAAATGCTGGTTTTTATTCATTCTGGGTCCCAAAAATCAGAATAAAAATCAATCAAAAGACGTCACGTGCCCAAAAATGGTACCAATAAAAACGTCAACTTGTCCCGCAAAAAATAATACCTCACATGACTCGGTGGGTCAAAATATGGAAAATTATAGCTCTCAATACGTGGTGATGCAAAAACTATTTTTACAATAAAAAGCGTCCTTTAGCGTGTGACAGCCGCCAAACATAAAAACCGCCATAAATAGTAAATCAAACCCCCCCGTTATCACCCCCTTAGTTAGGGAAAAATAAAATTTAAAAAAATGTATTTATTTCCATTTTCCGGTTAGGGCTGAGATTAGGGTTAGGGCTGAGATTAGGGGTGTGTTGGGGTTAGGGTTGGAGTTATAATTGGGGGGTTTCCACTGTTTGGGCACATCAGGTGCTCTCCAAACACAATATGGCGTCTGATCTCAATTCCAGCCAATTCTTCGCTGAAAAAGTCAAATGGTGCTCCTTCCCTTCCGAGCTCTGCCATGCGCCCAAACAGTGGTTCACCCCTACATATGGGGTACCAGTCTACTCGGGACAAATTGGACAACAACTTTTGGGGTCCAATTTCTCCTGGTACCCTTGGAAAAATAAAAATAGTGGGGACTAAAAGATCATGTTTGTGGAAAAAATATAATTTTTTTATTTTCACACCTGGGCGTTATAAACTTCTGTGAAGCACTTGGGGGTTCAAAGGGCTCACCAGACATCTAAATAAGTTCCTTGGGGGGTCTAGTTTCCAAAATAGTGACATTTGTGGGGGTTTCCACTGTTTAGGCACAAAAGAGGCTCTCCAAATGCAGCATGGGGTCCGATCTCCATTCCAGCCAAAAAGTCAAATGGAGCTGCTTCCCTTCTGAGCTCTGCCATGCGCCCAAATAGTTGTTTACCCCCACAGATGGGGCATCAGCATACTCAGGGAAAATTGCACAATAACTTTTGGTGTCCTGTTTCCTTTGGAAAAATAAAAATTGGGGGTGAAAAGAATTTTTGGAAAAAATATGATTTTTTAAGTTTATGGCTGTACGTTATAAACTTATGTGAAGCCCTTGGGGTTCAAAGTTCTCACCAGACATCTAGATAAGTTCCTTGGGGGGGGGTCTAGTTTCCAAAATGGGATCACTTGTGGGGAGTTTGCACTGTTTAGGCACATCAGGGGCTCTCCAAATGCGACATGGCGCCCCATCTCAATTCCATCCAATTTTGCATTGAGAAAGAGTTCTGCCATGCGCCGAAACAGTGGTTCCCCCCACATATCAGGTATCAGCGTACTCAGGACAAATTGCCCAATAACTTTTGCAGTCCAATTTCTCCTGTTACCCTTGGGAAAATAAAAAAATTGGACCTAAAGTAATTTTTTTGTGAAAAAGTTAAATGTTTTTTTTTTTAAACATTCAAAAAATTCCTGTGAAGCACCTGAAGGGTTAATGATCTTCTTGAATGTGGTTTTGAGCACCTTGATGGGTGCAGTTTTTAGAAAATACCCAAAAGTGACACCATTCTATCATATAGACCCCTCAAAGTGACATCAAATGTGATGTGGTCCCTAAAAATAAAATGGTGTTGTAAAAGTGAAAAATCGCTGGTCAACTTTTAACCCTTATAACTTCCTAACAAAAAAACATTTTTGGTTCCAAAATTGTGCTGATGTAAAGTAAACATGTGGGAAATGTTACTTATTAAGAAAATTCCAAGTTGGAAAATTGCAACATTTTCAAAATTTTCACCAAATTTCATATCAAAGAAATTTTACCACTAACATGAAGTACAATATGTCACGAGAAAACAATGTCAGAATCACCGGGATCCATGGAAGCATTCCAGAGTTATTACCTCATAAAGGGACAGTGGTCATAATTGTAAAAACTGGCCCGGGCATTAACATTCAAACCACCCTTGGGGGTAAAGGGGTTAATTAATTGTTTTGATTTCTAAAACTCATTATCATTCATTTGTATGTATGCATAGATTTATATATTTTAGTTCTAACTATTTGACTTGTAATAAAATAGTGTGACAGATACGAGTTGAATTTTCATTTCTAGAATGATAGAGCTCGGTGTGACATTAGTCTTGGTAAGACGCACTTTTTTCCCCAAAAATTTGGGGGGAAAATGGGGGTGCGTCTTACAAAGCGTACATGCCTTACCGATGCTGTGGGTGTTGGCCGCAGGCTGGGATGAGGGGGGTGTCCGGGTGCCTGGTGGTTGCTGGCTGCTGCTGCGGGTGTCTCCGGTGCCTAGCGGTACTGCGTGGGTGTCCGGCGCTGGCCGGGGTTCTGCCAACATTTTGCGACATGCCAGAGCCCCAGTACTTCCATGTTTCCCTGTGCGTGTGCTGTAGACTCCGGGAATATGGCCGGCGGCGGCGCATGCGTAGAAAATGATCTCGGGACCAAGATCTCGAGAGATGAGATCTCAGCGCTGAAATCTCTCTCAAGATATTGATCCCGAGATCACCGTCTATGCATGCGCCGCAACTGTGGCGGCGGCGTACAAATTATCGGAGTCCACTGCCCACGCACAGGGAAACGTGGAAGTATCGGGGCTCTGGCATGTCGCAAAGTGTTGGCAGAGCTCCGGGCAGCGCTGGACTCCCACGCAGCACCGCTGTGCATCGGAGACACCAGCAGCAGCGGCCAGCAACCACCGGAGACCCCCGCACCAGCGCCACACATCGGAGCACCCCCTCATCCCTGCCTGCGATCTGCAGAATCACCCCACTCCTGCCTCCTCCAGCAGCGACCCTGGGACACCGCTTCACCGCAGCCACCACCCCCCGATAAGCAATAAAGACGCATGGATTTTAAGAAGCACCACCATTTTATTAAAAAATATTTTTTCCTTATTTTTCTCCGAAAAATCCAGTAACCGCAGTTGGATCTGTATCGGGCTGTGTCCACACCGTGCGGTTTATTGGGGGAACTACCTGCCGGGAAGTCCTCACCAGTAGATCAGACCCGCACTTCCGTGGAGCCCGTACAGCCGGATCAGCTGTATGTTTTGTATTTTTTTGTCCATAATTGTTTTTTCTTTCTTAAGCTGCTCCTCGCTGAGGGTCAGACTGCTGCTGTCACCACTGATGGGACAGGCGATGGTAGATTTTCCAGAGGAAAAATATCTTTGTAATGTTAGGCAATATTCACGGTTTATTTTTTGGATACTAATGGCTTACAAAATTCTGACGACCTGTGACAGAGCTGGAATGAATGTTTCGCGTGGATTTATGTCTTGTTACATCAATGAAGGAATGTGCTCCTCAGACCTCCTGAAGACCACAACCCTGGATCAGACCTAAAATCACAGGACAACAAGGGGATGTGCACACGTTGCGGAATTTTCCGTGGGGAATCTGCATCTTTTGGCAGAATCCGCAGGTCAAAATCCTTGCGTTTTTTATGCGGATTTAGTGTGGATTTGGCCTGCGTTTTTACAGCTGTGGATTCCTATAATGGAATGGGTGTAAAAACGCTGCGGAATCCGCACAAAGAATTGACATCCTGCGGTTCCGCGCAGATTTTTCCGCAGCATGTGCACAGCGGGTTTTTTTCTCCGTAGAACAACATTGTACTGTAAACCACTTGCGGATCCGCAGGAAATCCGCAACGTGTGCACAGACCCTAAAACCTCCCCCTCCTTATCTATGAACTCCCCCAATATTTCTGGCCACAGCTGTGTATCACTCTCCCATATTGATAGTTCTGCTTCCCTTATTTCCTGCCTGTTCTGTGTAATATGTGACTCTTCACATTCTGGGTCTCGCTCATGCTGGCATAATAATCAGCAGAGTGCGATCCTCTGCATATTGGCCTGCACTCGGAGCAATGTTCTTCTATCAGGCCGGGCAGATCGGTGGGGTTTTCTCATCTGGACTCGCAATGTGACTGAACTCAGATGGGTCTGAGCAGAAAACATTGGATGCCATCCGGCCCATCAGTGTGACATTTATAAAGATACAATTCTGTAATATGGAAAATGGTTCTGTAAAAGATTAATAGCTCATGATTAACAAAAACTGGGCTAGCACAAAAATGAGAAGTGAGAACAAATCCTCCCTGTGGAGATCTGAGGTTGTGGGGTGTAATAATCACCGAGGCAGGTCACCGATGCAACTATTCTTATTCCATAAATCCAGGGTTGTACAACAAATCCATGTAGATGGCCGACATGTAATGTCCTCAGTCCACAATGTCCCCATCTTACATCTCCAAAACTCCATAGTCCATGGGGTCCATTAAACGATGGTCCGTCTTCTGGTGGCAGCGGTCGGTCTCCAGCACCTTCCGCTGAGCCTCTAGTCCATAAACAGATGCAGCCGAAACAAAACCGCAGCGCTCCCAGAGTGAAGCGTAAATGGCCGTGCATCAACTGGCAGGGAGGCCGCAAGCGTATGTCCGGTGCTCGGCTTTCTCTGCTCTGTCTGTGTGTGGTACTCACAGTCACAGTGTGCACAGCACCTTTCTCTGTTTCTGTCATGGGGCGCAAGGCACCTTTATCTGCCGCGGACAGCGAACGCAGCCTGCCGCAGCGCCGATGCTCGGTGGACGGAGCGAGCTGCTCTCTCAGCTGTGCGCTGCTGCTGGTTGTCGCCAAACTGACTGCTGCAGCGCATGCTTTTCCTTTTATCCTGGGTCATGAGGTCAGTCCAGCTCCTCATTACGGCCCCATGCAACATGGGAGGCAGCCTCAACAGTTCTGGACCAGGCTCGGTACAGGTACCTGCAGCCCGGTCTTCGTCCTTACAACAGCACCACCACCAGCAGTGTCACCGAGCATCTGCACCCCGTCCCATGGAAGTGTCCAGCTCTCCGTCACCCAAACCCTAGACAGAAAGAGGAAACTACTCGCCCACTGGCCCTGGTCCTGAATAACAGCATGTACACATTCCTGGCCTTTGAAATGCTGCCATTCCATCTAATGGAGAAAAACAGTTTTAAAGAAGTGATGGTGGTGGCTGTTGTGCAGTACGTGGTTCCCATCCACCACTAATTTTTCAAGCGGGGCCATCAGTGTCCAGCACACACATGTTGCAGCCAAAATCAGGTGTGCAACACCATCAGTGGCAAGGTCCAGATAACTACCGATAGGCGGAACAGTAAGCACGGGCAGGGACGTTACTGCGCAGGAGCTGTGGACAGTGACTAAACAAGAGACCGATGAGTGGTTGGGGACGCTGAACATAAGTCTTGGCCTGGTGGGGTGCGATAAGGGCTCATGCTCACTTGCGGTGAAATCGGACAAATTCAATCTGATAAAAAAAAATCAAATTGAATTTGTACCAATGTTAATCTATGATGGTGTGCTCATCTGCGGTTTTTTTCCAGCTCAGATCGGATCAAGATCAGGCTGGAGAAAAAATCGCAGCATGCTGCGATTGTAATCACAAATCGGATCGCATCCTGCAATAGAAGTCAATGGGTGCGATAGATAAATCGGACAGCACTCGGACCATGCGAATGCTGTCCGATTTATACGCACCGCTGTCCTTTGAAAAGCCGGCAATTCATGTCCAGCTATTGTAAAAACACACTGACAGCTCAGAAAAGAATAGATAGATATGTACACATAGAATACATAAATATATATACATGTCAGTGACACAAACACAGTGCCTTGCGAAAGTATTCGGCCCTCCGGAACTTTTCAACCTTTTCCCACATATCATGCTTCAAACATAAAGATACCAAATGTAAATTTTTGGTGAAGAATCAACAAGTGGGACACAATTGTGAAGTTGAATGAAATTTATTGGTTATTTAAAATTTTTGTGGAAAGTCAAAAACTGAAAAGTGGGGCGTGCAATATTATTCGGCCCCTTTAGCTTAATACTTTGTCGCGCCACCTTTTGCTGCGATTACAGCTGCAAGTCACTTGGGGTATGTCTGTCAGTTTTGTGCATGGAGAGACTGAAATTCTTACCCATTCTTCCTTGGCAAACAGCTCGAGCTCAGTGAGGTTGGATGGAGATCGTTTGTGAACAGCAGTTTTCAGCTCTTTCCACAGGATGCCGTCAATCACCACTGGGAGGACCGGTCGCCCTCCAACATACTTGGCTCGCCAGTTCTTTGGGCCTTGTGGTCCTACTCCTGGGGGGTTGGCCCTCTGCCCCAGGGGTTGCTCATTTAAATAACAGAATCTTACGATGTGGCCTGCCTTGCATCAGTGACGACAGATGGGACGTCCATCCTGGTCATAGCGATCGTTGTCACTCCCCTCGGAGTGGCAGGATCCTCTTCTTCCGTAGCCACGGGACATCCTCTGGACTGGAGGCCAGCTGGATCTTCTCCTTTGAGGACATCTGCATGGACTGCACAGTTTTGGCGAGTGCAGCCATATTTTTGGTCAGCTCTTGGACCTGAAGGCGCAGTTCTGTAGATGGATCATTATCCAAAGTCTGTGCGTCAGCCTCCGAGGGAAAGATGCTGCTTCTTGGTGGTATGTGATTGCTGGGCGCCTAGGGGGTGCTGGACGGCTGACATTTGGTTCATTCAGCACCCGGTTAGCCCTGTCTTTAAAGTCTGCAAAGTCTAGGTCAGGGTTTTGTAGGGCTATGATGCGCAGCTGTGCTCTGGGTACTGGATAGGAGTCCCTCAGTAAATTGCTCCTTTAACAACCTGTCTCCATCTTTCACACTGTCTGAGTCAATCTGCTTTATGGCTCTCAGCGCCTCCTGCAAGTTAAGAGCATAGTCCCATATACTGTCCTGCACTCTTTGCTTACACCCAAAGAATCTCATTTTTATTTCAGCTGCAGTGTGGGTGTCAAAGGTGCTTAGCTTAGCCAGAATCTTTTTAACAGTCTCTTTATCAGTGTCCTGCCAGGACTTTACTTCTCTTTGCGCTGCACCAGTTAGCTGCCCAATAAGGATGTTCACTTTTTGGTTTTCAGACAGAGGATACACCTCAAACAAGCTGCACAGTCTCTCTTTGAATTCACTCAGGGTATGTGACTCCCCTGAGTACTGCGGTAACCAGGCCACTCCCGGTATATAGGGCATGGACAGCGGCATTATGGGGACTGCTGCGCTGGTTCTTGAGGTGCTCTGGAGGTGGCGCTGGCTGCTGGATTCTGCGGTGCCATTGGAGCCGCAGCTGCGCTGGCCCCTGCATCTTGCAGCGCTGTGGGGGGTGCGGTGGTGTCCACCGCTGCATCTTCTCTTGCCTCAGACATTCTCTTCCCCCCTAGTTAACGTTTGCCAGGCCCCGTGTTTCACTGACTTACCGGTTGCCGCTCCAGAGGCTGGATGATCGGGGATACCACGACTGCAGGCCTCAGTTCCTCACTTCCCGCCCGCTGGTCTCTTCCCGCGCAGCACTTCACTTTTCGCGCTCTCTTGCAGGTTCCACCCATGAAGGCACACCCCTTTGGCTTCCCGCACGCGCCAAATGGCGGGGTAATGGCGGCAATTGCAAAATAAGTCTCTGGCACACAATACAGTCTCTGGCACACAGGACCCGGTAGCACCGGGCTTCGTAAATCCTGTTTGTGACGCCAAAATGGATCGCCTGCCAGGGCAGTGGGGTTACTCAGTACCGGGCCGGTGTCTCAGAGGTACGTGTCACGGTGGCGGTGACCCGGTCTGTGGCCCTAGGAGTCCATCCAAAGGGGTGAAATGTGGCTGAATAAAGTTTATAGGTGGATGATACGTGACGCCACCTGTGGTGCTCGGCAATGAAGGGGTTAAGCCGACACTGCAGGCAGATCCTCTGGGACAGATGGTATAAGGCAGCAAGGTGTAAGAGCTCCCCACAGGTAGAGCTATAGTCCCAGGGCAGTGGTAATAGGTGTTGAGGGAGAGGGTGCAGTGTTACGCACAGAGATGTAGCAGTGCGGAAGAGGTTGCAGGAAGGAGGCAATGGCACAACAGGGTGCAGTTTCCTTTACCTTTACTTTGCTTTGTAAGTGCAGTCGAGGATCCAGATTACAGATGGAACAGGAGTTAATCAGCCTGGAAGCAACTTAGGAATCTCTTTATGCAGATGGGTTGTGTAGTCTCCTTCCTAGCGCTTATCTGAGGTACTTGCAGTACTGAGTTACACTGAAGTTCCCCTTGCTTGCTCTCTTTTAGAACTCCCCTTGTATGGCAGACAGCCGTAGCCTCCTTCTTCTCTGGCTCACATTCGTTGCTGCTGTGCCTCCGAGTCTTATGTGGGAACAGAGCATTTACAGCCTCCTGTTCCTCCGGTTTCTGTTTCCGGAACATCAGCATCCATACAACCTTGGAGACCAGAATCCCGTCCATGCGCTACAGCTAGAAGTGAGCCTGAATTCCGCTCAATCCTCCAGCTCATCTCTCCCACATCCACACACTTCGCCTTCTCCACACGAACTCACTAACTTCCCTTTCCTGGCCACAGAGAGCAGCTCCTCAGCAGTTTGGGTTCAGAGCTCACTCTGCTGGCCTGGAGTGGGAACTGTGCTGTGTGCTGGATTTACCTGACAGAGAGTTCCTTCATTGCTTCCAAGCAAGACATCACACTCCCTAGGAAGAAGGTAATGCCACTGTGGCGACCATACTCCTGGGGGTGCCACAGAAGCACTCGGCTGAGTGGTTCTGTTCTGAATTTAGACGTTGGGCAGCTGAGATTTCTTGGAGTGATGCCGCCCTTTGGGGGTTCCGTAGAGGCCTGTGTGAACGTCTGAAGGATGCCCTGGCACTTCATCCTCCACCTGACTCCCTGGAGGATGCATGACCCAAGCGGTTTGTATGGATCGCAGACTGCGGTCAAGAGGCGTTATACAACTCAAAACATCGTTATTCTCCAGTCGAGGTGATACCTGGACTCCTCCTGTGGCTATGGAGGTGAGCGCTGTCACCTGTGAGAAGAAGGAAAGAAGACGCCGCCAGGAGAAGCAGTTGTGCTTCTATTGTGGGGAATCTGGATATTGGAAGAAGGACTGCCCTTCCTGTCCGTCGTCCTCCAAGGTGGCGGGAAATGACTAAGTCTGGGTAGTAGTCGAGGAGGCTACAAAGACAATCAGGTACACTTTTCCTCACTTGCAAAAATTGTGCTTCAGTTGGAACTGGAACTTGATGATGGTCCTGTTCAGACTACCGCCTTTGTTGACTGTGGTTCTGTTGTTAACCTGATTGATACCCATATTATGACTCTTAATAAGATAGGGACAGTCAGCAGGATCCTGTTAAACTTGTTACAATTGACTCGTCCCTTCTTACCCAGTATGGTATCTGTTTCAGGTCTGAACTTTTTTCTCTGAAAGTGGGTCCCACTCATGTGGAAAAACTAAGTTGTCTTGTGTTAGATAACTTGCCTGTGGGACTGGTACTGGGGATGCCTTTGCTTCAACGCCATAATCCTACCATTGATTGGGTAATGGGGGAGCTCACTCAATGGGGATGCAAGGATAAATGTTGTAACCTGAGACCTCTTGTTAACTCTGTTAAATCCGTATCTGTGTCATCTGTCGGTCTGGAAGGTATTACGGAATACCTGAAGGATTTCGAAGATGTGTTTTCCGAAAGCAAGGCTGAGGTGCTGTCACCACATAGACCATACGATTGTGCCATTGATTTACTACCTGGAGCCAAGTTACCTAAGGCTCGGTTGTTCAATTTGTCTGGGCCAGAGTGCCAAGCCGTGAAGGAGTACATAGCTGAGAGTCTCCGCAAAGGGCATATCAGGCCTTCTGTTTCACCCGTGGCAGCAGGGTTCTTCTTCTTTGAAGAAGAAAGATGGTGGTTTGCGGCCGTGCCTTGACTTTCGGGAACTTAACAAGATAACGGTTCGGAACACTTACCCGCTTCCCCTCATCCCTGACTTAAGGCCCCGTCACACACAGCGATCTTGCTAGCGAGATCGCTGATTTTGTGACACATCAGCGATCTCTCCAGCAAGATCGCTGTGTGTGACGGGGATCAGCGACCGACCCCCCTGCTGGTTATCGCTGATCGTCGTTGAATGTCCCGGGCCATTTTTTGAACGCTGGTTTCTAATGTAAACGTCAGGTAACTAGGAGCCCCGCGGCTCTTGGATACCCGCTGTTTACCTTGGAAATGAGCGTGCACGCTGGTTTCCAGGGTAAACAGCGGGTATCTAGGAGCCGTGGGGCTACTAAAAAGAGAAGCAAAATGGATTTTGGATTGTGATGCACAAGTTCCCCTTGGCCTCAATGATAGATTTAATATGTGTGGCTTTGATCTATGTTATATTTCTTTTAATCTTATATATTAATCATCTCACTGTACTCACTTTACATGTTTTGCACTTCTCAGTTAACCATTCCCTAACCCTTGTTAAAACGAAGTGGTGTATCCACCTGACAAGCATGGACCGGCAGAAGTGCTAAGCAAGTGCGAAACGGCCATAGTCCGTCAGGCTCTCTCCTCTGTATAGCTCCCTGCTACCTGCACGCCGCACTCTAATATGGTTTGATGTCACGTTTCACCATTGAATAAAATTGTAAGAAGGATCAGGGTGACAATTCTTTCAATTCCTTATGATTACTCTTATACGTATACACAATGGTGATGAATGGAAGCCCGCATTCAATACACGGGAGGGTCATATTGAAAATTTGGTGATGCCATTCAGATTAAACAATGCTCCGGCAGTCTTTGAAAATTTCATTTTTTTTCTCACCGATGGGTAGATTTGCGGTAGTTTACCTGGATGATATATTGAGTTACTCACGTCCTCTGCAGGAGCATCATGAGCATGTCAGACAGCTGGAATGGGAAAAACATTACCCAGCAATCCCTTTTTGACATTTTGAAGACTTCCATCGTTGAAAAATGTCCTAGCACCAAGAAACATAGAAGAGAAGAAGGAAGATTTGCTAAAAATTGCCTGTCTCCCGAATAAAATCATTACATGCAATCTGAAAACTTGCCTCTGTTGTGACTCGATCTGCCATGGTCTCTCTGAATTCACCATTATTTCTACTGGTGAAATTTTCCCGACCAAAACTCCCATGTCATGTTCCACCAGTTATGTTATATATGTGATTATATGCTCATACCAGAAATTATATGTGGGAAGGACGACCCAACCCCTCTACAAAAGGCTGAACTCACACCGTTCCAATACTCCATAGGGTTTTCTCCAACATGGGCTTTCACGTCACTGCACCATCAAACACAAGAAAGATTCCACACAACTGAGAATATTCCCCACAGAGGAGATTCCCCCACAGGATCAGAATCGCATTGGATATCTACATCGGGAAGAAATCTTCTGGATTTATAAACTAAACCCCCTTACTCCAAATGGCCACAGTGAGATTACAGATGTTACAGAGCCTCCTGCTGCACCAGCCTGGGATAAGTCAGATCATCGCCGGATCCCCGAACACCTGTGACCCGGCTCCACCAGCGCTGCCGATTTCCCCCCCTCCCGGGTTTACTGAATTCAGACTGGCACAGACCCCCATTTGACACATTAACTTTTGCCTTATTTTCCTCCTGAAACTTTGGGGTGCGTCTTATGGCCCGGTGCGGCTTATAGTCCGAAAGATACAGTATATTTTTATTCATTCTTTTAGGTGACCGCACTTCATTCATAGGCACTTTATAATATAATTATTGTATGTAAGTGTGTTCTGTTTTCTCATGATCTATAATTTATCTTTGTGTGATGGACTTTCTCATGAACTTTGACATTTTGTGATTTGTTGGCGTTTTTTCATTCCAAAGACATACTGATAGGGAATTTAGATTGTGAGCCCCATCGGGGACAGCGAGATAATGTGTGCAAACTGTAAAGTGCTGCGGAATATAAGTAAATAAACGTTTTTAATGAAAATCTCCATCTCCGATCGTCTCCATCAGCAGCGCAGGTACAGACACATTATACCCGGATCAGCTCTTCTGCTCGGTCTTTGGCCCCGGGTCCTGCAGCAGCTGATTTATGCATTGAGCATGGTGTAAAGGCGCCACTCCATCAGGTGAGTGTAATACTCCCCTACTCTCATTACATCTGGTTATCAGGTAAGACCCTATTTTTCACTTGTTTGTTCCTCAGTTTCTCGACTACAAGAAATCTCTGTAACACTTTCAGGTCACTTGGCTAAAACCAATGAAGGGACTGCTGGGACCGTAACGGGGTCCATCTGAAACCCCAATGCAGAAGCCACATGTCCTGAGAACTGGACCTGCTGGACCACAAATTGTCATTTCTCCAGGTTACCAAATAAATAGTTGTCACGTAGAACCTGGAGACCCTGTCTGACATGCTCAGCATGCTCCTCCAGAGGATGGGAGTAACTCACTATATCATCCAGGAAAATTACCACAAATCTACCAATCAGTGACAAAAATATAATTACTGACATTGTCACAGACTGCCGGAGCATTGGTGACCCCGAATGGCGGCATCAGGTTGGGTTTTCTTACAACGAATATTGGATTTATGTTGGGGCCCCCTGTCCCTGACAGCCGGTGTCGTTTCCCCTACAGAGGTTAATCCACAAGGGCCCTGAGGTGCGAGACTCGGGCGAGTTTCTCCCAAGTGTGACCCCGGCCTCAGCCGGACTCTGGAAGGGGGGAAATAAGCGAGATTTGGGCATTTTAGCTCCTGGTGTGGAGTCGATAGCACAATCATATGCCGCCATATAGTAGACGGCCGGTAACTGGGGAGAATTCTCTCATGTGTGGGGTCTACTTCCCTCCAGATAAATCACTCGTTACATTCCACACATAACACTGTGTAGAGAAGGCGGCGCGGGGGTAATTGTGCCAGTAGTGAGGGGCGAATAATGGCGGGAATGTCACTAACTGAGGAGAAGGCTCCATGGAGCATCTTCACTCCGGAGATCATGTGACCCCTGACTCCTCCCCTCCTGTGACCTCATCACAGGTCCTGTGCACAGAGCAGCCATATATGTGGAGTACGGCTCTGCAGGTTAGTGATGGGCAGTCCGGCTCTTCTGGCTCCTTTCCCCACTTTTCTCCCTCCTGTCCCTTCACTATAAAGCTTGGGCCTCATTATACAGCTGTACAGGGGTCTAGTGAAGGCTTTTTAGCCCTTTCCTCAGACTGTAGCTCCTGAGAACAGGCCCTCACTCCTGTCCCTTCACTATAAAGCCTGGGCCTCATTATACAGCTGTACAGGGGTCTAGTGAAGGCTTTTTAGCCCTTTCCTCAGACTGTAGCTCCTGAGAACAGACCCTCACTCCTGTCCCTTCACTATAAAGCCTGGGCCTCATTATACAGCTGTACAGGGGTCTAGTGAAGGCATTTTAGCCCTTTCCTCAGACTGTAGCTCCTGGGAAGAGGCCCTCACTCCTGTCCCTTCACTATAAAGCCTGGGCCTCATTATACAGCTGTACAGGGGTCTAGTGAAGGCTTTTTAGCCCTTTCCTCAGACTGTAGCTCCTGAGAACAGGCCCTCACTCCTGTCCCTTCACTATAAAGCCTGGGCCTCATTATACAGCTGTACAGGGGTCTAGTGAAGGCTTTTTAGCCCTTTCCTCAGACTGTAGCTCCTGAGAACAGACCCTCACTCCTGTCCCTTCACTATAAAGCCTGGGCCTCATTATACAGCTGTACAGGGGTCTAGTGAAGGCATTTTAGCCCTTTCCTCAGACTGTAGCTCCTGGGAAGAGGCCCTCACTCCTGTCCCTTCACTATAAAGCCTGGGCCTCATTATACAGCTGTACAGGGGTCTAGTGAAGGCTTTTTAGCCCTTTCCTCAGACTGTAGCTCCTGAGAACAGGCCCTCACTCCTGTCCCTTCACTATAAAGCCTGGGCCTCATTATACAGCTGTACAGGGGTCTAGTGAAGGCTTTTTAGCCCTTTCCTCAGACTGTAGCTCCTGAGAACAGACCCTCACTCCTGTCCCTTCACTATAAAGCCTGGGCCTCATTATACAGCTGTACAGGGGTCTAGTGAAGGCATTTTAGCCCTTTCCTCAGACTGTAGCTCCTGGGAAGAGGCCCTCACTCCTGTCCCTTCACTATAAAGCCTGGGCCTCATTATACAGCTGTACAGGGGTCTAGTGAAGGCTTTTTAGCCCTTTCCTCAGACTGTAGCTCCTGGACACAGGCCCTCACTCCTGTCCCTTCACTATACAGCCTGGGCCTCATTATACAGCTGTACAGGGGTCTAGTGAAGGCTTTTTAGCCCTTTCCTCAGACTGTAGCTCCTGGGAACAGGCCCTCACTCCTGTCCCTTCACTATAAAGCCTGGGCCTCATTATACAGCTGTACAGGGGTCTAGTGAAGGCTTTTTAGCCCTTTCCTCAGACTGTAGCTCCTGGACACAGGCCCTCACTCCTGTCCCTTCACTATACAGCCTGGGCCTCATTATACAGCTGTACAGGGGTCTAGTGAAGGCTTTTTAGCCCTTTCCTCAGACTGTAGCTCCTGGGAACAGGCCCTCACTCCTGTCCCTTCACTATAAAGCCTGGGCCTCATTATACAGCTGTACAGGGGTCTAGTGAAGGCTTTTTAACCCTTTCCTCACACTGTAGCTCCTGGGGACCCTCACTCCTGTCCCTTCACTATAAAGCCTGGGCCTCATTATACAGCTGTACAGGGGTCTAGTGAAGGCTTTTTAACCCTTTCCTCACACTGTAGCTCCTGGAAACAGACCCTCACTCCTGTCCCTTCACTATAAAGCCTGGGCCTCATTATACAGCTGAACAGGGGTGTAGTGAAGGCTTTTTAGCCCTTTCCTCAGACTGTAGCTCCTGGAAACACCCTCACTCCTGTCCCTTCACTATAAAGCCTGGGCCTCATTATACAGCTGAACAGGGGTGTAGTGAAGGCTTTTTAGCCCTTTCCTCAGACTGTAGCTCCTGAGAACAGACCCTCACTCCTGTCCCTTCACTATAAAGCCTGGGCCTCATTATACAGCTGTACAGGGGTCTAGTGAAGGCTTTTTAGCCCTTTCCTCAGACTGTAGCTCCTGGGATCAGGCCCTCACTCTTGTCCCTTCACTATAAAGCCTGGGCCTCATTATACAGCTGTACAGGGGTCTAGTGAAGGCTTTTTAGCCCTTTCCTCAGTCTGTAGCTCCTGGGAACAAGCCCTCACTCCTGTCCCTTCACTATAAAGCCTGGGCCTCATTATACAGCTGTACAGGGGTGTAGTGAAGGCGTTTTAGCCCTTTCCTCAGACTAGCTCCTGGGCACAGGCCCTCACTCCTGTCCTTTCACTATAAAGCCTGGGCCTCATTATACAGCTGTACAGGGGTCTAGTGAAGGCTTTTTAGCCCTTTCCTCAGACTGTAGCTCCTGGAAACAGACCCTCACTCCTGTCCCTTCACTATAAAGCCTGGGCCTCATTATACAGCTGAACAGGGGTGTAGTGAAGGCTTTTTAGCCCTTTCCTCAGACTGTAGCTCCTGGAAACAGACCCTCACTCCTGTCCCTTCACTATAAAGCCTGGGCCTCATTATACAGCTGAACAGGGGTGTAGTGAAGGCTTTTTAGCCCTTTCCTCAGACTGTAGCTCCTGGAAACAGACCCTCACTCCTGTCCCTTCACTATAAAGCCTGGGCCTCATTATACAGCTGAACAGGGGTGTAGTGAAGGCTTTTTAGCCCTTTCTTCAGACTGTAGCTCCTGTAAACAGACCCTCACTCCTGTCCCTTCACTATAAAGCCTGGGCCTCATTATACAGCTGAACAGGGGTGTAGTGAAGGCTTTTTAGCCCTTTCCTCAGACTGTAGCTCCTGAGAACAGACCCTCACTCCTGTCCCTTCACTATAAAGCCTGGGCCTCATTATACAGCTGTACAGGGGTCTAGTGAAGGCTTTTTAGCCCTTTCCTCAGTCTGTAGCTCCTGGGAACAGGCCCTCACTCCTGTCCCTTCACTATAAAGCCTGGGCCTCATTATACAGCAGTACAGGGGTCTAGTGAAGGCTTTTTAGCCCTTTCCTCAGTGTGTAGCTCCTGGGAACAGGCCCTCACTCCTGTCCCTTCACTATAAAGCCTGGGCCTCATTATACAGCTGTACAGGGGTCTAGTGAAGGCTTTTTAGGCCTTTCCTCAGACTGTAGCTCCTGGGAACAGGCCCTCACTCCTGTCCCTTCACTATAAAGCCTGGGCCTCATTATACAGCTGTACAGGGGTCTAATGAAGGCTTTTTAGCCCTTTCCTCAGACTGTAGCTCCTGGGAACAGGCCCTCACTCCTGTCCCTTCACTATAAAGCCTGGGCCTCATTATACAGCTGTACAGGGGTCTAGTGAAGGCTTTTTAGCCCTTTCCTCAGACTGTAGCTCCTGGTCACCATGTGATCTCACCATAACCGTAACAAGCTAATTAAGGTGTGAAATCTTGGTCAAAATTATCTCAGTACACAAATCTCCAAGGGTGCCCAAAGTTTTGCATCGCCTCTTTTTCCAGTTATGAAATTGTAAAAAAGTCTATATATATATTTTATAATTATTACTTTTGCCTAAAATGCAAAGGCCATGTGTCATCTTAGAGGTTCGGCCTTTTAGAGATCATTTCATCTTCATCTTACTTCTGCTCACAATAACGGTCATTTTGACCCGGGGCGCCCACACTTTTACATGCCGCTGTCAATGCTTCGTCCCGCTGGTGCTCAATATTTAATAGGGTCTCGCTATTAAACTTAATGAAAATTTCGGTGAATTTCTTTGAGCTGTTATTACTAGAGATGAGCGAATATCGTCGGAGAAGTTGTTATTGGCTAATATCGCTTACCGAATAGCTGCATCGGGACCCCGGATCCCTGGAGCGCTCCCGATAATCAGCTGCATGTGTCGCCCTCCATGCAGGTGCTGTGACTATCACACAGCGCGACACACGTAGCTGATTATCGGGAGCGCTCCAGCACACTGAGTCCTGCACACACTGAGGCCCCTGATCATGTGACCCCTGACTCCTCCCCTCCTGTGACCTCATCACAGGTCCTGTGCACAGAGCAGTCATATATGTGACAGACACTCCTGGATCTTCTGCTTTCTGGGCCGGTTCCTCCTGTGAGTCCTATTAACCCTTTCGCTCCCTGTATTCTCCTTTCTGACAGGACAATATCTGAATTCGGACAGTGTGAGAGGAATTTAAGCAATGTGGAAGGAAAAAAATGACAATTTTACTTTTTTCCTCACAAAAATGTGACTTTAGCCCCAAAATTGTCAGCGTAACAAATCCTTATTTCCCCCACTGTAGTTTGTAGACTCCATATACAGATCCCTTAAGTGTGAAAAGAGCTGAATTCCCCACTTAAGTTATTGCATTTTGGAAATTGCCCCCACTGGGAATTTATCTCCAGGTAAAGGCACAATTGTGTCTCCATGGGGGTTGTGCTCACAGCCCAACATCGTGTGGCCTCCAAAGAAATGCCACCCCACACCATTACTGACCACTGCCAAACCGGTCATGCTGAAGGATGTTGCAGGCAGCAGATCGCTCTCCACGGCGTCTCCGGACTCTGTCACGTCTGTCACATATGCTCAGTGTGAACCTGCTTCCATCTGTGATGAGCACAGGGCGCCAGTGGTGAATTTGCCAATCCTGGTGTTCTGTGGCAAATGCCAAGCGTCCTGTACGGTGTTGGACTGTGAGCACAACCCCCATCTGTGGACGTCGGGACCTCAGACCATCCTCATGGAGTCAGTTTCTAACCATTTGTGCAGACACATGAATATTTGTGGCCTGCTGAAGATCATTTTGCAGGTCTCTGGCAGTGCTCCTCCTGTTCCTCCTTGCACAAAGGTGGAGGTAGCGGTCCTGCTGCTGGGTTGTTGCCCTCATACGACCCCCTCCACATCTCCTGTTGTACAGGCCTGTCTCCTGGTAGCACCTCCAGCCTCTGGACACTACGCTGACAGACACAGTAAACCTTCTTGCCACAGCTCACATTGATGTGCCATCCTGGATGAGCTGCACTACCTGAGCCACTTGTGTGGGTTGTAGAGTCCGTCTCATGCTACCACAACTGTGAAAGCACAACCAACATTCAAAAGTGACCAAAACATCAGCCAGAAGCATTGGTACTGAGATGTGGTCTGTGGTCCCCACCTGCAGAACCACTCCTTTATTGAGGGTGTCTTGATAATTGCCAATAATTTCCATCTGTTGTCTATTCCATTTGCACAACAGCATGTGAAATTGATGGTCAATCAGTGTTGCTTCCTAAGTGGACAGTTTGATTTCACAGAAGTTTGATTTACTTGGAATTATATTCTGTTGTTTAAGTGTTCCCTTTATTTTTTTGAACAATGTATATAGAGAGATAGATTTTTTTTTCTTTACGTTGGAGGGTCCAATTCCAGCTATTGCTGTGGGATCTGTGATTTCTATCTACTCCACTGTGTACAGGATAATAGAGTATAATAAAGTAGTTATGGACGTGACGTAACTAACATTGTGCAGTGACTCTGCTTTCCATATAGTGATGGATGTTTCTTGTTGCTGAAACTGAGATATTTTTTCCACTTTATACCTTTTTTAAACCCCTCTGATCAGTGCGATCACACAACATACAAGCCTCTGATGGCTCCGGTGATGCCCTGTACTACTGTAGTGCCGTGTATCATCACTGCCTGTCAGTGTAATACTAACGGCCCCATACACATGAGATCAGAGTTGGCTGAACGGTCATTTGGCAGACGGCGATCTCTCCCGACTCCCCCATACACACAAATATTCCAGCTTTCCTGTGGTCTGTATGAGAGAGTCGCCTCCAGACTCCTCTAGAGGAGGATTATCTACAGGAAGAACAAACGGATTATCCTCTGAAATTCAGGATGCCGGATCCTTCTCTGCCCTGACATCATCTGTCGGGAGGCCCCCAAATACATTATATGGTCGGCCAAACCCCACGAAATCAGAGCTTTCATGGAACTTTAGTCTAATGTGTATGGAGGTGTTATAAGGTAACTTATTGGACGCTGCCTCTGGCCCGGCCTAATAGACCTTCATACATTGCAGCCCAGACCCCATTATTAGGCATGTAAGTATCGCAGTAACTAGGCCGCCCCATACTATCGAGTACTTGGGGGCGGGGGGCATTCAGCCAAACTCTGTCACACCTTCTTAGATGTCATGTTTGCTTTTCAGGGTTTTTGTTGAAGCCTCATCTGTGCCGTCCCTGCAGTGTACATCTATGTTCTGGGGCACAAAATATTCATTTCTTTTTAATAAATGTTTAACATGTCAACAATTATAATATGCGTCTTCTGCTTTTTGCTTATTTTTTTCTTCTTACAAGAATTGTTGGAGACAATTTTTCTTTAGAAACATTTTAACCCCTTCACCCCCAAGGGTGGTTTGCACGTTCATGACCAGACCAATTTTTACTATTCTGACCACTGTCCCTTTATGAGGTAATAACTCTGAAACGCTTCCATGGATCCCAGTGATTCTGACATTTTCTCGTGACATATTGTACTTCATGTTTGTGGTAAAATTTCATTCATATAACTTGCGTTTTTTTATGAAAAAAACGGACATTTGGCGAAAATTTTGAAAATTTCGCAATTTTCCAACTTTGAATTTTTATGCTTTTAAATCACAGAGCCGTAGCACGCAAAAAACTTAATATGTAACATTTCCCACATGTTTACTTTACATCAGCACAATTTGGGAATCAAAATTTTTTTTTGTTAGGAAGTTATAAGGGTTAAAAGTTGACCAGCGATTTCTCATTTTTGCAACACCATTTACTTTTAGGGATCACATCACATTTGAAGCCACTTTGAGGGGTCTATAAGATAGAAAATACCCAAAAGTGACACCATTCTAAAAACTGCACCCCTCAAGGTGCTCAAAACGACATTCAAGATGTTTATTAACCCTTCAGGTGCTTCACAGTAATTTATTGAATATTTAAAAAAAAATGAACATTTAAGTTTTTTTCACAAAAAAACTACTTCAGGTCCAATTTTTTTTATTTTACCAAGGGTAACAGGAGAAATTGGACTGCAAAAGTTATTGTGCAATTTGTCCTGAGTACGCTGATACCTGATATGTGGGGAGGAACCACTGTTTCGGCGCATGGCAGAGCTCAGAAGGGAAGGACCGCCGTTTGACTTTTTCAATGCAAAATTGGCTGGAATTCAGATCGGACGCCATGTCACGTTTGGAGAGCCCCTGATGTACCTAAACAGTGGAAACCGCCCACAAATGACCCCATTTTGGAAACTAGATACCCCAAGGAACTTATCTAGATATATGGTGAGCACTTTGAACCCCCAAGGGCTTCACAGAAGTTTATAAAGTACAGCCGTACAATTAAAAAAATCATATTTTTTCCACAAAAATGATCTTTTTACCCCAATTGTTATTTTCCCAAGAGCAACAGGACCCCAATAGTTATTGTGCAATTCGTCTTGAGTACGATACGTGGGGGTAAACCACTATTTGGGCGCATGGCAGAGCTCGGAAGGGAAGCAGCGCCATTTGACTTTTTGGCTGGAATTGAGATCGGACGCCATGTTGCGTTTGGAGAGCCCCTGATGTGCCAAAACAGTGGAAACACCCCAATTCTAACTCCAACCCTAACCCCAACCCACCCCTAGCCCTAACCCTAGCCCTAATGGGAAAATGGAAATATTTTTATTTTTTATTTTATTATTTTTCCCTAACTAAGGGGGTGATAACGGTGGGTTTGATTTACTATTTATGGCGGTTTTTATGTTTGGCAGCTGTCACACGCTAAAAGACGCTTTTTATTGTAAAAATAGTTTTTGCATCACCACATATTGAGAGCTATAATTTTTCCATATTTTGACCCACAGAGTCATGTGATGTCTTATTTTTTGCGGGACGAGTTGACGTTTTTATTGGTACCATTTTCGGGCATGTGACTTTTTTGATCGCTTTTTATTCCGATTTTTGGGACGCAGAATGAATAAAAACCAGCGTTTCATGAATTTCTTTTGGGGGGTGCGTTTACACCGTTCCGCGTGTGGTAAAATTGATAAAGCTGTTTTATTCCTCGGGTCAGTACAGTTACAGCGATTCCTCATTTATGTCTTTTTTTATGTTTTGGCGCTTTTATGCACTGAAAACAATTTTATATAAAAAATAATTATTCTGCGAGCTATAACTTTTTTATTTTTTCGCTGATGATGCTGTATTGCGGCTCGTTTTTTGCGGGACAAGATGACGTTTTCAGCGGTACCATGGTTATTTATATCCGTCTTTTTGATCGCGCGTTATTTCACTTTTTGTTCGGCAGTATGATGATAAAGCATTATTTTTTGCTTCATTTTTTATTTTTTAAGAGGTTCAATAAAGGGGTTAATTAGTGGGACAGTTTTATAGGGCGGATCGTTATGGATGCAGCGATACCAAATATGTGTACTTTTATTTATTTTTCTTTCAAAAAATGAATTTATTAGGGAATATATATATATTTTAAATTTATTTAGCGATTTTTTTATAAATTATTTTTACACTTTTTTTTTTAACTTTATTACATTGTCCCAGGGGGGACATAACTGTCATGTGACAGATCGCTGTGAGAGATCAGCGATCTGTCACAGGCAGTGCTGCAGGCTTCCTCATGCTGTCGCTTTGCAGCCATGAGGAAGCCGCCTCCCTGCAGGCCCCCGAAGGCCCCCGCCTCCATTTTGGATTTGGGGACCTGCAGGGAAGGAGACCCCCGCAGCAGTGCTGCACATCGCGCTGCTGTGGGGGTCTCAGGGAAGCACGGAGGGAGCCTCCTCCTTGCCGATGCTTCCCTAAACCCCCGGTACACTGCGATCGTGTTTGATCGCAGTGTGCCAGGAGTTAACGTGTCGGGGGCGGTCCGTGACCGCCCCTGACACATAGTGTTGGGTGTAAGCTGTGATAATCAGCTGACACCCGGCCACGATCAGCTGCATTCCCCCCGTGAGCGCAGCTGATCGCGCTAGACGTACTATTCCGTCCTTGGGACTTAGGTCCCAGGTCACATGGACAGAATAGTAAGTCTAATGTAGGAAAGGTGTTAATATCGGCTTTTTCTGGAGTTTTTCTTGTAATATAGGAAAGACTAAGGCAGAAATAAACCCCATAAATCACTGTACATGGAGACTTTGGGATCAGATCATTTCTGTCCGCGTTGATTGTGGAAACTAAAAATCTTTTCTAAAAGCCTCGAACTTCTGTGTGTGACTCAGAGCTGAGATCTAACGTGATAGAAGATTCCAGTGCGGGGAAGACGGGAAACCTTCATATAGACGGCCGGTGGGGATGGAGGCAGTGACCGACTCTGGCCAAATCTGTCTCTAGAGCCGCAGTAGAAGATGAAGATGTCGTCCTCATCATGAAGGAGTTATTTCTCATGTCGCGTGTAATGAATATCTCCTGCAGTATTACTAATGCCGATTCCAGTGTCGGTAATGAGACGAGAATTAGCGTTATGGAAGATGAGTCTATGAGGAACGTGTTCAGCTGCCGACTCCGAGGAGGAAACTGCTTGTTGTCTGTGGCCTAAATATATAGGTTTTATTAGTAGATGTCAGGGAAGAAAACTAAACCCTGTAAGATAATAAATCTCCTCATATGTTTCCCTTATTATCTCCAGTAATTGTATTATTACACAGGATTCTTATGATGTTACATCGGATCATCTTCTTCTCATTCAGGTCTCTACAATATCGGATCCTCTCAGTGAAGATCTTCTACAGAAGAGAATTTTCCTGATTTACCCATCAAGGATGGATATGGACAGAGACAAGATGGCGGAGAGGATGTTACACCTCACCCTAGAGATCCTCTTCCGTCTCACTGGAGAGGTGAGAGATTCTGATGACGTCACATTACATCATTCTTATCTATGGGAATAACAGATGGACAGAACTGGAGAGGTGAGGACTCTGGAAATGTCTGTAGTGAGATTTATTAATGTGTCTCTCCATAACCAGGATTACACAGTGGTGAAGAAGACCTCTAGTGATCGCTGTCAGGACCCTGTGTCTGAGGGATGGGGAAGACCCGTGAGCCCAATCACGGGGCCTCCACCTCACCCCCTGATCCATGAGGACATCAATGACCAGAAGATCCTAGAACTCATCTACAAGATGATTGAGCTGCTGACTGGGGAGGTGACACTGCTGGGAATGCTGGGACATTATACAGTAACACTATGAAGGGATCGGGGGGATGACGGTATCATTGTATGTGTCAGGTTCCTATAAGGTGTCAGGATGTCGCTGTCTATTTCTCCATGGAGGAGTGGGAGTATTTAGAAGGACACAGAGATCTGTACAAGAACGTCATAATGGAGGTTCCCCAGCCCCTCACATCTCCAGGTAATAGACAGGACTAAATATACACGGCCTATAATTATCTGTATGTAGAGAATGAATTCAGTCCCTGTATGTGTTTCCTCCAGATCTATCCAGTAAGAGGACAACACCAGAGAGATGTCCCCGTCCTCTTCTTCCACAGGACTGTAACCAAGAAGATCCCAGTGCTCCTCAGGATCATCAGGTAGATGGAGAGAAGGTGTCAGGAGATCTCCCCTATGATGTGTAGACGGCTGTGAAGGTCTTGTGCTCAGTCTTGTTTTATCCACCAGTATTATATGTTTTATACTTGTGTAATGAGAACGGTGGAGATGGCAGGATTAGAGCTGATCATAGATGGGACTTCTCCATCTGTCGGTGACTTTTACAATATTTGTTTCAGGGTGAAGATCTGACCCATATTAATACTACAGAGACATATGTGAGAGATGAAGAGTGGTGTAAAGAGGAGATTCCCACATATGACTACCCAGGTGAGTAGTAACCACTGAATGCAGAGAAGTCACAGATTCCTCTCAGTCACCGGCTGTGGCTGCTTTATCGGTGGTGTAGTCCGGCCGTATTACCATGATCACCATTTTGCCTCTAGACCACAACATTCTCCTCCACCCAAAACTGTTCAAATGACTTTGGGCATTGAAAGCCCTTTTCTATAGAACTTCCCACCTGGTAGATCCACCTACCCCGTAGTATTACAAGACACTGACCGTTACCTGCCCAGATCTGTAACTATAAAGCCAAATGACAGCGTACGTAGAATGTGCTGACAAGATAGAAAATCACTTGAAGAATAATATTATGCTGGGCCTGTAAGAGAAAGCGGAGGGTAATGATGCTGTTGGCTTCCTAGATCCCTGAGATCTTATCGGATGAATCCTCTCTCCCTTCTGTGCTGCTGAATGTCTCATGGTCCCTACAAGACCAGGTCCAGTCTTTCTGGCCAAACTTCCCTTTTATGAGTGACAACAGTAAATGTGCAGTGAGGCCAAGTGTGGATTTCTGTCCAATAACAGCAGAGTTTCCCTTTATCCTGACTTTTCAATTTGTATTAAAGCCAACTAACTTCCAGGAGGATTGTGATAATCTCCAGGACAAACATTCCGCCTGTGCCATGATAGATCTCTAAGCTGTGCGTGGCTGAGGGCTGTAATATACATTTATTCCCGCCTGCAGGAGATGTGTTGGCTCCAGTCCTGGTGTCATGGATTCACTCCTCGTCATAAATTACATTGTTTTTGATCCTAAGGAATTCAGATTACTGCACAATCTCTCCTGAAATGGGGGCGCTAATACTTTCTCTACTCTTCTGGTCAGGACTCACAGTGGCTCCAATGATCCACCATAAATGAGGGCAGCCCTGTTTTAGTGTTGGAGTTCTCCATATTTACGTTGTTGTTGGGGATGTTACATAGAGTAATAAATTATGTCTTTTTTACCTGTTCATTCTGTATGATGGTAGAGGTATAGTATTGGGGCGCACACAGTCTAATAGGGGAGGTGCTGGTGTAACGGACTGAGAAGTCCCAAATAAAAGAGAGTCAAGGCTTTACCGCGCACTCATATAATTTACAATGCAGAATTTCATTTATTACAGTCCAAAAAAAGCTGCTCTTACAAATGAGCGGGTCTTACCTTTTATGTTACTTATTCTTTTGTACGTACTTACAGTTTTGTCTGTTTCGTTGTATTTACATTTTATTCTTTTCTGTTAGTGATTCAGTGAGTAAGACCCGGGAGGGGCGAAATGTCTGATGTAGCTGTTGTCGCTTTTTACAACCTTGGTTGCTATGTTTATGACTACTGCTCATTTGTAAGACCAGTTTTTTGGACTGTAATAAATGAAATTCTGCGTTATACATCTTATGAGTGTGCACTGAACCCTTGACTCTCTATTCTGTATGATATTTTGTGGCGGGATCGGCCGGCCTCACTTATGTGAGCCTGTAACTCCCTGATAGTCTTGAAAAGAATCTCTCCATTGCCACTTCCAAATGTCTGAGATCTAAATTTAAGGTGAACCTGTCAGCAGGATTGTGCTCAGTAACCTACAGACACTGTCAGGTCAGCACTGTTATACTGATTACATTGATACCTGGTGATGAAATCCGTCTTGTGGTTGTTGTGTAATCTGTATTTGTAGTTTTCAGTTAATGACATTCTCGTGCTCTGGGGTGGGGCTGTGGGAGGCCTGTGGGCGGGGCTTTATGTGGTGCTCTGATTACATATTCAACTGTATTGGCTTATGACAGGTCGCTGACCCCTCACTGACCTGGCCCCCATTATTACATAATGCATATAATAGCATTGATATTATTGTTGATAATGCCTATAATTTTGTGGCTATTGTGAGGCTTAGATAAAATAATTTACATCCAGCAAAATGACACCTGCGGCGCCTGTCCAGTAGCACCTATCTCTTACTTATTATAGGTGCTTCTGTGCAGGCGCCGCCACCACTGGTGACGTTTTGCTGGCTGTAATTTTTTTTCTAACCCTCACAATAGTCATCTATAGATTATCAAAAATAAGGGAGCGAGAGCGAAACGTGCGTCGGGGCCTTGGCGTGGCGCACAGGCATCTTTGAACATGGGTAAGAGGGTTTGGTTCAATCTCATGTGAGCATTGGCTTTCATATTTTGTTACTGTTTTTTTTCTCTCTGCAATACATGTGTCTATGGTAATATAATAAGGAACGATACTCTCACTTTGGCAATATGTGGTGTGCATACGTATCCCTATATTTGCCAGTGTTTATTTGCTGAATGTACATTTGCGGTTTGATTGTCTTTCTAAACGCCTCTTTTCATGTTCATGTGTGATTAAGGCATCTTTCACACATCCGGTTTTACATAACATTTGCCGGATCCGGCGCTCCGGCACGACGCCGGATTGCGCCTGACGGCGAAAAACTGATGTGTGAAAGTAGCCTAAGGGAGCTTCGCACATGTAATAGTCCTCTTAGGTTACTATCACATCGTGTTGCTCTCTGTCTTAATTACCTCATGCCTGTGTGGCCGCACCATGGTTGTGTTGCTGTCCGCCTGATTTTATTAGCTTTTGTACATAAGGTGTGGAGCATTTTATATGTATATTTATATGCCCTGTTTTGGTGGATTTAAATAAAGGCTTTGTCATACTTTTTTTGATAAGCAGGGATAAGATGGAAGTTGTGACTTTACTTATACACACACCTTCTTTTGACTCTGTTCTAGGGATCTAAGCTCCCAAAGGTTCATTATTGCTTTTCATGATTCATGGACTGTATCTCTAATCAAGAAATATGATTGTTATATCTACCTTTGATTCTAGCTATGTTTTCATCACTATTATATGCATTACATAAAAATGGGGGGCAGGTCAGTGAGGGATCAGCGACCTGTCATAGGCCAATACAGAGGAATATGTAATCAGAGCACCACATAAAGCCCCGCCCACAGCCCCGCCCCAGAGCACGAGAATCTCATTACTGAAAACTACAAATACAGATTAAATAACAACCACAAGACGGATTTCATCACCAGGTATCATTGTAATCAGTATAACGGCGCCGACCTGACACTGTCTGTAGGTTACTGAGCACAATCCGGCTGACAGGTTCCCTTTAACCCCTTCCTGACATCCGACGTACTATCCCGTCCACGGTACCCGGGCCAGTATGACCGTGGACGGGATAGTACGTCTACCGCGATCAGCGGCGCCCACGTGGTGAGCGCCGCTGATCGCGGCCGGGTGTCAACTGATTATCACAGCTGACACCCGGCACAATGTGTCAGGGGCGGTCACGGACCGCCCCCGACACGTTAACCCCTTGCACACCGCGATCAAACACGATCGCGGTGTACCGGGGGTTAAAGGGAAGCATCGGCAGGGAGGGGGCTCCCTCCGTGCTTCCCTGAGCCCCCCACGGCAGCGCAATGTGCAGCGCTGCTGCGAGGGGCTCCTTTCCTCCAGGCCCCCGAATCCAAGATGGCGACGGGGGCCTTCGGGGACCTGCAAAGCGCAGGCATGAGGAAGTCTTCTTCAATGCCTGTGACAGATTGCTGATCTGTCACAGTGATCTGTGATGTGACAGATCAGCGATCTGTCACAGGACAGTGATGTCCCACCTGGGACTATTTAATAAAGTAAAAAAAAAAATAAAAAAAAAGTGTAAAAATAATTTTAAAAAAATCGCCAAATAGAAAAAAAAAAAAAAAATATTCCCCCAATAAATCCATTTTTTGGAAATAATAAAAAAAAAAACAATAAAAGTACACATATTAGGTATCGCCGCGTCCGTAACGACCCGCCCTATAAAACTGTCCCATTAGTTAACCCCTTTAGCGAACCCCTTAAAAAATATAAATAAAAAACGAAGCAAAAAATAATGATTTATTATCATACCGCCAAACAAAAAGTGTAATAACGCGCGATCAAAAAGACGCATATAAATATCCATGGTACCGCTGAAAACGTCATCTTGTCCCGCAAAAAACGAGCTGCCACACAGCATCATCAGCGAAAAAATAAAAAAGTTATAGCTCGCTGAATAAAGCGATGCAAAAATAATTATTTTTTATATAAAATAGTTTTCATTGCATAAAACCGACAAAAACATAAAAAAACGACCTAAATGAGGTATCGCTGTAACCGTACTGACCCGAAGAATAAAACCTCTTTATCAATTTTACCGCACGCGGAACCGTGTAAACGCACCCCCCCCAAAAGAAATTCATGAAACGCTGGTTTTTGCTCATTCTGCGTCCCAAAAATCGGAATAAAAAGCGATCAAAAAATTCCACGTGACCGAAAATGGTACCAATAAAAACGTCAACTCGTCCCGCAAAAAATAAGACCTCACATGACTCTGTGGGTCAAAATGCGGAAAAATTAGAGCTCTCAGTATGTGGTGATGCAAAAACTATTTTTACAATAAAAAGCGTCTTTTAGCGTGCGACAGCCGCCATACATAAAAACCGCCATAAATAGTAAATCAAACCCCCCGTTATCACCCCCTTAGTTAGGGAAAAATAATAAAATAAAAAAATGTATTTATTTCCATTTTTCCATTAGGGTTAGGGTTAGGGCTAGGGGTGTGTTGGGGTAGGGTTAGGGCTAGGGCTAGGGTTAGGGTTAGGGCTAGGGCTAGGGTTAGGGTTAGGGCTAGGGTTAGGGCTAGGGTTAGGGTTAGGGGCGTGTTGGGGTTCGGGTTGGAGTTAGAATTGGGGGTTTCCACTGTTTGGGCACATCAGGGGCTCTCCAAATGCAACATGGCGTCTGATCTCAATTCCAGCCAATTCTGAGTTGAAAAAGTCAAATGGTGCTCCTTCCCTTCCAAGCTCTGCTATGCGCCCAAACAGTGTTTTACCCCCACATGTAGGGTATCAGCCTACTCAGGACAAATTGCAAAACAATTTTTGGGGTCCAATTTCTCCTGTTACCCTTAGGAAAATAAAAAATTGGGGGCAAAAATATCATTTTTGTGGAAAAAAATGATTTTTTTATTTTCACGTCCGAGTGTTATAAACTTCTGTGAAGCACTTGGGGGTTCAAAGTGCTCACCACACATCTAGATAAGTTCCGTGGGGGGTCTAGTGTCCAAAATGGGGTCACTTGTGGGGAGTTTCAATAGTTTAGGTACATCAGGGGCTCTCCAAACGCACATGACACCCGCAGACCATTCCATCAAAGTCTGCATTCCAAAACGTCACTGCTTCCCTTCCGAGCCCCGACGTGTGTCCATACAGTAGTTTTCTCCCACATATGGGGTGTCAGCGTACTCAGGACAAATTGGACAACAACTTTTGGGGGTCCAATTTCTCCTGTTACCCTTGGGAAAATGAAAAAATTGGGGACTAATTGATCATGTTTGTGGAAAAAAATACGATTTTTTTATTTTCATGCCCGGGCAATATAAACTTCTGTGAAGCCCTTGGGGGTTCAAAGCGCTCACCACACATCTAGATAAGTTCCTTAGGGGGTCTCGTTTCCAAAATGGGGTCACTTGTGGGGGTTTCCACTGTTTAGGTACATTAGGGGCTCTCCAAAGGCAACATGACACCCGCAGACCATTCCATCAAAGTCTGCATTCCAAAACGTCACTACTTCCCTTCCGAGCCCCGACGTGTGCCCATACAGTAGTTTTCTCCCACATATGGGGTGTCAGCGTACTCAGGACAAATTGGACAACAACTTTTGGGGTCCAATTTCTCCTGGTACCCTTGGGAAAATAAAAAAATGGTGACTAAAAGATCATGTTTGTGGAAAAAATACGAATTTTTTATTTTCACGCCCGGGCGTTGTAAACTTCTGTGAAGCACTGGGGGGTTCAAAGTGCTCACCACACATCTAGATAAGTTCCTTGGGGGGTCTAGTTTACAAAATGGTGTCATTTGTGGGGGGTTTCCACTGTTTAGGTACATTAGGGGCTCTCCAAAGGCAACATGACACCCGCAGACCATTCCATCAAAGTCTGCATTCCAAAACGTCACTACTTCCCTTCCGAGCCCCTACGTGTTCCCATACAGTAGTTTTCTCCCACGTATGGGGTATCAGCATACTCAGGACAAATTGGACAACAACTTTTGGGGTCCAATTTCTCCTGGTACCCTTGGGAAAATAAAAAAATGGTGACTAAAAGATCATGTTTGTGGAAAAAATACGAATTTTTTATTTTCACGCCCGGGCGTTGTAAACTTCTGTGAAGCACTGGGGGGCTCAAAGTGCTCACCACACATCTAGATAAGTTCCTTAGGGGGTCTAGTTTCCAAAATGGTGTCATTTGTGGGGGGGTTCCACTGTTTTGGTACATCAGGAGTTTTCCAAACGCTACATGGTGTCCGATCTCAATTCCAGCCAAAAACGTCAAATGGCGCTGCTTCCCTTCCAAGCTCTGCCATGCGCCCAAATAGTGGTTTACCCCCACATGTGGGTGTATCAGCGTACTCAGGACAAATTGCACAATAACTTTTAGGGTCCTGTTACCCTTGGAAAAATAAGAATTGAGGGTGAAAAGATCATTTTTGTGGAAAAAATATGATTTTTTAATTGTATGGCTTTATGTTATAAACTTCTGTGAAGCCCATGGGGGTTCAAAGTTCTCACCACACATCTAGATAAGTTCCTTAGGGGGTCTAGTTTCCAAAATGGTGTCATTTGTGGGGGGTTTCCACTGTTTTGGTACATCAGGGGTTTTCCAAACGCGACATGGTGTCCGATCTCAATTCCAGCCAAAAACGTCAAATGGCGCTGCTTCCCTTCCGAGCTCTGCCATCCGCCCAAATAGTGGTTTACCCCCACATGTGGGGTATCAGCGTACTCAGGACAAATTGCACAATAACTTTTAGGGTCCTGTTACCCTTGGGAAAATAAAAATTGGGATGAAAAGATCATTTTTGTGGAAAAAATATGATTTTTTAATTGTACCGCTGTACGTTATAAACTTCTGTAAAGCCCTTGTGGGTTCAAAGTTCTCACCACATATCTAGATAAGTTCCTTGGGGGGTCTAGTTTCCAAAATGGGGTCACTTGTAGGGGGTTTCCACTGTTTAGGTACATCAGGGACTCTCCAAACGTGACATGGCGTCCAATCTGAATTCCAGCCAATTTTGCATTGAAAAAGTCAAACGGCGCTCCTTCCATTCTGAGCTCTGCCATGCGCCGAAACAGTCGTTACCCCCCACATATCAGGTATCTGCGTACTCAGGACAAATTGCACAATATCTTTTGCAGTTCAATTTCTCCTGTTACCCTTGGTAAAATAAAAAAAATTGAACCTGAAGTATTTTTTTTTATGAAAAAAAGTTAGATGTTCATTTTTTTTTAAATATTCAAAAAAATTCCTGTGACGCACCTAAAGGGTTAATAAACTTCTTGAATGTGGTTTTGAGCACCTTAAGGGGTGCAGTTTTTAGAATGGTGTCACTTTTGGGTATTTTCTATCATATAGACCCCTCAAAGTGGCTTCAAATGTGATGTGGTCCTAAAAATAAAATGGTGTTGTAAAAATGAGAAATCGCTGGTCAACTTTTAACCCTTATAACTTCCTAACAAAAAAAAATTTTGGTTCCAAAATTGTGCTGATGTAAAGTAAACATGTGGGAAATGTTAGTTATCAAGTTTTTTGTGTGCCGTATCTCTGTGATTTAAGGGTAAAAAAATTCAAAGTTGGAAAATTGCGAAATTTTCAAAATTTTCGCCAAATTTCCGTTTTTCTCACAAATAAACGCAAGTTATTTGAATGAAATTTTACCACTAACATGAAGTACAATATGTCACGAGAAAACAATGTCAGAATCACCGGGATCCATGGAAGCGTTCCAGAGTTATGACCTCATAAAGGTACAGTGGTCAGAATTGTAAAAATTGGCCCGGTCATGAACGTGCAAACCACCCTTGGGGGTGAAGGGGTTAAGACATCTCAGCTCTGCACTATTATACACAGCTCTCTATAAATGTGTAATATTTCTTCATGAAACTCATCTGACAGAAAATATTGGTCCTTACGATAGTTTAGATTGTGACGTCACCGAGACCCATACGCTATTTATACTTTGATTTAACCTCTTCCCGCAGCCAGTTTTGTGTTCTTAATCAGGCCCCATTATTAATATCTGACGTGTGTCACTTTATGTGGTGGTAAGTTTGGAATTCTTCACAAAGGATAATAGAAAACAAATGGATCTTACAAATTATTTTCCAGCTTCGCACTATACCCTACATACGGTTGTACACTACTGTCTGGGCACATGGCAGTGTTCAGAAGGGAAGGAGCGCCATTTAGCTATTTGAATGCAGGTCTAGCTGGAATAGTTTGCAGACACAATGTATTGGGAGCACTGTTCATGGTCACCTGGCAGCTCAAAAGATGTCCACCATGAACATGCTTGGCTCTATCTTCTCTGCTTTCCATATCCCAAGGATTGCCTTGCTCATCGCCCTTTAACACCCTCTCATCTGGACTTGCACTGGGACCCCTAGGCTTGGACCATGGTGTTACCTGCTATTCTGTGGTGTTAGATGGTAAGAAGAATAGTCAGGTAGCTGGGTCAGAACCAGAAGGACAGAATACAGAATCAGAAGGCACAAGAGTAGTCAGTAAACGGGCCACGGTCACAGCAGGAAACAAATACACAAGCCACAAGCTGAGCACAGAGGACTGAACCAGAGGAGAACAGCGCTGTATCTGGCAGATTCCGGCCATGTGCTTTGCGCTTTAGTAGGGTGTGGTACTTTCCAATTGGCTGAAGTAGGGAGCAGATTACTCCAGCTGGACAGCAGGAACAGATCCCAGATGAGATTGGACACACCATATGCAGAAGCCCTAATATAACTAAATGACAGAAAACCAGTATAGTCGAAATCCCCATAAAGTGATTCCAGTTTATAAATTAATTCACTGAGGGTTATAATCCTTAGGAGGAGTGAATATTTTGACTCCACAGCCACTTTCTGGAAATTAACATGTAGTGGATGTTGGAGAGTGAAAATTACACATTTGTCATTTTTTTACCCAGCACATAGTGCCCAGATTGTGCTCCAGGAGACACACACCAAATATTAAGTGGATTCTTCTCACTATAATATTGCTAAATACAGGGATCCTAAATGTTGTTTGCGCACACTGCAAGACTCCGAAGTGAGAGCGGACTTTGCTGGATTGGTTTATAGAAACCTTGTTGGTTTTCAGCAGCCTTTGAGCCACTAATAGTGTGGGAACCTCTGTTTTTCCATTGACAAATGATGGACCTGAGTGGGGACTTGTTTTTTTGTGAGATGAGAATTGGTATTATTTTCGCCTACATAACATTGATTGGTTTCTTTTTATTCGATATTTGGGAGGCAGAATGAACAAACAGTTGAACACCGCACACTACTGGCTCATCCAACAAGGTTTTCTTTTAGACTGTGAACTGTCATTGTCTTGGCACTCCCCACTTTACCCCAAAATTTGGGGGAACAAAATTGCATCTTATAAAGCGAAAAATACGGTATATGTTTTTTCTATTAGTCATCTATTGACTAACCTTCAGGGGCAAATTATGGGTATAGTTTTAGATTTGGAATTAATAAAGTTTAGTTTTATCCTTTTGTCAGCAAACATGAGGAATGACAAGAGACAACGCATTTAAGAAGATTCAATTTTGGTTAAAACTATTTCAACACTACGAACATAAAAAAGGCTTCTCTCGTATGTGACATCTCTGATGTTTATTAACACTTGATTTCCAAGTATAATATTTCCCACATTAAGAAAATGAAAAAGGCTTCTCCTCTGTGTGACTGCTCTGATGGCGATCAAGAAGCACTTTCTGGTTAAAATATTTCCCACAGTCTGAACAGGAAAAAGGCTTCTTCCCCGTGTGAGTTCTAAGGTGATTAGCCAAATTTGATTTCCGGTTAAAACATTTCCTACATTCTGAACATGAAAAAGATTTCTCCCCTGTGTGAATTCTCTGGTGATTAACCAATTGTGATTTCCGGATAAAACATTTCTTACATTCTGAACATGAAAAAGGTTTCTCCCCTCTGTGAGTTCTTTGGTGCCTAACCAATTCTGATTTGTTGACAAAACATTTCCCACATTCTGAACAGGAAAAAGGCTTCTCCCCTGTGTGAATTCTCTGGTGCTTAACACAATCTGATTTACTGTTAAAACATTTCCCACATTCTGAACAGGAAAAAGGCTTCTCTCCTGTGTGGATTCTCTGGTGCTTAACACAATCTGATTTACTGTTAAAACATTTCCCACATTCTGAACAGGAAAAAGGCTTCTCCCCTGTGTGAGTTCTAAGGTGACTAATAAGATGCTCTTTCTTGTTAAAACATTTCCCACATTCCGAACAGGAAAAAGGCTTCTCCCCTGTGTGAGTTCTATGGTGATTAACCAAATTTGATTTCCGGTTAAAACATTCCCCACATTCTGAACATGGAAAAGGCTTTTCCCCTGTGTGAATTCTATGGTGACTAATAAGATGCTCTTTCTTGTTAAAACATTTCCCACATTCCGAACAGGAAAAAGGCTTCTCCCCTGTGTGAGTTCTATGGTGATTAACCAAATCTGATTTCCGGTTAAAACATTTCCCACATAATGAACAGGAAAAAGGCTTCTCCCCTGTGTGAGTTTTTTGGTGCCTAACCACTTCTGATCTATTGATAAAACATTTCCCACATTCTGAACAGGAAAAAGGCTTCTCCCCTGTGTGAGTTCTTTGGTGCCTAACAAAATGTGATTTCCATGTAAAACATTTCCCACATTCTGAACATGAAAATGACTTCTTTGCTTTAGGAGCAGTTTGTTTTTTACTGCCTCTTTTGTGACTTTGATTTTCCTTAGTAGTCAGTAATGAATCAGAAGATGGGACCTGTTTCATAGGATCAGATGACAGATTTTTGCTGTGAATGGATGATGGTATATCTGGAGTAATGGCATTCACTTCAGTTGTATCTTGTAGGATCTCAAGATCATCAGATTTAAAAATTGAAGATGTGAGCTGTCCTTCTGATCTCCTGGTACAGTCATCTGCTAAGATAAAAAACATTTTTTTTAATAACATATCCTTGAGTTTTATATTTTTAAACATTTCTACTTAAACTGTCCATAAAAATGACAAGCTATGTAAAAAACTTTAATTATTTACCAAGACAATAACTGTTCACAGTCTAATAGGAAACCTTGTTGGATGAACCAGTAGTGTGTGGTGTCCAACTGTTTGTTCATTCTGCCTCCCAAATATCGAATAAAAAAGGAACCAATCAATGTTATGTAGGCGAAAATATTACCAATTCTCATCTCACAGAAAAAAAAGACCCCACTCAGGTCCATAATTTGTCAATAGAAAAACAGATAAGGCAGGTTACAGTTAGCGCTATAGTTAGGGTTAGTGTTGGGGTAAAGTTAGGGTTACTTTTAGGTTAAAGTTAGGGTTAGTGTTATGCTAAAGTTAGTTACTGTTAGGCTAAAGAATTAGGCTTTTCTCAATTGTCTCCCCAATAATTTGGTCACGTCAGTCATGTCAGAGATTTCTATTTCCGGAAAAAGAAATAAAAACAAATAAAATGGCCCGTCAGTATTATAGTGCAGAGGAGGCTTATGCACTTTTTACGTTCTGACAGTGAAAAAAGCGCAGTGTCAGATGGTGATGTGGATTTCGAGGGTTTTAGTAGCAGTGAGAGTGATAGCTCAGAAATGAGCAGTGATTCTGGTCCATCCTCACACACAAGGACCAGTACAACAAGAAGGACAAATAGCGCTTCTGGAGAAATGTCTCCAACTCAGGGAACAATGCCCAGTACTAGTGCTGTCCCTAGTGCTCGTGAATTGGTGCACACCAATGTCCAAGGGGCTTTGCCTCTTGATGTAGCATTTCCCAGATGGGAGGCTTCGGATTCGGCTACTCCATTCATCCCTAATTTTAATGCCATTCCTGGTATAAATGTGGAGGTGGAAAATTTTGGACCAATTATTTTTTTAATTTGTTTATGACAGATAGCTTGCTAGAGCATATTGTCCTACAAATTTATATGCGTCCCAATTCGTCAGCCAGAATCCACGATCCGATTATGCTAGGTCAAATTTATGGACACCAACTAATGTCCTAGAAATGAAAACATTTTTAGGACTTACATTCGCTATGGGGCTTGTTAAAGAAACGAGCATGACATTGGTAGTGTCGAGTTGCCACCAGACAGGCGTGGGAACAAATCTCACCCTGTCACCAAACCTCCCCCCGCATCACCTACAATAATCCCCACCACAGAACACGGAGACTCGGAATTTCTTTTGGAATGTTATGGCCACAGCAGCCTTTATTATAAACACCAAAAACACAAACAGTGAATCATAAATCACTTTAACAAAAACATGAACCTGAGAAGGAGTCCTTGAAGCCCCAAGATCTTGGTGAATAACCCCAAAAATTGCTGTGGACAAAAACCCCTCATGATTGCTCCCAGCCGATACCCCACTGGCTCGGGAGCACCAACACCGATATATCTTGTCCACTAAGCTACTCGGGGATCCACCACTTCGGCCGGAAACTCCCCCACCACCTTTCACCAGATCACCCCCAAGATACCTGTTTAACGAAGGAGACCCTAGACACTGAGTCTCCAAACCCAATTTTTACCGACTTCAAGGACTCCCCCCCTCTCGAAACCGCCATGACCCAAAATAAAAATAACCAACAACACACCAAGAACACAAAGGGAGGGAGGGCGGGACTTCTTCTTGGGGGGACCAGATCCAAAGAGGAAGGGGACACCCACACCCCTCCTCTATATACTCCCCCACTCCAGGGTAATCCCCCTGGTAGCCAACCACCCCCCCGTCATGCTGGCCCCCGCCTATGCCTCCTTGGGGGGGGCAGGGGAGGCTCAGCTCCGGCCAATTCTTGACGTTGGTAGTGTCGAGTTGCCACCAGACAGGCGTGGGAACAAATCTCACCCTGTCACCAAAATTCCCCCCCCGCATCACCTCCAATAATCCCCACCACAGAACACGGAGACTCGGAATTTCTTTTGGAATGTTATGGCCACAGCAGCCTTTATTATAAACACCAAAAACACAAACAGTGAATCATAAATCACATTAACAATAACATGAACCTGAGAAGGAGTCCTTGAAGCCCCAAGATCTTGGTGAATAACCCCAAAAATTGCTGTGGACAAAAACCCCTCATGATTGCTCCCAGCCGATACCCCACTGGCTCGGGGGCACCAACACCGATATATCTTGTCCACTAAGCTACTCGGGGATCCGCCACTTCGGCCGGAAACTCCCCCCCCACCTTTCACCAGATCACCCCCAAGATACCTGTTTAACAAAGGAGACCCTAGACACTGAGTCTCCACACCCAATTTTTACCGACTTCAAGGACTCCCCCCTCTCGAAACCGCCACAACGAAGGCCCATTGAACACCTCAATGGCCCGAGACCCCCCGAACCCGCCATGCCATGGGCCGCTCAATACCCTCCTGGAATCCGAGAGCCCAAATGTCAGAACCAACCGAATTCAAATGAACCTCATCGGCCAGTCAGAAATCACCCTCGCCTTTTTCCAAATCAAAGTGTCGCACCGCCACCCCTCCATTCCTGATAACAAAAGAAGACACAGCCCTGTTCACTTTTATCCGGGCCTTATTAACCTTAGCGAGAGACCTCATGGAACGCCATCACCTCTGAGGAACAATGTCGGACCAAACGATAGTGACCCCTCGGTACAATAACCACAAGCGCAGACAGTCCTGTTTGATGTCCCGTATCAACTCCCGAAAAGGTCGAACCGCCAAGTCACTACCCCCCAACATGCAACACCAGGATGTCTGGAGCACGGTCCAACCGAACGCACTCGTGTATCTCCGGCAAGACACGTCTCCACTTCATCCCCCTAAAACCACACCAACGCACCAAGGCCGTGTTCCTGGAAAAACCGAGCTGTCTGCCTTCGTTCCGGACATCCACCCGCAACGCTCCCCAGTAAACGAAGGAATGACCAAAAATCCACACCAGCAACGGCTCGACACCTGGAATAAAAAAGGCGATGCCAATATCAAACACAAACACCATTAACGTGAATGCCGCCCTCCGCCTTACCCATCACCATCCACCGACCTAACATAACTTCGGTAACAATTGGACGCCCAACCACCAATGCGCCGAATCGAAGCCACATCCAAACCCCGAACTGCTGCTTCTGATGTCGCCCCAATCCTGAACGAATTAGAAGCGAAACGGGATTCATCCAAACCCAACGATCGGATGGACCTCTTGAGAACAGCACCAAATTGGTATCTCGACAAACAAGAGCCATCCACGTGACACAAAAGGGGGCCGCTCAAACTAGGACCCAGCTCCCAAAACCCCTGCAAACACTGAACGGGACACATCAAAGACCCGGGCACATGGACCAACACCACTCGGCGACCTTTACCCGCCTGATCCATCTAAGACCGTCGCAACCAAAACTCAATGCCCCGCGCAGTAAGCACAACATCCCTGGCCAATATACCCCCGGCTGACTGCTTGTTCCCCGATACTAGTTCCCCTACCCTTAATGCGCCAAAAAATGCCAACGAAAAGGCTAGGCGAAATAACAAAACCTCATAGCGTGAAGAACACACCGTCTCCAAAATGCCGCCCAACCGTTCAAGCACCTCAAAAGATATCGGACGCCTCAAGTCACCCCCGCTTTTTAACCGGCGAAACCCTTTCGCCGCTTGTTTCACCAAAAATGTTTTCGTCCAATCGCGGCAGCCGCGCAAGCGAAATCCAAAGGACAAACCCGCTAAAACACGCATGGCTTTTGCACCCGACCAACCCTCGGAGGCCCCCCACCCCAACCAAGACAACAAAACTCCCTCCTGATCCAAGCCGGGCCCGACTGCTACGTCAGCCGCTAACTGTTCCTCCCACTTGCACCATACAGCCCGGTAAGCCTCCCAGGTCTTTGGAGCCAAAGACGACTCAATCAGCGATGCCGCGGCCCGTAGGCCACTATCCACAGCTCCTCCGAACAAGCTAAACCCATGACCTCCGCTTCTGGCGCCAAAGAGCGAAACCGATCCCACTGTAAACGAGAGAGTCAGCGATATCGTTCTTAACACCTGGAACATGCGTCGCGGTCACTTGTGCATTCAGGTCCAAACAGAGGAGAACCAACCGCTGTAACACCCGAACGACTGGGGGAGACGATGCAGTAAGACCATTAATCGCGCACACAGCGCCCATGTTATCGCAATTAAAACGCACCCGCCGATCCCGAAACTCAAGTCCCCACAAATGGACGGCTACCAGAATCGGAAAGATCTCCAGCAAAGTGATATTGCGCACCAAGCCATCCGCAATCCATTCCTTAGGCCACCGGGACACGCACCACTGCCCCCGAAAGTAAGCCCCAAAACCAAAACCGCCAGCCGCATCTGTGAACAACTCCAACGAGTCACTGCTGACCACCTCTTCCATCACCAACGAACGGCCGTTGTACCCCTCCAAGAATGACTCCCAAATCGCCAAATCGGCCCTGAGTTCCGCTGACAACCTGATGAAATGATGAGGGGCTCGAACACCCGCGGTCGCACTGGCCAGACGACGTGAAAAAACACGCCCCATTGGCATGACTCGACATGCAAAATTGAGCTTTCCCAGCAACGACTGGAGATCACGCAGCGACAACTTCTTGACCCTGCGCGCTCGGACCACCTCCGCCCGCAAATCAGCCAACTTATCCTCAGGCAGCCTGAACTCCCAATTCACCGTATCAATGACAATTCCCAAAAAACGCAAACATGTACAGGGGCCTTCGGTTTTTTCAGGCGCGAGAGGAACACCAAAACGCTCCGCCACCCACTCGATGGCCTGTAACAGTCTCTCGCAACAATCGGAATCCCCGGAGCCCACGCACAAAAAATCATCCAAGTAATGAATGACCGAATCAAAACCGGAAACATCGCGCACGACCCACTCCAAAAAAGAACTGAAGGCTTCAAAATACGCACAAGAAAACGAACATCCCATGGGTAGACACCTGTCCACAAAAAACATGCCTTCCCAATAGCAACCTAACAACTTCATGCTATCCAGATGAACCGGGAGCAAACGAAAAGCGGATTCCACGTCCGTTTTAGTCATAAGGGCACCCCGACCACATTTTCGCACCCACCGCGCTGCTTCATCAAAGGAGGAGTAAACCACCGAACAGATTCCGGATCGATACCATCGTTAACAGAACCCCCGCGAGGGTACGACAAATGTTGGATAAGCCGAAACTTATTCGGCTCTTTCTTCGGAACCACTCCTAGAGGAGAAACAACCAAATCCGAAAAAGGGGGGGAAACAAAGGGGCCAGCCATACGGCCCAACGAAACCTCCTTTTCCAGCTTTTCTGAAACCACTGAACCATGTAACAAGGCCGAACGCAAATTTTTTAAAACCCGCGGAATAGCAAAAGGGGTGAGGGATAACAAAACCGTCCTTGAAACCCGCGTACAGCAAAGCCGACTTCTCCCTGTCCCCATATCTATTTAGATAAGGGACCATCCTTTCCAGCCTCACTGGAGTCTCCCCCTTGGGAATTACCACCGCCGGTTCGGGGCTTCCCTTTCTTGAAACACTTGGCGGCTCCATGGGACGCGCTATTGCAGTTGGAGCAAAGATGTTTAAATTTGCAGTTCGCCCCGAATTTACATGGGCCGTCGTTGAACTGCCAGCACACCCCCAACTTATGATTTCCCGTTTGAACCTGCCCGCCCCCTCCTGAGACGCCGGAACTGCCGCTACTCTGGCTGGTACTCCCAGCCCCCCCATGAAAGGAGCTACCAAATTTATTTTGAGCTATGACCCGCATCCACAGCCCAATGTCCTTCTGGTCCCAACGGATAGCCGGACGGACGGCCTTCCTCTGCCGAAATTGCTCATCATAGCGCAACCAAGCCTGACCCCCGCACACCCTATAGGCCTCCCCGATGGCGTCAAAATAGCAAAATAACGCCAAGCAATTATCAGGGGACTTTTCTCCAATGACGCTCGCCAAAATAGCGAATGCCTGTTGCCAATTAATGAACGTTTGTGGGATCAGACGCCATCTACTTCTGCCCTTATCCAAATTAAATTTCTCTAATGGCAAGAGGGAAAATATTTCCACATACTCGTCCTTCCAAATGCACTCCTTTACTTCTTTCTTTAAATGAGCCCCCAACTGACCCTCAAAACAAACATACACCTCCCCATGCGCTCTATCGTCCAAGTGTTTGCGACATTCTTTCTCTTTCTCAGTCTGCACCGACACCGACACCGGTTCACTTGCGCGCCCGGCCAAATCCGCCCCACTCCGCCCCGCAGGACTCCCAGCTTGTGCCCAAGCTGCTACTGGTGACGATGAAGCGAGACCCCGCTCCAGACGTGACACCAAATTCCGCATATCCGCAAGCACATCGCTAACCCCCCCGGCCGCGGCTACGCCACCAAATCCCAACCCCCCGCTGACCCCGAGGGATTCCGCCAACGGCCCCCCACCCAACCAGGATGATGTTGCAACTGGAAGACAAACAGGGGACACAGAGCCATACTCACCGGGCTGCGAGGGGGCTGTGTGCCCTCCAGCCGGAAAACCTGGGTCCTCGGATGTACCTTCGCCAGCTTGCTGTCGACCTCTGGGACTCCCCACAGGAGGAGCCAAATGATGATGACTGGGCCCCCCGAGGGACCCCGATGACGGGACCCCAGCAATGGACGCTGACCGGGACACCGTGAGTTCTGCTCCCGCTGCCACGGCTGGCTCCTGCAGCGAAGCACTAAAGGCCCCCCGCTGCGCCTACAGGCCCCCGGAAAAGAGCCCATCGCCACTGTACATGGGCATCGCTGTTAGCGGCCCCACAGGGGAGCATGCCGCGGTCCTGGTGTGGAGACGTCCCCCTCCTCTTGCAGCGGCCCCCGAAGCGGACAGCTGATGCTGGGCCCCTTCACCGTGGCCCCCTGCCGCACTCGGTGTTTCCCCACTGCCTGGGGATGATGATGGCAGCCCTGCCAGGCTGCAGGCCGAAGCTCCCCCGACGTCCGCCCCCCTGCTGGAGGTAGGCCGCGGGCCCTCGCCTGGCCTGCGGATTCCTCCCAGGCCGGGTAGCGGCGACAGGCACAGAACGCTGCGCCCGGCCTGGAGGGTCCCCGGAGGGGCTCCGGCGGCGTCGCCAGGCCCTGGGGGATGAATCGGGTGAGAGCCACTCGGGATGCCTCACCCGTCTGTAGCGCCGTTCCCTCCCCGCTGCTGCTGCAGACTCTCCGGACGTCCCAGGAACAATGCCGGCCACCCGTGATGCCAGCCAGCCTGGGGGCTGTGACCGCGCCGTCGCTCGCAGCTGCTCCAACACCCGCTCCACATCAGACATGGTAAAGGTGACTTCTTCTTGGGGGTACCAGATCCAAAGAGGAAGGGGACACCCACACCCCTCCTCTATATACTCCCCCACTCCAGGGTACTCCCCCTGGTAGCCGACCACCCCCCCGTCATGCTGGCCTCCGCCTATGCCTCCTTGGGGGGGCAGGGGAGGCTCAGCTCCGGCCAATTCTTTCAGTCCTATTGGTCCAACCGCCCTGTTCCAGCCACGCCCTACTTATTTGGGGACATCCGGAAAAATCGTTTGGGAGCTGATAACTCCATTTTTACAAAAAGGCTACAATCTGTAAGTTGACAACTACTACACCAGCATACCCTTATTTAAAACTCTGGTTGAACTTAACATAGGGGCTTGTGGGACCATTTGCAAAAACCGTCAGGGGTTTCCACAATCAGTGGTCAGCAAAAAGTTCCGAAAGGGGCAGTCAGGGTCTTTACACAATGGAGAGCTGCTTGCCCTTAAGTATAAGGATAAAAAGGATATTTTCATCCTGAGCTCGATCCACACAGATGCCACAAGGGCCACTGCAGACCAACAGGGATCCACTACTCCAAAACCTGTGTCTGTCATTGACTACAACAAATATATGGGGTGTGGACCTTGCAGATCAGGTTCTACAGCCATACCAGGTATCAAGAAAATCATATGTCTGGTATAAAAAGTTAGTCATGTATTTGTTTCAGGTGGCCACATATATTTCTTTTGTGTTATCCAGAAAAGCCGGAAATGCAGATACTTTCCTTGATTATCAGGAAAAGGTCACTGAAAATCTTGTTTCTGACAATGTTGTCCCCGCCAATCCTTTAGAATGTGAAGATGTCAGAAGACTCACTGAGCGACATTTTATTGCACTCATCCCAGTAACTGAAACAAGAAAGATCCCCCAGAGAAGATGTCGTGTATGTTCCTAGAGAGGAATGAGGCATGATCCCCGCTATTATTACCCACAATGCCCATCATTGCCAGCATTATGCCTTCATGACGGCTTTACAATCTTCCACACAGGACCACGTTTTTGAACTGTTTTGACATTCAAGCATTTGGCTTATTTAGTGACAGACACATTTGAGTAGAGCTGACTTAACAATTTCCGGGGGTAGGTGGGGGGAGGTCTCCAGAGACACGAGCTGGGCACAATATGTTATTGTGAGGCTTAGAAAAAAAATGACATCCAGCAAAATGTCACCGGTCATGGCGGCTCCTGCGCAGTAGCATCTATAAGTAAGAGATAGAGGTTACTGCACAGGCGCCGCTGGTGTCATTTTGCTGGATGTAATTTTTTTTTCTAAGCCTCACAATAGCCACAATATTATAGGCATTATCACCAATAATATCAATGCTATTATATGTATTATGTAATAATGGGGGCAGGTCAGTGAGGGATCAGCGACCTGTCATTAGCCAATACAGATGAATATGGAATCAGAGCACCACAAAGCCCCGCCCACCACCCCGCCCCAGAGCACGAGAATCTCATTAACTGAAAACTACAAATACAGATTATACAACAGTAAACCAGAGTTGCCCTCATTTATGGTGGACCATTGGAGCTACTATGAATCCTGAGCAGAAGATTAGAGAAAATAATATTGCTCCCCATTTCAGGAGAGATTGTGCAGTAATCTGAATTTCTTAGGATCGAAAACAATGTAATGTATGACGTGGAGTGAATCCATGACACCAGGGCTGGAGCCAACACATCTCCTGCAGGCAGGAATAAATGTATATTACAGCCATCAGCCACGCACAGCTTAGAGTTCTATCAGGGCACAGGTGGAATGTTTGTCCTGTAGATTATCACAATCCTCCTTGAAGTTAGTTGGTTTTAATACAAATTGAAAAGTCAGGATAAAGGGAAACTCTGCTGTTATTGGACAGAAATTCACACTTGGCCTCACTGCACATTTACTGTTGTCGATCATAAAAGGGAAGTTTGACCAGAAAGACTGGACCTGGTCTTGTAGGGACCATGAGACATTCAGCAGCACAGAAGGGAGAGAAGATTCATCCGATAAGATCTCAGGGATCTAGGAAGCAAACAGCATCATTACCCTCCGCTTTCTCTTACAGGCCCAGCATAAGATTTTTCTTCAAGTGATTTTCTATCTTGTCAGCACATTCTACGTACGTTGTCATTTAGCTTTATAGTTACAGATCTGGGCAGGTAACGGTCAGCGTCTCCTAATGTGAAGGAGAGAATGGCTAATGAAATCAGTTATTAACCCTTATACAAGTCAGTTCACATATGGTGTACCAAGATGGTGTCTGTGCCTTCAGACAACACCCTGGAAGGAATCCTTGGAATGCAGAAGCTGAGATACTGGATACCATATATGGAAGTGAAGGTGAAATGGACCTATCATAGACTGACACTGGCTACTCAGGAGATTGTGTGACACCCATCTCCTGTCTCTTTGTCTTGAGAATAAACTTCAGTTGTGTGCAAGCCTTTGCTGAGGAAGGAGTAGACATCTAACTCTGTGTTTGGTGTGACTCCTTAAGCGCGCACTCGGCCTATATTAGGTCAGGTACAAGCAATCATATAGATCTCGCTTTAAAGGTTCACCTTCACACTAATACCAGGGGGTAGGTGGATACTCCAGGTTGTAAGTTCTATAGAAAAGGGCTTTCAATGCCCAAAGTCGTTGAACAGTTTTGGGTGGAGGAGAATGTTGTGGTCTAGAGGCAAAATGGTGATCATGGTAATACGGCCGGACTACACCACCGATAAAGCAGCCACAGCCGGTGACTGAGAGGAATCTGTGACTTCTCTGCATTCAGTGGTTACTACTCACCTGGGTAGTCATATGTGGGAATCTCCTCTTTACACCACTCATCATCTCTCACATATGTCTCTGTAGTATTAATATGGGTCAGATCTTCACCCTGAAACAAATATTGTAAAAGTCACCGACAGATGGAGAAGTCCCATCTATGATCAGCTCTAATCCTGCCATCTGCACCGTTCTCATTACACAAGTATAAAACATATAATACTGGTGGATAAAACAAGACTGAGCACAAGACCTTCACAGCCGTCTTCACATCATAGGGGAGATCTCCTGACACCTTCTCTCCATCTACCTGATGATCCTGAGGAGCACTGGGATCTTCTTGGTTACAGTCCTGTGGAGGAAGAGGACGGGGACATCTCTCTGGTGTTGTCCTCTTACTGGATAGATCTGGAGGAAACACATACAGGGACTGAATTCATTCTCTACATACAGATAATTATAGGCCGTGTGTATTTAGTCCTGTCTATTACCTGGAGATGTGAGGGGCTGGGGAACCTCCATTATGACGTTCTTGTACAGATCTCTGTGTCCTTCTAAATACTCCCACTCCTCCATGGAGAAATAGACAGCGACATCCTGACACCTTATAGGAACCTGACACATACAATGATACCGTCATCCCCCGATCCCTTCATAGCGTTACTGTATAATGTCCCAGCATTCCCAGCAGTGTCACCTCTCCAGTCAGCAGCTCAATCATCTTGTAGAGGAGTTCTAGGATCTTCTGGTCATTGATGTCCTCATGGATCAGGGGGTGAGGTGGAGGCCCCGTGATTGGGCTCAGGGGTCTTCCACATCCCTCAGACACAGGGTCCTGACAGCAATCACTAGAGGTCTTCTTCACCACTATGTAATCCTGGTTATGGAGAGACACATTAATAAATCTCACTACAGACATTTCCAGAGTCCTCACCTCTCCAGTTCTGTCCATCTGTTATTCCCATAGATAAGAATGATGTAATGTGACGTCATCAGAATCTCTCACCTCTCCAGTGAGACGGAAGAGGATCTCTAGGGTGAGGTGTAACATCCTCTCCGCCATCTTGTCTCTGTCCATATCCATCCTTGATGGGTAAATCAGGAAAATTCTCTTATGTAGAAGATCTTCACTGAGAGGATCCGATATTGTAGAGACCTGAATGAGAAGAAGATGATCCGATGTAACATCATAAGAATCCTGTGTAATAATACAATTACTGGAGAGAATAAGGGAAACATATGAGGAGATTTATTATCTTACAGGGTTTAGTTTTCTTCCCTGACATCTACTAATAAAACCTATATATTTAGGCCACAGACAACAAGCAGTTTCCTCCTCGGAGTCGGCAGCTGAACATGTTCCTCATAGACTCATCTTCCATAACGCTAATTCTCGTCTCATTACCGACACTGGAATCGGTATTAGCAATACTGCAGGAGATATTCATTACACGCGACATGAGAAATAACTCCTTCATGGTGAGGACGACATCTTCATCTTCTACTGCGGCTCTAGAGACAGATTTGGCCAGAGTCGGTCACTGCCTCCATCCCCACCGGCCGTCTATATGAAGGTTTCCCGTCTTCCCTGCACTGGAATCTTCTCTCACGTTAGATCTCAGCTCTGAGTCACACACAGAAGTTTGAGGCTTTTAGAAAAGATTTTTAGTTTCCACAAACACAACGGACAGAAATGATCTGATCCCAAAGTCTCCATGTACAGTGATTTATGGGGATTATTTCTGGCCTTAGACTTTCCTATATTACAAGAAAAACTCCAGAAAAAGCCGACATTAAAATGTTTCTAAAGAAAATTGGCTCCAACAATTCTTGTAAGAAGAAAAAAATATGTAAAAAGCAGAAGACACATTTTATAATTTTTAACATGTTAAACATTTATTAAAAAGAAATTAATCTTTTTGTGCCCCAGAACATAGATGTACACCGCAGGGACGGCACAGGAGGGGCTGCAACAAAAACCCTGAAAAGCAAACATGGCATCTAAGAAGGTGTGACAGAGTTTGGCTGAATGCCCCCCGCCTCCAAGTACTTGATAGTATGGGGCGGCCTAGTTACTTCGATACTTAGGCCTGTTTCACACTTCAGTTTTTGTCCATCAGTCAAGATCCGCCGTTTTGCAAAAAAAACGGATCCGCTTTTTTGCGGATCCGCCAAAATTTTGCCGTCCACCGACATGCCCGAACAGAGCATGTAACGTTTTTTCGGGCGGCAGGATCCGCACTTCACACTGTGCATGCCCGAAAAACTTCACTCACTCTGAAATTTAACCCTAAAGTCTGTTCTGGCGCCTGGAAAAAAAAAATCTCTCTCTCTTTCTCTCTCTCCCCCCTCCTCCCCCCCCCCCCTGGGCTGCAGTTGCTTTAAAATTCTTCATTCATCGGATCCGTCAAAAAAAACGGTCCGGTGGCATCTGTTCACATCAGTTAGCAACGGATCCGCTTTTCGCCATTTTGGCGGATTTTAACTGACACAAAAAAACTGAAGTGTGAAACAGGCCTTACATGCCTAATAATGGGGTCTGGACTGTGTATCTAAAGTTTAATACCTTGAATTCTTCATAACGTGTGGATATTACAGACTGCAATGTATGAAGGTCTATTAGGCCGGGCCAGAGGCAGCGTCCAATAAGTTACCTTATAACGCCCCCATACACATTAGACTAAAGTTCCATGAAAGCACTGATTTCGGGGGGTTTGGCCGACCATATAATGTATTTGGGGGCCTCCTGACAGATGATGTCAGGGCAGAGAAGGATCTGGCATCCTGAATTTCAGAGGATAATCCGTTTGTTCTTCCTGTAGATAATCCTCCTCTAGAGGAGTCTGGAGGCGACTCTCTCATACAGACCACAGGAAAGCTGGAATATTTGTGTGTATGGGGGAGTCGGGAGAGATCGCCGTCTGCCAAATGTCCGTTCAGCCAACTCTGATCTCATGTGTATGGGGCCGTTAGTATTACACTGACAGGCAGTGATGATACACGGCACTACAGGAGTACAGGGCATCACCGGAGCCATCAGAGGCTTGTATGTTGTGTGATCGCACTGATCAGAGGGGTTTAAAAAAGGTTTAAAGTGGAAAAAAAATATCACAGTTTCAGCAACAAGAAATATCCATCACTATATGGAAAGCAGAGTCACTGCACAATGTTAGTTACGTCACGTCCATAACTACTTTATTATACTCTATTATCCTGTACACAGTGGAGTAGATAGAAATCACAGATCCCACAGCAATAGCTGGAATTGGGCCCTCCAACGTAAGGAAAAAAGAAATCTACACTCACTGGCCACTTTATTAGGTACACCATGCTAGTAAGGGGTTGGACCCCCTTTTGCCTTCAGAACTGCCTCAATTCTTCGTGGCAGAGATTCAACCAGGTGCTGGAAGCATTCCTCAGAGATTTTGGACCATATTGACATGATGGCATCACACAGTTGGCGCAGATTTGTCGGCTGCACATCCCTGATGCGAATCTCCCGTTCCACCACATCCCAAAGATGCTCTATTGGATTGAGATCTGGTGACTGAGGAGGCCATTTGAGTACAGTGAACTCATTGTCATGTTCAAGAAACCAATCTGAGATGATTCGAGCTTTATGACATGGCGCATTATCCTGCTGAAAGTAGCCATCAGATGTTGGGTACATTGTGGTCATAAAGGGATGGACATGGTCAGCAACAATACTCAGGTAGGCTGTGGCGTTGCAACGATGCTCAATTGGTACCAAGGGGCCCAAAGAGTGCCAAGAAAAAATTCCCCACACCATGACACCACCACCACCAGCCTGAACCGTTGATACAAGGCAGGATGGATCCATGCTTTCATGTTGTTTACGCCAAATTCTGACCCTACCATCCGAATGTCGCAGCAGAAATCGAGACTCATCAGACCAGGCAACGTTTTTCCAATCTTCTACTGTCCAATTTCGATGAGCTTGTGCAAATTGTAGCCTCAGTTTCCTGTTCTTAGCTGAGAGGAATGGTACCCAGTGTGGTCTTCTGCTGCTGTAGCCCATCTGCCTCAAAGTTCGACGCACTGTGCGTTCAGAGATGCTCTTCTGCCTACCTTGGTTGTAACGGGTGGCAATTTGAGTCACTGTTGCCTTTCTATCAGCTCGAACCAGTCTGCCCATTCTCCTCTGACCTCTGGCATCAACAAGGCATTTCCGACCACAGAACTGCCGCTCACTGGATTTTTTTTATTTTTCGGACCATTCTCTGTAAACCCTAGAGATGGTTGTGCGTGAAAATCCCAGTAGATCAGCAGTTTCTGAAATACTCAGACCAGCCCTTCTGGCACCAACAATCATGCCACGTTCAAAGGCACTCAAATCACCTTTCTTCCCCATACTGATGCTCGGTTTGAACTGCAGGAGATTGTCTTGACCATGTCTACATGCCTAAATGCACTGAGTTGCCGCCATGTGATTGGCTGATTAGAAATTAAGTCTTAACACACAGTTGGACAGGTGTACCTAATAAAGTGGCCAGTGAGTGTATATCTATATACACTGTTCAAAAAAATAAAGGGAACACTTAAACAACAGAATACAACTCCAAGTAAATCAAACTTCTGTGAAATCAAACTGTCCACTTAGGAAGCAACACTGATTGACAATCAATTTCACATGCTGTTGTGCAAATGGAATAGACAACAGATGGAAATTAATAGCAATTATCAAGACACCCTCAATAAAGGAGTGGTTCTGCAGGTGGGGACCACAGACCACATCTCAGTATCAATGCTTCTGGCTGATGTTTTGGTCACTTTTGAATGTTGATTGTGCTTTCACACTCGTGGTAGCATGAGACGGACTCTAAAACCCACACAAGTGGCTCAGGTAGTGCAGTTCATCCAGGATGGCACATCAATGTGAGCTGTGGCAAGAAGGTTTGCTGTGTCTGTCAGCGTAGTGTCCAGAGGATGGAGGCGCTACCAGGAAACAGGCCAGTACACCAGGAGATGTGGAGGGGGTCGTATGAAGGCATCAACCCAGCAGCAGGACTGCTACCTCCACCTTTATGCAAGGAGGAACAGGAGGAGCACTGCCAGAGACCTGCAAAATGATCTTCAGTAGGCCACAAATGTGCATGTGTCTGCACAAACGGTTAGAAACCGACTCCATGAGGATGGTCTGAGGGCCCGACGTACACAGATGGGGGTTGTGCTCACAGCCCAACACCGTACACTTGGCATTTGCCACAGAACACCAGGATTGGCAAATTCACCACTGGCGCCCTGTGCTCTCCACAGATGGAAGCAGGTTCACACTGAGCACATGTGACAGACGTGACAGAGTCTGGAGACGCCGTGGAGAGCGATCTGCTGCCTGCAACATCCTTCAGCATGACCGGTTTGGCAGTGGGTCAGTAATGGTGTGGGGTGGCATTTCTTTGGAGGGCCACACGATGTTGGGCTGTGAGCACAACCCCCATGGAGACACAATTGTGCCTTTACCTGGAGATAAATTCCCAGTGGGGTGCTAAAAAGTCATTCACTAGACCCCTGTACAGCTGTATAATGAAGCCCAGGCTTTATAGTGAAGGGACAGGAGTGAGGTCCTGTTCCCAGGAGCTACAGACTGAGGAAAGGGCTAAAAAGCCTTCACTAGACCCCTGTACAGCTGTATAATGAGGTCCAGGCTTTATAGTGAAGGGACAGGAGTGAGGGCCTGTGCCCAGGAGATACGGACTGAGGAAAGGGCTAAAAAGCCTTCACTAGACCCCTGTACAGCTGTATAATGAGGCCCAGGCTTTATAGTGAAGGGACAGGAGTGAGGGCCTGTGCCCAGGAGCTACAGACTGAGGAAAGGGCTAAAAAGCCTTCACTAGACCCCTGTACAGCTGTATAATGAGGCCCAGGCTTTATAGTGAAGGGACAGGAGGGAGAAAAGTGGGGAAAGGAGCCAGAAGAGCTGGACTGCCCATCACTAACCTGCAGAGCCGCACTCCACATATATGGCTGCTCTGTGCACAGGACCTGTGATGAGGTCACAGGAGGGAGGAGTCAGGGGTCACATGATCTCCGGAGTGCAGACCTCCATGGAGCCTTCTCCTCAGTCAGTGACATTCCCGCCATTATTCGCCCCTCACTACTGGCACAATTACCCCGCGCCGCCTTCTCTACACAGTGTTATGTGTGGAATGTAACGTGTGATTTCTCTGGAGGGAAATAGACCCCACACAGGAGGGAATTCTCACCGGTTACCGGCCGTCTACTATATGGCGGCATATGATTGTGCTATCGACTCCACACCAGGAGCTAAAATGCCCAAATCTCTAATGTAACCGCTATAAGAGAAGATATAACAAATTTCCCCTAAACTCACACAGCGGAGGAGGCCTCACTTGGAGCAATGTGACTCGCGCACAGAAAATCTATTCCCTGTTCTGTGATTAAGTTAGCGGCCGACAGGAAGAAGAAAGGTCTGAATTACAGCCCAGACTGGAGGAGAAACTGCAGGAGTGAGAATTGGCCAATCAGCGCTCTTCACCCCTATACTTATCTACACAAATACAAGATATGAAATGACAATTAGACGCCATTCTCACCACCAGAACGGAGAGGCGCTAACTTGGAGTAAAGCCGCGTTTTATCACCATGCCAATAAGCCTAATAAGATGCCGCTCGTAAGCTCAGAATGAGAGAGTCACTGCATATAATCTCCTCTATAAAAGACCCTAAGGGTCAGATCTCAGCCCACCCCGATGTCATGTATAGCACTTATAATGAATACCCCCAGAGTTTGTATTCTCCCCACAATCACCCCCCCTCACTACTGGAGTCATTCCTTCACACACTACATCTACCTAACCTGACTGAGTCCGCGGCACAACAACTCCATCTACACATCTCTGAGGAGGAAATAGTTTCAACAATCAAAAAACTAAAAAGAGGAAAGGCCCCGGGACCGGATGGTCTTACAGCAATATATTATAAAAAATGCAGCGAGGTGCTGACACCACATATAAAAACCTCTGTAATTCACTACTAAATGGCTCACAGCTGCCCCCTGAGTTCTACGTGGCGCATGTAACCGTAATCCCTAATCCTAAGAAAGATCATCTCACCACAAATTATAGACCTATATCCCTCTTATACATTGACTTCAAAATCTTTACCTCCATTGTGACAGGATCAATAAAATCCTCCCTCACCTCATCCATCGGGATCAGGTTGGTTTTATACCAGCGCGACAGGCCCCAGATAATATTAGGAGAGGGTTATATATTATTCATACAACTAACCTACAGCGAAAGCGACTTCTCCTGCTTGCATTAGATATTGAGAGGGCTTCCGATTCGGCGTCCTGGACATATCTCTTTACGGTTCTATCGGAAGTCGGATTCTCCCCTAAACTTATAAAGTGCCTCCAGTTGTTATATGATAGCCCTATTGCTTATGTAAAACTCCCGTCACCACATCCCCCTCCAATTAATATTCAGAGGGTACCAGGCAGGGCTGTCCTCTATCTCCGGATCTTTTTGCACTTGCAATGAAACCCATTGCGGAAGCAATAAGGAGAGATCAGAATATCCTGGGCCCTGAGAATATGGGAGACCAATATAAAGTCAGCCTCTCAGCGGATGATCTCCTGCTAACATTAATAAGTCCCCACACTACACTCCCTCACTTGTTTTCTCTCCTTCACAAATTTGAGAAGATCTCAGGGTTAAAGATTAACATTGATAAACCCGAAGCATTATTTGTAAATTTTCCTAAGACAGAGCAAACTAATATAGCCTCCCATTTTGGGTTTATACACAAAGAACATTGTCTAACATATCTGGGTATCAACTTAACAGCCAAGAGGTCACCTCTGTTTAGGTGGAATTACATTCCACTGATCCAAAACTTCCAGAGGGACCTGGATAGATGGGCTTCCTCAGAGTTACCCTGGCTCGGCAGAATACATGCATTAAAAATGGTGTCACTGCCTCGCTTCTTACATCTATTTAGGTCCCTCCCAATTATGGTACCAGCCAGAACGTTCACTCATTTACACTCTGTGATGTCTAAGTTTCTTTGGCTCGGAAAACAACCCAGAATTGTGCAAAAACTTATGTTCCGTCACAGAAAAGAAGGGGGTTTATCCCTCCCTAATTTTACACTTTATTACAAGTCGGCACAGATTGCTCCATTAATAAGTGCGTGTTCATATCCCAATAGTCCGAGATGGGTTATTCTGGAATCATTTCTCTCCAAACCATTCTCTTTATCAGGCCTAATGTGGACCACAGACCGACTTCCACGGGGGTTAATGAATGTGGCTCCTTTTACAGTCCTCTCGTTGCTTCTTTGGAGGAAAGTCCGGTTTAAATATAACTTACAATCAAGCCCTTCTCCCCTGACAGCTATATTACAAAATCCCATGTTCCCGCCAGGCATTGAGCCACAATTTTTTTCTTGGTGGAAGCTGAAAGGTATTCATATACTTCAACATTTGTGTTCCCCATTTAATATCTTACTTGACAGACAGGAATTTGTTCAAAAATTTGACCCTCCAGTTAGGGAGGTAATGCGATTGAACCAGATCTTCCACTTTGCAAAGCAGATCCTCCCGAGCGGTACTACTCTCAGGGCAACCAGTTTTGAAAATTAATGTCTAAATGACCCTTTGGTCAGGGGAACGATCTCATTGATCTACTATGCTATAAATTCTCCACAAGATGATAAAAAAAATTGAAGTATACAGTATGTTACAGTGGGAGGAGGATTTGGGGTTTGATCAGTCAATTGATCAATGGTATCGTATCTATGACACCCTATCAGAAGGTAGTCACCAGACTTCCCTTCTTGAGACCTCCTTAAAACTATTGCACAGAGTCTATTATGTACAGGAAAAAATTCACAGCATTTTTCCTAAAATCTCTGTTTTAGGGGCTGTGGAATATCTGGTGACATGAGACATATTTGGTGGTCTTGTACGGTGGTTTCTGGGATTTGGGAGAAGGTGAAGTGTCTGATAGCACAGATGTATGGTGGACCGGTTGATCTGGAACCTTCTACCCTTTTACTGGGAACCAGGCCTTCCCGGCTTCCAAAAAGCTTTCAGAAGCTAGTAAACTACTTATGTATGGCCACTAAAATCCACATTGTGGCAAAGTGGAAGTCGCCCTCACTGTCAATATCTATGGTGAAAGAGAAGATGAGCGACATTATGTTATTCTCATTTGTGGCCCCAGCTTTTCTTGTAGAATAAATCCCTTTCTCACACAGTCCTGTAGTAATGACTTTGTTCTCACGTTTTGTAGGAGGGTTCGTCTGACTCCATCTTATGTTATCAGTATAAGTGCGAGAGATGAGAGACCGACGACCGCAGTTTTACCGTGTGTGTCCGGCGTCAGTTCTACAGTGTGAGAGATGTGGGGTCTGTGACCGAAGCTGGGGGTATACGGGTGTATACAGCATACACAGAGGGGTCTGTGACCGAAGCTGGGGGTATACGGGTGTATACAGCATACATAGGGGTCTGCGACCAAAGCTGGGGGTATACGGGTGTATACAGAGTACACAGGGATCTGCGACCGAAGCTGGGGGTATACGGGTGTATACAGTGTACACAGGGGTCTGTTACCGAAGCTGGGGATATATGGGTGTATACAGCATACGCAGGGGGGTCTGTGACCAAAGCTGGGGGTATACAGGTGTATACAGCGTACACGGGGGGGTCTGTGACCAAAGCTGGGGGTATACAGGTGTATACAGCGTACACAGGGGTCTGTGACCAAAACTTGGGATACACGGGTGTATACAATGAACACAGGGGGCTGTGACCGAATCTGGGGGTATACGGTGTATACAGCGTACACAGAGGGGTCTGTGACCGAAGCTGGGGGTATATGGGTGTGTACAGCATACAGAGTGGTCTATGACCGAAGCTGGGGGTATACGGGTATATACAGCATACACACAGGGTTCTGAGACTGAAGCTGGGTGTATACAGTGTGAGAGGCGAGGGGTCTGTGACTGAAGCTGGGGGTATACAGGTGAATACAGTATACACAGGGGTCTGTGACTGAAGCTGGGGGTATATGGGTGTATACAGTGTACACAGGCGTCTGCGACCAAAACTGGGGATAAACAGGTGTATACAGTGAATACAGGGGTCTGTGACCGAAGCTGGGGGTATACGGGTGTATACAGCATACACAGGGGTCTGCGACCAAAACTGGGGATAAACAGTGAACACGGGTCTGTGACCGAAGCTGGGGGTATACGGGTGTACACAGCTTACACAGAGGGGTCTGTGACAGAAGCTGGGGGTATACGGGTGTACACAGCGTACACAGAGGGGTCTGCAACCGAAGCTGGGGGTATACGGGTGTATACAGTGTAAAGGGAGGGGTCTGTGACCGAAGCTGGGGGTATACGGGTGTATACAGCATACACACAGGGTTCTGAGACTGAAGCTGGGGGTATACAGGTGTATATAGTGTGAGAGACGTGGGGTCTGTGACTGAAGCTTGGGGTATACAGGTGTATACAGTATACACAGGGGTCTGCGACTGAAGCTGGGGGTATATGGGTGCATACAGTGTGCACAGGGGTCTGCGACCGAAGCTGGGGGTATACGGGTGTATAAGGAGCACACTGTGGGGTCTGCGACCGAAGCTGAGGGAATACAGGTGTATACAGCGTACACTGAGGGGTCTGAGACCGAAGCTGGGGGTATACAGCATACACAGAGGGGTCTGTGACTGAAGATGGGGTATATACAGAGTACACAGAGGGGTCCACACAAACACGGCTTCGCTCTGTACACCTCGTACACACATGGCTGCTCCGTACACCTCGTACACACACGACCCTGCTCCATACACCTCGTACACACACGGCTCCGCTCCGTACACCTCGTACACACGCGACTCCGCTCCGTACACCTCGTACACACACGGCTCTGCTCCGTACACCTCATACACACACGGCTCCTCTCCGTACACCTGGTACACACACGGCTCCGCTCCGTACACCTTGTACACACACGGCTCTGCTCCGTACATCTCGCACACATACGGCTCCGCTCCGTACATCTAATACACACAGGGCTCTGCTCCGTACACCTCGTACACACGCGGCTTCGCTCCGTACACCTTGTACACACGGCTCTGCTCTGTACACCTCGTACACACGCGGCTCCGCTCCGTTCACCTGGTACACACACGGCTCTGCTCCGTACACCTTGTACACACACGGCTCTGCTCCGTACACCTCGTACACACACGGCTCCGCTCCGTACATCTCGCACACACACGGCTCCGCTCCGTACACCTTGTACACACACAGCTCCGCTCCGTACACCTAATACACACAGGGCTCTGCTCCGTACACCTCGTACACACGCGGCTTCGCTCCGTACACCTTGTACACACGGCTCTGCTCTGTACACCTGGTACACACACGTCTCCGCTCCGTACACCTCGTACACACACGGCTCCGCTCCGTACACCTCGTACACACACGGCTCCGCTCCGAACACCTCATACACACAGGGCTCCGCTCCGTACACCTCGTACACACAGGGCTCCGCTCCGTACACCTCGTACACACGGCTCCGCTCCGTACACCTCGTACACACACGGCTCCGCTCCGTACACCTCGTACACACACGGCTCCGCTCCGTACACCTCGTACACACACGGCTCCGCTCCGTACACGTCGTACACACACGGCTCCGCTCTGTACACCTCGTACACACAGGGCTCTGCTCCGTACACCTCGCACACACGCGGCTCCGCTCCGTACACCTCGTACACACACGGCTCCGCTCCGTACACCTCGTACACACATGGCTCCGCTCCGTACACCTCGCACACACGCGGCTCCGCTCCGTACACCTCGTACACACACGGCTCCGCTCTGTACACCTCGTACACACGCGGCTCCGCTCCGTACACCTTGTACACACACGGCTCTGCTCCGTACACCTCGTACACACACGGCTCCGCTCCGTACACCTCGTACACACATGGCTCCGCTCCGTACACCTTGTACACACACGGCTCCGCTCCGTACACCTCGTACACACACGGCTCCGCTCCGTACACCTCGTACACACACGGCTCCGCTCCGTACACCTCGTACACACACGGCTCCGCTCCGTACACCTCGTACACACACGGCTCTGCTACATCCACCCTGTAAACCCCTCCTGACCCCACACAGAAACTTCCCCTCATCCAGCACCATGACAACAAGCACAGCAGAGTCCTGCACACACTGAGGCCCCTGATCATGTGACCCCTGACTCCTCCCCTCCTGTGACCTCATCACAGGTCCTGTGCGCACAGAGCAGCTGTAGAAATCTCCGGCCTCGGGGGTCTCACCAGACTTCGCTCTTTTCTTGCAGGGGCCGCAGTGGATTTCATCCTGGATCCATAGAGCTGAATAGAGGAGCGATGTTCCTTCACTCTGATGGGAATTGATGGTGATGTTTGTCCAACGTCCACGTTACCGAGTAAATCCCCCCCAGGACTGCAGCCGGTAAAGACCCCGATATCCACAGGTGTCCCCTCTAATTGGGGGAAAGGGATAGAAAAGCCTCTTATCCCGAGGGGAAACCCTGTACATGGAGACATCGGCCTCAGATCTCTCCTGTCCTGTTCTTCCAGAAAAGCCTCAAACTTCTGTGTGTGACTCAGAGCTGAGATCTAACGTGAGAGAAGATTCCAGTGCGGGGAAGACGGGAAACCTTCATATAGACGGCCGGTGGGGATGGAGGCAGTGACCGACTCTGGCCACATCTGTCTCTAGAGCCGCAGTAGAAGATGAAGATGTCGCCTCATCATGAAGGAGTTATTTCTCATGTCGCGTGTAATGAATATCTCCTGCACGACGGTTGGATATTTGAGATCCCTTTTGGGTTTTACCCCCTTTCCCAAAACTACCCTCAGCCCGTAATTCCCCCCCATCTGAATACCATAGACCCGCCACAAAAATGACTCAACACCGTATTTGGATAAATTGGCCACAGCAGCCATTTATTAAAACATTTAACATAACAGTTCCTTTAAACGTTATTGAAAAAGGGGGCGGTCCTCGAAGGCCCCAAATTGTAATCGCCTCAGGTTCCAGTCCCGTAATAATAAACTTGGCCTCCAGGTTGAGTCCTGCCTGTAGCCAGTAGGCACCAGCTCAGAGACAATAAGAGACTCACCCCCGGCCATTATCCGTCATGAATTCCCAGTGATCCAATATTTCTACGTAATCCAACCAAGGGGGGAGTCCAGGACCTTAGAGATCCCCCCCCTTCCAAGCCGCCAATTACTATCACCACCAACCTCGAGGACCACCTCCCCCACGCCACGCTGCTATGACAAGTTATACATAAATGTTAGTAGTAACATAGATGAGATTACTATGAATTAACTGCATATCGATGCCATTTTCAAGGGCGGGTGGGTGTGAGGTTGTGTTCTCTGTGATAGGGGAACCTAAAATGGTTGCCCTACAAAATGCCTACCCCCTTTTTTTGTATACACCTTAACCCCGCCTTCTACCCCCTCAGCCCTATCAGATATCCACATTCAAATTCCTTAACCCTTACTAGCCTGTCCCTCTTAACAAATATCCTACCCTATAGTCCCTCTCAACCCCGTCATGCTGTCCTCACTTTTATGGCCTGTGGCCCCCCAGTACGGCCTCACTGTATTGCTAATGCTGATCCCAGTGTCGGTAATGAGACGAGAATTAGCGTTATGGAAGATGAGTCTATGAGGAACGTGTTCAGCTGCCGACTCCGAGGAGGAAACTGCTTGTTGTCTGTGGCCTAAATATATAGGTTTTATTAGTAGATGTCAGGGAAGAAAACTAAACCCTGTAAGATAATAAATCTCCTCATATGTTTCCCTTATTATCTCCAGTAATTGTATTATTACACAGGATTCTTATGGTGTTACATCCGATCATCTTCTCATTCAGGTCTCTACAATATCGGATCCTCTCAGTGAAGATCTTCTACAGAAGAGAATTTTCCTGATTTACCCATCAAGGATGGATATGGACAGAGACAAGATGGCGGAGAGGATGTTACACCTCACCCTAGAGATCCTCTTCCGTCTCACTGGAGAGGTGAGAGATTCTGATGACGTCACATTACATCATTCTTATCTATGGGAATGACAGATGGACAGAACTGGAGAGGTGAGGACTCTGGAAATGTCTGTAGTGAGATTTATTAATGTGTCTCTCCATAACCAGGATTACACAGTGGTGAAGAAGACCTCTAGTGATCGCTGTCAGGACCCTGTGTTTGAGGGATGTGGAAGACCCCTGAGCCCAATCACAGGGCCTCCACCTCACCCCCTGATCCATGAGGACATCAATGACCAGAAGATCCTAGAACTCACCTACAAGATGATTGAGCTGCTGACTGGAGAGGTGACACTGCTGGGAATGCTGGGACATTATACAGTAACACTATGAAGGGATCGGGGGATGACGGTATCATTGTATGTGTCAGGTTCCTATAAGGTGTCAGGATGTCGCTGTCTATTTCTCCATGGAGGAGTGGGAGTATTTAGAAGGACACAGAGATCTGTACAAGAACGTCATAATGGAGGTTCCCCAGCCCCTCACATCACCAGGTAATAGACAGGACTAAATACACACGGCCTATAATTATCTGTATGTAGAGAATGAATTCAGTCCCTGTATGTGTTTCCTCCAGATCTATCCAGTAAGAGGACAACACCAGAGAGATGTCCCCGTCCTCTTCTTCCACAGGACTGTAAGCAAGAAGATCCCAGTGCTCCTCAGGATCATCAGGTAGATGGAGAGAAGGTGTCAGGAGATCTCCCCTGTGATGTGTAGACGGCTGTGAAGGTCTTGTGCTCAGTCTTGTTTTATCCACCAGTATTATATGTTTTATACTTGTGTAATGAGAGCGGTGGAGATGGCAGGATTAGAGCTGATCATAGATGGGACTTCTCCATCTGTCTGTGACTTTTACAATATTTGTTTCAGGGTGAAGATCTGACCCATATTAATACTACAGAGACATATGTGAGGGGTGATGAGCGGTGTAAAGAGGACATTCCCACATATGACTACCCAGGTGAGTAGTAACCACTGAATGCAGAGAAGTCACAGATTCCTCTCAGTCACCGGCTGTGGCTGCTTTATTGGTGGTGTAGTCCGGCCGTATTACCATGATCACCATTTTGCCTCTAGACCACAACATTCTCCTCCACCCAAAACTGTTCAAATGACTTTGGGCATTGAAAGCCCTTTTCTATAGAACTTGTCACCTAGAAGATCCACCTACCCCCTGAGATTAGAAGACGCTGACCGTTACCTGCCCAGATCTGTAACTATAAAGCCAAATGACAGCGTATGTAGAATGTGCTGACAAGATAGAAAATCACTTGAAGAAAAATCTTATGCTGGGCCTGTAAGAGAAAGCGGAGGGTAATGATGCTGTTGGCTTCCTAGATCCCTGAGATCTTATCGGATGAATCTTCTCTCCCTTCTGTGCTGCTGAATGTCTCATGGTCCCTACAAGAAAAATAAAATGCAAAGAGAGGCGCAATGAGTGTACCTGTGTTAGAATAAAATTCCCTAACTGAATCAGCAGGGTGCTCACCTTACAGGGTTGTGCCTCTCTTGCACAACCACGGTGTGAGCGTGAATGGTAGTTGGGGAGCGTGTCCTCGCAGCCCAGAAGGGCACTGCACGTGGGTGTCAGCAATCTCCGCTCTCCTGGTCAGTCCATCTCTCACTGGCTTCCGGACGTGATGTTGAGACCAATCCCAGCCGTAAGTGAACACCAAGGGTCCCAGAGCTTCCCAGCACCGCCCAGCAATCGCAGGTTCTCCCACAAACAGCTGCCCTCCAAGCTGCTCCTGCCGCTGATCCTCAGAGAAGAAAATTCAATGCGAAGCAACAAAAAAAGCGGTGTATAGGAGCGCTAAAGGAGAGGCAGAAACCAGAAAAAGGGCATAAAATCTCAGCTTTTATCCTTCCTCCAATACCCACAACGCGTTTCTACGGTCACAGCCGTCTTCCTCAGGTGGAATGAAGGAAGCATCAATTATTGCAGCCTTTGTAGGTAGCCCTAGTTGGAACAACCCACAATCCTATGCGACCTCCCCCTGGTGCTGCGCGTTAACCCTTACATCCCCAATAAAAACATTGTAAAAAAACCATTCGTTAAACAATCATTATACATTTTGCAGGTTATGACATTCAGCCTCATCAATATTCCATAAAAAAATTATAATAAACCCTATCCAAGTAATAACCCCCCCCCCAAAGAAAAAAAGGGAAATTAAAAAAAAATACAAATTGCACATATAAAAAAAGAAATCAGTCATAATCACTAAACTATTAACCCTACCTGGAAACGTTCACTATAGTGAGATTCAGTCCCTCCGGATATAACGAACCAACTTGAACATCCAGTAGCTTTCTCTTCTAATAAGGTTACTCAGCCTCTCTTCTCCAAGCTCCTTGATATGGTCAGTGATGGTCAATCTTATCTTTCCTGGATCCTTATTGTGACTCCCTGTAAAATGTCGGGATACACTGTGTAATTGGTAACCCGAGCGGATGTTCTGTCTGTGCTTATTCCATCTTGCATGTGCTGTTTGGATGGTCCTTCCCACATATTGAAGCCCACAAGGGCATTCCAACAAAGAGATGATATAGGTGGACTGACAAGTAACCTTGTGCTTGATCTGGAATGTCTCATTGGTAGTATTAGAATGAAAATCCCTCGCATTATCCTGAATCACTCCACAACACAAGCATTTGGGTACTTTACATGCAAAACAGCCCCAGCTGCTATTATCATTTCCATATGGCGTTTTATATTTCCGCGTTATGTTGCTTGGTGCTACCAAGTTCTTTAAACTTCTATTTTTTCTATAAATAATATTTGGTTTATCGGGAATCATTGGGGCCAAAAGAGGATCTCCTTGTAGGATCAAGCAATGTTTCTCCAGCAATTTACGCACAATTGATCTCGAATGACAGAAGGTGGTTATCAAACTCCATTTATTCCTCTCCAAATTCACCCCAGGTGTCCTATTTTTATCCTCCATTATTTTTATGCACAAATCTTGTGTGAAATTGCATGTCCTCTTATAAGCATCTTTTAAAAGATTTTTTGGGTATCCTTTCTCCACAAACCTCTTCCTGAGTATTCTAGATTCAGTTTGGATGTCTTGGTCAGAAGAGCAATTCTTCCTAATTCTCCAGTATTGGCCACAGGGTACATTCTTCACCCACCCGGGGAGGTGCCCACTGTCAAACCCAAGGTAGCTGTTGACATCAACCAGTTTGAAGTGTGTTGCAGTGGACAACATCCCCAGGTCGTCAAGCTGCACCCATAAGTCCAAATACTGGATGGAATCGGTGGAAATGGTAGCCGTAAAGGTTAGTCCCCGATCATTCATATTGAGATTGTTAGCAAATGTTTCTGCCTCTTCAACCGACCCCTCCACAGGATAAACAAATCATCAATGAACCTTCGATAAAAGGCCACCCCTTCTTTTTCAAGACTGTGCTGCGCAATGAGGACGGACTCCACCGCACCCATGAATAAATTAGCATAGCTTGGTGCGAATCTCGTCCCCATTGCGCAGCCCTTCACCTGGCGGTAGAGTTCCCCCTCACAAGAGAACACATTGTTACTCAGGATGAACGAGATGGCTTTCAGTATGAATTCCCTTTGTTCAGCTGGCATGGTAGTATCATTCATTAACACTTTAAGGCCCAGTTCATGCGATATATTGTTATAAAGGGCTGTGACATCCAGTGTTATCAGGATGCATCCCGTCATTGGGGGTAAATTCCTCAGCTCACTGATAAGTTGCGATGAGTCCCACACGAAGGATTTTAACTGTTTTACATATTTCTGTAAGAATAAATATATGTAGTGAGATAACTTACATGTTATGGGCCCGATGCCCGATATGATGGGCCTACCTGGGGGGTTACTCGGGTCCTTGTGCAATTCGGGTAGAAAATATAGAAATGGTACTTTTATATTGGGCAATATCAAGAAATTTGCGTTCTTTTTTGTTAATGATTTCCCTCTCATAGGCTCCCTTAATCAAAGAATTATAATTCAAAAACATTTTGATATTTGGATCATCTTCTAATTTCTCATAAAAATCCTCATCTTCTAAAATCCTTCTGCCTTCCTCTATATACCATGCCCTGTCCATTATTACTATCCCCCCCCCTTATCGGCACTACGTATGACGATATTTTCATTATCCCTAATGGAGGTAATGGCTTCTCTCTCAGCCCTACTTAGATTGCACCTCCTTTTTGGTTGTGAAATTGCCCTAACTTCTTTCACAACCAGTTGCTGGAATGTCTCAATATGGGAGCCCTTATGACGAAGAGGATAGAATTTATCATTGGGATTCCTAACATCAACATGTAGCATGTTCTTAGTGGACTCTGACTCTTCTTGAAATTTCTGAATATTGGTTCTACTTTTGTTTTTCTCTTCTAATATAAAATGCCTTTGTATGGTGAGTTTCCGGAAAAATTCATTGAGATCCAAATATAATGAAAAAGTAACTAAATTCGCAGTGGGGCAAAAAGAGAGTCCCTTTCCCAAAAGGGATTTCTCCTCCTGTGTGAGAGTGTATTTGGAAAGATTATAAATCCCCAATTCCTTTTCAGTACAACCCTCTTTTACTACATCTAATCCATTCTGGGGCTGGCTGCTTTTGATTGCTTCAGTGTGGTCTCCTGATTTTGAGTGTCCCCCTTTTCTGGAACATCCACTCCCCCTACACCCTCTTCTCCCCTTTTTCTCTTCATGTACTGTAAAAATGGATAAATCCATACCACCTGAAATAATATCTCCAACATGAAATCAATCCGCACTGCAAGAAATTGCATTCATTGTGCACATGCCTGTGTGAACTGCCGCCTAGAAAAGCGTGCAGTATAAGAAGTTGTCCATGGACCGGGGTGCCACTCCAAAGCAGTAAGTACAGCAACTTCACCAAAAAAGAAAAGAGAAATACAGATGGCACTCACCGGGTTAAAATCTTCTTTATTCTATTTCTTTAAAACATGGGCATAGGGAGGATGGGATCGGGAGTGGAGATGGCGACAGCTGTTTGGCGCTGCAGTAGCGCTTCTACTGGTCTCAGAGGGGAGTGAGCCCAGTCTCACCTCTTAATCAAACCTCACCCCCACTGCTTCAACACATATGCAGCAATTATCAATGACAATTAAAAGATTTTAGAAAAAAACCCATATACAATCATGAAAGCTTATTATAGGAAAACAGCCATATCCAATCTCTCATTTAGACCAGCAGATTCTTGGGCCCGAGTGCACATGATCCATATGGCCTCTCTTTTCAATAGAAGTTCATGTAAATCTCCCCCTTGTACTGGAAGAGACACCCTTTCCAGGCCAGCAAAAGAGAGTACCTCTGGATTTCCTCCATGAGATTCCCTGACATGCTTAATTAGGCGAGTCGAGTTATAATGCTCCCTGAATCTCACATGTAGGGGGCGAATGGTCTTACCGATGTAAAAAGCTTTACAGCAACATAAAACAACATAAACCGCGTGAGTTGTTTTGCAGGTGATAAAATCCTTGACAACGTGAGACACTCCCCCGATGCACAGTGTTCTATCTACAATATGGTAATTACAGAAAGGACAATGGCCACACTTATAATTACCATGTGGAACACCCTTGCTTAACCAATTATTTTGTTGCTTCACCATCCGTTTTATTACTACTATGTCACCCAAGGTAGTACCCCGTCTATTAGAAATAATGGGACCCCTTGCTGCCACCTCTACGATATCCTTATCACGCTCCAAAATAGGCCAATTCCTGCGAATGGCAGATCGTATAACCCCATCCATAGGGCCAAATTTGAAACAAAAAACAAATCTCTTTTCAGATCCACAGGCAGGACTACGATTGCGACCTCCTGCCTGATCAGCCCTAGCCTTAGCCTCATTGAGAAGACCATTAGGATAGCCCCTACAAGGGAACCTATCACATAATTCCTCTGCTTGCTGGTTATAACCTTCCTGGGTATTATTAATCCTCTTCAATCTCAATAATTGGCTGTAAGGGAGAGACCGTTTTACATGATTTGGATGGAAGCTATCAAACCGCAGAACGGTATTTGTGGCGGAGGGTTTATGAAATACCTTGGTCTGCAACTCAACATCTACAACACTAATCTGTACATCCCAAAAATCGAGGTTAAGACCTCCATATCTCGACGTGAACGACATATTCATACCATTGGACTTATTGAGGTACTAGACAAATTCATCAAATGATTCACGGGGTCCGTCCCATATCATGAATATATCGTCCACATAGCTCACAAAAAGTCTGATATGTCTCAGAAAATTATTCCCCACGTTATACACCTAGTCCTCCTCCAACACAGCTAGAAAAAGGTTCGCGAAAGTGCAAGCGACCGGAGTTCCCATCGCAGTCCCAGTGCATTGGAAAAACCATGCGTGTTCAAACTTGAATGCATTATGTTTTAAAACAAAGTCAACCTCTTCGCATACAAAGTTGACAAAACTGTCACTTCTCTTCAAAGACCCCAAAATCCTCCTCAAGACCACAATACCTGGATCCTCGTGTATAGGCTTTCTACATCAATCGACACCAAAGAGAAGCCTGTTTGCCATGTAATGCCTCTAAGCGCCCCCAAAAATTCATCAGTGTCTTTGATGTAGGAAGGGATATCATGCAATACGGGGCGCAACAGCCAATCCATGTATTGTGACAATGGTTCTGTGAGGGATCCGATCCCTGACACAATGTGGCGTCCTGGTGGAGCAATAAGGGATTTATGCACCTTTGGAATATAATACCAATGGGGGCGGCGTGGGAACTCCGGTAATAACCTTTCAGCCTTTTTCTTAGACAACACACCTAATTCCACGTTTTTCCATAAAAAACTCGGCAATTCATTTTTATACTTGATCGTCGGATCTTATGCCAATTTTAAATAAGTAGATGTGTCAGATAACTGTCTCATAGCCTCCATCATGTACTGCTCGTTTTTTAATAGGACTACATTGCCACCCTTATCAGCGTTCCTCACGACCACATCCAACCACTCTCTAATCTCAAAGAGGGCACGTCTTTCAGAGGCCGACAGATTGGGCGGGGCGGTCAGATATACAATGGACTCAACATTCTTCAACACCTGCGTTTCAACTAAATCGATAACATTCCCAGGGGCCACCTGGGGCATGAAAGTGGACGGTACACCTCCTGTAAAGGGTTCTAAGGAGTCTGAAACTACAGAATGAGCCAATTCTGGAGCAGTCAGATCGCACAAAACCTGGGCATCCGCCCTGACATCGGCCAGTGAATTGGTGCCAGCAAGAAACCCCAAGGGGCCCACCTGACACGGACTCTCTCCTTCTAATGCTGTTTCCTCTGAAACACCTGAAGCAAATGATTTGTGTAAATGAATTTTTCGCATAGCCCTGAAAAGATCTATTTTAAAGTCCACAAAGTTAAACGCTTCTGAAACACAAAAACCCAATCCCTTTGAAAGAACAGACACGTGTGAGCTATTCAGAGCATGATCAGTTAAATTCACCATGTTATCACAAGAGTCTATTGCTGCTTCTGCCTCCATGACACATGTTTCCTTTTCCACTGGCGTCCTGCGCCTTCTCTCCCTTCCCCCCTCTGCGCGTTCTCCGCCTAAAGGGAGCGCCGGAGCGGAATCTGCTGCATTAGCATAAGTCCTTTCTGAATAGCCTGGTGAAGTGAGGGATTCTTCTTGTGCACTTGAGTCAGACTCTTGTCAGATATTCATTCCTATATTTCTTGCCACCATGTTTCCTATTATTTCTCTAGCAACCTTCCACAACAGCATAGGAGGATGTCTCCACGTCCTAATGGGAGACAGGAAGCACGAGAGGTTAAAAGGTCCCTCCCACCTCCCTCTCACCAGTGACTTTCCTGTCCCACATGGGGCATGGAGAGGTCGGTATGCTGTGTGACCGGCTGCTGCAGCGTACCTGAAAGATCCAAAAGCCGGGCAGTGGTGGTCGGTGGCGCTGCCTTCCCTCCTCCGATCTGCTCCCGTCTTCTGAACTGGGGACCGTTCCTGGCCCTCCCGCGCTCCCCTATGGGGAGTAAAGCGGGCCAGTGATCCCTGACCGGAGGCCTCCTGTAGCTCTCCGGTCTCTCCTCCTCCCCCTGCGTGCAGTGCATGGTCACTTCCGGGGTATGTGGAGGATGCGCTGTCATGGCGGCCCCATCCTGTTGCCGGCGCGTGGAGCTCGCCAGCGCTTGCTGTGCCTGCTTCGGGACCCATCGAGGAGGAGGGGGAAACAAATGACTGAGCTGAGGGTGGGGTTAATCTGTTATTAACCCACCGGAAGACGCCGACAGGTAAGATGCAGAATCCCCTGTTAGCATGGACGGGTCTTCCTGCCCTGCGTCTGCAGAGCCCAGCACTGCCCCAGCCACAGTAAGTGTCCTGGGGTGGTTCCTAGTGGTGCGGTCCAGGGTTTAGGTCCTCAAAATACTTCTCCCCCTTGTTCCATAGGGAAAAAAGTCTGCCCATAAGAGCACCAATACATCCAGTAAGTCGGCCAAATGTGCCATATGCAGCACAAAGCTTCCCTCAAATTGGGAGAAGAAGCTATGTCAAGCTTGCACGGATAAGGTGGTTAGGGCTGAGCACCTGTCATTGATCGACAAAGGATAAGGTGGTTAGGGCTGAGCACCCGTCTTTGATCGACGAAATCTGCAGCTTGGTTACCCATCAGGTTCAAGCCTCTTTAGCTGCCCTGCCCCCCCCCTCCACCACCTCCACTCCCTCCGATTGTGGGCTCACCACCCCCAAAAAAACGGAAAATTCAAATAGACGATTCGGGTCCGAATCAGAAAGATCATACAATTCGGGATCCGAGAATTGGGAACAACCGGTAACCTCTAGGTCAGCCGACACTAGGAAGTGCCTCCTTTCCACGGAATATGTGGAAGAGCTGGTCAGTGCAGTACATGCAACTATGGGCCTAGAGGACGAACCCGTCACGCAGACAGCACAGGATCGCATGTTCGGCGGATATGAGGGGCCTAAACGAACATGTTTTCCAGTTCACAGGAGCGTAGCAAATATGATTTCCCAGGAATGGGAGTATCCAGAAAAACGCTACTCGGCCCCTTCAGAACTCCGACATAGATTTCCCCTGGAGGGAGAGGAATTTAAATGGGACATCCCGAAAGTTGATGTCCAGGTGGCAAGGGTGGTAAAAAAGACGGTTCTGCCGTTTGATGATGTATCCCAGCTTAGAGACCCGATGGACCGTAAAGCAGAAAGCCTCCTAAGAAAAGCCTGGGAAACCTCTGCCTTTACTTTAAAATCAGGAATCGTGTCCACTTGTGTCTCTAGGTCCCCCTTCCAATGGATTGAGGAGCTAGAGAGCCATATTTCTCGTGGTACCTCAAGGAGTGACCTCCTTAACTCCCTCCCTATCTTGCAGAGAGCTACGGGTTTCCTGACAGATGCATCAATGGAGATGATCCGTGCCTCTGCCAGGGCTATGGTCCAGTCAAATTCCGCCAGGCGGGCCCTCTGGCTTAAAACTTGGACATCCAAGGTTAAACTCTGCTCTTTACCCTTCAAAGGTGAACATGTCTTCAGCCCTGCCTTAGATGAAATTCTAGAAAAGGCCACAGATAAAAAGAAGGTGCTTCCAGAGCAGAGGACCATGTGAAGATCTAGAGTTGTGGGTGTTAGTAATCACCTAGGCAGGTTAACGATGCAACAAGTTTTATTTGTATCCATACAAGCATTTCAGTAAGTCCAGGTAGATGACCCCAATGTAATGCCCCAGTCCACGGGATCAGCAACAAGTCAGTAAAAATAGTCCATGGGATAATTCCTAGGGGAATATAGATCTCACGACCGAAGCCCGAGAAAACTTAGTTCCAAGTTCGATCGTCCATTCATGGGTTCCAGGAGCGGCCTTAACTCTGCTCCTTTTGCTTCAGATGCCCAGACACAACTGCACTCCCCCATCAAGTCTCTCAACTCTACACCCAACCCCCTAACCAATGTACATTGAATTCACAGCCAGTGAAGTCTCCGGCCAGTCTGGAGTGGTGTGAACCCAAGTGGCCCCCCTGCCGAGAGAAAGAAAGGCACATATTCCCCCACCAGATAAGGTCATTGCATGTAAATACAACATAAATTGAGGTAACTAGTCATCTGTGCTGGGAAAGTATTTCAGCTCCTCACATTCCTCCCCCACTTTTCCAGCACGGCAAGTATTGGGCTCCAATTCATGAAATTGACTATCCTTCTGACGACAATTACCAGAGTTCGTGGCTTCCTCAGTCTGTCTCGATAGTCCATCAGCATTGCCGTGGTCTCTCCCACACTGGTGGGAGGTTATTTGGCATGTCAAGGTCTTCTGATGCAGCGGGAATGAGTCCTTGGCTTCGGGTTGCAACACTGGTCCAGTGGCACACCAACCCTGCTCCTAAGCTGTTGCCCAGCAACACATCCACAGGTAGGTGTCGCACTACCCCCACATCCTTGCTGTGTCCCCAGTCTAAATGTAGTCGGGCTGTCCGAATGTTCAGAGATTCTCCTCCAGCTACGTGGACTCAAATGTGCCCGGCATTCCCTGGCGAAGTGTCCCCTGCGCCCGCAGTTATGGCAGCTTAATCCACCTCGCCCTGATGTGGGCCGTACTTGGGGTTTTGGGGGACCTCCCCCACTTTTCTCGCCCCCAGCAATCCAGCCCCATTGCAGTACACTGTTCACAGGTTGGAAATGCGGATGACGTGGACCCGAATGGGCCCTGCATTCCCTGGCGAAGTGTCCCATGCGTCCACAGCTATGGCAGCTTAATCCCCCTCGCCCTGATGCTGGCCGTACTTGGGGTTTTTGGAGACCTCCCCCTCTTTGTAGAGTATGAAATCCTCGCAGTTCCTCCTCTCGCTGGACCATGGGTCTCGCTGGCCTCTGGGGAAGCCCCTGTTCCCGACTTGCCGGAGCTGTTCTCCCACACCGCCCTGGACGATTGGCAGACCAATCATCAGCCAATCTTGCAGCCTCCTCCAGACTCCGTGGTTTTCTATCCGCCACCCATTCCTTTATGTCACGTGGGAGCTTGGACATAAATTGCTCCCGCATGAATATATCCAAGACATGTTCAGCTTCCCGAGCTCCCAGTCCTTCAATCCACCGAGCACATGCTGTACGTAATGTGTTGGCAAACTCCCGGTGCGTATGTGCATTGGGCTTTTCAGTCTCCCGAAACTTCCTCCGGTAGGTTTCAGGTGTGACGGCATACCTCTCCAGTAATGCGCTGCGAATGGTAGCGTAACACCTCTGATCCCCAGAAGACAAGTTATTAAAAGCTTCTCTGGCTTTCCCGGTCAGGCCAACACTCAAAAATCTCGGCCAGTCCTCAATGGACACCTCATGAAGCAGGCAGAGGTTCTCAAATAATCGAAGATGGTCATCAATACCCGTGGTGTCTTCATTAAACTGTGGTATGTCCCGGTACCTCAAAGATGCAGGTCCCTCTCTCCCGTTATCCACTGTCATCTGCGCAGAGGGTGGTGGGGTTACGGCTACATGGACACCCAGATATTTGCTTATCAAAGCCGCCCGTTCTCTTTCTGTGGCCCACTCTCCTAGCGCAGCCAGCACCCGTCCCAACTCGGTCAATCGATCCTCTGCCATCGGAATGATTGCCCGCGGCTGTTGTCCGTCCACTGCGCTGTCCTCTTCTACATCTGGACTGATCTCCTGCTGTGGGTGTTCTCGATCCCACTCGTCCAATCGTTGTATTAGGGCCATCCGGTTGTCCGCCATCGACCACTCCAGCTCTCTCCCAGAGCACAGGGCTCTCAGCTGCTCCTACTTGAGTCTCTTGTAGATGGAGTCTGCCATCTCTTCTGCCAAGTCACCATCAGTAACTTTCTCTGTTACGCTGTTCAGAGATAGGTGATCCCACTGCTGCCACCACTTGTGAAGATCTAGAGTTGTGGGTGTTAGTAATCACCTAGGCAGGTTAACGATGCAACAAATTTTATTTGTATCCATACAAGCATTTCAGTAAGTCCAGGTAGATGACCCCAATGTAATGCCCCAGTCCACGGGATCAGCAACAAGTCAGTAAAAATAGTCCATGGGATAATTCCTAGGGGAATATAGATCTCACGACCGAAGCCCGAGAAAACTTAGTTCCAAGTCCGATCGTCCATTCATGGGTTCCAGGAGCGGCCTTAACTCTGCTCCTTTTGCTTCAGATGCCCAGACACAACTGCACTCCCCCATCAAGTCTCTCAACTCTACACCCAACCCCCTAACCAATGTACATTGAATTCACAGCCAGTGAAGTCTCCGGCCAGTCTGGAGTGGTGTGAACCCAAGTGGCCCCCCTGCCGAGAGAAAGAAAGGCACATATTCCCCCACCAGATAAGGTCATTGCATGTAAATACAACATAAATTGAGGTAACTAGTCATCTGTGCTGGGAAAGTATTTCAGTTCCTCACAGACCACAAGAAAGAGTCTTTTTCGAGCCCCCCAGAGTCAGTCATCCCAACCGCGAGGAAAGGGAAAGACGGGAAGATGGAGCTACGCTAAAGGGAGAGGCAGGAACATCCTGGTCCCCCAGCAGCAGCAGCAATCACAAGAAAAACAAAGACTCGACCCCGGTCGGGGAAGGCTTTCGAGGTTTGTTCCTGCTTGGCAGTTGATTTCCAACAGTCCCTGGGTCCTCAGTGTGATCAGAGAGGGTCTACTGCTAGAGCTCGAATCCTCCCCCCCGCGGGGTATAAGAGTTACCTCCCTACCACCTCGGGAGACTCCAGCACTAAAATCCGACATTCGGCTTCTACACTCAAATGCCATCTCTCGGGTCCCTGTGGAGGAACAAGGAAGGGGGCATTATTCCAGATTGTTCCTAGTAAAAAAGCCCACAGGGGAGGCAAGAATAGTAAATCTGAAAGGCCTCAACCGACACATTGCATACCGCAAATTCAAGATGGAGTCAGTAAAGACCGCCATTCCACTGATAGGGCCGTCGTACTTCATGGCAACCATAGATCTGAAGGATGCTTATTTCCACATCCCCATACATCCTTCCCACAGGAAGTATCAGGTTTGCGATTCGTCAGGGTCCGGAAGTCAAGCACTTTCAATACAATGTGCTTCCCTTCGGAATATCCTCTGCCCCTCGAGTGTTTTCCAAAATTATGACAGAAGCTGTGTCCTACATCAGAAGCCTGGGTATATCTATTGTACCTTACCTGGATGACCTACTGATAATAGGGTTCTCCTACAAGACCCTGGAAGACCAGGTAGCCCAGACTCTGGACATTCTCCAATCATTGGGGTGGATCCCAAATATAAAGAAATCACAAATTCAACCCTCTCAGGAGGTACAATTCTTGGGAATCCTACTAGATTCAAAGAATCAAATGTCCTTCCTACTGGAGGAACATCAGAGATCAGTAATGTCAAGAGTCTCAGATTTCAGGGGTCAGAGGTCCCCGACCCTCAGGTCAGCTATGTCCATACTAGAGTATATGACCTCCTGCATCCAGTAGGTGCCCTGGGCGCAGGCCCACTCCAGAACACTCCAGTCCCATATCTTAAGAAACTGGAACAGGGATCATACCTGCCTGAACAAAAGAGTCCAGACCCCAGGAATAGTGAGGGCTTCGCTAGCATGGTGGATGGACCGCAAAAACCTGTGCAGGGGAATTAACTGGTCCCAGATCCCCTTGGTTACAGTAACGACAGACGCCAGAAAAAAAGTCTGGGGAGCCGTAGTGTCTCGACAGCCATTCCAAGGGTTATGGAGCCAGAAAATGAGTGCAAGATCCTCAAACTTCAGGGAGCTGAAGGCAGTGGAGGAAGCTCTCCTGGCAGCAAGACACCTGGTCCAAGACCAACATATCAGAGTCTACTCGGACAACATAACAACAGTGGCACATCTCAGGCACCAGGGCGGCACAAGATCCAGCAACCTGGAGGGCCTCTCAGGCCGAATATTTTGCTGGGCCGAAAGACACCTCCGTTCACGGACAGCGGTCCACCTGAAGGGTACGGCCAATCTTCAGGTAGATTTCCTGAGCAGAAAACGCATCCAGCCCGGCGAGTGGACCCTGAATGGAAGAATCTTTCAAACACTAGTCAGCAGGTGGGGCCTCCTGGAGGTGGACCTACTAGCCTCAGGAGAGAATGCTCAAGTGAGGGACTACTTCTCCCTGAACCCCAGGGACAGATCCCTGGGAGTGGACGCCTTCGCCCACAGGTGGAGGTTCCATCTGGCATATGCCTTCCCGCCAGTTCCAATCCTTGCTGCAACCCTGAGGAAAATCCGGGAGGATCAGACCCCAACCATTCTAGTAACTCCGCTATGGCCAAAGAGCTGGTATTTGCTAATCACAGAACTACAGGTAGACGGGCCATTTATCCTACCCATAGAAGAAGACCTTCTCTTGCAGGGCCCTCTATATCACCCAAACCTCCGGGGAATGAGGTTAGCGGCCTGGTTTCTGAGGCCCAGATCTTGAGGGCCAAGGGGCTATCAGAGGCAGTAATTAAAACCCTCCAGAAATCTCGGAAGCCGGTCACCATTGCCATATATAATAAAATATGGAAAAAATTCTCCTCTTGGTGTCTGCCAGACCTTCCCGACCCAGAGAACCATAACATTTCCCGTATCCTGGATTTCTTACAGAGGGGGCTGGAACTAGGTCTAAAACCTAGCACACTGAAAGTATAGGTATCAGCATTAAGCTCTATGTTTGACTGTGACTTGGCTAACCACAGGTGGATAAGAAGATTCATGACATCTGCTGCTAGGCTACATCCAAAAAAACTAGTTTCTGTTCCGCCATGGGACTTGAATGTGGTGCTTATGGGACTCACTCAATCACCCTTTGAGCCTCTGTCATCCTGTACTTCTCAGCTCCTCACCTATAAAGTAGCCTTCCTTATAGCAATAACCTCAGCAAGGCGAGTAGGAGAGCTTCAAGCTCTCTCAGTCAAGGAACCCTACCTAACAGTTAGAGTCGATTCCATAGTTCTCTCTCTTGATCCATCTTTTCTACCAAAGGTTGTGTCTGACTTTCATAGGTCTCAGAATATAATTCTACCTTCATTCTGCCAAAACCCAGCAAACCCCAAAGAGGAGATGTTTCACACGCTGGATGTAAGACGTATAATTCTCCACTACTTGGAGTACACCAAACCATATAGAATCGACCACAACCTATTTATCCATACCTCTGGTCCAAACAGAGGAAAGAAGGTGGCAAAGAACACCATTGCCAATTGGATTCAAAAGGCTATCTCTGAAGCATACCTGGCGCAAAACATCACTCCCCCTGCAGGGATCAAAGCGCATTCAACACGATCTACCTCTACTTCATGGGCTGAGAGGGCAGGTGCATCTTCAGAGCAGATTTGTAAGGCAGCAACCTGGTCCTCCTTACATACTTTCACTAAACACTACAGGTTGGACCTTGTGTCCAACAGGGATCTAGTCTTTGGCCGAAAAGTTCTTCAGGCCGTTGTCCCCCCCCAGTGCAGTATAGGTTGTTATGCCTCCTATGCTGTCGTGGAAGGTTGCTAGAGAAAATGGAATTAGACTTACCGGTAATTTGGTTTCTAGAAACCTTCCACGACACCACTATTTCCCTCCCTGCATTCTTGGACAAATTCTGAGAATCTTAAGGTAACCGGTGCTATGGTAATCAGTTATAAGTCACTGGTGAGAGGGAGGTGGGTGGGACCTTTTCACCTCTCGCGCTTCCTGTCCCCCATTAGGGCGTGGAGACATCCTCCTATGCTGTCGTGGAAGGTTTCTAGAAACCGAATTACCGGTAAGTCTAATTCCATTTTCTCTTGTAATGAAAGAACCTTTGTGGTTTCCCACTCTCATGTTCATTCTTATTTTTATTCCGTGAAAAAATGCGGTTGGAGTCATAATCACCTTTGTCACGGATACATTTGTCCCTTTTGACCTGTCTCACATTCGCCTGAATGGTCATCAGTTTAGGGTCCTTTTCTTATTCAGGGATAACCACTGTGGATCCGTTAGTCTAGATTTGACCTCATCCTTGGTTTTTTTAATATCCCACTCCAATTGAGTGTCACTTTTCATATTAAACTCATAAACCAATTTCAGTAATTTTTCTGAACATTCCAAAAATATTTTTTGCCATTCAGCCAAAAATAACGGCTCCTCTCTGAAATGTGATGCTCTTTAAAAATCCTTACGCCTCACGGGACTCTGCCTGCTTCCACATAAGATTGAAGAGAATTGTGAGTCCAGAACAGTCTGACCTCTTTTTCTGTCAGATTGAACAATTTGCCGATGTTTTAAAGAAATAGAATAAAGCAGATTTTAACCCGGTGAGTGCCATCTGTATTTCTCTTTTCTTTTTTGGTGAAGCCACTTGAAATAATATCTTCCCCCTGCATCGGTGTTTCAGAGGTCTCCAGAATGGTTTGCATATTCCCCGCAGTTTTTATTGGTGAACAATTAGATATTTCTGTTGGTACTGTATGATTGCCAGACCCTCCCTCATTCCTATTGCTATTTTTCCTCTTATTACCTTCAGTGCTAGTCCCATCCTTCCCATTCCAGTTTGTATTAATCCATTTTGTATTTCTTTTACTCAGACCATTAATCAGTTTGCTCCTCTGTTCCTCAGAGTGAGCCCTTTGTTTTTCAGATGTTAAAATAGAAAAGGCTTCATCCTTCCTGGCATCTTTATAATTTTTCTCCTCCTTTTTTTCATAATTATTATTAATGCTTGATGATTGATTACCATTTCCCCCATCGGATATCATAAATTCACCAGTATCCACAGCCTCTGCTTTTTCATGACTATTCCCACTCGCTGAGTTCTCCTTCCTATCCCTCCATAGTTTGGCAGCTTTTCTCTTTATTAGATCTTCCTCAGATTTATTCAGTTTGGTTCTCAGTCCTACATCATAAGTCCTAAATTCCGATGACAAAGACAAAATCTCCAAATTTTCCCTCAGGTGTCTGGCACCCTCAAGTGCTATTTCTGCCAGGGAATCTCTCTTAGATATCAATCATTTAAGGAAACCCATAGAGCAGTTGAGGGAGAAAGTGTCCCATGGAATATTGATGAGGCTGAATGTCATAACCTGCAAAATGTATAATGATTGTTTAACGAATATTTTTTTCACAGTGTTTTTATTGGGGATGTAAGGGTTAACGCGCAATACCAGGGGGAGGTCACATAGGATTGTGGGTTGTTCCAACTAGGGCTACCTACAAAGGCTGTAATAATTGATGCTTCCTTCATTCCACCTGAGGAAGACGGCTGTGACCGTAGAAACGCGTTGTGGTTATTGGAGGAAGAATAAAAGCTGAGATTTTATGTCACCACCGGCCCCTGTCCAGTAGCCTTTATCTCTTACTTATAGAGGCTACTGCGCAGGCGCCGCCATCACCGGTGACATTGTGCTGGATGTAATTTTTTTCTAAGCCTCACAATAGCCACAATATTATAGGCATTATCAACAATAATATCAATGCTATTATATGCATTATGTAATAATGGGGGGCAGGTCAGTGAGGGGTCAGCGACCTGTCATAGGCCAATACAGATGAATATGTAATCAGAGCACCACATAAAGCCCCACCCACAGCCGAGCCCCGCCCCAGAGCACGAGAATCTCATTAACTGAAAACTACAAATACAGATTACACAACAACCACAAGACGGATTTCATCACCAGGTATCACTGTAATCGGTATAACGGTGCCGACCTGACAGTGTCTGTAGGTTACTGAGCACAATCCTGCTGACAGGTTCCCTTTAAGACATCTCAGCTCTGCACTATTATACACAGTTCTCTATAAATGTGTAATATTTCTTCTTGAAACTCATCTGACAGAAAATATTGGAGCTTACGATAGTTTAGATTGTGACGTCACCGAGCCCCATACTCTAATTACCCAGAGAGGTTTCACCACTAGCTGCTCATTTATTACTGATGGAGACTGTGGAGTTTGATCATTTCAGTAGATGTTATTGTCTATAGTCACAGTGTTTGATTACAGTAGTGTCTAAAATCCTCTGATTTAACCTCTTCCCGCAGCCAGTTTTGTGTTCCTAATCAGGCCCCATTATTAATATCTGACGTGTGTCACTTTATGTGGTGGTAAGTTTGGAATTCTTCACAAAGGATAATAGAAAACAGATGGATCTTACAAATTATTTTCCAGCTTCACACTATACCCTATATACGATTATACACTACTGTCTGGGCACATGGCAGTGTTCAGAAGGGAAGGAGCGCCATTTAGCTATTTGAATGCAGATCTAGCTGGAATAGTTTGCAGACACAATGTATTGGGAGCACTGTTCATGGTCACCTGGCAGCTCAAAAGATGTCCACCATGAACATGCTTGGCTCTATCTTCTCTGCTTTCCATATCCCAAGGATTGCCTTGCTCATCGCCGTTTAACACCCTCACATGGAATCTGGACTTACACAGGGACCCCTAGGCTTGGACCATGGTGTTACCTGCTATTCTGTGGTGTTAGATAGCAAGAAGAATAGTCAGGTAGCTGGGTCAGAACCAGAAGGACAGAATACAGAATCAGAAGACACAAGAGTAGTCAGTAAACGGGCCACGGTCACAGCAGGAAACAAATACACAAGCCGCAAGCTGAGCACAGAGGACTGAACCAGAGGAGAACAGCGCTGTATCTGGCAGATTCCGGCCATGTGCTTTGCGCTTTAGTAGGGTGTGGTACTCTCCAATTGGCTTAAGTAGGGAGAAGATTACTCCACCTGGACAGCAGGAACAGATCCCAGATGAGATTGGACACACCATATGCAGAAGCCCTACTAATATGACTAAATGACACAAAACCATAATAGTTGAAATCCCCATAAAGTGATTCCATTTTATAAATTATTTCACTGAGTGTTATAATCTATACACACGTGGTCAAAATTGTTGTTACCCCTTCTACAGATATTTTTTTTTTTAAAATAAAACTCATGAAATAGGCCTGGACAGAAATGATGGAACCCCTGAAAATAATGTGATAAAAGGGACATGTGAAATCGCGGTGTGTCCACTAATTAGCATCACAGGTGTTTACAATCTTGGAATCAGTGAGTGGCCTGTATAGAGGCTACAGATCCTCACTGTGCTGTGTGGTGACATGGTGTGTATCACACTCAACATGGACCAGAGGAAGCGAAGGAAAGAGTTGTCTCAGGAGATGAGAAAGAAAATTATAGACACCTGTTAAAGGTAAAAGTTATAAGACCATCTCCAAGCAGCTCGATGTTCTTGTGAGTATAGTTGCACATATTATTCAGGAATGTAAGCTCCATGGGACTGTAGCCAACCTCCCTGGAGGTGGCCGCAGGAGGAAAACTGATGACAAATCCAAGAGACGGATAATACGAATGGTAACAAAAGAGCCCAGAAAACTTCTAAACAGATTATAGGTGAACTTCAAGCTCCAGAAACATCAGTGTCAGATCGTACAATCCGTCGTTGTATGAGCCAAAGTAAACTTTATGGGAGACGACCAAGGAGGACACCATTATTGAAAATAATCACAAAAAAACCAGACTGGAATTTGACAAACTATATGTTGACAAGCCACAAAGCTTCTGGGAGAATGTCCTATGGACAGATGAGACAAAAATGGAACTTTTTGGCAAAGCACATCAGCTCTATGTTCTCAGATGGAAAAATGAAGCATATCACGAAAAGAACACTGTCCCTAATGTGAAACATGGAGGAGGTTCTGTTATGTTCCGTGAGTACTTTGCTGCATCTGGCACAGGGTGTCTAGAATGTGTGCAGGGAACAATGAAATCTCAAGACTATCAAGGGATTCTAGAGAGAAATGTGCTGCCCTGTATCAGAAAGCTTGGTCTCAGTCGCAGGTCATGGGTCTTGCAACAAGATAACAACACAAAATACACAGCTAAAAACATGCAAGAATGGCCTTGAGGAAATCATTGGACTATTCTGAAGTGGTCTTCTGTGAGCCCAGACCTAAATCCTATTGAGCATCTTTGGAAAGAGATGAAACATGCCGTCTGGAAAAGGCAACCTTCAAACACGAGACAACTGGAGCAGTTGCTCTTCAAGAGTGATCCAAAATACCTGTCGAGAGGTGCAGAAGTCTCCTTGACAGTTGCAGAAATCATTTGATTGCAGTGATTGCCTCAAAAGGTTGTGCAGCAAAATATTTCAGTTAAGGAACCATCATTTCTGCCCAGGCCTATTTCATGAGTTTTATTTTTTTTTAAATTCTGTGGAAGCATGGCCGAAAAGCAATGTCTGACTTTCATTTGTTAATTTTCATAGATTTTTTATTTATTACTTTTGACAGATTCAAGCTATTTCTGTGACCATTGTAGGTTTTTTTGTCATCAAACGACAAGTACCAACAACTTTGACCACATGTGTAGGAGGAGTGAATATTTTGACTCCACAGCCACTTCCCGGAAATTAACACGCAGTGGATGTTGGAAAGTGAAAATTACTCATTTGCCATTTTATTACCCAGCACATAGTGCCCAGATTGTTCTCCAGGAGACACCGCAAATTAAGTGGATTCTTCTCACTATAATATTGCTAAATACAGGGATCCTAAATGTTGTTTGCGCACACTGCAAGACTCCGAAGTGAGAGCGGATTTTGCTGGATTGGTTTATAGAAACTCTGTTGCTTTTCAACAGCCTTTGAGCCACTAATAGTGTGGGAACCTCTGTTTTTCCATTGACAGATGATGGACCTGAGTGGGGACTTGGTTTTTTGTAAGATGAGAATTGGTATTATTTTCGCCTACATAACATTGATTGTTCATTCTGCCTCCCAAATATTGAATAAAAAGAAACCAAACAGTTGAACACTGCACACTACTGGTTCATCCAACAAGGTTTTCTATTAGACGGTGAACTGTCATTGTCTTGATAAATAACGTTTTTTACATAGCTTGCCATTTTTATGAACAGTTTAAGTAGAAATTCAAAAATATAAAATTCGGATATTTTATTAAAAATAATAATTGTTTTTTATCTTAGCAGATGACTGTACCAGGAGATCAGAGGGACAGCTGACATCTTCAATTTTTAAATCTGATGATCTTGAGATCCTACAAGATACAACTGAAGTGAATGCCATTACTCCAGATATGCCATCATCCATTCACAGCAAAGATCTGTCATCTGATCCTATGAAACAGGTCCCATCTTCTGATTCATTACCGACTACTAAGGAAAATCAAAGTCACAAAAGAGGCATTAAAAAACAAACTGCTCCTAAAGGAAAGAAGCCATTTTCATGTTCAGAATGTGGGAAATATTTTACATGGAAATCACATTTTGTTACTCACCAGAGAACTCACACAGGGGAGAAGCCTTTTTCCTGTTCAGAATGTGGGAAATGTTTTGCACGTAAATCACATTTTGTTACTCACCATAAAACTCACACAGGGGAGAAGCCTTTTTCCTGTTCAGAATGTGGGAAATATTTTGCACGTAAATCAAATTTTGTTACTCACCAGAGAACTCACACAGGTGAGAAGCCTTTTTCATGTTCAGAATGTGGGAAATGTTTTAACCAGAGATCACATTTTGTTACTCATCAGAGAACTCACACAGGGGAGAAGCCTTTTTCCTGTTCAGAATGTGGGAAATGTTTTGCACGTAAATCAAATTTTGTTACTCACCAGAGAACTCACACAGGGGAGAAGCCTTTTTCCTGTTCAGAATGTGGGAAATGTTTTAATCAGAAATCAGAACTTGTTACTCACCATAGAACTCACACAGGTGAGAAGCCTTTTTCTTGTTCAGAATGTGGAAAATGTTTTGCTCAGAAAACAAGTTTTGTTTCCCACCGGAGAACTCATACAGGGGAGAAGCCTTTTTCCTGTTCAGAATGTGGGAAATGTTTTGCACATAAATCACATTGTGTTAAGCACAAGAGAATTCACACAGGAGTGAAACTTTTTTCCTGCTCAGAATGTGGGAAACGTTTTGCAAGTAAATCACATTTTGTTACTCACCATAGAACTCACACAGGGGAGAAGCCTTTTTCCTGTTCATAATGTGGGAAATGTTTTAACCAGAAATGGAATCTTAATAATAATCTTTCTTTTTATATAGCGATAACATATTCCGCAGCCGTTTACAGTTTGCACACATTATCATCGCTGTTCCCAATGGGGCTCACAATGTAAATTCCCTGTCAGTATGTCTTTGCAATGTGGGAGGAAACCCACGTAAACACGAGAACATACAAACTCCTTGCAGATGTTTTCCTTGGTGGGAATTAAACTCAGAACTACAGTGCTGCAAGGCTGCAGTGCTAACCATTGAGCCACCTCACCAGAGAACTCACACAAGAGAAGCCTTTTTCCTGTTCAAAATGTGGGAAATATTAACCAGAAAGTGCTTCTTGTTAGACATCAGAGCAGTCACACAGAAGAGAAGCCTTTTTCATTTTTTTTATGTGTTAAATATTTAGAGATGTCACATAGGGGAGAAGCCTTTTTTATGTTCATAATGTTGGAATAGTTTTAACCAAAATTGAATCTTCTTAAATGGGTTGTCTCTTGTCATTCCTCATGTTTGCTGACAAAAGGATAAAACTAAACTTTATCAATTCCAAATATACACTATACCCATAATTCACCCCCTGAAGGTTAGTCAGAAGGTGACTAATAGAAAAAACATGTACCCCACATCTCAGTATATAGGGTGAGGTGATGTATACACAATCTCCAAGCCTCTCATTTCTACGGGTTTCTTTGTCCTCACCAAAGGTGACTTATCAGGAGACATTTAATATTGATCTATATTCAAGCAAGACAAAAAAACTTAAATCATGTATCATGTTATTCAAATCAGAAAAATAGCCACATATTGTCAGATCCCAGACTTCAAACTATATACTTCGTATAGTTTTTACATTATGAGGGACTCAAATCTATCATTCTACAGAGAAACACCCTAGGGGTTTTTAGCCTTGGAAGAATACAGAACTGCTCCATTCACCATCGCTGAACAATGGACACGTTTGGAGAAGCCAGGTTGTGATCCTCCGATCAACTGGCCTTTTACCTTGTATGGACTGTATGGATTGTCATCTTCCTATGCTTGTCGTTACCTCCTCTCTGTGCGTGCCACAGGTGGGGTAGCGACCCTGGGAGCGAATCAGCGGAAGGGTGAGACTCTGTAATGTGCACTCTGTTGGGTATTTTGCTGTGACTGTTCTATGTGTTATCTGCCTGTTTTGTGGTAAAGCCTTCAATAAAGCATTGCCACACTGTTTTACCCTCACTGTGTGTTGTCTGAGTAGCGTTATGCCCATGTTAAAGGGAGAGCCGGCGTTCGGTGGGACGATCCCTGATCCATGTGGTTTCGGCCAGCGGACCGGGGTACGCGCTGACCACCCAATGTCTCCACAGGCATGCTTCTATAGTCTCAATGGGAGGCTAGAAGCTGCTATAACCCGATCTGAGCATTGCCTGTATGTAGCAGAGCCGATCACCTGCATGTAGCAGAGTTGCTTACTTGCTATGAGCGCCAACCACTGGGCAGCACTCATAGGATCCAGCAGTGACAACCAATGAGGTCTGCTGGAGACCTCTGGTTGTCATGTCAACCCATCGGTGACCCGCGATCACGTGACGGTCACTGAAGTGCGGGGTTTCTGACCTATCATGTGCGAGAAAAGATGTGGGCTCAGCGCCGGGGCTCACATCAAAAGGAGGGAGTCCGACATCAGCGTACATTTACACCCGATGTCAGAAAGGGGTTAAAGGGGATTGTCTTTACAGAGACAGAAGTGGTAATCAATCATGTATACATACAAATAATTACAAAAATACACAGCTTCTAATGTTAAATAGTATAGAGTTAAGACAAGAAAATATAATGTGTAAATCATGTGTAGATATAAAAATTCAGGCAAATGTCAAATGTTCAAAACCACAGCAAAAAGGCAGAGATGCCGACCTGCCCAGACCTCCAAACAAATGCACTGTCAGGGTGAGTGCGCCCATATAGTTAGGATGAGGGCAACACAGGTGCAAGAATACCGATGAGACAACCGCTCACAACCTACCAATGTATGGAGGGACGGTTACTTGGTATATTAATGCGCAATGAAGACTTGTATGCGGCGCTGTTCACACAATGGGAATGCACAGCATCCAGGCCAACAGCCTATTAGTTACACCCATACTATTAGATCAGGCGGGCTGCCTAGTGCCATCCAACTGCATCCAATGTGAACAGACACCACAGCTTACAAGACTGAATGGGCCCAACTGCACCCTAAAAAATAAAGTGCAAAAAACACATACAAAATAGATGTGTTAGTTAATATTTTGGGTAAAATACGTAAGCAAGTAACCCACGTCATGCGTTGGCCTAAAAAAGTGTCAAAGGACTCACAGAAATTGCTTCTACTTCCACCGCTGCTGCTGCTAATGTTTTGGCGTTGAAGAATTGACTGTCCAGAGGTTGGAAGTCTACAGCTGCGATGTGAACGGTGTGCTTCACTGCTGTCTTGGGGAAAAGCTCTCTTAAGGTTGTGTAAAAGCGTGTTTTGATGCTCCAGCATTCACTGTTCCCTTTCTAGGGCAGGAATGATCTGGCAAAATTTGGTTTTATAACGTGGATCTAATAAAGTGGCAACCCAGCAGTCAGCATTATTCCTAATCATAACTATACGGGGATCATGTTGCAGATAGTGCAGCAAGAAGGCACTCATATGTAGGGATCTACCATGAGGTCCAAGCCCATGCTGTGTTGGTGGCTGAGTAACAATGAGGCTCGTTTCCTCCGTCCCATCCCTCCAACCAACCACAAACAACAGAGAGGGGAGGATTATCCTCTTCATCTGACAGTTACTCGCCCATCACCTCTTTCTCCTCCATTTGTTCCTTGGATCTTGCCCCTTCAATAACAGCTTGTCTGTTATCACCAGCCTTCATCGATCACAGTACTCCACCCTCCCTTGGCACCCACCTGTGTGGCGACAGTCTTGAACTTAAAGACAATATTATCCCTTCTGCATCCTCCACTGCTTCCTCCTCTTCTAGGACCACCATCTCTTCCCGCTGGCTATTCAAAGTCTTCTCCAGCATATAGATGACCAGAATAGTGATGCTGATGATGGTGGCATCAGTGATAACCATCTCAGTAGCCATTTCAAAACAGCACAGAAGGGTGCAGAGGTCCTTAATCTGTGTGCACCCTGTAAATGTGACATGCGCCATGTCCATACTGTGTTGGCCCAGGCTATACGACATGACATACTGCATCAGGGCTTGTTGCTGCTGCCACAGTCACTGCAACCTTTGCAGGGTGGAATTCCACCGTGTATCAATGCAAGTCGATGAGGAGAGGGGTGCGAATGGCGGAAATGAGCACACAACTTGCGTGCTTTCTGGAGCATCTCACCCAGGCCAGGATAGTGGCTGAGAAAACACTGTACCACCAGGTTGAGGACATGAGCCATGCAAGGCACATGTGTGGACTTGCCGTAGGGCCGCCACCAGGTTTGCACCGTTATCACCTTCCCTGCATGCAGGTTCAGCAGAGACAGCAATTGATCAAACTGAGCCTGGAGAACTGTCCGCAACTCTTCAGCTGTATGACTGCGAACTCCAAGACATCCATTTTAAGACTGCCTGATTGCAGAGAGCCCTGGCTGAGCTGTACAGAGGTGGTGGGGGTTTTCTCCGCATTTGGAATGCGTGTCTCGTTAAGGCAGAGGTTGAGGGCACAGGTGGAGGCCCTAGAGGAGATAGAGGAGGCAGAAGCAGTGGAGGAAGTGTTAAATGTAGAGGTTTGTCCTGCAAGCCTTGGGGATTCCAAGACTTGTGGAGCAGCACCTGTCCCCACAGCCACCAGAGTCACCCAGTGCCCAGTCAGCGAGATGTAATGCCCTTGGCCATGCTTACTCGTCCAAGTGTCTGTGGTGAAATGCATTCTGGCAGGCAGCGATTTTGTCAAGGAACGGGTGATGTCTGAGATATGCTGGTGTAGCACAGGCACAGCTTTCTTAGAAAAGTAATAGCAACTGGGTAATTGGTAGTGGGGGACTGCAACGGCTATCCACTTTCAGAAAATGTCTGTATCTATTAGGCAGAAAGGCAGCATTTCCGTGGCCAACAAATTGGAGATAGTGGAGTTCATCCTCTTTGTTTCCTCCTACGCATGACAAAGCAATCTTTTACGTGACCACAACTGTGGAACCATGGGCTGGCTGCAGTGCTGAGAGAGGGTGAAGTACGGTGAACCGGACAAACTGCTGGACCATGAGAAAGTTGCAGGCGGAGATGTTACTGTGGATTGAGAAACTTGTGGTGTGATCGTTCTCTCTGATCAGTCAAAAAAAGCAGGCTTGTCCGGTTCCTTTACAGCTGAAGGCAGCATCTCCGTCAACTTGACTGGAGCAGGCAAAGTATACAAAGAAAGGTTGCACTCTATCATGCTAAAGCATGTCAATGTGGAATATGTCAAATTTCACATATTCCACATTGACATGCTTTAGCATGATAGAGTGCAACCTTTCTTTGTATATTGTATGTGAGGGTAGCTCCTCTTGGTATGCACCTATTCACATTGGTCTGGATGTGCCAGTCAGTTTTTTTGTCTTTTGTATGTTGGCTTACTGACCGAGCACTCCACCCTCCACCAGGTGGTGATTTTAATTACAGCAGGTCACTACTTACCCATAAATGCAGGCATTGCTGACAGAGGTGTCCACAATCACCCAGGAATTCAGACATCAGCCTTAGAGAGGTATTCACACAGGTTAGGGATAGGGATTAGTGAGTAGCTCCTAATACTCGGGTACTCGTAGCGAGTCCAATGTAAGTCTAATGGGCAGAGAATGTGTGTGACGGAGGTGGTCTGTGGGGCTGTATCTGTGTGCAGTGGTCTGTGGGGCTGTATCTGTGCAGTGGTCTGTGGGGCTGTATCTGTGTGCAGTGGTCTGTGGGGCTGTATCTGTGTGCAGTGGTCTGTGGGGCTGTATCTGTGTGCAGTGGTCTGTGGGGCTGTATCTGTGTGTAGTGGTCTGTGGGGCTGTATCTGTGTGTAGTGGTCTGTGGGGCTGTATCTGTGTGTAGTGGTCTGTGGGGCTGTATCTGTGTGCAGTGGTCTGTGGGGCTGTATCTGTGTGCAGTGGTCTGTGGGGCTGTATCTGTGTGTAGTGGTCTGTTGGGCTGTATCTGTGTGCAGTGGTCTGTGGGGCTGTATCTGTGCAGTGGTCTGTGGGGCTGTATCTGTGTGCAGTGGTCTGTGGGGCTGTGTATATGTGTGCAGTGATCTGTGGGGCTGTATCTGTGTGCAGTGGTCTGTGGGGCTGTATCTGTGTGCAGTGGTCTGTGGGGCTGTATCTGTGTGCAGTGGTCTGTGTGGCTGTGTGTATGTGTGCAGTGGTCTGTGGGGCTGTGTGTATGTGTGCGGGGCTGTCAAACTTTTTGCAATTAAAAATCTTTTTTTATATGTGCCTTAGGTTTTTTATCACCACAGCACTGAATGACAAGGTGGGATACAGCAGGCTTTATCACATTTACCTACTGCTATAATCTTATTTAGAATGCTATAGTTGTGCATGGAGCACTATAGAAGCAGCGCACAACACACTTGTAGGACATGTGCCTGCTGCCTTTGTCTGTGGACCTTAGTAATGGCCCCCAAAAAATAAAATATTCCGGAATGTAAATTTTACAGCCGCACTGGACACTATCTAGCTACACGATCTGACTGATATACAACGGCCTAACTAAATAGCTGAAATCTTGCTGTAAACAGTGGCAGCGTCAGGAGCAGCCTCTCTGGCGCTAAAACAAGATGTCCGCTATTTATATGGAGAGCGACATGTGATTTCAGCAGCCAATGACACAAGCCGTAGTGTCAGGACGTTGTGTTTCCTGCACCCTGATTGGCTGACTGTTGTGCTTACAAGAGCGCCACGCCTCTGAGCTCTGCACACCCCTCCCCTCATCAAACATGTGCCAAACACTCATGATACACCACCATTATTGTTACTAAAGTGCTGAAAATATTTTCCTGCACTTTGTACCGAATGTTACCGATTTTTCTTGATTTTTTTTTAAATTTTGCTCGGGTTTCCGATCACAGATCCGAATGCACCATATTTGTGCCGAATTTCTGTTTGGCAATCATTTTTCAGACAAATTTACTCATCACTAGTTGTTACCCACAGATTTTTAGACCGGCTTCACATCTATGTTACATAGAGTAAACCAACTTCTGGCCCTTGTCAGCTGTTATTCCAGCCCAGGATGCTCGGACTACATCCCACACAATTTTTTGGCATTTGTTGGCTTTGCCTCAGAAACGGCATTTTTGATGTCGCCCCACAAGTGTTCTATTGGATTGAGGTCCGGGGATCGGGCTGGCCTCTCCATAACGTCAATTATGTTGGATGGGATCCAAGATTTTGCTCGTTTACTGGGGTGTTTAGGGTCGTTGTCTTGGTGAAGCTCATTTCAAGGACATATCCTCTTCAGCGTAACGCAACGTGACCTCTTCAAGTATTGTAATATATACAAACTGGTGCATGATCCCTGGTGAGCGGTAAATAGGCCCGGCACCATAGTAAGAGACACATGCCCATATCATGATGCCGGCACCACCATGCGTCACTGTCTTCAGAGTGTACCGAGGCTAGAATGCAGAGTTTGGAGATGTCTGATGAACTGTCTGCGGCCTTGGATCCAAAAAGAACAATTCCACTTTCATCAGCCCATGAAATGTTTCTCCATTTCTCTTTAGGCCAGTTGATGTTTTCTTTGGCAAATTGTGTCCGCTTCCGTACATGTGTTTTATTAACAGTGGAATTTTGCGGGGACTTCTTGGTAAGAGATTACACACAAGCGTCTTCTGTCACAGTCCTCACAGGTAGCGTGAGACTATCTGTGATCATCCTGGAGCTGGTCATTGGCGGAGCCTTTGCCATTCTGGCTATTCTTCCATCCATTTGAATGGTCGTCTTCCGTTTTCTTCCATGTCGCTCTGGTTTGGCTTTCCATGGTAAAGCATTGGAGATCACTTTAGCTGAACAGCCGATCATTGTCTGCTCTTCTTTATAAGTTTTACCATCTCCAATCAACTTTTTAATCAAAGTACTCTGTTCTTCTGAACAATGTCTCGAGCGACCCATATTTCTCAGGGTTTCAAGGAGAAATGCATGTACAACATGTCCTGGCCTCACCCTTAGATAAGGGTCATCGGATTCCCACCTGTCTCTTCACAGAATGATTGCCCTCACTGATTGATCTCCACACCGCTATTATTGTGATCACCGCCTTTCAATCATTCTAATACACAGACTCAAAAACCTGCAGATCATGAATGCGGAGTCTGGTGGTTTTCTTAGAATCTACTGCACCAACTGGTAAATTGTGTGACACGTAATTTAATTTATACCAAAAACAGGGATTAATCGGGTTAGTCATACTGGACTGCTGTTATACTGAACCCTACTGTAGCTAGTGTAACACAAGAGAAGGTCGCCAGCGTCTGAGCAAACTGAACATTGGCAAATCCCCCGGCACAGATGGCATTCACCCATGGATATTGAGGGAATTGAGCTCAGCAACTGACAGATCTACTGTATCTCATCTTCTTAGGCCTCTTTCACACTTCCGTTTTTGACCATCAGTCAAAATACGCCAGGTTTTGAAAAAAACGGAGCCGCCATTTTTTTTGCGGATCCGTTTTTTTCCCCATTGAGTTGCATTACTGGCGGATCTTGACTGATGGCCATCCGTTGGATCCGTTTTTGTGAGGATCCGCCAAATTTTTTCATCCGCCGGCATGCCTGGACGGACCTTGCAACTTTTTTTTGTTGTTGGATCCGCATTTTCCAGTGCGCATGCCCGGAGAAAGGAAGTCAGGGAGAAAATTAACCCTGAAATCCTTTCTGGCGGAGGACAAAAATTCTCTCTCTCTCGGCCAGCGGTTCCTTTAAAATTCTTCATTCTGCGGATCCGTCAAAAAAACCATCCTGTGCCATCCGTTCACATCAGATAGGAACGGATCCGCTTTTCCGCCTTTTTGGCGGATTTTAACTGTAACAAAAAACTGAAGTGTGAAAGAGGCCTAAGCCTCACTTGTACTCGTATTTTCACTTTTTATTTTATTCTTATTTTTCATTCATTTTTGTTTTTTTCACATATTTTATTTTTTTCTCCTCATTATTTCTCCCTTTGTCCTGACACCCTTTCACACAGTGTCAGTATTTGTTCATTTACATATTATTTGCTAATATTTCCACAAGTCGTTACCATGATGTATGTGCACATTAATAACTTTTATTCACCGACTCTGGCACTCAGCACTTTGTACAATTTTATTTGCATATAATCCTTTTGATTGGCGCCTGGTAACAGCTTTCTTTCTGCTCCCTCCCCATTCCTTCAAGTCTGTTTTTTTCTTACAATGTGATTCCATGACTTTTATGCCAGAACAATCTCCTTATACATGGCTGTTTCCAGCTGAATTCTTAAAAATGGCCACCAATGTGCGCCTGCACCCTGCGCTCCTGTTCCTTTCTGCACTGTCAGGTCATCTGTTATGTGACTCATGCGTGTCTATGGTGTCACTGGGTTTGATTTACCCGACACGCACGCCGCTATGATGGTGGTGGGCAGAAGCAAATCATAATGACGTGGACAAGAGTAACCATGCTCCACTGTAATTGGCAGATGAGATTATCATATAAATAGCTAATGGGGCAGGACTCCAATGGCAATTCCTCTTGAGAAAGCTGATACGCTAAACGTGCGTCGGGGGAGCGTGGTAGGTTCATCTTATCCTCCCTTACTTTGGGTCAGCATTGCAACATTATTGAACTGGACATGTCCACATTGGTTATGGCTAGTGATGGGCGAGCACTAAAATACTCGGGTGCTGGTTGCTCGGGTCGAGCAAATTGGAATACTCGGGTACTCGGACAGAACAACGAGCCCAATGTCTATGGGAGACCCGAGCATTTTTACCGCGATCCCCCGGGGGTCCTTTTAAGGTCTAAAAACATCTGAAAATTATTGAAACACTGCTCAAATGACACGGGAACATCATGGGGAAGACCCCTGGAAGCATCTGTCACTCCTAGGTCACAGCTGTAAACAATGTTCTCAGAGTTTCATACCATTTTTACAGGTTCACCAATAAACGTACAAAAACGAAACCAAAATGGATTTTGCTGGGAAATATGTTAAGGTGCATCCTTTCCAGGTTAATGACTTGTATATAAGATAAAATAATTAACCCCAGACCAATATCTTCCTCTGCCACTTGGGCTATGTTCAGACGCAGCATTTTTGAAGCGTTTTTCAACTTTAACATTGCTTTCAACCAATACAAATGCATTCACTGGGAAATGTCATTGGAACATTTACCAACCCTAGCTGGCCATGGGGGGGTAGTACCGGATGTATTATTAGGAATGTTACTGGCCCGGCCCATCTCCCTACAATGGCATACAGAAGATTACAACACCATGGAGACGTCACAGTGGGATGATTTATGAAACCTGCTATATATGTTATTTCTCACTCTAGGAGGACTGTTGTTTCTGTTATAGAGTGTTCTCTTTGCTGGTTGCATGGCTCTCCTGGTATATTCCCAGCGAGCTCCCACCACCGATTTGTAAAGTTAACTATGTTGTTTACTTTTTTATTGTTCTCTGTTACCTCTATCCTCTTGTGTTTCCCCCTTCTTAGATCAAACACCAATGGATACGGAACCCACCTTTAATACTTCTGATGAAACTGCAGAGGCGGTGAAACGCGCGTCGGGGTGTGTTCACAGGTCCCCTCCACCTGGGTGGCAGCATGATTACAGGTACACTGGTATTTCTCTATATGGCGATTTTTGTGTGTGCCTTTTTCTTATAGCAAATCTGCTGCATCTTGTAGGTCATTTTTAGGCTGCATATTCAGCATAACAATATATAATAGACCTATGCTGCGCCCTATTTAGGTGCTGGGTATCGTCATACAGTTTGTCTCTTATCCACTAACCATAAGTTTGCTGATATTAGGGTGAGGTATTTTTCTCCCCTTATATACTCTGTACTGTACTATTAAAATATGGTGTTGTATGATATATACTTTTTAATCATGGTGCAATAAAATTTGTTATATATTGGGATCATGTTCCTTCGTTTTTCTCTTTTTGGTATAGTTTAATACTTGTTCATGCCTGCGGCTTCCTGGGACTGAAAGGGATGGTCACACCTTAATACTACACTCCGCACTGACCTCGCCCTGGGACCCAGGATAAGTATACCTCAGACACCAGATTCTGACACCATTTACTCCTCACCGCACTTTTGATTCTTGCCATGGAACGTGGCGGGCCTTAACACCACCCTTAAATGCAAAACAGTTTTAATACACATAAAATGATTCCGACCAGATGTGATTTTTCTTCAGGAGACGCACTATTGCCACAATCTTATCGCCAACTCTCACTCCTCAACCACGACTATAAACTCTTGGCGAGGATCCTGGTGAACTGACTGCAGATGCTGCTACCTGGCCTCCTATGTGAGGCTCAAACAGGATTTAGCCAGGGACTGAGCAGTGTGGCAAATATTCGCATGGCGGTCGCAGCCACGGTCCTGGCTCAAGATACATTGTGGCCACCTGCAATGCTGATGAGTCTCGATGCCGAAAAGGCCTTTGACAAAGTGTCATGGCCTCTTCTATACAGAGTCCTGGATAGGGAAAATCTCAGCCCGAAGTTCTTACAATATGTTCACTACCTCCATGCAAACCTTATACTCAGGTGTCAGTCAATGGATACGATGCGCCATCAATTGATCTTTTTCAGTGAGTTAAACAAGGATAAAATTTTGGAAAATTGATGTCATATCTTGGAATATTTTGAAGTACTCGCTCGTTAGATCGTCGGGGCGGGGGACTTATTATTTTTCATCCCTCTAATTGTTTGCTGTATTTCTGTTTGGAATATTGGTTGATTCAACATGTGTAATTCGTCTTACGGTATTTTAGTAAGTTTTACGCTCTTTAAGAACTGATTTATTAGTTGGGGGTGGGGTTGTGGAATTGCGGTATTTTCCTGCAGATTACAGAGGGAGGAATAGTATTCTGAGAAGATTTTAGCAATTTAGGGTTATATATATTTTTTGGTCGCCCTGTATGTGGGACAATCTTTGGTCATTTTGGCTGTGATTTTGTTGGCTAAAATTTTGCCCGTTTGTTCCCCTGCCAGTAATATTTGGCTTTACTTTTCCGTAGATTGTGCTCGTATTTGTGTTGGAGCAGTTGGTATAGTTCATACCTTAGTTTCTGTAATGTTTGGAGGATTGTGTTTGTGGGGCTACGTTTGTGTGCCTCTTCTAGGGCGGCTATGTTTTGATTAATTTCCTCTATTTGGTGTAGTGTTGCTTTTTTATTCTGGGATGCTATTTTACCCCGGATGTCGGCCTTGTGGGTGCACCATACTGTAGATACGGACACATCAGGTGTGATATTAATTGTGAAATATTATGATAATGCTTCCTGAAATTGGGGCCTAATTTTATGGGATGTGATTCGGTAGTTATTTACTCTCCATGGGGAATATGTCGGATAGTTGTGTCCCTCTGTAATTTGGCAGGAGACCGGGGCATGGTCCGACCAGGTGATGTTCCCTATCGTGGCCTTTTGGACGTCCTGTAATAACCATTTATCTGTCACCATTAGGTCAATTCTGGAGTCGCCTCTATGGGAGTGTGAGTAGATGGTGTAATCCTGCTCGGAGGCGTGTAGAACCCGCCAGACATCATAGCGTTCTTCTGCTAGGAGGGTCTGAGAGAGTGATCGGGTATTTTCTTTCTTTTGAGGGGACACCGATTTGTCAATGTTAGGACATCGGGTGATGGTAAAGTCCCCGCAGACTAACAGGGCGCCTTTTTAACCTTTGCTACTACCGCCAGGGTGTCTTTAAGAAATGAGATCTGCTTGGAGTTAGGGGCGTAAATAGAGACAATTGTATAGGTCTTGTTATTTATGGTGCAGACTAGGATGACGTATCTGCCCTCGTCGCCCACTACGCTGGTGATTAGCAGGAAGGTGACGGTGTTCTTTATCGCGATTACTACTCCTCTTTTTTTGTCAATTGCATGGGAATGAAAGACATTTGGGAAATTTCTATTCTGCAGTCTGGGGGCGTCAGTGCTATATAGGTGTGTGTCCTGAATGCACAATACATCTGCTTTTAGGGATTTGGCCTCTTTCCACAGAAGGGATCTTCTCAATGGACTATTCAGTCCCTTTACATTAATGCTAGAAATGTGAAGAACCATGTACAGATTACAAATACAATCTATGTGTCACCACTAGACAATTAGGAAAAAATGGGGGAATAACAATTTTTTTTTTTTAATTTTGTGAAAAAACTGTAACAGTTTCAAAAATAGAGTTTGGTTCTAAGTGAATCTCCAGGATATGCTCCTCTATCCAGTATATAGTGGGGGAATTGGGGGCTGATATACTCCTCTATCCAGTATATAGTGGGGGGAATTGGGGGCTGATATGCTCCTCTATCCAGTATATAGTGGGGGCATTGGGGGCTGATATGCTCCTCTATCCAGTATATAGTGGGGGGTATTGGGGGCTGATATGCTCCGCTATCCAGTATATAGTGGGGGCATTGGGGGCTGATATGCTCCGCTATCCAGTATATAGTGGGGGCATTGGGGGCTGATATGCTCCTCTATCCAGTATATAGTGGGGGCATTGGGGGCTGATATGCTCCTCTATCCAGTATATAGTGGGGGGTATTGGGGGCTGATATGCTCCGCTATCCAGTATATAGTGGGGGGTATTGGGGGCTGATATGCTCCGCTATCCAGTATATAGTGGGGGCATTGGGGGCTGATATGCTCCTCTATCCAGTATATAGTGGGGGGCATTGGGGGCTGATATGCTCCGCTATCCAGTATATAGTGGGGGCATTGGGGGCTGATATGCTTCTCTATCCAGTATATAGTGGGGGGTATTGGGGGCTGATATGCTCCTCTATCCAGTATATAGTGGGGGTATTGGGGGCTGATATGCTCCTCTATCCAGTATATAGTGGGGGCATTGGGGGCTGATATGCTTCTCTATCCAGTATATAGTGGGGGGTATTGGGGGCTGATATGCTCCGCTATCCAGTATATAGTGGGGGGTATTGGGGGCTGATATGCTCCGCTATCCAGTATATAGTGGGGGTATTGGGGGCTGATATGCTCCTCTATCCAGTATATAGTGGGGGGCATTGGGGGCTGATATGCTCCTCTATCCAGTATATAGTGGGGGCATTGGGGGCTGATATGCTTCTCTATCCAGTATATAGTGGGGGGTATTGGGGGCTGATATGCTCCTCTATCCAGTATATAGTGGGGGTATTGGGGGCTGATATGCTCCTCTATCCAGTATATAGTGGGGGCATTGGGGGCTGATATGCTTCTCTATCCAGTATATAGTGGGGGTATTGGGGGCTGATATGCTCCTCTATCCAGTATATAGTGGGGGCATTGGGGGCTGATATGCTTCTCTATCCAGTATATAGTGGGGGGTATTGGGGGCTGATATGCTTCTCTATCCAGTATATAGTGGGGGCATTGGGGGCTGATATGCTCCGCTATCCAGTATATAGTGGGGGCATTGGGGGCTGATATGTTCCTCTATCCAGTATATAGTGGGGGCATTGGGGGCTGATATGCTTCTCTATCCAGTATATAGTGGGGGCATTGGGGGCTGATATGCTTCTCTATCCAGTATATAGTGGGGGGTATTGGGGGCTGATATGCTTCTCTATCCAGTATATAGTGGGGGGTATTGGGGGCTGATATGCTTCTCTATCCAGTATATAGTGGGGGCATTGGGGGCTGATATGCTCCGCTATCCAGTATATAGTGGGGGCATTGGGGGCTGATATGTTCCTCTATCCAGTATATAGTGGGGGGTATTGGGGGCTGATATGCTTCTCTATCCAGTATATAGTGGGGGCATTGGGGGCTGATATGCTCCGCTATCCAGTATATAGTGGGGGCATTGGGGGCTGATATGCTTCTCTATCCAGTATATAGTGGGGGCATTGGGGGCTGATATGCTTCTCTATCCAGTATATAGTGGGGGGTATTGGGGGCTGATATGCTTCTCTATCCAGTATATAGTGGGGGTATTGGGGGCTGATATGCTCCTCTATCCAGTATATAGTGGGGGGCATTGGGGGCTGATATGCTCCGCTATCCAGTATATAGTGGGGGCATTGGGGGCTGATATGCTTCTCTATCCAGTATATAGTGGGGGGTATTGGGGGCTGATATGCTCCTCTATCCAGTATATAGTGGGGGTATTGGGGGCTGATATGCTCCTCTATCCAGTATATAGTGGGGGCATTGGGGGCTGATATGCTCCTCTATCCAGTATATAGTGGGGGGGTATTGGGGGCTGATATGCTCCTCTATCCAGTATATAGTGGGGGCATTGGGGGCTGATATGCTCCTCTGTCCAGTATATAGTGGGGGGGGTGAAGAGAAAGAAAAACCTCTCCTCTCGTGCCTCCGCAGACCATGGTGAAAAATAGTCTTGTATTCTTTTCTCTTGTTCATGTCCACTCCATCAGGATGGGCGGCATCTTCTTCAGCGGGGAGCTGGTATCCTCGTCCACCGTCGCCAGCAACCACTTCTGCAGCAGAGACATGGCCTCTCAGGGGGAAGTCAGGACCTGTGTGACCCCATTCTTGGTGACGATCACCGGGTAGCCCCACTTGTACGTGATCCTGTTGTCCCGTAGGATCTTCGTGGCTGTGGAGAACACCCGCCTTCTGTTCAGGATGACGGCGGATAGGTCGGTGAACACCATGATGCTCTTGAACCTCTGGGAGCTCCGGTCCACTCGCTGCAGCTTTTATAATGGTTTCTTTAAAATGATAAAAATGAAGCCTGGCAATTACATCCCTGGGCACAGAGCGGGGGCATTTTTGGGTTTGGGGAACCTGTACGCTCTGTCTATTATGAGGTCTCGCTCTTCCGCCTCGGAGACTAGTGCGGTAAAGAAATATTAGGAACTTCTTCAACGCGTCTGCAGTAACACTTTCTGGTATCCACCTGAAGCGCAGATTGTTGCACATGGAGCGGTCCTCCAAATCCACCAGCTTTAGTTTTAGGGTGGTGATCTCCTCATCTGCCTCATAATGAGAGTCCAATAAGTGGTTGTGGGCTGTGGTGACTCCTCCAGCTTCTCCTCAGTATGGCTGTTCTGTCCCCTATGTGCCCAATGTCTTTCTGTAGTGCAGTGAAGGCTGAGGTAATGTCACTATGTATAGCCTGCTTTAGATCTCCTAGCAGGGACTTCAGTGTGGCCTCAGTGATAGGGGTGGAGGGGTTCCCTGTGTCAGGTGCATATACTTGCGTTTTGTGCTTCTCCGGGGTCCTGGGTAAAGAGCTGCCCGATCTTTCCTGTGCCTGCTCCTCTGTACTCATACCCCTCTCCAGTAAGGTCTGGCCCAGTGTCAGATCAGACCCCCAGAGCGCTCAACACCACCGCTGGCCGCATGGTGAGTGCTGTGGCTGCCATCTTGGATTTTCCCAGGCTCCGGCAAAATGAACGGCATCCTGCCCAGCGCTGCTCCAATGCTCCTCGTTGCGCGCCCCATTAGTGCACGGACCCCGTCTGAGGTCGTGGTGAGTGGAATTGCGGGTTTCCCCCACCGTTAGTTGCTGCTGGGGCCCGGAGCTAGCGTTCCCTGCGCCCGCTCAGCTCCTCATCCTGACACGCCCCCCGTGTCATCATTATATAAGCTATTCATCTATAAGTGCACAGGATCTATTCCCCTTATACACTGATATCCAGTGATAGATCTACAATCCGCTTACATATATCTATGTATGGATTTATCTTATACTCAATAAATACGGTGCACTTATCTCATTTCCCCCTTGACAGTGACACTCTCTTAGGATACGTTACTCTATGATGGCACTTTTGCACATAGTCACTAGATGGCGCTACAACATTTGACATTTGCCTGAATTTTTATATCTACACATGGTTTACACAAATTATATTTTCTTGTGGTAACTCTATACTATTTACCATTAGAAGCTGTGTATTTCTGTAATTATTTGTATGTATACATGATTGATTACCACTTCTGTCTCTGTAAAAACAATCTCCTTTAACACCTTTCCGACATCGGGCGTAAATGTACTTCCTCCCTTTGATGTGGGCTCCGGCGGTGAGCCCACATCTTTTCCGGCACATCAGCTGTTTTGAACATCTGCCATTTGCCCTGAACAGCCTCTGACTGGCATTTAATGCACACTTCCATCAAGCGCGCCAGAAATCCCGCCCATTGGTGACCCCGCCAAATGATCATGGGTCACCGATGGATTGACATGATAACCAGAGGTCTCCAGCAGACCTCTATGCTTGTCACTGCCGCAACTGATCCACTGGGATAATAGCTGCTGTGACTTCAGATCTTCCAGGGTCACTACTCCACCTGTGGCACACACACAGAGAGGAAGTAACGACAAGCGTAGGAAGATGACAGTCCATACAAGGTGCAAGGCCAGTTGATCCAAAGATCACAATCTGGCTTCTCGAAACGTATCCATGGTTCAATGATGGTCAATGGAGCAGATCTGTATTCTTCCAGCCAAGGCTGAAAATCCCTAGGTTGTTTCCTATAGAATGATAGATCCGTGTCCCTTGTGATGATGTTGTGGCTGCTGTCCTGTCTCTTGTCCTTTGGATGTATAGATATCTTGGCAGAATCTCTCTGACTGTTTCTCTCTCTCAGTCTCTTTATACAGAGGCCTGTAACCTATTTTTAGACTTAACAAATGTCCCTCATTCAGTATTTACATAAAGGGTAAGAATGGAGGTGAGATTATTATAGCATTACTTGATTAAAATAATAATACATTTTATTTCTATAGCGCTGACATATTCCGCAGCACTTTACATTTCAGAGGGGACTTATACAGACGATAGACATTACAGCATAACAATAATCACATAGATCATAACAGATACCAAGAGGAATGAGGGCCCTGCTTGCAAGCTTACAATCTATGAGGAAAAAAGGTAGACACGAAAGGTGGGTGGTAACAGTTGCCCTGATTGTATGGACCAGCCATAATGTTAAGTACAGACACAGAGGGCTAATGGATGCATAAAGCATGTGGGAACATGATACGGGGAACCTGGTTATGGTAAAACTTTTGACTGTGCCACACAGGCATAGTTAGGTTAATGTGTTGAGGCGGTAGACCAATCTGAATAAATACGTTTTCAGGGCACGCTTAAAATTGTAGGGATTGGGGACTAATCATATTGACCTTTTAGATGGGAGTGGGAGGTTCTGATTATTGAGGATGCTAACCTCAGGTCATCAGCAGAATGGAGGGCACGGGTAGGGTGACATACTGAAACAAGGGAGATGTAGGGTGGCGCTGAGCCATGGAGTGCTTTGTGGGTGAGGGTAATAAGTTTGTACAGGATTCTGGAGTGGATGGGTAGCCAGTGTAATGACTGGCACAAGGTAGAAGCATCGGTGTAACGATTGGCAAGGAATATGATCCTGGCTGCAGCACTCAAGACAGATTGGAGAGGGGAGAGTTTGGTAAGAGGGAGACCGATTACAAGAGAGTTACAATAGTCGAGACGAGAATGAATAAGAGAAACAGTAAGAGTTTTTGCGGAATCAAAAGTAAGAAAAGGTCGAATTCTAGAAATGTTTTTGAGATGCAGATAACAAGAGCGAGCCAGTGATCAGATGTGGGGGGCAAAGGAAAGTTCGGAGTCAAGTATGACCCCAAGACAGCGGGCCTGTTGCTGGGGAGTAATAGTGGAACCACACACAGAAATGACAGTGTAGGGTGATTATGTAAACTATTTGCATAGTTTTTCCCTCTCTGCTTTAGAAGTCAACAAACTGGCTCGATAACACAATGCATAATTAGCATATCAGCAATCATCACTAGTGATCAAGGATAAGCACAATAATAGTCATTTATTACCGGCTTACACAAACAAAAGTCTGTTTTCTTGACCAACTAGAAATCAAGACTTAAATTTAAAGCCGACATACAGATAACATTCTATTATTCTTCTTTTGCTAAAAAAAATCGTCTGGTTAATTAAGATACAATGCTGTATGTCTTCACAATGCCAAAAGTAAAAAAAAAAATGTTTTAAAAAATATTTTAAAAAAGTATAAAAGTTGAAATCACCCCCCTTTCGCCCCTTTCAAAATAAAACAATTAAAAATCAAACATACACATATTTGTTATAGCGGCGTTCAGAATCGCCTGATCTATCAATATAAAAAAGAATTAACCCGATCGCTAAATGGCGTAACGAGAAAAAAGGTCAAAACGCCAGAATTACTTTTTTTTGGCCGCCACAACATTGCATTAAAATGCAATAAAGGACGACCAAAAGATCGTATCTGCACCAAAATGGTCTCCATTAATAACGTCAGCTCGGCACACAAAAAATAAGCCTTCATCCAACCCGAGGTCATGAAAAATGGAGACGCGACGGGTATCGGAAAATGGTGCAATTCTTTTATACTTTACCTAATAAAGATGAGTTATTTTTACTGATACAGTGGGTATGGAAAGTATTCAGACCCCTTTCAATTTTTAAATTGTTTCATTGCAGCCATTTCGTAAATTCAAATTCATACTATCTATTCCTGACACTGGAGTGGCTTATACACGTCCGAAGTATATAGTTTGAGGTCTGGGATCTGCCAATATGTGGCTAGTTTTCTGACTGTTTCGGATAACATGATACATGATTTTAGTTTTTTTTTGTCTAGTCTCACTTGAGTATATGCCAATATTAAATAGTCTCTTCATGAGTCGTCTTTGATGAGGACAATGAAACACATAGAAATGAGAGACTTGGAGAGTGAGTGTGTATACGTCACCTCACCCTATATACTGAGATGTGGGGTACATGTTTTTTCTATTAGTCACTTTCCGACTAACCTTCAGGGGGTGAATTTTAGGTATAGCTTTACATTTGGAATTAATAAGGTTTAGTTTTATCCTTTTGTCAGCAAACATGAGGAATGACAAGAGACAACCCATTTAAGAAGATTCAACTTTGGTTAAAACTATTCCAACATTATGAACATAAAAAAGGCTTCTCCCCTATGTGACATCTCTGATGTTTATTAACAGTTGATTTCCAAGTAAAATTTTTCCCACATTAAGAAAATGAAAATGACTTCTCCTCTGTGTGACTGCGCTGATGGCGATCAAGAAGGACTTTCTGATTAAAATATTTCCCACATTCTGAACAGGAAAAAGGCTTCTCCCCTGTGTGAGTTCTCTGGTGCTTAACACAATCTGATTTATGCCTAAAACATTTCCCACATTCTGAACATGAAAAAGGCTTCTCCCCTGTGTGAGTTCTCTGATGGGTAACAAAATTTGATTTCTGTGCAAAACATTTCCCACATTCTAAACATGAAAAAGGCTTCTCTCCTGTGTGGATTCTCTGGTGCTTAACACAATCTGATTTACTGTTAAAACATTTCCCACATTCTGAACAGTAAAAAGGCTTCTCCCCTGTGTGGATTCTCTGGTGATTAACACAAGCTGATATATTGTTAAAACATTTTCCACATTTTGAACAGGAAAAAGGCTTCTCTCCTGTGTGAGTTCTCTGGTGGGTAACAAAATGTGATTTCTGTGCAAAATATTTCCCACATTCTGAACAAGAAAAGGGTTTCTCCCCTGTGTGAGTTCTCTGATGGGTAACAAAATTTGATTTCTGTGCAAAACATTTCCCACATTCTAAACATGAAAAAGGCTTCTCTCCTGTGTGAATTCTCTGGTGCTTAACACAATCTGATTTACTGTTAAAACATTTCCCACATTCTGAACAGTAAAAAGGCAACTCCCCTGTGTGGATTCTCTGGTGATTAACACAAGCTGATTTATTGTTAAAACATTTTCCACATTTTGAACAGGAAAAAGGCTTCTCCCCTGTGTGAGTTCTCTGGTGAATAACAAAATGTGATTTCTGTGCAAAATATTTCCCACATACTGAACAGGAAAAGGGTTTCTCCCCTGTGTGAGTTCTCTGGTGAATAGCAAAATTTGATTTCTGTGCAAAATATTTCCCACATTCTGAACATGAAAATGGCTTCTTTGTTTTAGGAGCAGTTTGTTTTTTATTGCCTCTTCTGTGACTTTGATTTTCCTTAGTAGTCAGTAATGAATCAGAAGATGGGACCTGTTTCATAGGATCAGATGACAGATCTTTGCTGTGAATGGATGATGGTATATCTGGAGTAACAGCAATCACTTCAGTTGTATCTTGTAGGATCTCAAGATCATCAGATTTAAAAATTGAAGATGTCAGCTGTCCCTCTGATCTCCTGGTACAGTCATCTGCTAAGATAAACAATTATTTTTTTAATAAAATATCCTTCAGTTTTATATTTTTGAACATTTATACTTAGCTTGCCATTTTTATGGACAGTTTATGTAAAAAACTTTAATTATTTCCCAAGACAATGACAGTTCACAGTCTAATAGAAAACCTTGTTGGATGAACCAGTAGTGTGCGGTGTTCAACTGTTTGTTCATTCTGCCTCCCAAATATAAAATATAAAGAAACCAATCAATGCTATGTAGGTGAAAATAATACCAATTCTCATCTCACAAAAAACAAGTCCCCACTCAGGTCCATCATCTGTCAGTGGAAAAACAGAGGTTCCCACACTATTAGTGGCTCAAAGGCTGCTGAAAAGCAACAGAGTTTCTATAAACCAATCCAGCAAAATCCGCTCTCACTTCGGAGTCTTGCAGTGTGCGCAAACTACATTTAGGATCCCTGTATTTAGCAATATTATAGTGAGAAGAATCCACTTAATTTTGTTACGCGAGGCTTAGGTCAAAGAAGGCTGAAATACCCGGGGCCCCTGCAGAGTCCCTCCAACTAGGGAAAACCCTGTCTGACCCTCAACCCAGGGTTTTTGCTAATGGTGCAAATGCCTGAGCCTCCAACCTTTCCTTATCTCCTGCTCAGCCCTAAGCTGAACCCTCCACCCTCCACCCAGTGAGTCGTCAAACCACCAAAGCCCCCACAGTAATGACAGACAGGGAGAACTTAAACCGCACCGTGCCGCATACACACAGGACAATACCGTAATGTGAACAGGGCAAAACAAAACACAAATATAGGAAGGCGAAGAGGTAACAACGGATCATACGCCACCAGATACGAATTTCTCTCTCCAACACCTCCTCTCCAGACCGGAACCACTTGGCATAAAACACAAGCTATAATCGGCGACGCCCATAGGCCAGCACGACTATTTAAAGACTGTGGGCGTGACCAAACATCCCACCTGATTTACAGCTAGATTAACCCCCAATAACCTGAGTAAAATCAAGCCGGCGCCACTGCGGCTATAGTGGACGGAGATGGAACTACCGCTGCCTGCCGGACGCTGTGGTGTGAATAGCGTCCGACATGACAGTACCCCGTCTTCTACGAGGGACCCCAGGGCCCTCAAGACTCATAGGACCCGGCTTGTCCGGATGACGGCGGTGAAACGAACTGACCAGCCGATCCGCATGTATGTCCGAGGCTGGTACCTCTCCTCCGGACCATACCCCCGCCATTGTACCAAATACTGAAGAGTACGGCGCAGTACTCGAGAGTCCACCACCTTGGAGACTTCAAACTCTAAATCGCCATCCACCATGACTGGAGGTGGCATCGGCGTCGTGTCCACAGAGGCTACCACCTTTTTCAATAAAGCCCTGTGAAACACGTTGTGTATCTTGTATACCGCAGGAAGTTCCAACCGATAAGCAACCGGGTTAATGATGGCAGCAATCTTAAAAGGGCCAATAAACCTTGGACCCAATTTCAATGATGGAATTTTGAGTTTTATGTTTTTAGTAGCTAACCACACCCAATCACCCACACACAGGTCCGGACCTGGCACGCGTCTAGCGTCAGCCACTCGTTTGTACCTTGCACTCATGCACTCATGCTCAGCAATTGCTGTTTCACACTCCTCCAGACCGATGATAGTTGAACTCCAAGCTGCTCCTCCTCCTGGACGCCCCCAGAGCCACCCTGACGCAAGGTACAAAATTGAGGATGGTGCCCGTAAACACAAAAGAACGGAGACTCTCCCGATGACTCTTGGCGGTGATTATTTAACGCGAACTCGGCCAAGGGAAGGAATGTCGACCACTCCTCTTGGTTGTCAGACACAAAACATCGCAAATACTGCTCCAGATTTTGGTTCATGCGCTCAGTTTGACCATTTGACTGTGGATGAAACGCCTACGAATAAGACAACTTGATCCCCAATCGTGAGCAAAAAGCTTTCCAAAACTTCGCCACAAACTGGGTACCCCTATCAGACACTATGTCCGACGGAACTCTGTGTAGTCTGACCACCTCCTGCACAAAAACCTGAGCCAACATCTTCGCGTTGGGCAAGGAAGGCAACGACACAAAATGCGCCATCTTCGAAAATCGATCAACCACCACCAGGATGACCGTGTTCCCCGCCGAGGCAGGCAAGTCCGTGATAAAGTCCATGGAGATTTCTGTCCATGGCCTACTAGGTACCCCCAGAGGCTGTAGAGTGCCAGCAGGACGGGATCTGGGCGACTTGGCCCTGGCGCACGTGATGCAAGCTGCCATGTACGAGACCACGTCCTGCCGGATTTTTGGCCACCAGAAGCGGCGCGATACCAGCTCCAAGGTGCCCCTAACCCCTGGATGACCGGCCAGGACAGAGTCGTGGTGTTCCCCCAACACCTTAAGATGAACATGAAGGGGTACGAATGACTTGTTAGCGGGAAGTCCTGGCGGTACCTCCTCCTGGGCCTCGGCAATCTCCGCCTCTACCTCAGTCGTGAGAGCCGAAACCACTACACCTTCCTGGAGGATGGGTACCAGATCTTCCCGAGGTTCTCCCCCCCGGAAAACACCTGGACAAGGCATCCGCCTTGGTGTTTTTAGCCCCAGGACGGTAAGTCACCAGAAAGTTAAATCGTGTAAAAAACAATGCCCAGCGAGCCTGCCTGGGAGACAGACGCTTGGCCGACTCCAGATAGAGCAGGTTTTTATGGTTGGTGATGACTGTGACCTGGTGGGCCGCCCCCTCCAAGAAGTGACGCCATTCCTCAAAAGCCAATTTGATAGCCAACAACTCCTTGTTGCCGATATCGTAATTCCGTTCGGCAGGCGACAGCTTCTTGGAGAAGTAGACGCATGGAAGCATATTGCTCAAGGACGAGCCCTGTGACAGTACTGCCCCCACTCCCACCTCAGACGCATCGACCTCCACAGTAAAAGGTTTAGGTACGTCCGGTTGCACCAGAATGGGGGCAGAAGCTCAAATGCACGCACCACAACCTCAGACCAGATAGCGAGATTGGTACCTTTTCTCGTCATGTCCGTGAGCGGTTTGGCTATAGTAGAAAAATTCTTAATAAACTTCCTATAATAGTTGGCAAACCCAAGGAACCGCTGGAGCGCTTTTAGATTATCAGGCCGTTCCCATCACAGCACCGCTTGCACCTTCGCGGCGTCCATTTTAAACCCTGCGGCGGACACAATATATCCCAAAAAAGGCAACTCCTGAACAAAAAATACGCATTTTTCAAGCTTAGCATAGAGCTTATTCTCACGGAGCAATTGTAACACCTGCCTGACATGCTCTAAATGAGTGTCCCAGTCACTCACATAAATGAGGATGTCATCCAGGTACACAATCACAAATTTCCCCAGCACATGAGCGAATACATCATTTATGAAATGTTGGAAAACAGCAGGTGCGTTTGTCAACCCAAATGGCATAACTAGGCTTTCAAAATGACCCTCAGGGGTTTTAAACGCCGTCTTCCACTCATCCCCCTGACGGACCCTTATGAGGTTGTACGCCCCCTGAGGTCAAGTTTGGAAAACCACTTCGCACCAGCCACCTGGTTGAACAAATCAGGGATCAGAGGCATCGGGTAGGGATCACGGGCCGTAATCTGGTTTAACTCCCGGAAATCCAGACACGGGCGTAACCCCCCATCTTTCTTCTTAATGAAGAAAAACCCCGCTGCTACAGGCGAGGATGAAGGCCGGATGTGCCCTTTACTTAGACTCTCTGCGATGTAGTCTTTAAGAGCTTGTCTCTCCAGACCAGAAATACTAAACATCCTAGCCTTTGGCAATTTGGCCCCGGGTTTTAACCTAATCACACAGTCATAGGTTCGATGTGGAGGTAGTTCTGAGCATCCCCTCTCAAAGAAGACATCTGCAAAATACAGCAATGCCTCCGGAAACCTGGACTTCACGGCGGACACACATGTGGCCAAGCAATTTTCCTGACAGAAACCACTCCACTGGACTATGTCCTGGGTTCTCCTGTCAATCACCGGGTTGTGCTTGGACAACCATGGGAAACCCAGGACCATTTGTGCTGGGAGATTATTGAGTACCCTACATGTAACCCACTCAGAATGTAGGACCCCAATGTGGAGTTTAACCTCAGCTACAAACTCAGTAATCTCCCCCTGTGGGAGGGGAGCGGCATTAATGGTAACCACGCGAATAAGATGAGGGAGTTTTTCGATCTTAAAACCGGCCGTGCGTGCAAACTCCTCATCCATGAAATTGGTGGTGGAACCGCTGTCCACAAACACTGATATTGGTAGCTCTCTGCCCGCAATAATAACCCTGGCAGGGAGCATACATTGAGATACCATCATGGAGGATATGCATACGCTCAGCTGGGCCTCCTCCATACCCTCTGAGCTTACCAGTTTTCCGCCGGTGCGACTTTCTTTGGTAACACAGGACAAGCATTTACATAGTGATCTCTTTTACCACAGTAAAAACATGCTCCTTGCTTCCTGAACCCAGGAACGCGACGCTTAACATGTGATACCCCAGCGATTTGCATAGGTTCCGTGGGCTCACCTGCAGTAACCACACTTGCACCCCTGCTTTCCCCCAGGGGTAGCGTCTCCTGTGCCCCCTGACGCAAACGTCGATCAATACGAATAACCAAACTCATGGCAGACTCTAACGATGCAGGAGTCTCATACATCAGGAGGGCCTGTTTAACTCTTCCTGAAACCCCATGAATAAACTGACTCCGCAGCGCTGGGTCGTTCCACTGTGTGTCTACTGCCCAACGGCGAAATTCTGAGCAATAGTCTTCCGCCATCCGTTCCCCCTGACGGAGGGCGCAGATTTTAGATTCCGCTAGAGCCAATCTGTCTGGATCATCATAAATGAGCCTGAGTGATGAAAAAACATTATCAACCGAATGAAACATAGCAGAGTCAGCTGGTAAGGAAAACGCCCATGCTTGGGGGTCCCCACTCAGTAATGATAACACCAGAACCACCCGCTGAGCCTCATTACCTGAGGAGACAGGGCACATGCGAAAGTATAACTTGCAGGCCTCCCGAAAGATGACAAATTTGCTGCGTTCCCCAGCAAATCGTTCTGGCAGCGGAATCTTCGACTCTGCACCTGCACCTGCAGAAGCAACTTGCACATTAGCTACAACCAGGCCCTGCTACTGAACTGCCCCCTTCAACTCGGTGACCTGTAAGGACAGCGCCACCAACTGGCGGTTTATGGAAGTCATGAAATCCATGGACTACCAAAATATTGTGGGCCGATTATAATGTTACGCGGGGCTTAGGTCAAAGAAGGCTGAAATACCCGGGGCCCCTGCGGAGTCCCTCCAACTAGGGAAAACCCTGTCTGACCCTCAACCCAGGGTTTTTGCTAATGGTGCAAATGCCTGAGCCTCCAACCTTTCCTTATCTCCTGCTCAGCCCTAAGCTGAACCCTCCACCCTCCACCCAGTGAGTCGTCAAACCACCAAAGCCCCCACAGTAATGACAGACAGGGAGAACTTAAACCGCACCGCGCCGCATACACACAGGACAATACCGTAATGTGAACAGGGCAAAACAAAACACAAATATAGGAAGGCGAAAAGGTAACAACGGATCATACGCCACCAGATACGAATTTCTCTCTCCAACACCTCCTCTCCAGACCGGAACCACTTGGCATAAAACACAAGCTATAATCGGCGACGCCCATAGGCCAGCACGACTATTTAAAGACCGTGGGCGTGACTAAACATCCCACCTGATTTCCAGCTAGATTAACCCCTGATAACCTGAGTAAAATCAAGCCGGCGCCACTGCGGCTATAGTGGACGGAGATGGAACTACCGCTGCCTGCCGGACGCTGTGGTGTGAATAGCGTCCGACATGACAAATTTGCGGTGTGTGTCTCCTGGAGCACAATCTGGGCACTATGTGCTGGGTAATAAAATGGCAAATGTGTAATTTTCACTCTCCAACATCCACTGCATGTTCATTTCCAGAAAGTGGCTGTGGAGTCAAAATATTCACTCCTCCTAAGGATTATAACCCTTAGTGAATTAATTAATAATATGGAATCACTTTATGGGGATTTCTACTATTCTGGTTTTCTGGCATTTAGTTATATTAGGGCTTCTGCATATGGTGTGTCCAATCTCATCTGGGATCTGTTCCTGCTGTCCAGCTGGAGTAATCTGCTCCCTACTTCAGCCAATTGGAAAGTACCACACCCTACTAAAGCGCAAAGCACATGGCCGGAATCTGCCAGATACAGCGCTGTTCTCCTCTGGTTCAGTCCTCTGTGCTCAGCTTGTGGCTTGTGTATTTATCTCCTGTTGTGACCGTGGCCCGTTTACTGACTACTCTTGTGTCTTGATTCTGTATTCTGTCCTTCTAGTTCTGACCCAGCTACCTGGCTATTCTTCTTGCCATCTAACACCACAGAATAGCAGGTAACACCATGGTCCAAGCCTAGGGGTCCCTGTGTAAGTCCAGATTCCATGTGAGGATGTTAAAGGGTGATAAGCAAGGCAATCCTTGGGATATGGAAAGCAGAGAAGATAGTGCCAAGAATGTTCATGGTGGACATCTTTTGTGCTGCCCGGTGACCACGAACAGTGCTCCGAATACATTGTGTCTGCAAACTATTCAAGCTCGATCTGCATTCAAATAGCTAAAGGGCGCTCCTTCCCTCTGAACACTGCCATGTGCCCAGACAGTAGTGTACAACCGTATGTAGGGTATAGTGTGAAGCTGGAAAATAATTTGTAAGATCCATTTGTTTCCTATTTGACAACCAGCCTCACTAAAGCTAAAAACTGGCTGTTGGTATTCTCATACTTGTAAGGGGCAATGGATATTGACCCCCCAGTCTAAAAATAGCAGCCTGCAGCTGCCCAGAAAAGGCACATTTATTAGATGCGCCAATTCTGGCGCTTTGCCCAGCTCTTCCCACTTGCCCTATAGTGATGGCAAGTGGAGTTCATATTTGTGGGGTTGATATCACCCTTGTATTGACAGGTGACATCAAGCCCACGGCTTAGTAATGGAGAGGTGTCTAGAAGACACCTCTCCATTACTAATCCTATAGTTATATGGTAAATAAAGACACAGACAGAATAAAGTCTTTTATTAGAAATAAAACAAAACACAGTTTTTGTTTTTTACTAAAAAATAACAAACAGAATTCTCACGGTGATCTGCTGTGAAGTGACTTAGCTTGAACAGTGGTGACCTCATCACTAACTTTTTCCCACGGTCCTGAGGTCACTGCAGTTCAGCCTGGCTGGAAACCTCGATGATGTCACTGCTGGTCAATGATGCTGTGCTTGCAGCAGCTCATTCACCAGTGGTTCTCTGCCTGCATGGTCGCATCTTGGCACCGTCCAGGTTGAAAACTAATTATCCATCAGACATGGATTATGGCGTGGGACAGAGCGACAGACAGGTATGGTATATTGTTGTATTTTATTTTTATTACAGGAGAACGAGGTCTTCGGTGGAAATAGGCGTTAGGTGAGTATAACTGTGTTTGTTATTTTTAAATAAAAAATGAAATTTTTTTGTTTTATTGCTAATAAAAGGCTTTATTCTGGCTGTGTCTTTATTTTCCGTGTAACCAGGGCCGGACTGGGAGTGAAATTCAGCCCTGGCATTTGTAAGACCACAGGCCCACGTCTTGTACCCTCTGTAATCTTGCTCTCTAGATAGTCTAATACAGGTCCGCGGCCTACAATCACAACGTTTAGTGTTGTGACCTGCAGAGCTGACAGCCACTGAATTATGGCCACTTTAGATGAGCCAATAATCATGAAATGTGGGATTGTAAGAGCGCGGCTTCCTGATTATCGGCTCATTTCAATAGGTCAGTAATCACCTGATGGAAGGAAAAATGATTATTAGTCACGGCTTAACAATCCAGGTTCTTGGTGGCACATTGCTCGGGGTAAACAGGACATGCGCTCCTGAGAACAGGACTTTCTACGTGCACAGAACATATTACCAGTCGCTGTGTGCACAGAGAAGTGCGTCCTCCTGTGTGAACAGGCCGTAGAGGACACTGACTGACGTGTATATGGCTGGTCGGTGGTCGTGGACATGCTGGAGCACAGTAATGACAGGAAAGTCTCAGTCAGACGGCCGTTTCTCACGTCCATGTTCTCTCTGTGGTTTTCATTAGTTCTCTTCCATTATAGTGTATGGTGCTGCTCACAGGCTCATGTTCTTGCAGTCTGTGTCTCCCCAAATAAAAATCAGAGACATTGTCGTTTTTTATCGTTGTCACAGACACAATCCCCTCCACAAGTCTCTGAACCTGCGCCGATCACAGACCCCACATAGATCGCCCCAGTGCACACTCTGCGCGGATTAACACTGTAATGTATAGGAGATTTTAATTCATTTAGTTTTTTCAAACGTGAAAATCACTAAAGTTCCCGTCTGGGGGCCGCACCCATCACTGGCCCATGTGTAGTGACTCATTAACCAGTTTATTGCTGCCTTGCCTTCCTTATAGAAGCGGCAGAGACTGGACAGATGGTTTTCATTCTGGGATGCCTGTATTTTGTGGCTGCAGAACCAAGGTAAGGGGATGTGCACACATCTTTGTCAGGCGGATTGAAAAAGCGCCACAAACCTGCCGCTAAACATGAACTTAGTGCACGGCAATGGAAAACCACATTGCTGTACCCGCTCCGTCTGTTACGTCTTTTATCTGCTTCAGTGCTTGGAAACTGAGGCCATTAATACAAGTAGCACATTCTGTCACCTGCAACTATAATAGAAACTATCGAGAAAAGACGCCGGTGGCACAAAAGACATGGCGCCTTCAGGTAAAAGACCGGAGACACTTTCCTGAAACAGCTATGCCCCCAGAAAAAAATTGTGTGCACATACCCTAGATACAAACACTAGGCTACAGCACCCTGCAAACGCTGAGTACAAGAATCATTCTAAGGCCGGGGTCACACTAGGGTGTGTGATGCGAGAAACAACACCCGGCACTGCCACCGGCACTCGGACCGGAGTGTGCGGCTACATGGATTTCTAAGGATTTATGAAAAATGTTGTTCCAAGCTTGCGACCTTTTATTTAATTCCAAAGGTGCATAAGGACCCCCTTAACCCACCTGGGAGGCCGATTATTGCAGCTAATGAAGGCCTTTGTGAAATAGCGTGTGCTATTGTGAATCACTTTTTGAAACCTCTTGTGACACAACTGCCCTCTTTTATTAAAGACACTAGCGCAGCTTAGGGTCATCTGGAGAACATTCAACTTACTGAGGAAATGGTACATGTCACCGCAGATGTGGAGGCATTATATTTTTCTATCGGTCATTCAGACAGATTGAAGGCAGTAGAGAAATATTTGAGTCATAGTAACTTGAATGATATGTCCTCCTTTATCTTGAAACTGTTGAGGTTTATCCTTACTCATAATGACTTCACTTTCGATGGGAAGATATTTTTGCAGCAAAGAGGAACAGCAATGGGGGCCTCGTGCGCCCCCTCTTATGCAAATTTGTTTATGGGGGCCTGGGAATGGTCCATCGTCCAAGGTGAGGAGATCCCTAATGTTGATCGGGTCCACAACTGGATTCGTTATATTGATGATATTTTGTTCATCTGGGAGGGTCCAGTTGTGGACCTTGAGACATTTATGAATGCACTTAATGATAACGATCAAAATATCAGACTATCTTATAAATTTGGACGAAAGATCAATTTCTTGGATTTATCCATTTTCAGTGCTCCCTGATGGAAGTTTGTCTACAACGGTTCTTCGTAAACCAACATCAACTAATTACTTACTGCATGCATCCTCCGCTCATCAATGGCGGATCCTAATAGGGGCAGATGGGGCGGTCGCCCCGGGCCCAAGGTTTTTTGGGGGCCCAGGGGCAGGGGCGGGCTGGGCCGGGTGGCAGAGAGGCAAATGCCACTCGGACCAAATTCTTGCCCCGGGTGCCAGAAAGCTTAGATACGCCTCTGCCCTCCGGCTATACTTCCGGGTCAGATGTCGGGCGTGCGCGATGACGTCATCGTGCACGCGCCGACATGTCCCGGAGGATGCTGAAAGCAGAGGCGCTGCTGGGGAGCGAGCCGGCTGTGAGGTAAGTATGGGGAACTTTTTTATTTATAAAATGAATTAAATGGGGGAGGGGGTGAGTGGGGGCTGTACACAATGAAGGGGGGGTGACTGGGGCCTGTATATGATGACGGGGGGGTGACTGGGGGCTGTATATGATGAAGGGGGGTGACTGGGGGCTGTATATGATGAAGGGGGGTGACTGGGGGCTGTATATGATGACGGGGGGGGGTGACTGGGGGCTGTATATGATGAAGGGGGGTGACTGGGGTTGTACAGGATGAAGGGGGTGAGTGGGGGCTTCACAGGATGAAGGGGGGATGAGTGGGGGCTTCACATGGTGGAATGGTGGCGGGTTTTCCGTATGGACCCGCAGCAAACCAAGTGCTGCGGTCCGTACGGCTGTCAATTCCCGCACGGGGACCGCAGCGCTCAGGTGGGAAGGGGGGTACAGGGGCCCAGGTTTTATGAACAGCCCCGGGCCCATAGTCCACTTAATCCGCCACTGCCGCTCATCCTAAATCAACAATTCAAGGCATACCAATTGGCCAGTTTCTGCGCATCAGGAGGATTTGTTCGGAAGATTCTCAGTTTGAGGAACAATCCAGTATTCTTAAAAACGGTTCCAAGATCGAGGGTACGGCCACCAGGCCATTCAAAGGGGATATAATAAAGCCAAAAATACGCCAAGAGAATCACTTCTTCACAAAAATCAGCCCCTGGTGTCGTGTGATGAGGGGGACAAGCAGGTAAGGTTTATTACCAATTATAACAGTAGGTGGCCAGAATTGAGAGGAATTATTGACAAACACTGGAAAATCCTTCTCACTGATCCCATTCTTAAACAATGCTTGCCAGATGCACCGTCTTTTGTGGCAAGAAGGGCCCCCAACCTGCGGGATATATTGGTCCACAGTGCATATGACCCCAAAAGAAAAGAAAAAAATAAGAAAAATTCAGAACGTAAGGGGTTTGTTAGGAATCTGTGTCCTGCCATACTAATGCAGAGATCCAGATCCTCACATTCTTCTCCAGAGGCTAAGTCCTTTCTGCCAGCTTGTGAGCATGCTCCTGGAATGAGCTCCCTTTGGAGTTCAGGAGTCAGGTGCTCAGGTCCTGCTCCTGATTCCATTGGTTCAGCTGAGGTCTCTGGAGATTTCCGGAAGGTCCCGGTCACTATAAAAAGTGCGCATGGCCGTTATGCCATGCGCTAGTATTTTCTGATACTTGCTGTAGTGCACTGCCTCCCTTAGCAGCGGTTTTGCCATCTGCCGCACGGTGGACCCCGAGTGGCGAAGGCACTTTAATTATTTATTTTTTTTAGTGCCTTCCGCCACTCTTAACATAATACTAGCGCCAGGATCTGGCTAGAGATGGCGGATCAGCAGCAGCTGTTACAGCTTGTGCGTCAGCTCGAGGCTCGCTTGGCCTCCCTCGAGAGGTCTCTCGCAGCTGCGCAGGCCACAGATGCTGCCGTCCAGGCACTTACGGACGCGGTAGGGCGTATGTCCATGTCCGCCCTTGCGCCGACAGTTACCCGCCTCCCATTGCCCGATAAATATGCTGGGGATGGCGCCTCCTGTAGGGGTTTTATCAGTATTGCTCGATACACCTAGAGCTGCTGGCTGCGCAATTCCCTACGGAGTGGGCTAAGGTGGCTTTTGTCATCTCCCTACTGTCAGGCAAGGCGCTGGAATGGGCTACGCCTCTGTGGGAGCGTGGTGACCCCGAGATTCGGTCCGCGGCTAACTTGCTGACTGCCATCAGGCTAGTTTTTCTCGGTCCTCGGGTCACGCATGATACGTCCCTGCAGCTACTCGCCCTTACTCAGGGGTTACTCTCGGTTAGCCAGTATGCCGTCCGTTTTCGGACACTGGCGTCCGAGTTGGAATGGTCCGACAAGGCCCTAATCCCCGTTTTTTGGCGAGGTCTAGCGGAGCATGTGAAGGATGCTCTCTCTACTAGAGAGATCCCCACCAGCTTAGAGGAGCTAATCTCCGTCTCCTCACGGATTGACCTCCGTTTTTCGGAGCGCGGTATGGAGCGGGCGCACTCCAAGCGCAAATCCGTTTCAGCTCCCAAATTTTTTGAACCCCTTGAGCTGGCGGAGCCAGAGGTTCTACCTCCTGAGCCCATGGAGATATCTCGTACCAACCTTAATTCAGACTCCGACCAGGAATCCATCTGCGGTTGTCATCTGTCTGTGCGGTTTCTCCGGAAGCCGTCTCCCCGCAAAGGTTGGAGTCTGAACCAGTTATCGAGACCTTTGTTCCTCCTCATCTTAGGGATCAGGTGCTCGCCTGGGCGCATGCACCTAACACGCACCACCATTGGGGCTATATGCAGGTCTCAAAACTGTTGGCTGGTGCGTATTGGTGGCCCCATAGAGCTCGGGACATAAAAAGATATATTCAGGAATGCACCTTGTGTGCTCAGCCTAACCCTCCTAGACAGAGGGTGGCGACAACTGCCAACACGCGGCAGCGTGCCTCTGTCACTCCCGCTCCTACTATCTCCCTCTTGAAACCTGGTGACCTCGGTTCCTCTGATGCCTTCCAGGTGTCTCGGGTTACTGTAACTCCTACCAGGGCTCGGGGAGGAGGGGGCCTTAGGAGGGGGGGTAATGTTAGGAATCTGTGTCCTGCCATACTAATGCAGAGATCCAGATCCTCACATTCATCTCCAGAGGCTAAGTCCTTTCTGCCAGCTTGTGAGCATGCTCCTGGAATGAGCTCCCATTGGAGTTCAGGAGTCAGGTGCTCAGGTCCTGCTCCTGATTCCATTGGTTCAGCTGAGGTCTCTGGAGATTTCCGGAAGGTCCCGGTCACTATAAAAAGTGCGCATGGCCATTATGCCATGCGCTAGTATTTTCTGATACTTGCAGCTGTATGTTTGTTGATGGATGCTTGGTCTGGTGGATGACTTATTATGAAACCCCTTCCCTCGGTTATTACGAGTGTGTGAGTGATTGGGTCAGCCAGTAGCAGCGCTAGCGCCAGCGCGCTCAAGCTTCAAGCCATCTCAGCAGCAAAGCGTCCTGCATCGCGCTTGCGTTATTGCGGTTGCAGACTTCTGTGGCATTCGCAGTTGCGACGCCGTGCACACGCTCATTTACGGTAAGTCCGTTTGGTTGTAGTGCCACTTTAACTACTCCTGTGTTCGGCTACCGTACGTGTGCCGCTGTGCGTTTAACAGGCTCAGCGTTACCTTTTCTTTATTATTTTCCTGTGCAGCTCTGTGTCCCATAACAGAGACTGCCTCTTTTGCACTTGGGTGATTTAGAACCCTGTGCACATTACCGCTGTAGTGCACTGCCTCCCTTAGCAGCGGTTTTGCCATCTGCCGCACGGTGGACCCCGAGTGGCAAAGGCACTTTAATTATTTATTTTTTTTAGTGCCTTCCGCCACTCTTAACAGGGTTTTTCCCTTACGGGTTTTGCAAGGGTTGTGCTAATATGAAAAAGGGCTTTAGTTTCTCTAACTTTGACCAGTCTAGAAAATTTGACATTAGGGTCAATATCACCTGTTCATCTAAGGGGGTTGTGTATTATGCAGAGTGTCCCTGTGGAAAAATTTACATAGGTATGACCAGTCGTGAGCTCAAAGTTCATGTCCGTGAGCACTGTTTAGACATTGAGAAAGCTAAAACAGCCACTGACATCAGCTCTCTAAAGACCCTTCCTAGGCATTTCAGGAAGTACCATCAATGTAATTCTAGACTGCTTAAGGTGAAGGGGATTGATATGGTGACCCTTGGCCCTAGAGGGGGGGGGGATGTTTCTAAAATACTGGCCAAAAAAGAATGTCAATGGATTTATAGGCTGGGGACCCTCACACCCCAGGGTCTAGATGAAAGCTCTGGCTTTAGCGCTTATCTCTGATAACTTTAGGGGTGGTTACTTTGAGGGTAGGGGGTTTTAATGTGTCAATTAGTTTGTGTGTCTCTCTTTAATTGTATTTATTTTTATGTTTAGTACTCCTGCCTCCACTCCTGTTCATATCGCAGAATGATGTACATCTTTCCTCAGATGGGATCATGAAGAGGATTTTTTACGATGGGGTTTCGTTGTCCTGCACTAATAGATGGATGGATGCCATTATGGATATGAGATGACCATGAGATCTTTTGTTATGCTGTTTTTGGTTGACACCGCAGCAGTGACGCCTTGTGTGACATTATCATCTCTTGTGCTTTGCACTTGAGTGGTGATGTTGCTGAGTGATACCGCTATGCGATATTAATAATACCATTCTAGTACGGCATTCAAATATTATGTAGATTTTTTGATATTGTCTTGTCAGTTAAATACTATAATCAAAAGTCTGATATTGCTGAGGAATATTATCATGTGATATTAATAACAAATGTATTGGTTAATCCTAGTACAGCGTATAAACGTTATATATACTTTTTTGATATTGACAGGGCATTGGAATATCATAATCGAGTTCATGTTTGCACTAGATATGAATATTTAGACATAGCTCTTTTATCGATTTACTGATACTTTAATTGCACCGTCACTTTATTATAGCTATGTATTCACTAATATGATATGACGGAATTGTGGTCGTGTTATTTCATGCCCACCCATTTGTGGTAGCACGCGTGCGTGGTATACGGGGACGGTGGAAAATGCAAAGCGGTCTGTTCATGAATTAGGTGCGCACATCTCCACATAGGACCTGGCGATGCCTTATCATGTGACCGCAAAGTATTATTCCCATTGGACTCTATGTCCCACGTGATGCAGCGCATGCGTCATAAACACCTCAGTATTGGGATTTGAGCAGGACCTTTGGTGTTCATCGCACGCAGGCGCAGCTGATCATTTGGTATAGTGACTATAGACCTATGCTGCGCAGGCGCCGCCACTGATCCCCCACAACGGTACAATTGTTTTCTGCGCAGGCGCCAGTAGCGATCTATTATGGTGGACATAGTGAATGCAGGTTTGCGCAACTTTTAATGATTATGCACACGTGGTACTGGTATATAAATCGGATCTCCCCCTGCCCTGACACGCCTCCCGAAGAAGCAGTGCGAAACGCGCGTTGGGGTCGAGGGACGTCCAGGCATCTCCACCCGCATTTACAGGTATAGAATTGTCTAGCCTTTATTATATTCACCGGCATTAATTTTACCTCAATTGAGGTTCATTTTTGGGATAATTGGATATAGCTGCTTTTATGCAGCAATGAAATGTCATAATACAAATGATGTGGCCAGCAAATGTTTTACCATTGCAAGGTGATGATCTGTAGGATATCAGGTGCATTGTTCTTTTACCCCCTTACTTTTTCTTTGGTGAATTTTGGTGTTAGGATGTGAGATTCCATGGACTTGTAGGCCCCCTCCTTATTTTATGTTCCAGCACTTTTCCTGTGTATATATTTTTGTGTCTTTTTGTGCAATAAAATATAAATTTTTAACAAGTATACACTATTGTGTGGGGTCAACATTTTTTGTTACGTTGTTACCACAAAAGTAATAATATGATTCTGTGGTGAATTATTTATGCATGGATTCATGCTTTTTGGGCCAATTTTGTGATTGTATGGATTTCTAAGGGCCAATGCAGACGGCCATATATATTCCCTGATCTGAGAGAATCGGCCAATTATACTGTACAGCTGACACTTGGATCAGGATCTGACCCGAGTGTCAGCACAGTGTGGTCCGATTTTCTAGGATGAGAAAATCAGAGAACACTGAGGAAAAGATGGAGATCAAACTCTTCTCCATTATGTCATCGGAGTGGTTTGGTGTTTTCCACGCACTCATTGTATTGCATTACTGAGTGTGATCAGAATATCATACGTTACCAATATATAACATATAACGCATGTTCCATCCCCATGGATAGAGACAAACACCTTGGTCACCTCTCACCTCAGAAAGTCCTTTTTGAGTCAGGGCTACCATCCAAGAACAGCTGAAAACCAAATTACAAGAGCCACCAGAATGTCAAGGAATCACCTGCTACATTACAAAGCTAAAGAAGAGAATAACCGGGAGCCTCTAGTGGTCACCTACAACCCAAATCTGGAGGTGCTAAGGGGAGCGGCACGGAAATTACAACCTTTACTACAAAAAGATGCCCGATTACAATCCATGTTTCCAGACCCCCCACTACTGTGTTTTAGGCAGCCCCCAAATTTAAGAAGCGTCATTGTTAGAAGCTCCCTGTCCTCCCCAACAGTTGCAGGAACCTTTCCTTGCAACCAGAAAAAAATGTAACACCTGTCCATTTATAATGACCACGGACAAGATAAAGATCCCCAACTCACATCAGGACTACAAGATCCCAGGTACTCTCAGCTGCATCACATCTAATGTGGTGTACTTAATTATTTGTACTAAATGTCCAACTGGGGTCCGTATGTGGGAGAGACCAGGCAAAAGCTTAGAACAAGGATGAATGCTCATCGTCACACAATAAGAGAAAAAAGAAGGGATCTACCTGTGGCAAAACATTTTTGTATCCCCGGTCATAGCATGATGGACATTAAATTACTTGTATTAAATGGTAACTTCAACTCTCAGAGAGACAGGAGGGTTTGGGAGTATAAATTTGTGACATCTTTTGACACACTCAGTGCAGGAATGAATGTGTCACATGGATTTATGTCTTTTTACATCAATTAAGGAATTTGCTCTTCAGAACTTCTGGGGTCATCACACAACACAGAACTAGACCCCAATCAGTGGATAATAAAACTTTCACACTCCTTATCTGTGAACTGTTCCAATATTTATGTTTATCCCTCTCCCATAATGACAATTCTGCTAAATGTCACTTGTCTTATCTATTGCGATATTTCTGTGTTGTTTTGTGTATAAATATGTGATTTTTCAGATGTTGTATTAGTCTAGCCTGACGAAGAGACCTGAGTAGTCTCGAAAGCTTGCAATGTGTTACCACCTTTTCAGTTAGCCATTAAAAGGTATCAACTACTGAGGACTCTCAATTCTAAATATTCTTCTATCTACTGGCTTACACGGTACAAAGATATATATGTTTCCTGTATCAAAGTCATTTGAACAGTTTTGGGTGGAGGAGAATGTTGTGGTCTAGAGGCAAAATGGTGATCATGATAATACGGCCGGACTACACCACCGATAAAGCAGCCACAGCCGGTGACTGAGAGGAATCTGTGACTTCTCTGCATTCAGTGGTTACTACTCACCTGGGCAGTCATATGTGGGAATCTCCTCTTTACACCGCTCATCACCCCTCACATATGTCTCTGTAGTATTAATATGGGTCAGATCTTCACCCTGAAACAAATATTGTAAAAGTCACAGACAGATGGAGAAGTCCCATCTATGATCAGCTCTAATCCTGCCATCTCCACCGTTCCCATTACACAAATATAAAACATATAATACTGGTGGATAAAACAAGACTGAGCACAAGACCATCACAGCCGTCTACACATCATAGGGGAGATCTCCTGACACCTTCTCTCCATCTACCTGATGATCCTGAGGAGCACTGGGATCTTCTTGGTTACAGTCCTGTGGAAGAAGAGGACGGGGACATCTCTCTGGTGTTGTCCTCTTACTGGATAGATCTGGAGGAAACACATACAGGGACTGAATTAATTCTCTACATACAGATAATTATAGGCCGTGTGTATTTAGTCCTGTCTATTACCTGGTGATGTGAGGGGCTGGGGAACCTCCATTATGACGTTCTTGTACAGATCTCTGTGTCCTTCTAAATACTCCCACTCCTCCATGGAGAAATAGACAGCGACATCCTGACACCTTATAGGAACCTGACACATACAATGATACCGTCATCCCCCCGATCCCTTCATAGTGTTACTGTATAATGTCCCAGCATTCCCAGCAGTGTCACCTCTCCAGTCAGCAGCTCAATCATCTTGTAGATGAGTTCTAGGATCTTCTGGTCATTGATGTCCTCATGGATCAGGGGGTGAGGTGGAGGCCCCGTGATTGGGCTCAGGGGTCTTCCCCATCCCTCAGACACAGGGTCCTGACAGCGATCACTAGAGGTCTTCTTCACCACTGTGTAATCCTGGTAATGGAGAGACACATTAATAAATCTCACTACAGACATTTCCAGAGTCCTCACCTCTCCAGTTCTGTCCATCTGTTATTCCCATAGATAAGAATGATGTAATGTGACGTCATCAGAATCTCTCACCTCTCCAGTGAGACGGAAGAGGATCTCTAGGGTGAGGTGTAACATCCTCTCCGCCATCTTGTCTCTGTCCATATCCATCCTTGATGGGTAAATCAGGAAAATTCTCTTTTGTAGAAGATCTTCACTGAGAGGATCCGATATTGTAGAGACCTGAATGAGAAGAAGATGATGCGATGTAACATCATAAGAATCCTGTGTAATAATACAATTACTGGAGATAATAAGGGAAACATATGAGGAGATTTATTATCTTACAGGGTTTAGTTTTCTTCCCTGACATCTACTAATAAAACCTATATATTTAGGCCACAGACAACAAGCAGTTTCCTCCTCGGAGTCGGCAGCTGAACACGTTCTTCATAGACTCATCTTCCATAACGCTAATTCTCGTCTCATTACCGACCCTGGAATCGGCATTAGCAATACTGCAGGAGAGATTCATTACACGCGACATGAGAAATAACTCCTTCATGATGAGGACGACATCTTCATCTCCTACTGCGGCTCTAGAGACAGATGTGGCCAGAGTCGGTCACTGCCTCCATCCCCACCGGCCGTCTATATGAAGGTTTCCCGTCTTCCCCGCACTGGAATCTTCTCTCCCGTTAGATCTCAGCTCTGAGTCACACACAGAAGTTTGAGGCTTTTCTGGAAGAACAGGACAGGAGAGATCTGAGGCCGATGTCTCCATGTACAGGGTTTCCCCTCGGGATAAGAGGCTTTTCTATCCCTTTCCCCCAATTAGAGGGGACACCTGTGGATATCGGGGTCTTTACCGGCTGCAGTCCTGGGGGGATTTACTCGGTAACGTGGACGTTGGACAAACGTCACCATCAATTCCCATCAGAGTGAAGGAACATCGCTCCTCTATTCAGCTCTATGGATCCAGGATGAAATCCACTGCGGCCCCTGCAAGAAAAGAGCGAAGTCTGGTGAGACCCCCGAGGCCGGAGATTTCTACAGCTGCTCTGTGCGCACAGGACCTGTGATGAGGTCACAGGAGGGGAGGAGTCAGGGGTCACATGATCAGGGGCCTCAGTGTGGGCAGGACTCTGCTGTGCTGGTTGTCATGGTGCTGGAAGAGGGGAAGTTTCTGTGTGGGGTCAGGAGGGGTTTACAGGGTGGATGTAGCAGAGCCGTGTGTGAACGAGGCGTACAGAGCGGAGCCGTGTGTGTACGAGGTGTACGGAGCGGAGCCGTGTGTGTACGAGGCGTGCGGAGCGGAGCCGCATGTGTACGAGGTGTACGGAGCGGAGCCGTGTGTACGAGGTGTACGGAGCGGAGCCGCGTGTGTACGAGGTGTACGGAGCGGAGCCGTGTGTACGAGGTGTACGGAGCGGAGCCGCGTGTGTACGAGGTGTACGGAGCGGAGCCGCGTGTGTATGAGGTGTACGGAGCGGAGCCCTGTGTGTACGAGGCGTACGGAGCGGAGCCGCGTGTGTACGAGGCGTACGGAGCGGAGCCGTGTGTGTACGAGGCGTACGAAGCGGAGCCGTGTGTATGAGGTGTACGGAGCGGAGCCGCGTGTGTATGAGGTGTACGGAGCGGAGCCCTGTGTGTACGAGGCATACGGAGCGGAGCCGTGTGTATGAGGTGTACGGAGCGGAGCCGTGTGTATGAGGTGTACGGAGCGGAGCCGTGTGTATGAGGTGTACGGAGCGGAGCCCTGTGTGTACGAGGCGTACGGAGCGGAGCCGCGTGTGTACGGAGCAGAGCCGTGTGTATACGAGGTGTACGGAGCGGAGCCGCGTGTGTACGAGGTGTACGGAGCGGAGCCGTGTGTGTACGAGGTGTACGGAGCGGAGCCATGTGTGTACGAGGTGTACGGAGCGGAGCCGTGTGTGTACGAGGTGTACGGAGCGGAGCCGTGTGTGTATGAGGTGTACGGAGCGGAGCCGTGTGTGTACGAGGTGTACGGAGCGGAGCCGTGTGTGTACGAGGTGTACGGAGCGGAGCCGCGTGTGTACGAGGTGTACGGAGCGGAGCCGTGTGTGTACGAGGTGTACGGAGCGGAGCCGTGTGTGTACGAGGTGTACGGAGCGGAGCCGCGTGTGTACGAGGTGTACGGAGCGGAGCCGTGTGTGTACGAGGTGTACGGAGCGGAGCCGTGTGTGTACGAGGTGTACGGAGCGGAGCCGTGTGTGTACGAGGTGTACGGAGCGGAGCCGCGTGTGTACGAGGTGTACGGAGCGGAGCCGTGTGTGTACGAGGTGTACGGAGCGGAGCCGTGTGTGTACGAGGTGTACGGAGCGGAGCCGTGTGTGTATGAGGTGTAAGGAGCGGAGCCGTGTGTGTATGAGGTGTACGGAGTGGAGCCGTGTGTATGAGGTGTACGGAGCGGAGCCGTGTGTGTACGAGGTGTAAGGAGCGGAGCCGTGTGTGTATGAGGTGTACGGAGCGGAGCCGTGTGTACGAGGTGTACGGAGCGGAGCCGTGTGTGTACGAGGTGTACGGAGCGGAGCCGTGTGTGTACGAGGTGTACGGAGCGGAGCCGTGTGTGTACGAGGTGTACGGAGCGGAGCCGCGTGTGTATGAGGTGTAAGGAGCGGAGCCGTGTGTGTACGAGGTGTACGGAGCAGAGCCGCCTGTGTACGAGGTGTATGGAGTGGAGCGGTGTGTGTACGAGGTGTACGGAGCGGAGCCGCGTGTGTTTGGGGTGTGATGAGCGGAGCCGCGTGTGTACGAGGTGTACGGAGCGGAGCTGCGTGTGTACGTGGTGTACGGAGCAGGGTTGTGTATGTAGAAGGTGTACGGAGCAGGGTCGTGTGTGTACGAGGTGTACGGAGCGAAGCCGTGTTTGTGTGGACCCCTCTGTGTACTCTGTGTACGCTGTATACCCCCAGCTTCTGTCGCAGACCCTTCAGTGTGCCCTGTATACACCCATATTCCCCCATCTTCGGGTGCAGACCCCTGTGTACGCTGTATACACCCGTATACCCTCAGCTTCGGTTGCAGACGCCTCTGTGTACCCTGTATACACCCGTATACCCCAAGCTTCAGTCGCAGACCCCTCTGTGTATGCTGTGTACACCCGTATACCCCCAGCTTCAGTCACAGACCCCTGTGTATACTGTATTCACCCGTATATCCCCAGCTTCGGTCGCAGACCACTCTGTGTATGCTGTACACACCCGTATACCCCCAGCTTCGGTCACAGACCCCTCTGTGTATGCTGTATACACCGTATACCCCCAGATTCGGTCACAGCCCCCTGTGTTCACTGTATGCACCCGTATATCCCCAGTTTTGGTCGCAGACCCCTGTGTACGCTGTATACACCTGTATTCCACATCTTTGGTCGCAGACCCCTGTGTACGCTGTATACACCCATATACACCCAGCTTCCATCATAGACCCCTCTGTGTATGCTGTATACACCCGTATATCCCCAGCTTCGGTAACAGACCCCTGTGAACACTGTATACACCTGTATACCCCCAACTTTGGTCAAAGACCCCCCTGTGTACGCTGTATACACCCGTATACCCCCAGCTTCAGTCATAGACCCCTCTGTGTATGCTATATACACCCGTATACCCCCAGCTTTGGTCACAGACCCCCCCTGTGTATGCTGTATACACCCGTATACCCCCAGCTTCTCTCACAGACCCTTCTGTGTATACTGTATACACCTGTATACCCCCAGCTTCGGTCGCAGACCCCTCTGTGTACGCTGTATACACCGTATACCCCCAGATTCGGTCACAGCCCCGTGTTCACTGTATGCACCCGTATATTCCCAGTTTTGGTCGCAGACCCCTGTTTACGCTGTATACACCCGTATACCCCCAGCTTTTGTCACAGACCCCCCTGTGTACACTGTATACACCCGTATACCCCCAGCTTCAGTCATAGACCCCTCTGTGTATGCTGTATACACTCGTATATCCACAGCTTCGGTAACACACCCCTGTGTACACTGTATACATCTGTATGCCCCCAGGTTTGGTCGCAGTCACCTGTGTACCCTGTATACATCCGTATACCCCCAGCTTCGGTTGCAGATCCCTGTGTACTCTGTATACACCCGTATACCCCCAGCTTCGATCATAGACCCCTCTATGTATGCTGTATACACCCGTATACCCCCAGCTTCGGTCGCAGATCCCTGTGTTCTCTGTATACACCCGTATACCCCCAGCTTCGGTCGCAGACCCTTGTGTATGCTGTATACACCTGTATACCACCAGCTTTGGTCGCAGACCCCTGTGTACTTTGTATACACCCGTATACCCCCAGTTTGGTTGCAGATCCCTGTGTATGCTGTATACACCTGTATACCCCCAGCTTCGGTCACAGACCCCGCATCTCTCACACTGTAGAACTGACGCCGGACACACACGGTGAAACTGCGGTTGTCGGTCTCTCATCTCTCGCACTTATACTGATAACATAAGATGGAGTCAGACGAACCCTCCTACAAAACGTGAGAACAAAGTCATTACTACAGGACTGTGTGAGAAAGGGATTTATTCTACAAGAAACGCTGGGGCCACAAATGAGAATAACATAATGTCGCTCATCTTATCTTTCACCATAGATATTGACAGTGAGGGCGACTTCCACTTTGCCGCAATGTGGATTTTAGTGGCCATACATAAGTAGTTTACTAGCTTCTGAAAGCTTTCTGGAAGCCGGGAAGGCCTGGTTCCCAGTAACAGGGTAGAAGGTTCCAGATCAACCGGTCCACCATACATCTGTGCTATCAGACACTTCACCTTGTCCCAAAGCCCAGAAACCACCATACAAGACCACCAAATATGTCTCATGTCACCAGATATTCCACAGCCCCTAAAACAGTCTCCCGAGATTTTAGGAAAAATGCTGTGAATTTTTTCCGGTACATAATAGACTCTGTGCAATAGTTTTGAGGAGGTCTCCACAAGGGAAGTCTGGTGACTACCTCATGATAGGGTGTCACAGCTACGATACCATTCATCAATTGACTGTTCAAACCCCAGATCCTCCTCCCACTGTAACATATACTTCAATTTTTTTATCATTTTGTGGAGAATTTATAGCATAGTAGATCAATGAGCAGAGGCGTAGCTAGGGTTTTGGTTCACGGGGGCGAAACTTCTGAGTGGGCCCCCAACCAGGTAACCTTGATTACAGCTCGGTGACGCACAGTAATAGTGGAGGAGAACCTCAGCAGAGGACCGCGCTGTTGCTGAATATAATTTCTAAATAAGACCAATATTGATATTACCGCCATATAGTGAGTGGTAGATACCCGTCCTACACAACATACCGTATAAGAGATCACAGCACAGTTACAGATGGTGACTTACAGCTGACGTTCGTTCTGTTGGAATCGTTCACTTTTCCATCTGGCCCAGACCAACATGACAACTTCTTCCAGCCAGGACTCGTCTGCAGAGATTACAACAAAGATTCATTTCATGTCTCATATTTTCAGCACTGTCACCAATGGGACTACTCCCGACCTGCACAAACTCCTTACCCTGCTGATACCCCAATGCTGAGCCGCTGCTGCTGTATGTGTCCCTTTAACTGTACCTACTGTGTGGCTCTCTGTGCCCTCTAATTTCTAAAGCAACTCTCGAAAACAGTGCCCATGTTTTGTCCCCTAGAAAGTAATAGCGCCATTTGTGCCCCTTTGACAGTTACAGTTACCTGAGTTCCCTATAACAGTAAGTGCCCACTTTACATTTAATAATGTCATGAGTCTCCCCCCTGTACAGCTCCCCTATACACTGTATGATGCTCCCCTATACACTGTATGATGCTCCCCTATACACAGTATGATGCTCCCCTATACACTGTATGATGCTCCCCTATACACAGTATGATGCTCCCCTATACACTGTATGATGCTCCCCTATACACTGTATGATGCTCCCCTATACACAGTATGATGCTCCCCTATACACTGTATGATGCTCCCCTATACACTGTACGATGCTCCCCTATACACAGTATGATGCTCCCCTATACACAGTATGATGCTCCCCTATACACTGTATGAAGCTCCCCTATACACAGTATGATGCTCCCCTATACACAGTATGATGCTCCCCTACACACTGTATAATGCTCCCCTATACACAGTATGATGCTCCCCTATACACAGTATGATGCTCCCCTATACACTGTATGATGCTCCCCTATACACAGTATGATGCTCCCCTATACACTGTATGATGCTCCCCTATACACAGTATGATGCTCCCCTATACACAGTATGATGCTCCCCTATACACAGTATGATGCTCCCCTATACACAGTATGATGCTCCCCTATACACTGTATGATGCTCCCCTATACACAGTATGATGCTCCCCTATACACTGTATGATGCTCCCCTATACACTGTATGATGCTCCCCTATACACAGTATGATGCTCCTCTATACACAGTATGATGCTCCTCTATACACTGTATGATGCTCCCCTATACACTGTATGATGCTCCCCTATACACAGTATGATGCTCCCCTATACACTGTATGATGCTCCCCTATACACTGTATGATGCTCCCCTATACACAGTATGATGCTCCTCTATACACAGTATGATGCTCCCCTATACACAGTATGATGCTCCCCTATACACTGTATGATGCTCCCCTATGCACAATATGATGCTCCCCTATACACTGTATGATGCTCCCCTATACACAGTATGATGCTCCCTATACACAGTATGATGCTCCCCTATACACTGTATGATTCTCCCCTATACACAGTATGATGCTCCCCTATACACAGTATGATGCTCCCCTATACACTGTATGATGCTCCCCTATACACTGTATGATGCTCCCCTATACTGTATGATGCTCCCCTATACACTGTATGATGCTCCCCTATACACAGTATGATGCTCCCCTATACTGTATGATGCTCCCTTATACACTGTATGATGCTCCCCTATACACAGTATGATGCTCCCCTATACACTGTATGATGCTCCACTATACACAGTATGATGCTCCCCTATACACTGTATGATGCTCCCCTATACACAGTATTATGCTCCCCTATACACGGTATGATGCTCCCCTACACACTGTATGATGCTCCCCTATACACTGTATGATGCTCCCCTATACACAGTTTGATGCTCCCCTATACACTGTATGATGCTCCACTATACACTGTATGATGCTCCCCTATACACTGTATGATGCTCTCTTATACACAGTATGATGCTCCCCTATACACTGTATGATGCTCCCCTATACACTGTATGATGCTCCCCTATAAACTGTATGATGCTCCCCTATACACAGTATGATGCTCCCCTATACACTGTATGATGCTCCCCTATACACAGTATGATGCTCCCCTATACACTGTATGATGCTCCCCTATACACTGTATGATGCTCCCCTATACACTGTATGATGCTCCCCTATACACTGTATGATGCTCCCCTATACACAGTATGATGCTCCCCTATACACAGTATGATGCTCCCCTATACACTGTATGATGCTCCCCTATACACAGTATGATGCTCCCCTATACACTGTATGATGCTCCCCTATACACTGTATGATGCTCCCCTATACACTGTATGATGCTCCCCTATACACAGTATGATGCTCCCCTATACACTGTATAATTCTCCCCTATACACTGTATGATGCTCCCCTATACACAGTATGATGCTCCCCTATACACTGTATAATTCTCCCCTATACACTGTATGATGCTCCCCTATACACTGTATGATGCTCCCCTATACACAGTATGATGCTCCCCTATACACTGTATGATGCTCCCCTATACACTGTATGATGCTCCCCTATACACTGTATGATGCTCCCCTATACACAGTATGATGCTCCCCTATACACAGTATGATGCTCCCCTATACACTGTATGATGCTCCCCTATACACTGTATGATGCTCCCCTATACTGTATGATGCTCCCCTATACACTGTATGATGCTCCCCTATACACAGCATGATGCTCCCCTATACTGTATGATGCTCCCTTATACACTGTATGATGCTCCCCTATACACAGTATGATGCTCCCCTATACACTGTATGATGCTCCACTATACACTGTATGATGCTCCCCTATACACAGTATTATGCTCCCCTATACACAGTATGATGCTCCCCTATACACTGTATGATGCTCCCCTATACACAGTATGATGCTCCCCTATACACAGTATGATGCTCCCCTATACACTGTATGATGTTCCCCTATACACTGTATGATGCTCCCCTATACTGTATGATGCTCCCCTATACACAGTATGATGCTCCCCTATACACAGTATGATGCTCCCCTATACACTGTATGATGCTCCCCTATACACAGTATGATGCTCCCCTATACACAGTATGATGCTCCCCTATACACTGTATGATGCTCCCCTATACACAGTATTATGCTCCCCTATACACAGTATGATGCACCCCTATACAATGTATGATGCTCCCCTATACACAGTATGATGCTCCCCTATACACAGTATGATGCTCCCCTATACACAGTATGATGCTCCCCTATACACAGTATGATGCTCCCCTATACACTGTATGATGCTCCCCTATACACTGTATGATGCTCCCCTATACACAGTATGATGCTCCCCTATACACTGTATGATGCTCCCCTATACACTGTATGATGCTCCCCTATACACAGTATGATGCTCCCCTATACACTGTATGATGCTCCCCTATAAACAGTATGATGCTCCCCTATACACAGTATGATGCTCCCCTATACACTGTATGATGCTTCCCTATACACTGTATGATGCTCCCCTATACACAGTATGATGCTCCCCTATACACAGTATGATGCTCCCCTGTACTGTATGATGCTCCCCTATACACTGTATGATGCTCCCCTATACACAGTATGATGCTCCCCTATACTGTATGATGCTCCCCTATACACTGTATGATGCTCCCCTATACACAGTATGATGCTCCCCTATACACTGTATGATGCTCCCCTATACACAGTATGATGCTCCCCTATACACAGTATGATGCTCCCCTATACACTGTATGATGTTCCCCTTTACACTGTATGATGCTCCCCTATACACTGTATGATGCTCCCCTATACACTGTATGATGCTCCCCTATACACAGTATGATGCTCCCCTATACACAGTATGATGCTCCCCTATACACTGTATGATGCTCCCCTATACACTGTATGATGCTCCCCTATACACAGTATGATGCTCCCCTATACACTGTATGATGCTCCCCTATACACAGTATGATGCTCCCCTATACACTGTATGATGCTCCCCTATACACTGTATGATGCTCCCCTATACACAGTATGATGCTCCCCTATACACTGTATGATGCTCCCCTATACACTGTATGATGCTCCCCTATACACAGAATGATGCTCCCCTATACACAGTATGATGCTCCCCTATATACTGTATGATGCTCCCCTATACACTGTATGATGCTCCCCTATACACAGTATGATGCTCCCCTATACACTGTATGATGCTCCCCTATACACAGTATGATGCTCCCCTATACACTGTATGATGCTCCCCTATACACTGTATGATGCTCCCCTATACACAGTATGATGCTCCACTATACACAGTATGATGCACCCCTATACACAGTATGATGCTCCCCTATACACAGTATGATGTTCCCATATACACAGTATGATGCTCCCCTATACACAGTATGATGCTCCCCTATACACTGTATGATGCTCCCCTATACACAGTATGATGCTCCCCTATACACTGTATGATGCTCCCCTATACTGTATGATGCTCCCCTATACACTGTATGATGCTCCCCTATACACAGTATGATGCTCCCCTATACTGTATGATGCTACCCTATACACTGTATGATGCTCCCCTATACACAGTATGATGCTCCCCTATACACTGTATGATGCTCCCCTATACACTGTATGATGCTCCCCTATACACAGTATGATGCTCCCCTATACACTGTATGATGCTCCCCTATACACTGTATGATGCTCCCCTATACACAGTATGATGCTCCCCTATACACAGTATGATGCTCCCCTATACACTGTATGATGCTCCCCTATACACAGTATGATGCTCCCCTATGCACTGTATGATGCTCCCCTATACACAGTATGATGCTCCCCTATACACAGTATGATGCTCCCCTATACACTGTATGATGCTTCCCTATACAAAGTATGATGCTTCCCTATACACTGTATGATGCTCCCCTATACACAGTATGATGCTCCCCTATACACAGTATGATGCTCCCCTATACACTGTATGATGCTCCCCTATACACAGTATGATGCTCCCCTATACACTGTATGATGCTCCCCTATACACAGTATGATGCTCCCCTATACACAGTATGATGCTCCCCTATACACTGTATTATGCTCCCCTATACACAGTATGATGCTCCCCTATACACTGTATGATGCTCCCCTATACACTGTATGATGCTCCCCTATACACAGTATGATGCTCCGCTATACACTGTATGATGCTCCCCTATACACAGTATGATGCTCCCCTATACACTGTATGATGCTCCCCTATACACAGTATGATGCTCCCCTATACACTGTATGATGCTCCCCTATACACAGTATGATGCTCCCCTATACACAGTATGATGCTCCCCTATACACAGTATGATGCTCCCCTATACACTGTATGATGCTCCCCTATACACTGTATGATGCTCCCCTATACACTGTATGATGCTCCCCTATACACAGTATGATGCTCCCCTATACACTGTATGATGCTCCACTATACACAGTATGATGCTCCCCTATACACAGTATGATGCTCCCCTATACACTGTATGATGCTCCCCTATACACTGTATTATGCTCCCCTATACACTGTATGATGCTCCCCTATACACTGTATGATGCTCCCCTGTACACAGTATGGTGCTCCCCTGTACACAGTATTATGCTCCCCTATACACAGTATGATGCTCCCTGTACACAGTATTATGCTCCCCTATACACAGTATGATGCTCCCCTATACACAGTATGATGCTCCCCTATACACTGTATGATGCTCCCCTATATACAGTATTATGCTCCCCTATACACAGTATGATGCTCCCTATACACTGTATGATGCTCCCCTATACACTGTATGATGCTCCCCTATACACTGTATGATGCTCCCCTATACACTGTATGATGCTCCCCTATACACAGTATGATGCTCCCCTATACACTGTATGATGCTCCCCTATACACAGTATGATGCTCCCCTATACACTGTATGATGCTCCCCTATACACAGTATGATGCTCCACTCTACACTGTATGATGCTCCCCTATACACAGTATTATGCTCCCCTATACACTGTATGATGCTCCCCTATACACAGTATGATGCTCCCCTATACACTGTATGATGCTCCCCTATACACAGTATGATGCTCCCCTATACACTGTATGATGCTCCCCTATACACAGTATGATGCTCCCCTATACACAGTATGATGCTCCCCTATACACTGTATGATGCTCCCCTATACACTGTATGATGCTCCCCTATACACTGTATGATGCTCCCCTATACACTGTATTATGCTCCCCTATACACAGTATGATGCTCCCCTATACACTGTATGATGCTTCCCTATACACAGTATGATGCTCCCCTATACACAGTATGATGCTCCCCTATACACTGTATGATGCTCCCCTATACACTGTATGATGCTCCCCTATACACTCTATGATGCTCCCCTATACACTGTATGATGCTACCCTATACACAGTATGATGCTCCCCTATACACTGTATGATGCTCCCCTATACACAGTATGATGCTCCCCTATACACAGTATTATGCTCCCCTATACACAGTATTATGCTCCCCTATACACAGTATGATGCTCCCCTATACACAGTATTATGCTCCCCTATACACAGTATGATGCTCCCTATACACTGTATTATGCTCCCCTATACACTGTATGATGCTCCCCTATACACTGTATGATGCTCCCCTATACACTGTATGATGCTCCCCTATACACAGTATGATGCTCCCCTATACACTGTATTATGCTCCCCTATACACTGTATGATGCTCCCCTATACACTGTATGATGTTCCCCTATACACAGTATGATGCTCCCCTATACACAGTATGATGCTCCCCTATACACAGTATGATGCTCCCCTATACACAGTATGATGCTATCTTATACACTGTATGATGCTCCCCTATACACAGTATGATGCTCCCCTATACACAATATGATGCTCCCCTATACACTGTATGATGCTCCCCTATGCACAGTATGATGCTCCCCTATACACAGTATGATGCTCCCCTATACACTGTATGATGCTCCCCTATGCACAGTATGATGCTCCCCTATACACAGTATGATGCTCCCCTATACACTGTATGATGCTCCCCTATATACTGTATGATGCTTCCCTATACACTGTATGATGCTCCCCTATACACAGTATGATGCTCCCCTATACACTGTATGATGCTCCCCTTTACACTGTATGATGCTCCCCTATACACAGTATGATGCTCCCCTATACACAGTATGATGCTCTCTTATACACAGTCTAATCCCCCCTCACTGTATATACACTGACCGCTTAGTATTCCCCAAATTGTTTGATAGCTCCAGCACTGTAATCTCCACACTGTATGATGGCCCGCTAGATAGCCTCCATATAGTATAATGTGCCAGACAAGTCTCACTATAATCCTCAATATAGTATAATGCACTCCCCATAGGCAGACCCTATAGAATAATGCAGCCCTTTATATAATGCACCCCATAGGCAGCCTCATAAAAAATAAATCCAAAACTCACCTTTCCTCCTGGTTTCTTCACTGCTGCGAGCTCCCGCACATCTCCGGACTGTAGGCTCCGAGTAGTGACGTCATTGCGACCCCCTGTCAGTGTTGGCGTTAGTGACATCAGAAGCTGATGAGAGGGGGATGATGGGAGAGGGAGCGTAATGCTCCTTATCTCATCAATGGAGTCAGCTGAAATGGCCTCCAGCCAACACAGTTGATTTTGCAATGACAGGTGGGGACCCACTGCTGGCGCAGGGCCCTAGCGCCTGCTCAGGGGCCCCATAGCGGCCGGGTGGCAGAGCAGGGAGATCGATTCTGCCTGATCTGCCGCAGAATGTAACACTATCGGCGTGCTGTGGGTGGGTCCCCTCAGAGCGCTGGTCCTGGGGTGACCTCCCTCCCCCCTGTAGCTCCCCACATTGTAGGATTAACGATAAGTCACCTGCATTACTGATACTAATATATCACACTAGTAACATGTCCATGCCACTAACAATCGCTGCATAGAAACACACTATTCCACAGCTATTTGTCACCAAGCACTAACTGCTGCTGTGGCACTACAAGTGCCAGACTTCACTTCCCAGTAGGAGCAGCAAACACTAGTTAGGGTGTGTGCACACGTTGCGGATTCTGCTGCGGATCCGCAGTGGATTTGGTCCTGTGGATCCTCAGCAGTTTCTGCTGCGTTGTACAGTACAGTCTATGAGAAATGAAGAACACAGTGCACACGCTGCGGATTTTCTGCGGATTTAAATCTGCAGCATGTCCATTCTTTGTGCGGAATCCGCAGCGTTTTGTCACCTGCTCCATTATAGGAATCCGCAGGTGTAAAAACGCAGGGGAAATCCGCACTAAATCTGCACTAAATCCGCAGGTAAAACGCCGGTCATTTAACCTGCAGATTTACCTGTGGATTTAGCCAAATCCGTGCGGAAAAATCCGCAGAGTAATCCACAACGTGTGCACATCCCCTAATCCTCTAGGACTCGTTGTCAGCCTGGTAACGGGTAGGTTAATAATTACACGCCAGCACAAACAGCGAGATAAGGTGATACACTGGTTTAACCCTCCCTCTGCCAGGGAGGATGCGCCGCTCTCTCTGCACAGCTCAATGCCTGCTGCCAGCAGTGCGATCTCTAGTTTGCACTTTTCCTGGTTTTCTCTCAGTCCCAAAGTGCAGTAAATTCCCAGGCCAAGACAAAGCATCGCCATATAGTGCATCAGTGACCGCTGCAAAGTGCCTGAAAACTATGTAACACGTAAGGAGAGCATCATGTAATGAATATTACACCCCAATAGCAGTAAGTTGTATGTATATATCCAAATCAACAGATTAGACACTTCAAATAGTAATTACCATAGATACTCATCAATCCCCATGCTGTGTGCAGTGTCCACTGGTCCTGGAGCAGCGGCTCCTCAGCTGTCAGGCTCCTCTCAGTCAGAAGCAATCAAGTGCAGAGCAGACAGTGAACTCAGCTCACAGGCAGAGGCAGAGCCCCCCCGCGTCCAGGCTGCTGCTGGAGCTGATGACTTCTCTGCAGCAGGGAGCTTTCAAGGAGAGCGCGCTCAGCCAGGATTGGGTGAGTGACCTCCCCTCCCCCTCTCCTCTGCAGAAGAGCGGTCACATGACTCACTCCCTGCTGCAGCATGTAATTGTATCGGCACGATCTGCATGCCGATATAGTTACATAGCATAGCTCGGGTGGGCCCCATCAGAGCGCGGGGCCCGGGACCACCACCCCCTCTGCCCCCCCCGGTAGCTACACTACTGTCAATGAGAGATCGTTCCCCTGCCCAAAGTGTCATTTAGACATTAATTTTCAAAACTGGTTGCCCTGAGAGTAGTACCGCTCGGGAGGATCTGCTTTGCAAAGTGGAAGATCTGGTTCAATCGCATTACCTCCCTAACTGGAGGTTCAAATGGTTGAACAAATTCCTGTCTGTCAAGTAAGATATTAAATGGGGAACACAAATGTTGAAGTATATGAATACCTTTCAGCTTCCACCAAGAAAACATTTGTGGCTCAAGGCCTGGCGGGAACATGGGGTTTTGTAATATAGCTGTCAGGGGAGAAGGGCTTGATTGTAAGTTATATTTAAACCGGACTTTCCTCCAAAGAAGCAACGAGTGGACTGTAAAAGGAGCCACATTCATTAACCCCCGTGGAAGTCGGTCTGTGGTCCACATTAGGCCTGATAAAGAGAATGGTTTGGAGAGAAATGATTCCAGAATAACCCATCTCGGACTATTGGGATATGAACACGCACTTATTAATGGAGCAATCTGTGCCGACTTGTAATAAAGTGTAAAATTAGGGAGGGATAAACCCCCTTCTTTTCTGTGATGGAACATAAGTTTTTGCACAATTCTGGTTGTTTTCCGAGCCAAAGAAACTTAGACATCATGGAGTGTAAATGAGTGAACGTTCTGGCTGGTACCATAATTGGGAGGGACCTAAATAGATGTAAGAAGCGAGGCAGTGACACCATTTTTAATGCATGTTTTCTGCCGGGCCAGGATAACTTTGAGGAAGCCCATCTATCCAGGTCCCTCTGGAAGTTTTGGATCAGTGGAGTGTAATTCCACCTAAACAGAGTTGACCTGTTGGCTGTTAAGTTGATACCCAGATATGTTAGATAATGTTCTTTGTGTATAAACCCAAAATGGGAGGCTATATTAGTTTGCTCTTAGGAAAATTTACAAATAATGCTTCGGGTTTATCAATGTTAATCTTAAACCCTGAGATCTTCTCAAATTCGTGAAGGAGAGAAAACAAGTGAGGGAGTGTAGTGTGGGGACGTATTAATGTTAGCAGGAGATCATCCGCAAAGAGGCTGACTTTATATTGGTCTCCCATATTCTCAGGGCCCAGGATATTCTGATCTCTCCTTATTGCTTCCACAATGGGTTCCATTGTAAGTGCAAAAAGATCCGGAGATAGAGGACAGCCCTGCCTGGTACCCTCTGAATATTAATTGGAGGGGGATGTGGTGACGGGAGTTTTACATAAGCGATAGGGCTATCATATAACAATTGGAGGCACTTTATAAGTTTAGGGGAGAATCCGACTTCCGATAGAACCGTAAAGAGATATGTCCAGGACGCCGAATCGGAAGCCCTCTCAGTATCTAATGCAAGCAGGAGAAGTCGCTTTCGCTGTAGGTTAGTTGTATGAATAATATTTAACGCTCTCCTAATATTATCTGGGGCCTGTCGCGCTGGTATAAAACCAACCTGATCCCGATGGATGAGGTGAGGGAGGATTTTATTGATCCTGTTAGTCACAATGGATGTAAAGATTTTGAAGTCAATGTATAAGAGGGATATAGGTCTATAATTTGTTGTGAGATGATCTTTCTTAGGATTAGGGATTACGGTTACATGCGCCACGTAGAACTCAGGGGGCAGCTGTGAGCCATTTAGTAGTGAATTACAGAGGTTTTTATAGGTGGTGTCAGCACATCGCTACATTTTTTATAATATATTGCTGTAAGACCATCCGGCCCCGGGGCCTTTCCTCTTTTTAGTTTTTTGGTTGGTGAAACTATTTCCTCCTCAGAGATGTGTAAATGGAGTTGTTGTGCCGCGGACTCAGTCAGGTTAGGCTGGTTTCACATTAGCGCTTTTGTGCGCAGCGCATCGGGCGCACCAGTGCGCATGCGCACCTATATTTTACATGATGTGCGCATGGTCTTGCGCATATTTGCGCTTTCGTGCGCATGCGTTTTTTTGTCTTTTGCGCCAGGCGCGTCAGACGCAACATGTTGCATTTTTGGTTCCGCCCTGTCTCGTTAAAACAACGCATGCGCACGGAATGCGCACGGAATGCGCAAAAACACCACATTGGAGCCTATGGGAGCGCAATACTTGCGCATGGTCTTGCGTTTTTATGCGCATGCGTTTTTTACATAAACATGACTGAAATTTGGTCTAGACAGTAAAAAAAAAAAATTGAACCAAGGTGATAAAATGGTGTGGGCACTGGGATTCCACAATACTTTAAGGATTGCTCACTAGTGGACACACAGCACAAGCTGCACCAATGTAAGTATGAAAAACCTAATGTCTGGCTGAAATTTCAATACATTTCTATGTACTTATGTCTCTTTTTTTTTTTATTGCAGCATGTCTTCATCTGGTGAAGAATATGTCCCCGGGACAGGGCAAGAGGCAGAAGAAGTGAGTACTATGCTTCCGTATGGATTTGAAAAAATAAACACATGTGATTAATTTTTTTGGTTTAATTTTCAGAGCTCATCCTCCATCACGCCACCACCACCGGAGGAACGGCAGGAGCAGCAAGGCCAAGTGCGGGCGGGTAGACGTGATGTAAGTACAGACGGACTGTTTTTTTTTTTTTTTTTACTTATTTTCTCGTCTGGTTTTTTTTTTTTTTTTTTTTTTTTTGGTATTTTTTAATTTTATTTTTTTTAAATTTTCATGGTTGTTTTTTTCGATGTTTGTTGTTTTTTTCCATTTATTTCCATTTAAAACAAATAATTTTTTCATGGATTGTTTATCAATATCTAGGGCTCAAAGTGTGTATGTGTGTGTGTGTGTTTGTGTGTGTGTGTGTGTGTGTATGTTTGTTTGTTTGGGTATATGGGCACGGGACTATGGGATGGAGGATATATATGATGGGTATATGGGCATGGGATAGAGGATATGTATGATGGTATATGGGCACGGGACTATGGGATGGCGAACATGTATCATGTGTATATGGGCACAGGCATATGAGATGGCGAATATGTATGATGGGTATATGGGCACAGGACTATGGGATGGAGGATATGTATGATGGAATATGGGCACGGGACTATGGGATGGAGGATATATATGATGGGTATATGGGCATGGGATGGAGGATATGTATGATGGTATATGGGCACGGGACTATGGGATGGAGGATATGTATGATGGTATATGGGCACGGGACTATGGGATGGCGAATATGTATGATGGGTATATGGGCACAGGCATATGGGATGGAGGATATGTATGATGGAATATGGGCACGGGACTATGGGATGGCGAATATGTATGATGGGTATATGGGCACAGGCATATGGGATGGAGGATATGTATGATGGAATATGGGCACGGGACTATGGGATGGAGGATAATTTTAAATTTATATAACTAACCACAGTTAGTTACTATGCCCGGGCAGCGCCGGGCTCTTCAGCTAGTTATCGATATTTTTTTTTTTTTAAATCTTTCAAAGATTAATGTTTGTCTTTCTTTTCTAGGCTCCACAGCGGGAGGAGGACCTCGCCCTGGACAACGACGAGCTCATCCGTCTAGTCCAGGAGCGAGTCCCGTTGTGGGACACCCGTCACCAACTGCACTCGGACAACGTGGTGATCCGGCGGCTCTGGAACGAGGTGGCCGCATCGCTGATGGATGGCTGGGACAATGCCTCTCCCCGGGTCCGCAAGGATTTTCGTAAGTATTTAAATGCAGTGTGATGCAGCAGTGATCTTGGCCGGGATCACCCAACTGTGTGTGATGCTATTAACTCCATGGAGTTTCTATCATCACACACAGTTGGATGATCACAGCCTCCAGTGCATAGTCTTACTTTTTTTCTTTTTTTTTTTTTTTCCATCACAGTGAACAAAGTCAGAACCCGTTGGCGCTCGATGAAGGACCGCTTCAACAGGGATATCCGTCAGGAGAATAAGGTTCGCAGTGGTGCTGCGGCAAGGACCGGCACGAAGTACCGATACCATCGTGCCTTGGCATTTTTAAGACCGGTCCTTGCCTCCCGAACGTAAGTATTTTCTAGTTGTATTGTGTTTTATTCTGTGCTTTTCTATTCCACAGGAGTTGGCGATTGTTAATTTATGGTAGTAATTTCTTTCTTTTCTTTTCACAGCACCTGGAGCAGCACCCTGCAACCTGGTCCCGAAGCGGTCCTTCATCAAGCTGCCCCGGACCCCTCCCAGCCATCCATCAGCGAGGAAGCACCTTGCAGGTCTGCACCACAGTCATCTGGAGACCAGGAAGCTGGTCGCTCAGGTGTTCCCCTGTCCCAGGTCTCTGCCACTGGTTTTGCGGGCACTTCCCGCCAGCAGCGGCAGAGGACCTTGGACAGGCCTCTCATGCCCGAGTTCGTTGAATTGAGCTCGGTCTTTCAGAGTAGCCTCAAGGCACTCTCCGATAGACTTGAGAGTGGTTTCCTCCTTTTGGACCAACGCTACAAGTCTATCGAGGGTCGCCTTGAGCGCCTGGAAGTCGACCTCGCCAGACCAGCGCATCATTTTTATACCCAAATAGCTCGGGACACGGCGGAACACCTTACCCCTGACCTCCAGTTGACTGTCATGCAGGCCTGCAACAATGCTTTTATGCAGGCTATGCAGCAGAGTAGGATTATGCAGCAGTCAGTGGTGGCATTTCCACCGGTGCCACCACTGACTCGTTTTACAGCATTACCTACTTCTGCTGCATATCACTGCACAGCCACCACACTTCCAAGCCTCGCCGGACACCAATATACCGCCCCAAGTCCGAGTGCAGCTGGACACTTACCCGCCAACACCATGCCAAGCGCTGCTCCTGCCTGGCCCACCACTGCTGCCGCCACCACCACTGGATGGCCCGTCGTCACCACCCCTGCCTTGAGCGCCGCAACCACCACCACCAGCGGGAGGACCACCCCGGTATGGACCGCCACAGCCACCACGCCTGCATGGACCGCCACCACCACCACCTCGGAGCAGCATCAGCTGGGGGACCCGCATTCAATATTTACGGCCCCTGCCAGGACATCCACCACCTCCAGCATGCCACAGCTGGAACAAGATCCTGGCAGGCGGTCAACAAGTGCCAGGCGGTCCCCCAGCTCCAGCCAGTCCCCAGCCTCCAGGCGTTCCAGAGGCTCAAGGCAGTCCAGAGGCTCAAGGCGGTCCAGAGGCTCAAGGCGGTCCCCGGGGTCTAGCCAGTCCTCAGGCTCAAGCGAGGACAGCAGGAAGACGACGGGCCACCGTCCTAAAAAAACTAAGAGGAGGACTCTTACCCTCCCTCCTCCCTCACCTCCCACTTCACAACTTTCCTTGCCTCAGCTCCCTTCCCCCACTTCTTTGGTTCCTCCTTCCCCTAGAACCCCTTACTCCACCCAAAGCCGTTCCTCATCCCTCCACACCCCCCAGTTTCCAGCAACTAAAAAATAATTTAAATAAATGTTATATTTTTTTTTCAAAATAATGTTTGGTTATTGTGTCTTTCGCCGCCTGCACACACTGCGCCCTACACTATGGTTTGTTTTTCTTTACTTTCTACCGGATGGTCAGCCATCCAACTCTGAAAGGGATACTATATTTCTTTTTTTTTTTTTTATATATATATATATATATATATATATATATATATATAAATAAAACAAAAATGAAATATAGTATCCCTTTCAGAGTTGGATGGCTGACCATCCGGTAGAAAGTAAAGAAAGGGAAACCACCAAAAAAAACAAAAAATTTATATATATATATAAAAATAAATATATATATATATATATATAAATATATATATATAAAAATATATATATATATATTTATATATATATAAAAATATATATATATATATTTATATATATATATTTATATATATATATATATTTATATATATATATTTATATATATATATATATATATATATATTTATATATTTATATATATATATATATATATATTTATATATATATATATTTATATATATATATATATATATATATATTTATATATACATATATTTATATATATATATATATATATATATATATTTATATATATATATATATATATATTTATATATATATATTTATATATATATATATATATATTTATATATATATATATTATAATATATATATTATAATATATATATATATATATATTATAATATATATATATATTATAATATATATATATATATATATTATAATATATATATATATATATTATAATATATATATATATATATATTATAATATATATATATATATATTATAATATATATATATATATATATATATATATATATTATAATATATATATATATATATATATATTATAATATATATATATATATATTATAATATATATATATATATATTATAATATATATATTATAATATATATATATATATATTATAATATATATATATATATATTATAATATATATATATATATATATATATATATATATATTATAATATATATATATATATATATATATATTATAATATATATATATATATATATATATTATAATATATATATATATATATATATATATTATAATATATATATATATATATATATTATAATATATATATATATATATATATATATATATATTATAATATATATATATATATATATATTATAATATATATATGTATATATATATATATATATATATATATATATTATAATATATATATATATATATATATATATATATATATATTATAATATATATATATATATATATATATATATATATATTATAATATATATATATATATATATATATATATATATTATAATATATATATATATATATATTATATATATATTATAATATATATATATATATATATATATATATATTTTTTTTTTTATGGTGGTTTCCCTTTCTTCAATTTAACCTGGGCAGATGAGTAGTGGAGTTTATTAAGACACAGTACACTGGGTACAGGTAGAAAAAACCATGTATTTTATTTTTAACAAACAAGAAAACTATTAAACCATTTGATCCTGCCATGCTACACGACCAACATCGGATAAAAAGTAGTCCGCAAATTGGTCCCTCATTTGGGCAACTTCGACTGAGGACCGAAGAGGGTGCTGAGTAAAATCTGGCAAAGGGTTGGCAGCAGGCTCATCCATGTCAAAGTTCGGCCGCTCCTTTGCCATAACAAAATTGTGGAGAACCACGCATGCCTTCACCACCTCATCTACTGTTTCCATTTTGAGATTGATGGCGGTGCTGAGAATTCGCCATCTGGACACTAGAATGCCAAAGGCGCACTCTACAGTCCTGCGAGCCCTCGTAAGCCTGTAGTTGAAAATTTTCTTGCGGTGGTCCAAGTCACGGCTGGAGTACGGCTTCAGCAGGTTTGGGCACATCTGAAATGCCTCATCCCCAACCACTACAAATGGCAGTGGTGGAGTTTGGGTTTGGGGAAGAGGCCGTGCCAGTGGAAAATTGAAATGGTTGCCGTACAACCTCCAGCCCATATCAGAGTTCTTAAAAGTCTGTGAATCGTTGCCCCGTCCGAATGCCCCTATGTCCACCGCCACAAACCGGCAGTCTGCATCCGCAATGGCCATTAGGACTGTGGAAAAGTACTTCTTGTAGTTGTAGTACTCGGAGCCACTTCTTGCGGGTTTTGTGATGCGGATGTGCTTCCCGTCCACCGCTCCTAGGCAGTTCGGGAAATTGCAGACTGCCCAGAATTTCTCCGATATTTGAAGCCACTTTTCGGCAGTGGGCAATGGCAGAAACTCCGGACACAGAACATCCCACAGAGCCCTGCAGGTGTCGGCAACAATCCCAGATAAAGTTGAGATTCCCAGCCGGTACTGGAAATGCAGGGATGAAAGACTCTCTCCAGTTGCCAGGAACCTGCCAAACATAAAAAGAAAAAATAATTATATTTCTGTCTTGGGTATTACTAAAAACACTGAAAATAAAAAAGTACATGGCCTAACTATTTTGCATGTTTTTTTAATACAACATAGCAAAAAAACATTTTATAAAGGCTTGGGATTAGTACATGCCAGAAGAAAAACCATTATGCAAAAAAGCAATTTCACAAAAATAATGTTAAAAATCAATAGCCAAAAAAAACCTAATTTTTTGGACCAAAAAAAAAAAAAAATAAAAAGCCAAAAAAATTATGCAAACATAACAACATACATACCGTAAGGTGACAAGGAGCCTTTCTTCGGGAGGAATGGCACACCGGAGCTGAGTGTCCCTTCTCCGGATGTTTCCTTCAACCATACCCAGCAAGTCAAGGAAGCTTTCCTGGGACATCCGTGTATAGTCAGCAAATTTCTCCGGGTTTTCCTGTAGCTCGCTGTACAGCGTGTGATATGCTCCACGGCTTGGCCGGAGTTCGATGATTGGATGCCTCCAAAACCTACGCCGCTGCCGTCTCTGCTGTCTCTCCCTCTCCCTTTCTTGCTGGCAACAAAAGACATACGCCTGAGACAGCGCAATGTCAAGATCCAGCTTGAAGCGGAAATTATCCAGACGCAAGTCCATCTTGACACCGGAAACAGCAGCAAAATCTGATGAATTCAGCAGTACAGGGTCTATAAAACATTCCAATGAAACACGCCCACTGGTGACCCATTGGTGGTCAAAGATTTTGCTATTGTGAAATGTCACACCTAAAAACGCATGCGCATAAAAAACGCAACCGCATGCAAAAACGCATGTAAAACGCAAGTAACACTGCGTTATTTTGACGCATCAGCGTGCGCATGAAGAAAAAAAAACGCACATTTGTTTTGCGTTTTTCTTTGCGTTTTTTATGCGCACGATGCGCTGCGCAAAAAAACGCTAATGTGAAACTAGCCTTAGGTAGATGTAGTGTGTGAAGGAATGACTCCAGTAGTGGGGGGGGTGATTGTGGGGGCGAATACAAACTCTGGGGGTATTCATTATAAGTGCTATACATGACATCGGGGTGGGCTGAGATCTGACCCTTAGGGTCTTTTATAGAGGAGATTATATGCAGTGACTCTCTCATTCTGAGCTTACGAGCGGCATCTTATTAGGCTTATTGGCATGGTGATAAAACGCGGCTTTACTCCAAGTTAGCGCCTCTCCGTTCTGGTGGTGAGAATGGCGTCTAATTGTCATTTCATATCTTGTATTTGTGTAGATAAGTATAGGGGTGAAGAGCGCTGATTGGCCAATTCTAACTCCTGCAGTTTCTCCTCCAGTCTGGGCTGTAATTCAGACCTTTCTTCTTCCTGTCGGCCGATAACTTATCACAGAACCGGGAATAGATTTTCTGTGCGCAAGTCACATTGCTCCAAGTGAGGCCTCCTCCGCTGTGTGAGTTTAGGGGAAATTTGTTATATCTTCTCTTATAGCGGTTACATTAGAGATTTGGGCATTTTAGCCCCTGGTGTGGAGTCGATAGCACAATCATATGCCGCCATATAGTAGACGGCCGGTACCTGGGGAGAATTCCCTCATGTGTGGGGTCTATTTCCCTCCAGAGAAATCACACGTTACATTCCACACACAACACTGTGTAGAGAAGGCGGCGCGGGGTAATTGTGCCAGTAGTGAGGGGCGAATAATGGCGGGAATGTCACTGACTGAGGAGAAGCCTCCATGGAGGTCTGCACTCCGGAGATCATGTGACCCCTGACTCCTCCCCTCCTGTGACCTCATCACAGGTCCTGTGCACAGAGCAGCCATATATGTGGAGTGCGGCTCTGCAGGTGGAGGTATGTGGAGATTCCCCATTACTGAGCGCGGGGGGACATTAACCCCTTCTGCACTGAGACTCTTTATAAGAATCATCACGTTTCTGTTTCCTGTAATAGATACATACGACCCCACTATGGAGGACAGGCAGTGAGGAGACGGAGTGTTCCCATAGGACAGGGCCCCTTTCTTGGCCCCACACAGTGTAATGCCCCCATTATGCCCCTGTAAGCAGGGTTCTGCCCCACAACCAGCTGCCTCGGGCACTTTACCATGGCCGGTACCTCTGATTCCTCCCCGCACCCCTTTCCTTTGAGGCAATGGCCTTTATAATAACAGGAAGCTGGGTCAACAAGGTCACCAGACCTGGTGCACCATCTAGACTCTTCCTTCCTGAAACTCTCCCTCTTCCCAGTGATTCCATAGAGTCACTTCGCCTCATTCTTGGTGCAGATACTAATGAACCCAGGATCTATGAGATATTTACCATACAATAGTTGAATAGGCAGGAGTGTATCATCCATAAAGGTAGCCCACTCGGTTGCTATGACGCCCATACATTGAGAGGGCTCGTGGGGTTTGGTATTGGTCGCCCTCTCCTTCCCATCATCACAGTTTCAGCGATATCCACACTCCCATGACGGTGATACCATTGAATAGAATAGTGAGTCAGAGTCAAAAGCTCCTGATCCACCATTCAGCCTTCACCTGTGAGTCTGAGACTCCGTGCACTGCAGGCACAATGACGTCACTACATCACACCTGTAGTATGGAGCCTCAGTACTCACACCGCACAGACTGGAGCAGTTCACCTCGGGAACGGGGTTGGGTGAATAGTGTGTGTTTTTAAATCTGGAATTGTGGAGGCTTAATATTAAGGGAAGAGCTGTTGGGACTCTCATACTGAATGTGTGGCTGGCAACAAAAATCCCTTGGACATAATGTGGCGTAATGGAGATGGGGAAGAGCAACCCAAACACCAGCGCCAATTGCACAAGCTCAAAATACACTGTGAAAACCAGGAGACAGAATAAGAGCATGCGATAAATAGCATATAAAATAGTCAAATTTTCTTAGAAAAAAGTACTACAGATAATACATATATAACAATGTGCTAGTCAGACAAAATAGACGGTATCAACCCAAAATACCCTACTCCTCCACCAAGGTGGAAAGGTAGCCCCAGTGTGCTTCCCCATATGGGCCCATGTCCTGCAAGTAATAGTATGATAGAAGCGCCCAAACAGTAAATCCAGAATTAAACATCAAAAGATGAAGAGAGAGAGGGCGCTAGTGTAGTATAGTGACCCGCTGCAAGATGCAACCAAATAATATCAAAGACAGACCACAGGGGAGCTTACCGAGACAGGGAGGAAGGGAGAACCAGGCTGTGCCACCCCCGACGCGTGTTTCGCGGCGCCTCAGGCCGCTTTATCAAGAGGAATCTGAATGTGTGGCTGGTACAGGCCATTATACTGAGTAAGGGGTTGTTTTGGACTGTAAATGCCTCCATAGTGACTGGGGATCCTTATTTTCTGTAGCAGGGTGTGGTGGCCATAATACTGTGTGAGGTGCTGTGGGGGCCGTGATACTGTGTGGTGTTTGTTGTTGGTGGCGCTGGCATTCCAGGAGGGCGATAAGGTACGGTTAAGGACCAAGAATATAAGTTTGAAGGTTCCTTCTGCTAAGTTGAGTCCCAAGTTTATTGGTCCTTACGAAATCTTAGAGGTGGTTAATCCTGTTGCCTTTTGCTTGCGCTTGCCTCCGTCGTGCGGATCTCCAATGTGTTTCCTAAAAAGTAAATTATATTACAGTAGTAATAATGTCCCTAATTGGACCGTAAAGAAATTATGTTTCCCACTTGTTACCATAAATTAATATAGCGTGTTCCTCATTCTGGCCCTAAACAGTAATTTAGTCCCTCATCCTGGCCCCCTTTATTTAATAATCTTGCCCAGCCTGGCCCCTTTATTTTATGATGTGCCCCAGTCTGGCCTCCTATGTCCCTTGTCCAGCCTGGCCCCCAGATATCCATCCTGCACCCCCAGCTATACATACTGGCCCTCATATGTGTCTTATCCTGCCCCCTTATATCCTTCCTGGTCCCTTTTCCTGGCTTCCCCAAATATCCATCCTGGTCCGCCGCCTAAAACCTCCATTGCGCATGTCCAAAAACCTGCCATCTCCTAGCATACAGAAAGAGGCTGGCGTTCCACACCGGAGCGCACGCCTGCAATCATCAAGTATGAGACGCCTGTCTGCGCCTGCCCAGAGGAGCGCCACAGGACATTGGGGGCGACCATGTTCGTACGCTCAGCTTGTATTGTAATCATCGGGAGCGCACGTCTGTAACTGTCGAGACATGTTATATTTTATGACCGTTTATGGAAACATCACAGTGAATTGATTGTGAAACCCTCAGCGTGGATTTCAGGTATTTCATTCATTCTATGTCTCCTGCTTTGTACATAATATCATTCTATCCCCTTTTTGATTTATACCGCTGGAAATAGGGTTTGATGTGTGGGTTTTTTTTAATTTTTTTCTTTGTTCAAATTCATTAAGGAGACTATCTATGACCTGGGAAATGTGGGTGTGTTTGTCTTGGCTGGACATGATTGGTCCTTGGACTCCATTTTAGGATATATAAACTAGTCCTATATGGCATTTGGACAGGTTTGCCTCTCTATCTGGACACCTCATATCCATGAATTGGCTGGTTCCTGTCAGGAACACCGCAGTGAACTTGCTCACTGAGCCAGTGCGCGTGTCCTGAGTAAAGCAAACTGTGCTCAGAGATGCCTGTGAAGCCGGCAGCAGCAGAGAAGGTGCGTACTTCAGAACAGCAGGACCTGAAGCACGTGACTGCTGGGGGCATGGCCTAAACCTCAGAGAGCTAGGAGCTGCAGGAAAACTCATAGCAGGGTAACTACGGGACAAAGTTACCAAGGGGCATAGACAGGGGCGATAACAGATCAAGCCGGGGTCAAAGCACGAGATAGCACGACAATACCAGAGGATTAGACAGAACGGAAAGTCAAGACGTAGCCAATAAGTCATACACGGAGATAGCTGCAAAGTACAAGAGGGGCGAGCAGAGAATAGTCAGGTCACAGGCAATGAGTCATACACAGAGAGGGTAGCGCAGTACAGAATCAACAGGCAAACTCACAACGGGGACAGAATCGGGTCAGAACCATATAAGCAAGCTATAAGACAACGAACAGGCACACAGGGGTCAACACACTCGGCCAAAGGCAAAAGTATAACTGACGGGGATTGGAGTTTCTCAGGGGTAGAAGAAACTCTCCCTGAATCAAACAGAGGCCACAATAATTAACCCCAGGCATGCAGGTCAAAGCCTGCACTGGGCTCCAGACATTAACCCCTGACGACTGGGATCATTACAGTTCCTTATTGTGCCTCCTGATGAACCGTGAACGGGGAAACGCATCGAGGCTGGAAGCTAAGTTTGGGTTAACCCCCAGCTGTTTCTTTGATTTTTTTTCTGGCAATTGATATCATCCATTGCCTTCTATCGGAACCAATATGGATATAATTCTGGTGTTCCTTTATTGAACCACGCTATTTTTTACCTCTTGTCTGTGCTTGTCTGATTTTACTGCAGAGAGATTTTTTCTTTTTTTGGCTTTATCTGATAATGCATATGGAATCTATGTTTTCTGTAGTCTATTAATACCCAAAAAGACAAGATTGCCACTATCTACTGGTAGCTTATGGAATCTATATTTTCTGTGGTCTATTAATACCCAAAAAGACAAGATGTGCTACTATCTACTGGTTATACAAGACGTTACTCTATGTTTACATGTACCGTATTTTCCGCTTTGTAAGATGCACTTTTTTTCCCCCAAACTTGGGGGGAAAATGAGGGTGCGTCTTACAAAGAGGATATACATTACAAGGTGTAGGCCGCATGGGTGTCCGGCTGTCCGTCGGCACTGTGGGTGTCTCCGGGTGCCCAGCCGTGTCTCCACGTGCCCAGCGGTGTCTCCGGTTCCAATCCCGGGGCTCTGGTGACATTTTGCGACAGGCCAGAGCCCCGGGGCTCCCTCTCGGTTCCCTCTGTTTTGGGCTCTGGCAATATGGCGGCTGCCGCCTGGGGTGGCGCATGCGCTGATGATGATCTTGGGACAGATCTCTCTGAAATCTCATCTCTCGAGATCTCAGTCCCGAGATCATCATCAGCGCATGCGCTGTCCCCGGCAGCGGCCGCCATATTGCCGGAGCCCAAAACAGGGAACCGAGAGGGAGCCCCGGGGCTCTGGCCTCTCGCAAAATGTCGCCAGAGCCCCGGGATTGGAACCGGAGACACCGCTGGGCACGTGGAGACACGGCTGGGCACCCGGAGACACCCACAGCGCCTACGGACACCCGGTAAATGTGGGCATAGCCCCGGGCTGCTGCACAGACCCCCCTGGCAGCAGCGCAAGCCCCCTTGGTAGCAGCATGAGCCCCCCTGGTAGCAGCATGAGCCCCCCCTGGCAGCAGTACAGCCCCCCTGGCAGCAGCACAAGCCCACCCTGGTAGCAGCACGAGCCCCCCTGGCAGCAGCATGAGCCCCCCTGGTAGCAGCATGAGCCCCCCTGATAGCAGCATGAGCCCCCCCTGGTAGCAGCATGAGCCCCCCCTGGCAGCAGCGTGAGCCCCCCTGGTAGCAGCATGAGCCCCCCTGGCAGCAGTGTGAGCCCCCTGGTAGCAGCACGAGCCCCCCTGGTAGCAGCATGAGCCCCCCTGGCAGCGCACTGCACATCGGAGCACCCGCTCATCCCTTCCTGCGGTCTGCAGTATCACCCCACTCCTGCCTCCTCCAGCAGCGACCCTGGGACCCCACTTCACCGCAGCCACCACCCACGGTAAGCAATAAGACACCTGGATTATAAGAGGCACCACCATTTTATTAAAAAAACGTATTTTCCTATTTTTCTCCTCAAAATTTGTGGTGCGTCCTATAATCCGGAGCGTCTTATAAAACGAAAAATACGGTAACAGCCTGTCTTTTATATATTGTACATTAACAGCCTGTGTATTTTATTAAGCACTATCTTTTTCATCTCTTTTATTTGCTTATTGTTTTCCCACCTGTAGTTTATAAGGATCATTTAGGGTGAGTCTGGGAGAGCCGCCGCGGAGTGGGGGTGCCAAATCGTATCTTTTAGGGTGCCAACCTCCACTGTCAGGAAGGGATAGCAGGCTAGCATAGGGCTATCGTAGGTTATTATTGTATAGTTTGTTAATTGTGTTATTGCACTAGGGGGGTGTTTTTTACCTCAATTTATTAACGTTTCATGTTTTTAAAGGGATTATATGATTGCACTAATATAGCGTGTTCCTCATTCTGGCCCTAAACAGTAATTTAGTCCCTCATCCTGGCCCCCTTTATTTAATAATCTCACCCAGCCTGGCCCTCTTTATTTTATGATATGCCCCAGCCTGGTCCCCTATGTCCCTTGTCCAGCCTGGCCCCCAGATATCCATCCTGCACCACCAGCTATACATACTGGCCCTCATATGTCTCTTATCCTGCCCCTATATATCTTTCCTGGGCCACCATATATCCTTCCTGGTCCCTTTTCCTGGATCCCCCATATATCCATCCTTATCCACCATATATGTCCAACCTGGACCCCCATATATATATGCTTCCTGGTCTTTTGTTCTTCCCCCATATCCCCATATATGCAATCTGCCCCCATATATGTCCATCCTTGCCCTTCCCCATATATCCATCCTGGACCCCAATGTGTATCCTTCCTGTCCCCATATGTCTCCATCCTGGTCCCCCATGTGCCTCTATCCTTGCCCCCATATGCATCCATCCTAACCCCTATGTGTCTCCATCCTGGCCCCCCATGTGTATCCATCCTGGCCCCCATGTGTATCCATCCTGGTCCCCATGTTTATCCATCCTAGCACCCCCATGTGTATCCATCCTGGCCCCCTATGCGTATCCATCCTGGCCCCCCCATGTGTATCCATCCTGGCCCCCCCATGTGTATCCATCCTGGCCCCCCATGTGTATCCATCCTGGCCCCCCCATGTGTACCCATCCTGGTCCCCCCATGTGTATCCATCCTGGCCCCCCCATGTGTATCCATCCTGGCTCCCCATGTGTATCCATCCTGGCCCCTCATGTGTATCCATCCTGGCCGCTCATGTGTATCCATCCTGGCCCCCCCATGTGTATCCATCCTGGCCCCTCATGTGTATCCATCCTGGCCCCCATGTGTCTCCATCCTGCCCCCCCATGTGTATCCATCCTGGCCCCCCATGTGTATCCATCCTGGCCCCCCCATGTGTATCCATCCTGGCCCCCCATGTGTATCCATCTTGGCCCCCTATGCGTATCCATCCTGGCCCCCCCATGTGTATCCATCCTGGCCCCCCCATGTGTATCCATCCTGGCCCCCCATGTGTATCCATCCTGGCCCCCCCATGTGTACCCATCCTGGTCCCCCCATGTGTATCCATCCTGGCCCCCCCATGTGTATCCATCCTGGCTCCCCATGTGTATCCATCCTGGCCCCTCATGTGTATCCATCCTGGCCGCTCATGTGTATCCATCCTGGCCCCCCCATGTGTATCCATCCTGGCCCCTCATGTGTATCCATCCTGGCCCCCATGTGTCTCCATCCTGCCCCCCCATGTGTATCCATCCTGGCCCCTCATGTGTATCCATCCTGGCCCCCCATGTGTATCCATCCTGGCCCCCCCATGTGTACCCATCCTGGTCCCCCCATGTGTATCCATCCTGGCCCCCCATGTGTATCCATCCTGGCTCCCCATGTGTATCCATCCTGGCCCCTCATGTGTATCCATCCTGGCCGCTCATGTGTATCCATCCTGGCCCCCCCATGTGTATCCATCCTGGCCCCTCATGTGTATCCATCCTGGCCCCCATGTGTCTCCATCCTGCCCCCCCCATGTGTATCCATCCTGGCCCCCCCATGTGTATCCATCCTGGCCCCTCATGTGTATCCATCCTGGCCCCCCCATGTGTATCCATCCTGGCCCCCCATGTGTATCCATCCTGGCCCCCCATGTGTATCCATCCGGCCCCCCATGTGTATCCATCCGGCCCCTCATGTGTCCATCCTGGCCCCCATGTGTCTCCATCCTGCCCCCCCATGTGTATCCATCCTGGCCCCCCATGTGTATCCATCCTGGCCCCTCCATGTGTATCCATCCTGGCCCCCCCATGTGTTTCCATCCTGGCCCCCCCATGTGTATCCATCCTGGCCCCTCCATGTGTTTCCATCCTGGCCCCCATGTGTCTCCATCCTGCCCCCCATGTGTATCCATCCTGGCCCCCCCATGTGTCTCCATCCTGCCCCCCATGTGTATCCATCCTGGCCCCTCATGTGTATCCATCCTGGCCCCTTATGTGTATCCATCCTGGCCCCCCATGTGTCTCCATCCTGGCCCCCATGTGTCTCCATCCTGCCCCCCCATGTGTATCCATCCTGGCCCCCCCATGTGTCTCCATCCTGCCCCCCATGTGTATCCATCCTGGCCCCTCATGTGTATCCATCCTGGCCCCTCATGTGTATCCATCCTGGCCCCTCATGTGTATCCATCCTGGCCCCCCCATGTGTCTCCATCCTGGCCCCCATGTGTCTCCATCCTGGCCCCCATGTGTATCCATCCTGGCCCCCCCATGTGTATCCATCCTGGCCCCCCCATGTGTATCCATCCTGGCCCCCAATGTGTATCCATCCTGGCCCCCCCATGTGTCTCCATCCTGCCCCCCCATGTGTCTCCATCCTGCCCCCCCATGTGTATCCATCCTGGCCCCCCCATGTGTATCCATCCGGGCCCCTCATGTGTATCCATCCTGGCCCCCATGTGTCTCCATCCTGGCCCCCCCATGTGTATCCATCCTGGCCCCCCCATGTGTCTCCATCCTGGCCCCCCCATGTGTATCCATCCTGGCCCCCCCATGTGTCTCCATCCTGGCCCCCCCATGTGTATCCATCCTGGCCCCCCCATGTGTCTCCATCCTGGCCCCCCCATGTGTCTCCATCCTGGCCCCCTATGTGTATCCATCCTGGCCCCCCCATGTGTATCCATCCTGGCCCCCCCATGTGTATCCATCCTGGCCCCCAATGTGTATCCATCCTGGCCCCCCCATGTGTCTCCATCCTGCCCCCCATGTGTCTCCATCCTGCCCCCCCATGTGTATCCATCCTGGCCCCCCCATGTGTATCCATCCGGGCCCCTCATGTGTATCCATCCTGGCCCCCATGTGTCTCCATCCTGGCCCCCCCATGTGTATCCATCCTGGCCCCCCCATGTGTATCCATCCTGGCCCCCCCTTGTGTATCCATCCTGGCCCCTTGTCCTGGCTTCATGTACAGAGAGAGAGAGGACAAAAAAAAGATTGCTCTTACCTTCCTGCGCTTCCAGCGCCGTGTTGCGTCCTCCTCCTCTGCAGGTCCGCAGTGCACTTAGTAAAATGGCCGCTGACATAGCAGAGGCCGGCAGTGAATGTGTGCGCACATCGCTTGTGGCGTGTAACGGTGATGTCATATGCCAGTGACGGCAAGCGCACACTCTTCAGTATTGATTGGGACATGCGCCGCAGCGGTTCAGGTAATGACCCCTGCATGCGCGCACCCCTGCACGTACTCTGCCTGCGCTTTTAAAAGGCCCGCACCCCTAAAAACCGCAGACTTTTTTTTCTTTCTCTCTTCTCTTCTTCTTCTCCTCCTTTCCTTCCCACAGCCAATGGTCCACCGGGGATTTCCCCGATACCCCGCCAGGCCAGTCCGACTCTGTGAGTGTTTGTGTATATATATTATATATATTTTTTCCTTTTAAGTTGAGGGCTCCAATTCCAGCTATTGCTGTCAGACCTATGATTTCTATCTACTCCACAGTGTATAGGATAATGGGGTACAATAAAATCGTTAAGGACGAGACATAACTGACATTGTGCAGTGACTCTGTTTTCCATATAGTGACGGATTATTTATTTTTTTAAACTCTTTTTATTGAAAGATTCCACAAAATAAGATGACAAACATATGACAATGCAGTGTAAGATCAGAATAATCCGTATAATCACCGTCCACAGGGACAGAGATATAATATCACACTTTCAGAAATAAACAAAACGAATGAGACACAGCATTCACCATAATGTGCTCTATAAAGCATTGCTCCTCCTCACCAACAGGTCCGTTATCAGAGTTATGAGCTCGTACCAGGTCAGGTTATAATAGACACATATTCTCAAGCCCACACATATCACCACTTTCATACTCTGGAAGGGATATACATCAGGGATTGTATCCGAGATGGAGGAGACCATGGCATTAGGAGCCAAGTGTGACATGGGTGAGTTACACTACCTTTCCCGAATCCTATGGAACTTCTGGGGACATCCTCTGTGTCTATATAATATGTTTCCATAAGGAATTATGTCGTTTGCTAATTAGGAAAGCCTAAGGCCAGAAATAATCCCCATAAATCACTGTACATGGAGACTTTGGGATCAGATCATTTCTGTCCGTTGTGATTGTGGAAACAAAAAATCTTTTCTAAAAGCCTCAAACTTCTGTGTGTGACTCAGAGCTGAGATCTAACGTGAGAGAAGATTCCAGTGCGGGGAAGACGGGAAACCTTCATATAGACGGCCGGTGGGAATGGAGGCAGTGACCGACTCTGGCCAAATCTGTCTCTAGAGCCGCAGTAGAAGATGAAGATGTCGTCCTCATCATGAAGGAGTTATTTCTCATGTCGCGTGTAATGAATCTCTCCTGCAGTATTGCTAATGCCGATTCCAGTGTCGGTAATGAGACGAGAATTAGCGTTATGGAAGATGAGTCTATGAGGAACGTGTTCAGCTGCCGACTCCGAGGAGGAAACTGCCTGTTGTCTGTGGCCTAAATATATAGGTTTTATTAGTAGATGTCAGGGAAGAAAACTAAACCCTGTAAGATAATAAATCTCCTCATATGTTTCCCTTATTATCTCCAGTAATTGTATTATTACACAGGATTCTTATGATGTTACATCGGATCATCTTCTTCTCATTCAGGTCTCTACAATATCGGATCCTCTCAGGGAAGATCTTCTACAGAAGAGAATTTTCCTGATTTACCCATCAAGGATGGATATGGACAGAGACAAGATGGCGGAGAGGATGTTACACCTCACCCTAGAGATCCTCTTCCGTCTCACTGGAGAGGTGAGAGATTCTGATGACGTCACATTACATCATTCTTATCTATGGGAGTAATGGACAGAACTGGAGAGGTGAGGACTCTGGAAATGTCTGGAGTGAGATTTATTAATGTGTCTCTCCATAACCAGGATTACACAGTGGTGAAGAAGACCTCTAGTGATCACTGTCAGGACCCTGTGTCTGAGGGATCTGGAAGACCCCTGAGCCCAATCACGGGGCCTCCACCTCTCCCCCTGATCCATGAGGACATCAATGACCAGAAGATCCTAGACCTCACCTACAAGATAACTGAGCTGCTGACTGGAGAGGTGACACTGCTGGGAATGCTGGGACATTATACAGTAACACTATGAAGGGATCGGGAGGATGATGGTATCATTGTATGTGTCAGGTTCCTATAAGGTGTCAGGATGTCGCTGTCTATTTCTCCATGGAGGAGTGGGAGTATTTAGAAGGACACAGAGATCTGTACAAGAACGTCATAATGCAGGTTCCCCAGCCCCTCACATCACCAGGTAATAGACAGGACTAAATACACACGGCCTATAATTATCTGTATGTAGAGAATGAATTCAGTCCCTGTATGTGTTTCCTCCAGATCTATCCAGTAAGAGGACAACACCAGAGAGATGTCCCCGTCCTCTTCTTCCACAGGACTGTAAACAAGAAGATCCCAGTGTTCCTCAGGATCATCAGGTAGATGGAGAGAAGGTGTCAGGAGATCTCCCCTATGATGTGTAGACGGCTGTGAAGGTCTTGTGCTCAGTCTTGTTTTATCCACCAGTATTATATGTTTTATACTTGTGTAATGAGAACGGTGGAGATGGCAGGATTAGAGCTGATCATAGATGGGACTTCTCCATCTGTCAGTGACTTTTACAATATTTGTTTCAGGGTGAAGATCTGACCCATATTAATACAACAGAGACATATGTGAGGGGTGATGAGCGGTGTAAAGAGGAGATTCCCACATATGACTACCCAGGTGAGTAGTAACCACTGAATGCAGAGAAGTCACAGATTCTTCTCAGTCACCGGCTGTGGCTGCTTTATGGGTGGTGTAGTCCGTCCGTATTACCATGTTCACCATTTTGCCTCTAGACCACAACATTCTCCTCCACCCAAAACTGTTCACATGACTTTGGGCATTGAAAGCCCTTTTCTATAGAACTTACAACCTGGAGGATCCACCTACCCCCTGGGATTAGGAGACGCTGACCGTTACCTGCCCAGATTAACTATAAAGCCAAATGACATCGTACGTAGAATGTGCTGACAAGATAGAAAATCACTTGAAGAAAAATCTTATGCTGGGCCTGTAAGAGAAAGCGGAGGGTAATGATGCTGTTGGCTTCCTAGATCCCTGAGATCTTATCGGATGAATCTTCTCTCCCTTCTGTGCTGCTGAATGTCTCATGGTCCCTACAAGACCAGGTCCAGTCTTTCTGGCCAAACTTCCCTTTTATGATCGACAACAGTAAATGTGCAGTGAGGCCAAGTGTGAATTTCTGTACAATAACAGCAGAGTTTCCCTTTATCCTGACTTTTCAATTTGTATTAACACTACTATATTTTTCAAACTATAAGACACACTTTTTTCTTTCAAAAATGTGGAGGAAAATAGGGGGTGCGTCTTATAGTCCGGATGTACCGGCTCTGGCTGTGGTGGGGAGGTGGGGGAACGGCATCGGCGGAGCAGCGGGTCACACGAGGCTGGAGCCAGTGGCTGCGGCTAACTCCTGTTCCCGCTGCTAAAGAGAAATGAATATTCACTGCATTCCACTCCCATGGGCTTTGAGGGCAATGAATATTCTTTTCTCTTTAATAATAGTATCTTGATATGATTAGCCCCCAACCCCAGTCCTGGTATGCATGGCCCCATCCTTATATTTGGCCCACACCACCATCTCCATCCTGGTATGCATGGCCCCATCAGAAAACATTAAAAAACAAACCATCACACTTACTTACCCCGCACTCCCTCGCAGCGTCCTGCTCCGGTGCCATAAACTGCTATATGCTTGTAAGCAGCACATGGCAGGGACGACATGCACTGCTCACAAGCAGAGCACAGCTGCCAGGACTGTGCATGCAAGGGGCAGTGAGTATTCATTGCTCTTCAGTAGCGCGCAGTGTCAGCCACCGGCTTCCTGCTGCTACCGGCGGTCATGTGTGCCGCTACTTAAGAGAAATGAATATTCACTGCATTCCACGCCCATGGGCTTTGAGGACAATGAATATTCATTTCTCTTTAATAATAGTATCTTGATATGATTAGCCTCCAACCCCGGTCCTGGTATGCATAGCCCCATCCTTATAATTGGCCCACACCCCCATCCCCATCCAAATCCTTGTATGCATGGCCCCATCAGAAAACATTAAAAAACAAATCATTACACTTACTTACCTCGCGCTCCCTCGCAGCGTCCTGCTCCGGTGTCAGCAACTGCTATATGCTTGTAAGCAGCACATGACAGGGACGTCACGTGCTGCTCACAAGCAGAGCACAGCTGCCAGGACTGTGCATGCAAAGGGCAGTGAGTATTCATTGCTCTTCAGTAGCACGCAGTGTCAGCCACCGGTTTCCTGCTGCTACCTGTGGTCACGTGTGCCGCTACTTAAGAGACATGAATATTCATGAATACTCACTGTTCTCAGCGCTGCTTACAAGCATAATGCAGTTGCTGGCACCAGAGCAGGACGCTGCAAGGGAGCGCCGGGTAGGAAAGTGTAATGGTTTTTTTTTTGTAATGTTTTCTGATGGGGCCACACATATCAGGATAGGAATGTGGGTGGGGGACACTTATAAGGATGGGGTCCTGCATACCAGGTCAAGATGGGGCCCTGCATACCAAGACGAGATGGGGCCTTGCATACCAGGACGAGATGGGGCCCTGCATACCAGGACGAGATGGGGCCCTGCATACCAGGATGAGATGGGGCCCTGCATACCAGGACGAGATGGCGCCCTGCATACCAGGACGAGATGGGGCCCTGCATACCAGGATGAGATTGGGCCCTGCACTGCATACCAGGACGAGATGAGGTCTGTGCATACCAGGACGAGATGGGGCCATGCATACCAGGATAGGGATGAGGTGCAATGCATACTAGGATGAGATATGGGACCATGCATACTAGGACGAGATGGGGGCCCTGCATACCAAGATAAGGATGGGGCCATGCACACCAGAATAAGGATGGGGCCATGCACACCAGAATATGGATGGGGCCATTCATACCAGGATAGGGATGATGGGGTCATGCATACCAGGACAAGATTGTGTCCCTTCATACCAGGTGTCACAGGGCAGTAAGGGGAAAACAGGGGATATGGAACCATTGCCTCTGAACTGCCCCTAAGACTAAGGGGGTGCTCTGACTTTCCTTAACTTGGGGGTACACTTAATGGTAGTGAGGCCCAAGTCTCCGACCTGTCCCTCTCCTGCAATGCTCCAGGACAGCAGAGTTAGCCACCTGAAAACAGCAGACAACTGAAGATCCACAGGACTCTGTCAGCTCCTGAACTCCAGCTTGGTTGGTCTCCAAAGAGAAACAATATCACCAACAGTTAGTTGGTGCACCTGGTGAGCTTATGTAGAACGGCGGGAGTGGTTTCCGCCTGCATAGGTAATTAATCACAATGCAGTAACACCAGCGTCCACCAGGGGGAAAAACTCAGCAGAAGACCAACTAAACATGCAGTAACACCAGCTGCAAAAACTAATATTAACCCCCGATGACCTGAAAAATGGATCGTGACACCAGGATAAGGATGGGACCATGCATACCAGGATGGAAATGAGGGGGCCATGCATACCAGGACAGGGATGAGGGGGCCATGCATACCAGGACAGGGATGAGGGGGCCATGCATACCAGGACAGGGATGAGGAGGCCATGCATACCAGGACAGGGATGAGGGGGCCATGCATACCAGGACAGGGATGAGGGGGCCATGCATACCAGGGTAGGGATGAGGGGGCCATGTGTATCAGAATGGGGATGAGGGGACCATATATACCAGGATAGGGGATATTAAGTACAGAATTGAGAACATTTTTTGCTTCAATTTTTTCCCCTAATTTCCTCTAAAACTTAGGTGCGTCTTATAGTCCAAAAATACGGTAATTTCAAGGAGGATTGTAATAAACTACAGGACAAACATTCCACCTGTGCCATGATAGATCTCTAAGCTGTGCGTGGCCGATGGCTGTAATATACATTTATTCCCGCCTGCAGGAGATGTGTTGGCTCCAGCCCTGGTTTCATAGATTCTCTCCACATCATAAATCACATTGCTTTCAGATTACTGCACAATCGCTCCTGAAATGGGGGCGCTAATACTTTCTCTACTCTTCTGGTCAGGACTCATAGTGGCTCCAATGGTCCACCATAAATGAGTGCAGCTCCAGTTTAGTGTTCTCCCCTCGTACATACGTTGTTGTTGTTGGGGATGTAACATATTTTTATTCTATGTCTTTTTTTAACCTGTTCATTCTGTATGATGGTTTAATTGTGGTGGGATCGGCCTTCCTGCCTAATGTGAGTCTGTAACTCCCTGATAGTCCTGAAAAAAAGCTCTCCATTGCCTCTTCCAAATGTCTGAGATGTCTTAAAGGGAACCTGTCAGCCGGATTGTGCTCAGTAACCTACAGTCACTGTCAGGTTGGCACCGTTGTACTGATTACAATGATACCTGGTGATGAAATCCGTCTTGTGGTTGTTGTTTAATCTGTATTTGTAGTTTTCAGTTAATGAGATTCTCGTGCTTTGGGGCGGGGCTGTGGGCGGGGCTTTATGAGGTGCTCTGATTACATATTCATCTGTATTGACTTATGACAGGTTGTGGATCCCTCACTGACCTGCCCCCCATTATTACATAATGCATATAATAGTGTTGTAGTGTTGATATTATTGTTGACAATGCCTATAATATTGTGGCTATTGTGACGCTTGGAAAAATAAATTTACAAGGGACACCAGCGGCGCCTGTCCAGTATCATCTATCTCTTATAGTTTTTACTGCGCAGGTGCCACCATCGCCGGTGACATTTTTCTGGATGTAATTTTTTATGTAAAATAGGGGGCAGGTCACTGAAGGATCAGTGTCATAAGCCAATACAGATGAATATGTACGCATAGCACCAAATAAGGCCCCGCCCACAGCCCAACCCACATCCACTCCCACAATCCCACCCCAAAGCATGAGAATCTCATTTACTAAAAACTACAAATAAAGATTAAACATTAACCAGCCCAAACAAGGCACATCTATTAGATGCGCCAATTCCGACACTTTGCCCGGCTTTTCCCATTGGCCCTTTAGTGGTGACAAGTGGGGTTCATATTTGTGGGGTTGATGTCACCTTTGTATTGTCAGGTGACATCAAGCCCACGACTTAGTAATGGAAAGGTGTCTATACATTACCAACCCCATAGTTACATCTAATATATAAAGCTGAATGTGTGTGTGTGTGTATGTCTGGGATTGGCATCTGTACTGTCGCAGCTACAGCCACAAAATTTTGCACAGTCACACGTCTGGATCCCGAGAGCGTCATAGGCTATGTTGTGAGGTGAAATTTTAACCCCGCGCATTCCAATTCACCAAACAATTTTGCCTATTATTCTTATCATTTCTATGGTGTTATCGTCCTTCTGTAAAGCTGGAAAAAACACAATTTATTACCGTGCCAACACAGACCTCCCTCTGACACAGACTGCAGTGGGAGTCCAGTATCACACAGGATAGGACTAGATACTCGGCTCAGCAGTCAGTATCACACAGGATAGGATTAGATACACAGCTCAGCAGTCAGTATCACACAGGATAGGATTAGACACATGGCTCAGGAGTCAGTATCACACAGGATAGGATTAGATACACAGCTCAGCAGTCAGTATCACAGAGGATAGGAGTAGATGCACAGCTCAGCAGTCAGTATCACACAGGATAGGAATAGATACATGGCTCAGCAGACAGTGTAACACAGGATAGGATTAGATACACAGCTCAGCAGTCAGTATCACACAGGAGAGGATTAGACACATGGCTCAGCAGTCAGTATCACACAGGATAGGATTAGATACACAGCTCAGCCATCAGTATCACAGAGGATAGGATTAGATACACAGCTCAGCAGTCAGTATCACACAGGAGAGGATTAGACACATGGCTCCGCAGTCAGTATCACACAGGATAGGATTAGATACGCAGCTCAGCACACAGTATCACACAGAATAGGGTTAGATACACGGCTCAGCAGACGGTATCACACAGGATAGGATTAGATACACAGCTGAGCAGAAAGTATCACACAGGAGCGGATTAGGGACACAGCTCAGCAGACATTATCACACAGGAGAGGATTAGATACACAGCTCAGCAGTCAGTATCACACGGGATAGGATTAGATACATAGCTCAGCAGTCAGTATCACACAGGATAGGATTAGATACACAGCTCAGCAGAAAGCATCACACAGGAGAGGATTAGGTACACAGCTCAGCAGACATTATCACACAGGATAGGATTAGATACACGGCTCAGCAGACAGTATCACACAGGATAGGGTTAGATACACGGCTCAGTAGACAGTATCACACAGGATAGGATTAGATACACAGATACACATGTTGTTTATCAAAAGGCTCTTGAATGAGTTGAAAATAAAATACTATCAATACTTGGGTAATCGTTTAGTTAATTTGTGTTGCAAATCTGTAGTGTTGAATATGATGTGAAATGTTTTTATGTGCAGTATAATCATTATAATTTGTGATAACTAACCACAGTTGGTTACTATGCCCAGGCAACGCCGGGCTCTTCAGTTAGTAGTAAATAAAGACACAGCCAGAATAAAGTCTTTTATTAGAAATAAAACAAAACAGTTTTCCTTTTTTATTTAAAAATAGCAAACACAGTTATACTCACCTAACGCCTATTTCCACCGAAGACCTCGTTCTCCTGTAATAAAAATAAACAACAACAATATACCATACCTGTCTGTCGTTCTATCCCACACTATAATCCAGGTCTGGGGAATAATTAGTTTTCATCCTGGATGGTGCCAAGATGCGACCGTCCAGGCTGAGAACCACTGGTGAATGAGCTGCTGCAAGCGCAGCATCATTGACCAGCAGTGACATCATCAAGGTTTCCAGCCAGGCTGAACTGCAGTGACCTCAGGACCGTGGGAAAAAGTCAGTGATGAGGTCACCACAGTTCAAGCTAAGTGACGTCACAGCAGATCATCGTGAGAATTCTCTGTGTTATTTTTAAATAAAAAACGAAAACTGCGTTTTGTTTTATTTCTAATAAAAGACTTTATTCTGGCTGTCTTTATTTACCATATAACTATAGGATTAGTAATGGATAGGTGTCTTATAGACACCTCTCCATTACTAAGCTGTGGGCTTGATGTCACCTGACAATACAAGGGTGACATCAACCCCATAAATATGAACCCCACTTGCCATCACTACAGGGCAAGTGGGAAGAGCCGGGAAAATGCCAGAATTGGCGCATCTCATAGATGTGCCTTTTCTGGGAAGCTGCAAGCTGCTTTTTTATCCTGGGAGGGTCAATATCCATGGCCCCTTACAAGCCTGAGAATACCAGCCCCCAGTTGTCAGCTTTAGCAATGCTGGTTGTCAAAAATGGGGGGGGACCCCATACTGGTTTTTTTAAAATTATTTATTTAAATAATTAAAAAACAGTGTTGGGACCCCTCTATTCTTGATAACCAGCCTTACTGAAGCTGACAGCTGAGGCTTGCAGCCCCCAGTTGTGAGTTTTGCCAGACTGATTATAGAAAATACAGGGGAACCCTGTACAGAGGACTGAACCAGAGGAGAACAGCGCTGTATCTGGCAGATTCCGGCCATGTGCTTTGCGCTTTAGTAGGGTGTGGTACTTTCCAGTTGGCTGAAGTAGGGAGCAGATTACTCCAGCTGGACAGCAGGAACAGATCCCAGATGAGATTGGACACACCATATGCAGATGCCCTAATATAACTAAATGACAGAAAACCAGAATAGTAGAAATCCTCATAAAGTGATTCCATTTCATAAATTAATTCACTGAGGGTTATAATCTATAGGAGGAGTGAATATTTTGACTCCACAGCCACTTTCTGGAAAATAACACGCAGTGGATGTTGAAGAGTGAAAATTGCACATCTGCCATTTTATTACCCAGCACATAGTGCCCAGATTGTGCTCCAGGAGACACACACCATAAATTAAGTGGATTCTTCTCACTATAATATTGCTAAATACAGGGACCCTAAATGTTGTTTGCGCACACTGCAAGACTCCGAAGTGAGAGCGGATTTTGCTGGATTGGTTTATAGAAACCTTATTGCTTTTCAACAGCCTTTGAGCCACTAATAGTGTGGGAACCTCTGTTTTTCCAATGACAGATGATGGACCTGAGTGGGGACTTGTTTTTTGTGAGATGAGAATTGGTATTATTTTCGCCTACATAACATTGATTGGTTTCTTTTTATTCGATATTTGGGAGGCAGAATGAACAAACAGTTGAACACCACACACTACTGGTTCATCCAACAAGGTTTTCTATTAGACTGTGAACTGTCATTGTCTTGGTAAATAATGAAAATTTTTTATATAGATTGCCATTTTTATGGACAGTTTAAGTAGAAATGTTCAAACTTATAAAACTCAAGGATATTTTATTAAAAAATAATTGTTTTTTATCTTAGATGACTGTACCAGGAAATCAGAAGGACAGCTGACATCTTCAGTTTTTAAATTTGATGATCTTGAAATCCTACAAGATATAACTGAAGGGATTGCTGTTAGTTCAGATATATCATCATCCATTCACAGCAAAGATCTGTCATCTGGACCTATGAAACAGGTCCCGTCTTCTGATTCATTACTGACTACTAAGGGAAATCAAAGTCACAAAGGAGGCAATAAAAAACAAACTGCTCCTAAAGCAAAGAAGCCATTTTCATGTTCAGAATGTGGGAAATGCTTTAACAAGAAATATGATTTTGTTATACACCAGAGAACTCACACAGGGGAGAAGCCTTTTTCCTGTTCAGAATGTGGGAAATATTTTGCACATAAATCAAATTTTGTTACCCACCAGAGAACTCACACAGGGGAGAAACCTTTTTCCTGTTCAGAATGTGGGAAATATTTTGCACAGAAATCAAATTTTGTTACCCACCAGAGAACTCACACAGGGGAGAAGCCTTTTTCCTGTTCAGAATGTGGGAAATGTTTTGCATATAAATCACATTTTGCTACCCACCAGAGAACTCACACAGGGGAGAAATCTTTTTCATGTTCGGAATGTGGGAAATGTTTTAACACTAAATCATATTGCGTTAAGCACCAGAGAACTCACACAGGGGAGAAGCCTTTTTTCTGTTCAGAATGTGGGAAATGTTTTAACAATAAATCAGATTGTGTTAAGCACCAGAGAACTCACACAGGGGAGAAGCCTTTTTCCTGTTCAGAATGTGGAAAATGTTTTACCAATAAATCAAATTGTGTTAAGCACCAGAGAACTCACACAGGGGAGAAGCCTTTTTCCTGTTCAGAATGTGGAAAATGTTTACCAATAAATCAGATTGTGTTAAGCACCAGAGAACCCACACAGGGGAGAAGCCTTTTTCCTGTTAATGTGGGAAATATTTAACCAGAAAGCGCTTCTTAATCGCCATCAGAGCAGTCACACAGAGGAGAAGCCTTTTACATTTTCTTAATGTGGGAAATTTTTTACTTGGAAATCAACTGTTAATAAACATCAGAGACGTCACATACGGGAGAAGACTTTTTTGTGTTCATAATGTTTGAATAGATTTAACAACAATTAAATCTTCTTAAATGGGTTGTCTCTTGTCATTCCTCATGATTGCTGACAAAAGGATAAAACTATATACAAAGAATGGTTGCACTCTATCATGCTAAGGCATGTCAATGTGGAATATATGTAATTAGATTTGCAATACAGCTTTAGAATTATAGAAAAAATACACTCACTGGCCACTTTATTAGGTACACCTGTCCAACTGTGTGTTAAGACTTAATTTCTAATCAGCCAATCACATGGCGGCAACTCAGTGCATTTAGGCATGTAGACATGGTCAAGACAATCTCCTGCAGTTCAAACCGAGCATCAGTATGGGGAAGAAAGGTGATTTGAGTGCCTTTGAACGTGGCATGATTGTTGGTGCCAGAAGGGCTGGTCTGAGTATTTCAGAAACTGCTGATCTACTGGGATTTTCACGCACAACCATCTCTAGGGTTTACAGAGAATGGTCCGAAAAAGAAAAAAAATCCAGTGAGCGGCAGTTCTGTGGCCGGAAATGCCTTGTTGATGCCAGAGGTCAGAGGAGAATGGGCATACTGGTTCGAGCTGATAGAAAGGCAACAGTGACTCAAATTGCCACCCGTTACAACCAAGGTAGGCAGAAGAGCATCTCTGAACGCACAGTGCGTCGAACTTTGAGGCAGATGGGCTACAGCAGCAGAAGACCACACTGGGTACCACTCCTCTCAGCTAAGAACAGGCATCTGATGGCTACTTTCAGCAGGATAATGCGCCATGTCATAAAGCTCGAATCATCTCAGATTGGTTTCTTGAACATGACAATGAGTTCACTGTACTCAAATGGCCTCCTCAGTCACCAGATCTCAATCCAATAGAGCATCTTTGGGATGTGGTGGAACGGGAGATTCGCATCAGGGATGTGCAGCCGACAAATCTGCGCCAACTGTGTGATGCCATCATGTCAATATGGTCCAAAATCTCTGAGGAATGCTTCCAGCACCTTGTTGAATCTCTGCCACGAAGAATTGAGGCAGTTCTGAAGGCAAAAGGGGGTCCAACCCGTGACTAGCATGGTGTACCTAATAAAGTGGCCAGTGAGTGTATATGAGACTCTTAGCATAAAATTTGGCCAAATATCTGCCCACCAGCCAATGTCAAGGCGGCCTCAAATCTGATGGGTACCTACACCGTGTGAATACCTCTCTAAGGCTGATGTCTGAATTTCAGGGTGAATGTGGACACCTCTGTCAGCAATGCCTGCATTTATGAGTAAGTAGGGACCTGCTATAATTAAAATCACCACCTGGTGGAGGGCGGAGTGCTCGGTCAGTAAGCCAACATGCAAGAGACAAAAAAACTGACTGGCACATCCAAACTAATGTGAATAGGTGCATACCAAGAGGAGCCACCCTCACATACAATATACAAAGAAATATTTTGCACAGAAATCATATTTTGTTATCCACCAAAGAACTCAGGGGAGAAGCCTTTTTCATGTTCAGAATGTGGGAAATATTTTGCACATAAATCACAATTCGTTACCCACAAGAGAACTCACACGGGGAGAAGCCTTTTTTCTGTTCAGAATGTGGGAAATGTTTTACCAATAAATCAGATTGTGTTCAGCACCAGAAAATCCACACAGGGGAGAAGCCTTTTTCCTGTTAATGTGGGAAATATTTAACCAGAAAGTGCATCTTAATCGCCATCAGAGCAGTCACACAGAGGAGATGCCTTTTTCATTTTCTTAATGTGGGAAATATTTTACTTGGAAATCAACTGTTAATAAACATCAGAGACGTCACATAGGGGAGAAGCCTTTTTTATGTTCATAGTGTTGGAATAGTTTTAACCAAAATCTTCTTAAATGGGTTGTCTCTTGTCATTCCTCATGATTGCTGACAAAAGGATAAAACTAAAGTTTATTAATTCCAAATGTAAAACTATACCCATAATTCACCCCCTGAATGTTAGTCGGAAAGTGACTAATAGAAAAACATGTACCCCACATCTCAGTATATAGGGTGAGGTGACGTATACACACTCTCCAAGCCTCTCATTTCTAGTGGTTTCATCGTCCTCACCAATGATGACTCATCAAGAGACTATTTAATACTGACTTATATTCAAGCAAGACTAAACGGAAAAAAAAAATAGTATCATGTTATCCGAAACAGAAAACTAGCCACTTATTGGCAGATCCCAAACTTCAAACTAAATACTTCGTAAATTTATTAGCCACTCCAGTGTCAGGAATAGATAGCATCAATTTTAAGTTACCAAATGGCTTCAATGAAACAAAGAGTGAAAAATTTAAAGGGGTCTGAATACCGAGATTCTGGCTTGGCTTTTATCCTAAGTCATGTAACGAGGCTCGTTAAAGGGTCGACATTGACTATTAGGATTGCTACTTCCAATAGGTGGCACTAGAGTTCTAGTCCTCTTCCTCTCTGAAGAGACGATTTGCATAATGTGCTGACGTTATTAATGGAGACTATTTTGGTGCAGATACGATTAGAGTTGAGCGAAACGGGTCGAAAAAATTCAAAAGTCGCCGACTTTTGGCAAAGTCGGGTTTCATGAAACGAAACCCGACCCTAGGATGAGGTCGGCCACAAGGTCGGCGACTTACGCGCCAAAGTCGCGTATCAAAAGTTTGTTTTGCGCTCTTTTTCAGCCAATCAGGATCCACGGACACTGTGGGCAACGTGATGACATAGGCATGGGTCACCACCATCTTTCAGAAGGGCATGCAAGTGGTTGGCTTGCTTTGGTGGGCGTCACAGGGGGTATAAAAGGGCGTGCACGCCGACCGCCATGTTACTCATGCTGATCTCAGAATAGGGAGAGCTGCTGCTGCTGATGATTTTGTAGGGAGAGCGTTAGGCAGGGAAGAAGACACCAAAAACTGCTTCTGCTGCTATCGATTTTGCCTGTACAGCACACCAGTCACTGTGCAGTGCAAGGGGAGGCTATATAGTGGTGTATCAGTGGTGTTGGTTGTTGGGCTGCCTTCTAAGGCTTCCTGACATTCCTGCATTGCTGTTTACCCACTGCTCCGCAAACTGCTTTTTTAAAAGCAATCACAATTCTTTTTTTTGTCCTGCTGAGAAGAAGAAAAAAAAACTGCTTCTGCTGCTAGCGATTTTGCCTGTACAACACACCAGTCACTGTGCAGTGCAAGGGGAGGCTATATAGTGGTGTATCAGTGGTGTTGGTTGTTGGGCTGCCTTCTAAGGCTTCCTGACATTCCTGCATTGCTGTTTACCCACTGCTCCGCAAACTGCTTTTTTAAAAGCAATCCCAATTTTTTTTTTTGTCCTGCTGAGAAGAAGAAAAAAAAACTGCTTCTGCTGCTAGCGATTTTGCCTGTACAACACACCAGTCACTGTGCAGTGCAAGGGGAGGCTATATAGTGGTGTATCAGTGGTGTTGGTTGTTGGGCTGCCTTCTAAGGCTTCCTGACATTCCTGCATTGCTGTTTACCCACTGCTCCACAAACTGCTTTTTTAAAAGCAATCACAATTTTTTTTTTTTGTCCTGCTGAGGTACTGAGCGTGCATTTTTTCACACCATACAGCGGTGTACGCTCCTCACACAGTACCGTGTAACGGCTGTTATCACAGCCACAGTGAAGCTATCAGTGAGTCACTCTGTGAGAATAAGTCGAGGACATGTTCCGTTCTTACAGACCTGCACTCTAGGGAGATTCCAATTCTGCCCAATTCTACATACACCTTGTAGTTTGTGATACACTAGCCAATTTCTGCCTGTGACATAGCGCTCAGATACTCAGTGGGCCTCACACAATCCATAAGTGTCCAGTGTCCACAAGTGTGTGCAGAAATTAAAAATCTCCCTTATCCTCTAGTCACTTTGGTCACAGCTCTGCCATCGAGCCTGTGACAGAGCGCTCAGATACTCAGTGGGCCTCACACAATCCATAAGTGTCCAGTGTCCACAAGTGTGTGCAGAAATTAAAAATCTCCCTTATCCTCTAGTCACTTTGGTCACAGCTCTGCCATCGAGCCTGTGACAGAGCGCTCAGATACTCAGTGGGCCTCACACAATCCATAAGTGTCCAGTGTCCACAAGTGTGTGCAGAAATTAAAAATCTCCCTTATCCTCTAGTCACTTTGGTCACAGCTCTGCCATCGAGCCTGTGACAGAGTGCTCAGATACTCAGTGGGCCTCACACAATCCATAAGTGTCCAGTGTCCACAAGTGTGTGCAGAAATTAAAAATCTCCCTTATCCTCTAGTCACTTTGGTCACAGCTCTGCCATCGAGCCTGTGACAGAGCGCTCAGATACTCAGTGGGCCTCACACAATCCATAAGTGTCCAGTGTCCACAAGTGTGTGCAGAAATTAAAAATCTCCCTTATCCTCTAGTCACTTTGGTCACAGCTCTGCCATCGAGCCTGTGACAGAGCGCTCAGATACTCAGTGGGCCTCACACAATCCATAAGTGTCCAGTGTCCACAAGTGTGTGCAGAAATTAAAAATCTCCCTTATCCTCTAGTCACTTTGGTCACAGCTCTGCCATCGAGCCTGTGACAGAGCGCTCAGATACTTAGTGGGCCTCACACAATCCATAAGTGTCCAGTGTCCACAAGTGTGTGCAGAAATTAAAAATCTCCCTTATCCTCTAGTCACTTTGGTCACAGCTCTGCCATCGAGCCTGTGACAGAGCGCTCAGATACTCAGTGGGCCTCACACAATCCATAAGTGTCCAGTGTCCACAAGTGTGTGCAGAAATTAAAAATCTCCCTTATCCTCTAGTCACTTTGGTCACAGCTCTGCCATCGAGCCTGTGACAGAGCGCTCAGATACTCAGTGGGCCTCACACAATCCTAAATGTCCAGTGTCCACAAGTGTGTGCAGAAATTAAAAATCTCCCTTATCCTCTAGTCACTTTGGTCACAGCTCTGCCATCGAGCCTGTGACACAGCGCTCAGATACTCAGTGGGCCTCACACAATCCATAAGTGTCCAGTGTCCACAAGTGTGTGCAGAAATTAAAAATCTCCCTTATCCTCTAGTCACTTTGGTCACAGCTCTGCCATCGAGCCTGTGACAGAGCGCTCAGATACTCAGTGGGCCTCACACAATCCAAAAGTGTCCAGTGTCCACAAGTGTGTGCAGAAATTAAAAATCTCCCCTGTCCTATAGACACCTTGTACCTTGTTTTACATTACTATATAGTTTGTTGGATTTTGTCTACATTTCTACCAAAAATGAGGAAGGCTGGTGGAAGAGGCCGTGGAATTGGGCGGGGGTTGGCAGCTGGTAATGATGGTGTTGGTGGTGGATCTGATGGTAGTGGCAAGAGCAAAATAGGACCGAATGCAGGAGGTGTTGAGCTTGCGTCATCGTCTGGCTACATAAGGCCTCGAACGCTTAGTTTTCTAGGAGTTGGCAAACCGCTTTTAAAGCCAGAGCATCAGGAAAAAGTTTTGTCTTACATTGCTGACTCAGCCTCCTCTTCTTCAGTTGTAAAAAGTAAAAGCACTGAGTCGTCATTGGAGGATCATGTTCATGAACCACACCTTTCCTTGTGTCCTTCACCCCAACCAAGATTGAAGGATGACGCAGGCCATAGTACTGATTACTCCATGGAGCTGTTTTCACATACCATGCCTGGATTATCAAGTGAAATGGTGAATTACCTAGGCCAAGATGAATCTGACATGGAGTGCACTGATGCACAGCCGCTGATGGATGATTCTGCTGGTACATTCACTCAGAGCACTACATTGTCCTCGCAGTGTACAGAGCCAGATTCTGACCCTGCTGAGACTCAGGTGCCTCTTCCCGCACACTATACCACCATACACGGTGACACAGAGGAAGGTGCACATGACATAGAAGAGGAGGTGATGGATGACCCAGTTGTTGACCCAGATTGGCATCCATTGGGGGAAGAGGGTGCTGCTTCCAATAGCTCAGATGAGGAGCATCCACAGCAGACATCGACATCGCAACAGCTGTTATCTGGCAGGCCCGGAGCACTCCAAAGACAGGTTCCAAACATCAAAATAGTTGCTGGACAGCTTGTCCAGAGGGTCAAAAGATCACAGCGTGCTAGGCCGCAAAATGTCTGCCAAAGTAGGAAGAGTGCAGTGTGGCACTTTTTTGAACAAAATCCTCATGATCAGGCCAAGGTTATCTGTAAGAAGTGCGCAAAGACCTTTAGCCGAGGGAAAAATCTGAAAAATTTGAATACCAGTTGCATGCTTAGACATTTAACCAGCATGCACTTGCAAGCGTGGACACAACACCAAAACCTCAAGTGCCACATGTGCAACTGATCACAACGAAAGTAGTCAGCAATGCTACATTGTTTCCCCCACTGTAAGCCCACCGGTTAGCACAGCAGCAAATGTTGAGGTGTCGTTGCAAGGCCACAGCAGTCAGGGAATCCCACTGTTATATCAACGAAAGACTGATTCTAGGCCATCAGAAAGAACAACAACTCCATCACCATCATCAACCCTCTCTCAGTCCGCCCTGTCCACCGCTACTTCCACCATATGCAGCTCTCAAGTCCAGCTCACCCTCCCAGACACTATGAGTAGGTCAAGAAAGTACTCAGTCTCTCATCCGCGTACACTGGGTTTGAACGCCCACATTGCCAAACTAATCTCATTTGAGATGATGCCCTTTCGGTTGGTGGAAAGCACAGCTTTCCGTGAACTCATGGCCTATGCAGTACCACGCTATGACCTACCCAGTCGCCACTTCTTCTCTCGCAAAGCCATCCCAGCCCTCCACCATCATGTGAAAGACCGCATTGTCCATGCACTCAAGCAGTCAGTGAGCGGAAAGGTGCACCTCACAACTGATGCATGGTCCAGTCGGCATGGCCAGGGCCGTTACGTGTCCATCACTGCGCACTGGGTTAATGTGGTGGATGCAGGGTCCACAGGGGACAGCGGTGGTGGGACAGTGCTGCCTAGCCCACGGTATAGGAAACAGTTGGCTGTAGGCGTTCGACCCTCCTCCTCCTCCTCCTCCAGAAGCGAAAGCTCGTCCACAGAGCGCAGTCGTACGAGCACTCCATCTGCAGCTGCCACTGTTGCACACGATGTGTCCCCCCATCGAGCAGCTAGTGGAAAGCGTCAGCAGGCTGTGTTGCAGATGATGTGTTTGGGCAACAGACACACCGCCGAGGTGCTGGCCGAGTACTTGAAGCAACAAACTGAGTCATGGCTGGGCAGTGTACATCTTGAGGCAGGCAAGGTAGTTAGTGATAACGGCCGTAATTTTGTGGCAGCCATAGCCCTTTCAAAACTCAGCCACATACCTTGCTTGGCTCACACCTTGAACCTGGTGGTGCAGTGCTTCCTCAAAAATTATCCGGAGTTAACAGCCCTGCTCCAGAAGGTGCGAAGACTGTGCACGCACATCCGCCGGTCGCCTGTACACTCCGTTCGTATGCAGAAGCTGCAGCGATTGCTCCACCTTCCCAACCACCGCCTCATTATCGACATTGCAACAAGGTGGAACTCCACCCTGCACATGGTGGAGCGGCTGTGCGAGCAGAGGCAGGCCATAATGCATTTGTGGGAGGATACACGGCCAGGCACTTTGAGAGCAGACATGGAGTTGACAGGTGTGCAGTGGTCGAAGCTGAAAGACCTCTGTAAAGTCCTTCAGTGTTTTGAGGAATGCACATGGCTGGTAAGCGCAGACGACGCCATCCTAAGCATGAGCATCCCACTTATGCCTCTGCTCATGCAAACTTTGACGCACCTTAAGGAGCAGGCGTCTGCAGCCAATGTTGATGAGGAGGAAGAGGAGGAGGGAATCCTTGATGACATTCAGCCATTGTCTGCTCAGGGACCTCTCCTGGACGAGGTGGAGGAAGAAGAGGAGGAGGAGGATGATGATGGGGATGATTACTTAGGGGAGGAGGATGCATCTCGTGGGGCAAGTGAAAATGTTGGCGTGGCAAGGTCTGGTACAGGGTTTGTGCGTGACTGGAGGGATGTGGATTTGCCAGAAAGTGCTCCTCCACCCAGCACTCGCAGTGCATCATTGACACCGGGAACATTGGCCCACATGTCAGATTATGCCTTGCAGATCCTAAAAAGGGACCCCCGCATTGCCAAAATGATGAACGATGACGACTACTGGTTGGCCAGCATCCTGGATCCACGCTATAAAGGCAAATTACAAAACATCATGCCACAGGAGAACCTTGACCTAATATTGGCTAATAAACAAGCAACTCTGGTAAATCGGTTGCTTGAGGCATTCCCAGCACACAGCAGCGGTGATAGTTCTCACACGAGCCGTACGGGCCGGGGGCAGCTTGGCAGAGGTGTTCGTGGTGCACACAGCAGAAGTGGCGTTGGAGACAGGGGTTTCATGACAATGTTGTGGACTGATTTTTCAAATACCGCTCACACAACTCGTAATACGGCATCGATGGAAAGTGACAGGAGACAGCAGTTGTCAACTATGGTTACAAACTACTTTTCCTCCCATATCGATGTTCTCCCACACAGGTCATTCCCCTTTGACTATTGGGCCGCTAAACTGGACACCTGGCCTGAATTGTCCCAATATGCCTTACAGGAGCTCGCTTGCCCAGCTGCAAGTGTGCTATCGGAAAGAGTCTTCAGTGCAGCTGGATCAATCCTGACAGAAAAAAGGACCCGTCTGTCAACCCAAAATGTGGATGATCTAACCTTCATTAAAATGAACCATGCATGGGTTTCCAAGGATTTTGTCCCACCTTCCCCTGATGACACATAGGGTGACGGAAAAATGGCTTGCTTTGGTCCACCTCTTCCTGGGACTTGACCTATTTCGCCTTTTGCATCATCTGAATGTCCAACATCAACATATGCCACTTTCTAAAACTCCCTAACTGTGCTGCCTCCCCCCCCATGGCCGGGGTCACCACCTAGCGCACGACAACGTGCGAGTGCCGTTGCCCTGGAAAGGTGGGTAGGCCGACTCTTGGGCGCGGGCACTGGCACAGGGTCCCTCATAGTGCAATCAAGTGTCTCTGACGGTGGTGGTGCACACCCGCCGTCAGACACACCACCGTACTATCAGGGGCCCTGTGCCAGTGCCGTCGCCAACGAGTGGGCCCCCCTGCTTGCAAGGTTGAAATACTGTGCAGTGAGATGGAAGATGGGGACGACGAGGATTCCCTAGCGAGGAGACTTATTTGATTGTTTTCAATGTTGGGACAGCAATTTTTGGGGAGCACTATACTCTGGAGAATGATAGATGGGGCCCACCATACACTGGAACATTCCAAAGGTGAACATCAGACACTGGAGCAGCATTTACAGGGCCCCTTATACACTAGAGCATTAGAAATGGGGCCCATTATGTTTGGAGCATTATTTGGGCCCATAAGACAGTGGAGCTTCATCCATGGGGACCAACATATACTGTAGCATTATGTGGAGCTCATCATATACTGTTTCAAACATTATATGGGACCAATGATTCTGTATGGAGAAATAGATGGGCCTCGTCATGAGATGTAAAAAGTGAGGTATTTTTCATTGTACTATACCGCTATTTCTCTGCCGTATCGGAGCATGATGAGTTGTGGTATGTGTTAAAGGGGCGCTCTTTCGCCCAGGGCACATGAAAACCTGGAGCCAGCCCTACCCCCCCACAACTTTAGCCAAATAACCCCCATTTTTCAGTGCGTAACTTGTATTATGAAGTTAATTAAGGTTGACAAGCTTAAGTAAGAAGAATTGATGCTTTTGGCATTAAAATGGGCACTGTAGGTGTGTTTCCTGTCCTCCTCTCACTGCCGACTTTTATTCCCCATTGACTTACATTGGGTTTCGTGTTTTGGATCTTGCTCGACCCGACTTTTGGAAAAGTCGGGTTTCACGAAACTAAACTCGACCCTAAAAAACCAAAAGTCGCTCAACTCTAGATACGATCTTTTGGTCATCCTTTATTGCATTGCAATGCAATGTTGCGGCCACCAAAAAAAGTAATTCTGGGGTTTTTACATTTTTTCTCGTTACGCCATTTAGCGATCGGCTTAATTCTTTTTTATAGTGATCGGGCGATTCTGAACGCCGCTATAACAAATATGTGTATGTTTGATTTTTTTATTGTTTTATTTTGAAAGGAGGTGTTTTGAACTTTTATATTTTTTTTTAATATTACAGCATTGTATCTTAATGAACCAGATGACTATTTTTTAGAAAATGAAGAATAATAGAATGTTATCTGTATGTTGGTTTCAAATTTAAGTGTTGATTTCTGGTTGGTCAGGAAAACAGACTTTTGTTTGTGTAAGCCGGTAATATTGACTTTTATTGTGCGCTTATCCTTGATCACTACTGATGTTTGCTGATATGCTAATTATACATTGTGTTATGGAGCCAGTTTGTTGACTTCTAAAGCATAGAGGGAAAAACTATGCAAATAGTTTAACCCCTTCCTTACCGATGAAGTAATAGTTCATCATCGGTAAGGTCCCACGCTTTAAGGTGGGCTCCGGCGGTGAGCCCACCTCAAAGCCGCGACATGTCAGCTGTTATGAACAGCTGACATGTGCCCGCATTAGGTGTGAATGGAATCGCAGTCCGCCCACGCCTATTATCTAGTTAAATCCCGCTGTCAAAGCTGACAGCGGGCATTTAAATAGCACTTCTGGCCGCCGGGCCGGAAGTGAGCTCATAGCTGACCCCCGTCATGTGATCGGGGGTCGGCGTCACGTTGCCTGGACAGCCACAGGTCTCATAGAGACCTCTATGGTTGTTCCAGGCAGATGGCTTTGAGCACCGCCCGGTTGTTGGCGCTCAAAGCACAGCAGTAAATCTTCTACATATGGGCGATTTGCTCATCGCCCATATGTAGCAGAGCCGATCAGGTTGTGCATGCTTCAAGCCTCCTATGGAGGCTATTGTAGCATGCCAAAAGTAAAAAAAATAATGTTTAAAAATAAAAAAACCTAAAAGTTCAAATCACCCCCCTTTTGCCCCAATCAAAATAAAACAGTAAAAAAAAAATCCCACATACACATATTAGGTATCGCCGCGTTCAGAATCGCCCGATCTATCAATAAAAAAAGCATTAACCCGATCGCTAAACGGCGTAGCGAGAAAAAAATTCAAAACGCCAGAATTACGTCTTTTTGGTCGCCGCGACATTGCATTAAAATGCAATAACGGGCGATCAAAAGAAGGTATCTGCACAAAAGTGGTATCATTAAAAACGTCAGCTGGCATGCAAAAAATTAGCCCTCACCCAACCCCAGATCACGAAAAATGGAGACGCTACGGGTCTCGGAAAATTGCACAAATTTTTATTTTTTTTTAGCAAACTTTGGAATTTATTTTCACCACTTAGATAAAAGAGAACCTAGACATGTTTGGTGTCTATGAACTCGTAATGACCTGGAGAATCATAATGCCAGGTCAGATTTAGCATCTAGTGAACCTAGCAAAAAAGCCAAGCAAATAACAAGTGTGGGATTGCACTTCTTTTGCAATTTCACCGCAATTGGAATTTTTTTCCTGTTTTCAAGTACACGACATGGTAAAACCAATGGTGTCATTTAAAAGTACAACTCGTCCTGCAAAAAATAAGCCCTTACCTGGCCATATAGATGGAAAAATAAAAAAGTTATGGCTCTGGAAAAAGGGGAGTGAAAAACAAAAAATAAAACAAAGCTCCGGTAGTGAAGGGGTTAAATAATCAAGTAATGCTATAATAATCTCATCTCCATTCTTACCCTTTATGGAAATACTGAATGAGGGACACTTGTTAAGTCTTAAAATAGGTTACAGGCCTCTGTATAAAGAGACTGAGAGAGAGAAACAGCCAGAGAGATTCTGCCAAGACATCCATACATCCAAAGGACAAGAGACAGGACAGAAGCCACAACATCATCACAAGGGACACGGATCTATCATTCTATAGGAAACAACCAAGGGGTTTTCAGCCTCGGTTGGAAGAATAAAGATCTGGTACATTGACCATTGCGGAACCATGGATACGTTTGGAGAAGCCAAGTTGTGATCTTTGGATCAACTGGCCTTGTACCTTGTATAGACTCAATGGACTGTCATCTTCCTACACTTGTCGTTAGCTCCTCTCTGTGTGTGTGCCACAGGTAGTGACCCTGGAAGATCTGAAGTCACAGCTGCTATTATCCTGGCGGGTCAGTGGAAGGGTGAGACTCTGTAATGTGCTGGAGACCTTTGGTTGTAATGCCAACCCATTGGTGACCCATGATCCTGTGATGGGGTCACCGATGGGCAGGATTTCCGATGCGCTTGCTGGAAGTGTGCATTAAATGCCGCTGTCAGAGGCTGTTAGAGGCAAATGGCAGCTGTTCAAAACAGCTGACATGTGCCGGAAAAGATGTGACATCACCGCCGTAGCCCACATCAAAGAGAGGAAGTACATTTACACCCAATGTCGGAAAGGGGTTAAAGGGGATTGTTTTTACAGAGACAGAAGTGGTAATCAATCATGTATACATACAAATAATTAAACAAATACACAGCTTCTAATGGTAAATAGTATAGAGTTACCACAAGAAAATATAATTTGTGTAAATCAAGTGTAGATATCAAAATTCAGGCAAATGTCAAATGTTGTAGCTCCTTCTAGTGGCCATGTGCAAAAGTGCCATCATAGAGTAACGTATCCTAAGAGTGTATGTACAAAAATACTTGGCACTCAAAAATGAAGAAGCAGTATATTCTTTATTTAGCATCCAGACAAAAATAGACTCATATCGTATGAACGTTTTCGGTCCAACAACGGACCTTCATCAGAAAGGTTTTTTTGGTAGAAAACTGCAAAAGATACAGATAGGGTAATAGATATCCTTAGGTGGTAGCAAAGTCTATGCTGCTGGTATTATATAGAGGCTGGAGCACGAGTCTATCTGGTTGGAGTTAGATAAATGTGCCGTGTAAGGAGCACCCTGGATTCCTCCTGCAGGCAATAAGTGCTGTATGTTTGCAGAGCCTGCACTCCTAGCGCTGTTAACCCATTCCTGTAGCCCTGCTTTCTCCAGTCACATTAATCTAACTCCAACCAGATAGACTCGTGCTCCAGCCTCTATATAATACCAGCAGCATAGACTTTGCTACCACCTAAGGATATCTATTACCCTATCTGTATCTTTTGCAGTTTTCTACCAAAAGAAACCAAAAAACCTTTCTGATGAAGGTCCGTTGTTGGACCGAAAACGTTCATACGATATGTGTCTATTTTTGTCTGGATGCTAAATAAAGAATATACTGCTTCTTCATTTTTGAGTGCCAAGTATTTTTGTACTTATTTATGGGTTGGAAACCTTACTTGAGCACCGAACAACCTTCTTTTTTTTCTCTGGAGTGCCGTGTTCTTTTGCCTACTATGTATCCTAAGAGAGCGTCACTATCAAGGTGGAGATGAGATAGGTGCACCGTATTTATTGAGTGTAAGATAAATCCATACATAGATATATGTAACCGGATTGTAGATCTATCACTGGATATCAGTGTATAAGGGGAATAGATCCTGTGCACTTATAGATGAATAGCTTATATAATGAGAGGACACAGAGCAAAGGGTATAAATAGTGAGAGAATACAGAGCTGACAGCACATTACATCCCTGGGATACAGATAGGAAATATAAAGTGCAGCCAGTGCTATATGGGATATCCCAGGAATACAGCACAGCCCATATAGTGTAAAGGAGGAGCCATCCTAACAAGAGATGGGGATTACAGATCCTACAGACGACATGCCGGGAGTGTACAGAGAAAGATGGCAGATTCACCACTATTCCCTCTTACGGGCGTTTCGCCCCGTCAGCTTCCTCAGAGGGTATGGATAAGTGTTTCCAACACACCAAGGTCCTGCACTAATCCAGGCAAGGGGGATAACTCTGGGGTAAAGTGGGGGTGTTCCTAAAGGAATTGGGGCTGTTCCCCGGTCACATCTTCCCCAGTGAAGCAGGAGGATCAGGATGAAAACCTGTTGGTAAAACCAAGATGGATAATGCTGCATAGAGCCATCTGGTAGCGACCAATCAGGTGAAGTGATAGTGAGGGGGGTCCGGAAACAAAACAATGCAGGTGAAAAGAGCCAAATGTGACCCCAACAAGTGACCAGTGAGAGTGCAACTGTGCAACGGGTAAGAAAAGAGAATAAACAGTGATATGGTAAAGATATAAAGAGAAAAGCAGCTTAATAACAGTGATGATAATAAAATCTATGGGAAGTGTTTGTGGTGAAGTGTATACACTCCTAGAAATGTTTCCTCTACAGTATAGAGATATAAATGATCAGTATTAGGACGTGTAACAAAGAGGAATCTGTTATTATATAGAGAGAATGTAACGAGCAATAAATGACGGGAATAATCGGGAATGAAATTGTTATTAATAATATAATGAGATCCCAGCACCTGACACTTCCCGGGATATATGGGCTTATATTAGAATCCCAATTACCAACTGGAAAGATAACAACAAAGGGAAAAGGGCGGAACAAAAAACAAGCCCCAAACACCTCATAACCCACAATGTAAGGGCAGAAAAATACCGGAAATATAAGTTTCTCTTCACACTGCAATATTAGTCACCTGTGATCTGTGTCTCTCCCAGAAGAGAAGTCATCACAGCGTCATTCCCCGTAATAACCGTATAGAGGAGGAAATGATCGCGGAGAGAGCGTCCATTGTTAGAATAGTGGGGAGACACAGATGGGATCCAATGCTCCTGACTGTCCGGATGTCTAGAGGATCGTCACCATCGGAGAGTAACGTGCAGATCGGCGATCTTGTGACCGTTGTATTATGGGGAAATAAGAAACAAATAAGACACATTGAGATCAGAGAAAACTGTTCTATGTAATAAAGAGTGTAGAGAACGAATTCCACCAAACCCCCTATAGGAAAGGGGAGAAGCTGAGAACGTCATCTACACCATTGGGATGTCAGGGATTTAATTGCCGGATCCATTTAGTCTCTAATTGTGACCAGATCTTTTCCCAGTCGCCCCCTATTGGTAACCAGGACCCTATCGGTGCCAGAGACACGGAGTAAGCTGGAATCACAGGTATGTGTTTTATAGTCAACTCCTCTAAATCAGAAGCCATGAACATAACGCTGACCTGACACAACTAATTTCTAACTTTCCCTGTAAGCGGCAGAAAGACACAATTAACCCCTTCATGCTGCGGCCCATTTTCGCTTTTTGTTTCCATTTTTCCTTCCCTTCTTCCCAGAGCCATAACTCTTTATCTCTCTGGCCACATAGACATATGAGGCTTGATGTTTGCGGGGCGAGTTGTACTTTTCAATGACTCCCTTAATTTTACCACATAGTGTACTCAAAAACGAGGGAAAAATTCCAAGTGCGGTGAAATTGTGAAAAAGCAATTCTGACATTGTTTTTTGTGAACTGTTTTTGTACATTTTGTGGTAAAATTGACCGTGTAATATGATTCTCCTCATCACTATGATTACGGCAACACCAAACATGTCCAGTAGAGTTGAGCGACTTTTGCTTTTTTAGGGTCGCGTTTCGTTTCGTGAAACCCGACTTTTCCAAAAGTCGGGTCGAGCAAGATCGTCCGATTATAGGGAAAAGTCGGGGTCGTCCCGAAACACGAAACCCAATGTAAGTCAATGGGGAATAAAAGTCGGCAGTGAGAGGAGGACAGGAAACACACCTACAGTGCCCATTTGAATGCCAAAAGCATCAATTCTTCTTACTTAAGCTTGTCAACCTTAATTAACTTCATAATACAAGTTACGCACTGAAAAATGGGGGTTATTTGGCGAAATTTGTGGGGGGGGAGGGCTGGCTGCAGGTTTTCATGTGCCCTGGGCGAAAGAGCGCCCCTTTAAGGCTAGTTTCACACTTGCTTTTTTTTGCAGCGCGTTTTTCCCGCAAAAAAACGCATTGAAAAAACGCATACAAAAGCATACAACTGCTGCGTTTTTTTCAAGCATTTTTATGAGCATGCATGAAAAAAACGCAGCGTTTTTATGCGTTTGTATGCGTTTTTAGTGCGTTTTTACCGCGTTTGCGGTTTTTTCCAACATTAGGTGGCCCCTCACACTAACCCAAACCATGACTTTACTAACCCTAACCCTGACCCTAACCCTAACCCTAACCCTGACCCTAACCCTAACCCTGACCCTAACCCTTAACCAAATCATACTTAACCCTAACCCAAACCCTAAACCCTAACTAACCCTAACCCTAACCCTAACCCTGACCCTAACCCTTAACCAAATCATACTTAACCCTAACCCAAACCCTAAACCCTAACTAACCCTAACCCTAACCCTAACCCTAACCCTGACCCTAACCCTTAACCAAACCATACTTAACCCTAACCCTGACCCTAACCCTAACCCTGACCCTAACCCTTAACCAAACCATACTTAACCCTAACCCAAACCCTAACTAACCTTAACCCTAACCCTAACCCTAACCCTAACCCTAATCCTAACCCTAACCCAAACCCTAACTAACCTTAACCCTAACCCTGACCCTAACCCTTAACCAAACCATACTTAACCCTAACCCTGACCCTAACCCTGACCCTAACCCTTAACCAAACCATACTTAACCCTAACCCTGACCCTAACCCTGACCCTAACCCTTAACAAAACCATACTTAACCCTAACCCTGACCCTAACCCTAACCCTAACCCTGACCCTAACCCTTAACCAAATCATACTTAACCCTAACCCAAACCCTAAACCCTAACTAACCCTAACCCTAACCCTAACCCTAACCCTGACCCTAACCCTTAACCAAACCATACTTAACCCTAACCCTGACCCTAACCCTTAACAAAACCATACTTAACCCTAACCCTGACCCTAACCCTAACCCTAACCCTAACCCTGACCCTAACCCTTAACCAAATCATACTTAACCCTAACCCAAACCCTAAACCCTAACTAACCCTAACCCTAACCCTAACCCTGACCCTAACCCTTAACCAAACCATACTTAACCCTAACCCTGACCCTAACCCTGACCCTAACCCTTAACCAAACCATACTTAACCCTAACCCTGACCCTAACCCTAACCCTGACCTTAACCCTTAACAAAACCATACTTAACCCTAACCCTGACCCTAACCCTAACCCTAACCCTGACCCTAACCCTTAACCAAACCATACTTAACCCTAACCCTGACCCAAACCCCAACCCTAACCCTGACCCTGACCCTAACCCTAACCCTAAACCCCCTTAACTAACCCTAACTCTAACCCAAACCCCTAAATTCCATGGTTAACAAAAAAAAACGCATGTGCAAAAAAACGCATACATGAGCATGCCAGTGCGCACATATGCGCATCCATAGGCTATAATGGCCATTTTTAGCGCAAAACGTGCGCATATGTGCGCATGCGCTTTTTTGCAGGGCCAAAAAATGCAACATGCTGCGTCTGGAAAATACAAACGCACACCCCAAAAAAACGCAGCGCATGAAAATCGCATACATGCGCTTACCAGCGCGCAGGTATGCGCACCCATGTTAAATATAGGGGAAAAAACGCATGCGCACATATGCATTTTTTTCCAGCGCAAAAAAACACAAATGTGAAACCAGCCTAACACATACCACAACTCATCATGCTCCGATACGGCAGAGAAATAGCGGTATAGTACAATGAAAAATACCTCACTTTTTACATCTCATGACGAGGCCCATCTATTTCTCCATACAGAATCATTGGTCCCATATAATGTTTGAAACAGTATATGATGAGCTCCACATAATGCTACAGTATATGTTGGTCCCCATGGATGAAGCTCCACTGTCTTATGGGCCCAAATAATGCTCCAAACATAATGGGCCCCATTTCTAATGCTCTAGTGTATAATGGGCCCTGTAAATGCTGCTCCAGTGTCTGATGTCCACCTTTGGAATGTTCCAGTGTATGGTGGGCCCCATCTATCATTCTCCAGAGTATAGTGCTCCCCAAAAATTGCTGTCCCAACATTGAAAACAATCAAATAAGTCTCCTCGCTAGGGAATCCCTGTACTTGTCTGGACTCCTCGTCGTCCCCATCTTCCATCTCACTGCACAGTATTTCAACCTTGCAAGCAGGGGGGCCCACTCGTTGGCGACGGCACTGGCACAGGGCCCCTGATAGTACGGTGGTGTGTCTGACGGCGGGTGTGCACCACCACCGTCAGAGACACTTGATTGCACTATGAGGGACCCTGTGCCAGTGCCCGCGCCCAAGAGTCGGCCTACCCACCTTTCCAGGGCAACGGCACTCGCACGTTGTCGTGCGCTAGGTGGTGACCCCGGCCATGGGGGGGGAGGCAGCACAGTTAGGGAGTTTTAGAAAGTGGCATATGTTGATGTTGGACATTCAGATGATGCAAAAGGCGAAATAGGTCAAGTCCCAGGAAGAGGTGGACCAAAGCAAGCCATTTTTCTGTCACCCTATGTGTCATCAGGGGAAGGTGGGACAAAATCCTTGGAAACCCATGCATGGTTCATTTTAATGAAGGTTAGATCATCCACATTTTGGGTTGACAGACGGGTCCTTTTTTCTGTCAGGATTGATCCAGCTGCACTGAAGACTCTTTCCGATAGCACACTTGCAGCTGGGCAAGCGAGCTCCTGTAAGGCATATTGGGACAATTCAGGCCAGGTGTCCAGTTTAGCGGCCCAATAGTCAAAGGGGAATGACCTGTGTGGGAGAACATCGATATGGGAGGAAAAGTAGTTTGTAACCATAGTTGACAACTGCTGTCTCCTGTCACTTTCCATCGATGCCGTATTACGAGTTGTGTGAGCGGTATTTGAAAAATCAGTCCACAACATTGTCATGAAACCCCTGTCTCCAACGCCACTTCTGCTGTGTGCACCACGAACACCTCTGCCAAGCTGCCCCCGGCCCGTACGGCTCGTGTGAGAACTATCACCGCTGCTGTGTGCTGGGAATGCCTCAAGCAACCGATTTACCAGAGTTGCTTGTTTATTAGCCAATATTAGGTCAAGGTTCTCCTGTGGCATGATGTTTTGTAATTTGCCTTTATAGCGTGGATCCAGGATGCTGGCCAACCAGTAGTCGTCATCGTTCATCATTTTGGCAATGCGGGGGTCCCTTTTTAGGATCTGCAAGGCATAATCTGACATGTGGGCCAATGTTCCCGGTGTCAATGATGCACTGCGAGTGCTGGGTGGAGGAGCACTTTCTGGCAAATCCACATCCCTCCAGTCACGCACAAACCCTGTACCAGACCTTGCCACGCCAACATTTTCACTTGCCCCACGAGATGCATCCTCCTCCCCTAAGTAATCATCCCCATCATCATCCTCCTCCTCCTCTTCTTCCTCCACCTCGTCCAGGAGAGGTCCCTGAGCAGACAATGGCTGAATGTCATCAAGGATTCCCTCCTCCTCTTCCTCCTCATCAACATTGGCTGCAGACGCCTGCTCCTTAAGGTGCGTCAAAGTTTGCATGAGCAGACGCATAAGTGGGATGCTCATGCTTAGGATGGCGTCGTCTGCGCTTACCAGCCGTGTGCATTCCTCAAAACACTGAAGGACTTTACAGAGGTCTTTCAGCTTCGACCACTGCACACCTGGCAACTCCATGTCTGCTCTCAAAGTGCCTGGCCGTGTATCCTCCCACAAATGCATTATGGCCTGCCTCTGCTCGCACAGCCGCTCCACCATGTGCAGGGTGGAGTTCCACCTTGTTGCAATGTCGATAATGAGGCGGTGGTTGGGAAGGTGGAGCAATCGCTGCAGCTTCTGCATACGAACGGAGTGTACAGGCGACCGGCGGATGTGCGCGCACAGTCTTCGCACCTTCTGGAGCAGGGCTGTTAACTCCGGATAATTTTTGAGGAAGCACTGCACCACCAGGTTCAAGGTGTGAGCCAAGCAAGGTATGTGGCTGAGTTTTGAAAGGGCTATGGCTGCCACAAAATTACGGCCGTTATCACTAACTACCTTGCCTGCCTCAAGATGTACACTGCCCAGCCATGACTCAGTTTGTCGCTTCAAGTACTCGGCCAGCACCTCGGCGGTATGTCTGTTGCCCAAACACATCATCTGCAACACAGCCTGCTGACGCTTTCCACTAGCTGCTCGATAGGGGGACACATCGTGTGCAACAGTGGCAGCTGCAGATGGAGTGCTCGTACGACTGCGCTCTGTGGACGAGCTTTCGCTTCTGGAGGAGGAGGAGGAGGAGGGTGGAACGCCTACAGCCAACTGTTTCCTATACCGTGGGCTAGGCAGCACTGTCCCACCACCGCTGTCCCCTGTGGACCCTGCATCCACCACATTAACCCAGTGCGCAGTGATGGACACGTAACGGCCCTGGCCATGCCGACTGGACCATGCATCAGTAGTGAGTTTCACCTTTCCGCTCACTGACTGCTTGAGTGCATGGACAATGCGGTCTTTCACATGATGGTGGAGGGCTGGGATGGCTTTGCGAGAGAAGAAGTGGCGACTGGGTAGGTCATAGCGTGGTACTGCATAGGCCATGAGTTCGCGGAAAGCTGTGCTTTCCACCAACCGAAACGGCATCAACTCAAACGAGATTAGTTTGGCAATGTGGGCATTCAAACCCAGTGTACGCGGATGAGAGACTGAGTACTTTCTTGACCTACTCATAGTGTCTGGGAGGGTGAGCTGGACTTGAGAGCTGCATATGGTGGAAGTAGCGGTGGACAGGGCGGACTGAGAGAGGGTTGATGATGGTGATGGAGTTGGTGTTCTTTCTGATGGCCTAGAATCAGTCTTTCGTTGATATAAGAGTGGGATTCCCTGACTGCTGTGGCCTTGCAACGACACCTCAACATTTGCTGCTGTGCTAACCGGTGGGCTTACAGTGGGGGAAACAATGTAGCGTTGCTGACTACCTTCGTTGTGATCAGTTGCACATGTGGCACTTGAGGTTTGGTGTTGTGTCCACGCTTGCAAGTGCATGCTGGTTAAATGTCTAAGCATGCAACTGGTATTCAAATTTTTCAGATTTTTCCCTCGGCTAAAGGTCTTTGCGCACTTCTTACAGATAACCTTGGCCTGATCATGAGGATATTGTTCAAAAAAGTGCCACACTGCACTCTTCCTACTTTGGCAGACATTTTGCGGCCTAGCACGCTGTGATCTTTTGACCCTCTGGACAAGCTGTCCAGCAACTCTTTTGATGTTTGGAACCTGTCTTTGGAGTGCTCCGGGCCTGCCAGATAACAGCTGTTGCGATGTCGATGTCTGCTGTGGATGCTCCTCATCTGAGCTATTGGAAGCAGCACCCTCTTCCCCCAATGGATGCCAATCTGGGTCAACAACTGGGTCATCCATCACCTCCTCTTCTATGTCATGTGCACCTTCCTCTGTGTCACCGTGTATGGTGGTATAGTGTGCGGGAAGGGGCACCTGAGTCTCATCAGGGTCAGAATCTGGCTCTGTACACTGCGAGGACAATGTAGTGCTCTGAGTGAATGTACCAGCAGAATCATCCATCAGCGGCTGTGCATCAGTGCACTCCATGTCAGATTCATCTTGGCCTGGGTAATTCACCATTTCACTTGATAATCCAGGCATGGTATGTGAAAACAGCTCCATGGAGTAATCAGTAGTATGGCCTGCGTCATCCTTCAATCTTGGTTGGGGTGAAGGACACAAGGAAAGGTGTGGTTCATGAACATGAGCCTCCAATGACGACTCAGTGCTTTTACTTTTTACAACTGAAGAAGAGGAGGCGATAGAGCTGGAGGCTGAGTCAGCAATGTAAGACAAAACCTTTTCCTGATGCTCTGGCTTTAAAAGCGGTTTGCCAACTCCTAGAAAACTAAGCGTTCGAGGCCTTATGTAGCCAGACGATGACGCAGGCTCAACACCTCCTGCATTCGGTCCTATTTTGCTCTTGCCACTACCATCAGATCCACCACCAACACCATCATTACCAGCTGCCAACCCCCGCCCAATTCCACGGCCTCTTCCACCAGCCTTCCTCATTTTTGGCAGAAATGTAGACAAAATCCAACAAACTATATAGTATGTAAAACAAGGTACAAGGTGTCTATAGGACAGGGGAGATTTTGAATTTCTGCACACACTTTTGGACACTGGACACTTTTGGATTGTGTGAGGCCCAATGAATATCTGAGCGCTATGTGACAGGCTCGATGGCACAGCTGTGACCTAAGTGACTAGAGGATAAGGGAGATTTTGAATCTCTGCACACACTTTTCGACACTGGACACTTTTGGATTGTGTGAGGCCCAATGAATATCTGAGCACTATGAGACAGGCTCGATGGCACAGCTGTGACCTAAGTGACTAGAGGATAAGTGAGATTTTGAATCTCTGCACACACTTTTGGACACTGGACACTTTTGGATTGTGTGAGGCCCAATGAATATCTGAGCGCTATGTGACAGGCTCGATGGCACAGCTGTGACCTAAGTGACTAGAGGATAAGGGAGATTTTGAATCTCTGCACACACTTTTGGACACTGGACACTTTTGGATTGTGTGAGGCCCAATGAATATCTGAGCACTATGAGACAGGCTCGATGGCACAGCTGTGACCTAAGTGACTAGAGGATAAGTGAGATTTTGAATCTCTGCACACACTTTTGGACACTGGACACTTTTGGATTGTGTGAGGCCCAATGAATATCTGAGCGCTATGTGACAGGCTCGATGGCACAGCTGTGACCTAAGTGACTAGAGGATAAGTGAGATTTTGAATCTCTGCACACACTTTTGGACACTGGACACTTTTGGATTGTGTGAGGCCCACTGATATCTGAGCACTATGTGACAGGCTCGATGGCACAGCTGTGACCTAAGTGACTAGAGGATAAGTGAGATTTTGAATCTCTGCACACACTTTTGAACACTGGACACTTTTGGATTGTGTGAGGCCCACTGATATCTGAGCACTATGTGACAGGCTCGATGGCACAGCTGTGACCTAAGTGACTAGAGGATAAGTGAGATTTTGAATCTCTGCACACACTTTTGGACACTGGACACTTTTGGATTGTGTGAGGCCCACTGATATCTGAGCGCTATGTGACAGGCTCGATGGCACAGCTGTGACCTAAGTAACTAGAGGATAAGTGAGATTTTGAATCTCTGCACACACTTTTGGACACTGGACACTTTTGGATTGTGTGAGGCCCAATGAATATCTGAGCGCTATGTGACAGGCTCGATGGCACAGCTGTGACCTAAGTGACTAGAGGATAAGTGAGATTTTGAATCTCTGCACACACTTTTGGACACTGGACACTTTTGGATTGTGTGAGGCCCAATGAATATCTGAACGCTATGTGACAGGCTCGATGGCACAGCTGTGACCTAAGTGACTAGAGGATAAGGGAGATTTTGAATCTCTGCACACACATTTGGACACTGGACACTTTTGGATTGTGTGAGGCCCAATGAATATCTGAGCACTATGAGACAGGCTCGATGGCACAGCTGTGACCTAAGTGACTAGAGGATAAGTGAGATTTTGAATCTCTGCACACACTTTTGGACACTGGACACTTTTGGATTGTGTGAGGCCCAATGAATATCTGAGCGCTATGTGACAGGCTCGATGGCACAGCTGTGACCTAAGTGACTAGAGGATAAGGGAGATTTTGAATCTCTGCACACACTTTTGGACACTGGACACTTTTGGATTGTGTGAGGCCCAATGAATATCTGAGCGCTATGTGACAGGCTCGATGGCACAGCTGTGACCAAAGTGACTAGAGGATAAGGGAGATTGGATTGCTTTTAAAAAAGCAGTTTGCGGAGCAGTGGGTAAACAGCAATGCCAGCCTGTCAGGAAGCCTTAAAAGGCAGCCCAAAACCAACACTACTGATACACCACTATATAGCCTCCCCTTGCACTGCACACACAGTGACTGGTGTGTTGTGCAGGCCAAATTGCTATCAGCAGCAGAAGCAGTTTTTCTGTCTTCTTCCCTGCCTAACGCTCTCCCTACAGAATCAGCAGCAACCTCTCCCTATGCTAAGATCGGCAGAAGTAAGATGGCGGTCGGCGTGCACGCCCTTTTATACCCCCTGTGACGCCCACCAAAGCAAGCCAATCACTTGCATGCCCTTCTGAAAGATGGTGGTGACCCGTGCCTATGTCATCACGTTGCCCACAGTGTCCGTGGATCCTGATTGGCTGAAAAAGAGCGCAAAACAAACTTTTGAAACGCGACTTTGTCGCGTAAGTCGCCGACCTCGTGGCCGAACTCATCCTAGGGTCGGGTTTCGTTTCATGAAACCCGACTTTGCCAAAAGTCGGCGACTTTTGAATTTTTTTGACCCGTTTCGCTCAACTCTAGTCAGGAGATCTCCCCTATGATGTGTAGACGGCTGTGAAGGTCTTGTGCTCAGTCTTGTTTTATCTCACCATCCTGGTAGCTCTTCTCTGAACTTGCTCTCGCTTGTCAATGTTTTTTTTTAACTTTGATGCCCAGAACTGGACATAGTGTTCCAGAAGAGATCTGATCAAGAAGGAGAAGATGAGAATAATTATTTGACGTGATGTAGACTCTATACTTCTCTTAATACATCACAGAACTTGTGTTGGCAGCGGATTACTCACGATTCTCTCCAAGCGTGTGACAACAGAACTTGCTTATTCAGGATCAATCAGGAAAAATATATGATAAGCTTAATAGATCAGGAATAAATCATTTGTTTGTCTCTATCTGTACAGCATCTACAGCAGGCTGCTTCTCTCATTCACAGACTCAACAGGAAATACAGTCACATGCTCTCCCTGTGTGAGCCTCTGAGAGTTTTTTTTAAAACTTTATAAACAGCATACAAAACTAGCAACTAAACACTCATACACCCCCACTCAACAACTACTTATCCTGTTTTTCCCATTGCGGTTCTGAATTCCACAAACTTGGCTCTTGATAATGGCTTTGTCATGCCATCAGCTATCATCTTGTCAGACTCGCAATAAACAAACTGGAGTACACCACGTTCTACTAAGTCACGTAAGTGGTGATGTTTTACATCAAATTGCTTAGTCCTTGCACTAATCTTCTTACTGCTGGCAAGGTAGCTGTTGGTTGAGCTAATGGCTTGCCGAAATCTTCCAAAAGTTGTTTCAACCAAATTACATAAGCAGCAGACATATATTCTGCTTCTGTAGAAGATAATGCAACTGACACTTGTTTTCTGCTGGACTAAGAAATTGAATTTTCTCCTAACTTGAACAAGTAACCACTTGTTGATTTTCGATCAGTGTGAGATCTCCTGATGCAGATATCTTAACATTAACCTTTGAGTTTCTTTAAGATATTGAAGCATTCTCTTAATTGCATTCCAGTCACTCTGGCGTGGCTTGCTTACACGTCGACAGAGAATTCCGACTGTGGCCGTGATATCCAGACAAGTTGTGGTTGCTATGTACAGAGCTCCCCCACTGCTTGTCTGTAACTCTCAGCCTTTGGCTTCTGATATTCCAAACTGGTTTAGGATTGTGGAAATTTTAGAGCTTTGGTTGAGAAGAAAACTCCCATCTTCCTATCTATGGATTTGGATTCCCAAATAATATGTCATATTTCCAAGGTTCTTAGTCTCAAAGTGCTGGTTGGGAATTTCTCCTAGCTTTGCATTTTATTTTTCATCTTAATAAGACATGATTACATCGTCTACATATAGGAGAACATACATCCACTCCTTCGCTACATTTTTCATATACAAACATGGATCAGCTTGAGATCTTTTAGATCTTTCATCCATCAAGACTTTGTTCATTTTTGAGTTCCAAGCTCTTGCCGACTGCTTAAGTCCATAGAAAGACTTTTGCATTTTACAAACAAGGTGCTCTTAAACAAAGTAACATAGTTAGCAAGGCCGAAAAAAGCCATGTGTCCATCCAGTTCAGCCTATATTCCATCAGAATAAATCTCCAGATCTACGTCCTTCTAAAGAACCTAATAACTGTAAGACACAATATTGTTACGCTCCAGGAAGACATCCAGGCCTCTCTTGAACCCCTCGACTGAGATCGCCATCACCACCTCCTCAGGCAAGGAATTCATCACCCTTTTTAATATACCCCTTGGGTTGGCTCATGTACAACTCTTCTTCAATGTCACCATGTATTTTTTAGGGAAAAAATGGTATGTGGTCAGTTTGAGGAGCACTATGGCAATAGAGCACACTGCAATAAGTAGATAGTGAACAGCCTTTTATTAGACCTCTATGCGTTTCGGCAGCGGATCGCTGCCTTCCTCAGGTGGATTTATCATTGTCACCATGTAGGAAGGCTGTTTTGATGTCAAAATGTCTCACTGTCATCTGTTGAACTGCAGCTACTGACATTAAAGTTCTGAATGTGGCTTGCTTCACAACTGGAGAAAATGTAGCATCATAATCTTCACCATACTTTTGCGAGTACCCTTTTGCGACCAATCTTGCCTTAAACCGGTGAACGCTACCTTCTGAGTCATATTTCTTTTTGAAGACCCACTTACATCCGATAGCTCTTTTTCCTTGTGGTAGCTCAGTAAGCTCCCATGTCTGGAGTTAGTGGAGGGACTCCATCTCTTCATTAGCAGCATTTATCCACTTCTACTTCTTGTGGACTGGCAGTTTTTGCATCTCTTGCCATGACTGTGGCTCGGGTTCAGGAAGAGTTCTGACCATATAAGAAAGTCATCTAGCTGGGATACCTTTGTTTGGCCTTTCTGATCTCCTGACTGGAGGTTGACTTGGTTTTTCTGTGTCTTCCTTGGTGGCTTCAGAGCTTATCTACACTTCAGTGTTTTCCATTACGGCATCTGGGTTTGGTGATTAAGATTCTTGTTCTTGCTTCTTAGGTTCAACAACTGGTGTAACATCATGGAATTTGAGCGATAGAGTTTTCATCAATCACTACATCTCTGCTGATTGTTGCTGTGTTGGTCTCTGGGTGTAGGATTCTGTATCCCTTTTGAGTTTCCCTATAGCCCACCAGGACTCCTTGCTTTGCGTGTGTTTCCCACTTGGAACGTTTTTCTTTGGAAACATACACAAATGTTTTGCTTCCAAATATCCTGAGGTGCTTCAGGTTAGGCTTCTCACAGTTCCACAGCTCATATGGAGTTTTATTTGTGGCTTTACCTGGCACTCTGTTTTAAAGATAGCAAGCTGTCATGATGGCTTCTACCCAATACATTGTAGGTAGACTCGCATCAAACAACATACTTCTTCCACTTTCACAGAGAGTATGGTTCTTTCTCTCTGCAATTATTATTATTATTATTATTATTATTATTATTATTATTATTATACATTTTTATAGCGCCATTTATTCCATGGCACTTTACATGTGAAAAGGGGTAAATATAGACAAGTACAATAAACATGAGCAAAACAAGGTGCACACAAGTACAGAAGGAGAGAGGATCCTGCCCGCAAGTATCCTGCTTACATGCTGCGTTTTTATCTTGAATTCATCCAAAAGTGTGCCTTTAACATACTCTAGTGTCAGCTCATCATCTGGCCGTGCATCTAGTGCAGTCACAAGTCTGTCATAACTCTCTGGAAGACCACTTAATAGAAATGCAGCAGCATGAAAATCTTTAATTTCTTCTCCAAAACCCCTGAGACGCTCCACAATCTATAGGGTTTTTCTTATATAGTCCTGCATATTACGTCCATCACTTAGCTTAAACTGATATAGCTTTCTCATGAGATAAAGCTTATTGCTGAGATTTAATCTTTCATGCACTTTCTGTAACTCATCCCACATCTCTTTTGCAGTTGCACATTTGCGTATATGCACAATCTGATTATCATCTACACTGAGGGAGATCGTGCTTTGTGCTCTCTGATCCTTCTCTAGCCAATCATCTGATAATGGATGAGGCACTTGATCCTTAAGGTACTGTCACACTAAGCGATGTACCAGCGATCCCGACCAGCGATATGACGCGGTCAGGATCGCTGGTACATCGCTAAGTGGTCGCTAGTGAGCTGCCACACAGGCAGATCTCACCAGCGACATTGCTGGGGACGGGGATCGCTACTTACCTGTCACACCAGGCGATCCTGCGTCCTCCCGCCCAGCTCCACGCGTCGCTGGTCTCTCCACAGGAAGCACCGCAGGAAGCTGATGACGAGAAACAGTCCTGGACGTTCTCGCGCGACCAGCGATAACCAGCGGGGGAGCCGGTCGTAGGTAAGTATCAGACACAGCGATATCGCTAGCAATATCGCTATAACGTCACAAGTTATAGCGATATTGCTAGCGATATCGCTTAGTGTAACATGCCCTTTAGTGTATTTCTACCTATCTTCTCTTATTAACAGCATCTTTCCCTTGAATTTCCAGGACTGGTATATCTGGTTTTTGAGGCTTGGCACTGAGAACTTGACAGGATTGCTGCTAGTGGACATCTTCTCTATTGCTCTGTGCTGCTTTTGCTTTGGGCTATAGTTGCTGTGTTACTCTGGGCCCATAACCTGTTGGCGGATTGCTCACGATTCTCTCCAAGCATGTGACAACAGAACTTGTTTTTTCAGGAACAATCAAGAGCAATATACAGTTAGGTCCATATATATTTGGACAGAGACAATATTTTTCTAATTTTGGTTCTAGACATTACCACAATGAATTTTAAACAAAACAATTCAGATGCAGTTGAAGTTCAGACTTTCAGCTTTTATTTGAGGGTATCCACATTAAAATTGGATGAAGGGTTTAGGAGTTTCAGCTCCTTAACATGTGCCACCCTGTTTTTAAAGGGACGAAAAGTAATTGGACAATTGACTCCAAGGCTATTTCATGGACAGGTGTGGGCAATCCCTTCATTATGTCATTCTCAATTAAGCAGATAAAGAGTTGATTTGAGGTGTGGTGCTTGCATTTGGAAGCTGAAACTCCTAAACCCTTCATCCAGTTTTAATGTGGATACACTCAAATGAAAGCTGAAAGTCTGAACTTCTACTGCATCTGAATTGTTTTGTTTAAAATTCATTGTGGTAATGTCTAGAACCAAAATTAGAAAAATGTTGTCTCTGTCCAAATATGTATGGACCTAACTGTATGATAAGCTTAATAGATCATATATATTATACAAAGAATGGTTGCACTCTATCATGTTAAGGCATGTCAATGTGGAATATATGTAATTAGAATAGCAATACAGCTTTAGAATTATAGAAAAAATATATGAGACTCTTAGCATAAAATTTGGCCAAATATTATCTGCCCACCAGCCAACGTCAAGGCGGCCTCAAATCTGATGGCTGGTGGGCAGATAATATTTGGCCAAATTTTATGCTAAGAGTCTCATATATTTTTTCTATAATTCTAAAGCTGTATTGCAATTCTAATTACATATATTCCACATTGACATGCCTTAGCATGATAGAGTGCAACCATTCTTTGTATATTGTATATGGGGGTAGCTCCTCTTGGTATGCACCTATTCACATTAGTCTGGATGTGCCAGTCAGTTTTTTTGTCTCTTGTAAGCTTAATAGATCAGGAATAAATCATTTGTGTGTCTCTATCTGTGCAGCATCTACAGCAGGCTGCTTCTCTCATACACAGACACAGCAGGAAAACAGGAAATACAGTCACACGCTCTTCCTGTTTGAGCCTCTGGGAGTTTTTTTTAAGCTTTATAAATAGTTTACAAATTTAGCAACTAAACGCTCATAGACAGGAATGAGTTTTTGTACCAAACATATTTCAACAACTTGTTTAATGAGAACGGTGGAGATGGCAGGATTAGAGCTGATCATAGATGGGACTTCTCCATCTGTCGGTGACTTTTACAATATTTGTTTCAGGGTGAAGATCTGACCCATATTAATACTACAGAGACATATGTGAGGGGTAATGAGTGGTGTAAAGAGGAGATTCCCACATATGACTACCCAGGTGAGTAGTAACCACTGAATGCAGAGAAGTCACAGATTCCTCTCAGTCACCGGCTGTGGCTGCTTTATCGGTGGTGTAGTCCGGCCGTATTACCATGATCACCATTTTGCCTCTAGACCACAACATTCTCCTCCACCCAAAACTGTTCAAATGACTTTGGGCATTGAAAGCCCTTTTCTATAGAACTTACAACCTGGAGGATCCATCTACTTTAAAATGCTGATGTTACCTGCCCAGATCTGTAAACTATAAAGCCAAATGACAGCGTACGTAGAATGTGCTGGCAAGTTAGAAGATCACTTGAAGAAAAATATTATGATGGGCCTGTAAGAGAAAGCGGAGGGTAATGATGCTAATGGCTTCCTAGAGTCCTGAGATCTAATTTCAGGGCTGAAATTTCATATCCTGAGATCTTGATACCGAAATCGCCATCAGCGCATGCGCCGCCCCCCGGCAGCCATGTTTACAGAGTCCACCGCACAGGACATGCGGGGGCTCTGGCATTTCACAAAATGTTGACAGAGTCCCCCCACAGCGGCGGACACCCCAGGCAGCAGCAACGGTGGCAACCCCGGGCAGCGGCAGCAGCAGCACCCCACTACTGCCTCCTCCAGCAGCGACACTATGACCCCACTTCACCACAGCAATAAGACGCATGGATTAAAAGAAGCGCCACCATGTTATTAAAAAAAAAATTCCTATTTTTCTCCTCAAAATTTGGGGTGCGTCTTATAATCAGGAAAGTCTTATAGTCCAAAAAACGGTAACATGTTTTTTATTCTAGTTCTTTTTGTACAGGTTCATTTTGTATGGTAGAGTGATGATTGTGGGATCGGCCTGCCTCACTTATGTGAGTCTGCCACTACCTGGTAGCCTTTAAAATTATATCTCCATTACCTCTGCCAAATGCCTGAGATCTAAATTTAAGACACCTCAGCTCTGCACTATTATAAAAATGCTTTGTGAATGTCTAATATTTCTTCTTGAAACTCATCTGATGGAAAATATTGGCCCTTACGATAGTTTAGATTGCCAAGAGCCACTGAGCCTCATACTCTAATTACCCAGAGAGTGTTCACCAGGATAATAGGAAACAAATGGACCTTACAAATTATTTCCCAATGTCTCTTGAATCCAACAATCCCCTATATATGGTTGTACACTACTTTCTGGGCACATGGTAGGGGTAAGAAAGGAAGGAGCGCCATTTAGCTATTCGTACACAGACCTTGATGGAATAGTTTGCAGACACGATGTATTGGGAGCACTGTTAGTGATCACCTGGCAGATCAAAAGATGGCCACCACAAGAAGGCTTGGCTCTATCTACTCTATTTTCCAGATCCCAGTGATTGCCTTGCTCATCTAACACCATTACATGGATCTGGGCCATTGTGTTACCTGCTATTCTGTGGAGTGAGATGGCAAGAAGAATAGTCAGGTAGTTGGCCATAACCAGGAGAGCAGAGAAAGTAGAAAATCAGAAGACACAAGTGTAATAATAATAATAATAATAATTTTTATTTATATAGCGCCAACATATTCCGCAGCACTTTACAATTAAGCGGGGACATGTACAGACAATAAATTCAATACAAGTTAAGACAATTCAAACAGTGACATTAGGAGTGAGGTCCCTGCTCGCAAGCTTACAATCTACAAGGAAATGGGGGGACACAGCAGGTGAAAAATGCTTGTTAATTCAGGTCTGGCAATTATAATAGGGATTTTCATATAAAGCTGCATGATCCGGTCATCAGCCCGTGTGTTTAAGTGCAATAGACAAGTATCAAGTGCAGTTATCATGTGCATGAAGGGTGTGGAGACAGATGAATAGTAGGGTGCAGATTCAGAATAATATTTGGAAGGAGGGAACAGGGCAAAGTTAGCTTGCTGGGTAGTTGATGTGGTAGGCTTGTTTGAAGAGATGGGTTTTCAAAGCGCGCTTGAATAGGTCAGGGCTAGGTATCAGTCTGATCGCCTGGGGAAGTGCATTCCAGAGAGCTGGAGCAGCACGAGAGAAGTCTTGGAGGCGGAGGTGCGAGGTTCGGATTACGGGGGATGTTAGTCTTAGGTCATTTGTAGAACGGAGGGCACGTGTAGGGCGATAGACAGAGATGAGAGAGGAGATATAAGGCGGTGCAGAACAGTGGAGAGCTTTGTGGGTGAGAGAGATGAGTTTATACTGGACCCTGTAGCGAATAGGTAGCCAGTGTAATGACTGGCACAAGATGGAGGCATCGGTGAAGCGGCTGGACAGAAATATGACCCTGGCTGCCGCATTCAAGATGGATTGGAGAGGAGAAAGTTTGGTAAGAGGGAGACCGATCAGAAGAGAGTTGCAGTAGTCCAGGCGAGAATGAATAAGAGCGACAGTAAGAGTCTTAGCAGTTTCAAAGGTGAAAAAAGGTCGGATTCTGGAGATGTTTTTAAGATGCAGGTGACAAGAGCGACTGAGTGATCGGATGTACGGAGTAAAGGAAAGTTCAGTGTCGAATATGACCCCAAGACAGCGGGCATGCTGCTTGGGAGTTATGGTTGAACCCTCCAGGGTTATTTCGATGTTAGGTAGAGTGAGGTTAGTAGAGGGGAGAAACACAAGAAGTTCAGTTTTAGAGAGATTTAGTTTCAGATAGAGGGAGGACATGATGCTAGAGACAGCAGACAGACAATCCTTGGTATTTTGAATTAGGGTAGGGGTGATGTCAGGGGAAGAAGTGTATAATTGGGTGTCATCAGCATAGAGATGATACTGGAACCCAAATCTGCTGATTGTTTGTCCAATAGGGGCAGTGTATAAAGAGAAGAGGAGGGGGCCTAGGACTGAGCCCTGCGGGACCCCGATAGTAAGGGGACGAGAAGAGGAAGAGGAGCCGGAAAAAGATACAGTGAAGGAGCGGTCAGAGAGGTAGGAGGAGAACCAGGAGAGGGCCGTGTCCTTGAGGCCTATAGAGCGGAGCATAGTGAGGAGGAGCTGGTGATCCACAGTGTCAAATGCGGCAGAGAGATCCAGGAGAATCAGCAGGGAGCAATGACCTTTCGATTTAGCTGTTATTAAATCATTAGAGACTTTAGTGAGGGCAGTTTCAGTAGAGTGTAAAGAGCGGAAACCAGATTGTAAGGGGTCGAGAAGAGAGTTATCCGAGAGATAGCGGATTAGACGGGAGTGGACCAGGCGTTCCAGGAGTTTAGAGATGAAGGGAAGGTTAGAGACAGGTCTGTAGTTAGCAGTGCAGTTCTGGTCCAGGGATGGCTTTTTAAGTAAAGGGGTTATGATGGCATGTTTAAATGAGGAGGGAAATATACCTGAAGAAAGAGAGAGGTTAAATATTTTAGTCAGGTGAGTGGTGACCACTGGTGAGAGAGACTGCAGGAGCTGTGAAGGAATAGGGTCACTGTTGCAGGTTGTAGGCCGAGCAGAAGCGAGGAGCTTGGAAACTTCTTCTTCTGAAACAGGCTCAAAGATGTCTAGTGAGCTTGAGGTGCGGCAGGGAAGGGGATCCAGGCACTGAGGAGATAGGGCTGAGATATCCTGATGGATGTGGTTGATTTTTTCTAGGAAATAAGTGGCCAGATCCTCACCGCTGAGGTTGGTGATGGGGGCCTGTACTTTAGGTTTCAGGAGGGAGTTTAAGGTTTCAAAAAGTCGTCTTGGGTTGTTGGATAGTGAGGTGATGAGGGTGGTGAAGTAGGATTGTTTGGCCAGATGAAGGGCAGAGTTATAGGTTTTGAGCATGAACTTATAGTGGATGAAGTCTTCTGCTAAGAGAGATTTTCTCCACTGCCGCTCTGCACACCTCGAGCAGCGCTGAAGAAAGCGTGTTTGTGTTGTGTGCAGTCAGTGTGTAAGTGTGTAAGTGTAAGTAAGTGTAGTCAGTAAGCGGGCTGGGATTATACCAGGAAACAAATACACCAGCTGAGCACAGAGGACTGAACCAGAGGAGAACAAGGCTGTATCTGGCAGATTCCAGGAATAGGCTTCAAGCTTTAGTAGGGTTTGGTGCTTTCTAATTGGCTTAAGCAGGTAGCAGATTGCTACCAGATTGCTGGACAACACACAAACCCATACTGCCAGGCTGGATGAAACTACTGGTCTCAGGCACCCTAATCTTAGTGGCTGGACAGAGCCAGCGCCACCCAGAGCTTCTGGTTTCAACGTCTCTTCTATTACCAGCAACGTCTGCACCATAAATAAGGCGCTGCTTGGTGATAGAATCAAACATCGCAGGAGATTCCAGTGGAGAGGGGACACACCATCTGCAGATGCCCTAATATAACAAAATTACAGGAAACTAAAGCAGTAGAAATCCCCATAAAGTGACTCCATTATGGAAATTATAACCCTCAGTGAATTATTCTATGGGAGTAGTGACACTTTACGGAAATTAGCTCGCACTGGATGTTGCAACATGAAAATTGCACATTTGCCATTTTATTATCCAACACATAATGCCCAGATTGTGCTCCAGGAAATACACACCGTAAATTAAGTGGGTTCTTCTCACTATAGTAATGCCACATATATGGATGCTAAATATGGTTTGGGCGCACTACAAGGCTCAGAAGAGAGTGGATATTTGACTTTGGGAGAGCGGATATTGCTGGATCGGTTTATGGAAGCCATGTTGCTTTTCAAGAGCTTTTGAGCCACAAATATTGTGGAAACCTTTTGGTTTTCCTCTGACAGATGATGGATCTTAGTGGTTTCTTGTGTTTCCGTGAGATGAGTAGAAGTTTTATTGGTATAATTTTCACCTATATAACATTGTTTGTTGGCTTTTTGTTCCATGTTTGGGAGGCAGAATGAACAAACCATTGAACACCATGATGCACTGGTTCATGCTATGAGGCTTTCGATTAGACTGTGAACTGTCATTGTCTTGGTGAATACTTCAATATTTCTTAAAAAGCTTGTATTTTTTATGGACAGCTTTAGTAGAAATGTTCAAAAGTATAAAATTTGAGGATATTTTATTCAAAATTATTAATTGGTTTTATTTTTAGCAGATGAATGCACCAGGAGATCAGAGGGAACGCTCACATCTTCAATTTTTAAATCTGATGATCTTGAGCTCTCACAGGATACAACTGAAGTTAATGCTGTTACTCCAGATATACCATCATCCCTTCATAGCAAAGATCTGTCATCTGATCCTATGAAACCGGTCCCATCTTTTGGTTCATTACCAACTACTAAGGAAAATCAAAGTCACGATATAAGCATTAAAAAAATAATTGATTCTAAAGGAAAGGAGCCATTTTCATATTCAGAATATGGAAATAATTTTCTTGAAAAGACTTTTCTTAAACATGAAAAAATTGACATAACAGAGAATAGATTTTCCTGTTCAGAATGTGGGAAATGTTTTACTCAGAATTCACATCTTGTTACACATGAGAGAATTCACACAGCAATGAAGCCATATTCATGTTCAGAATGTCAGAAATGTTTTACTCAGAATTCACATCTTGTTGCACATGAGAGAATTCACACAGGAGAGAAGCCATATTCATGTTCAGAATGTGGGAAATGTTTTAGCCAGAAATCAGATTTGGTTAAGCACCATAGAACTCACACAGGGGAGAAGCCTTTTTCCTGCACAGAATGTGGGAAATGTTTTAGCAATAAATCAGATTGTGTTAAGCACCATAGAACTCACACAGGGGAGAAGCTTTTTTCCTGTTCAGAATGTGGGAAATGTTTTAGCCAGAAATCAGATTTGGTTAAGCACCATAGAACTCACACAGGGGAGAAGCCTTTTTCCTGCACAGAATGTGGGAAATGTTTTAGCAATAAATCAGATTGTGTTAAGCACCATAGAACTCACACAGGGGAGAAGCTTTTTTCCTGTTCAGAATGTGGGAAATGTTTTACAAAGAAATCAGATTTGGTTAAGCACCAAACAACTCACACAGGGGAGAAGCCTTTTTCCTGTTCAGAATGTGGGAAATGTTTTACCTAGATATCAAATTTGATTAAGCACCAAAGAACTCACACAGGGGAGAAGCCTTTTTCCTGTTCAGAATGTGGGAAATGTTTTGTGAAGAAATCATCTTTCTTAGGCTGGTTTCACATTTGCGCTTTTGTGCGCAGCGCATCGTGCGCACCCGTGCGCATGCGCACTGCGCACCTATGTTTAACATGACGTGCGCATGTTTTTGCGCACACTTGCGTTTTCGTGCGCATGCGTTTTTTTGTCTTTTGCGCCAGGTGCGCCAGACGCAACATGTTGGATTTTTTGGTGCGCCCTGTCTCGGCAAAAAAACGCATGCGCACGCTTGCGCACGGAATGCGCAAAAACAACACATTGAAGTCTATGGTAACGCATGCGTGCGCATGGTCTTGCGCACGGTTGCGTTTTTTTACGCATGCGTTTTTGAGTGAAACAAGTCTAGAATGTTCTCTAGACAATGGAAAAAACGTCACACTTAAAAACGCATGCGCATAAAAAACGCCAACGCATGCAAAAAACGCATGTAAAACGCAAACAACGCTGCGTTTTTTTTACACATCAGCGTGCGCATGACGTTAAAAAAACGCGCGTTTGTTTTGCGTTTTTCTTTGCGTTTTTTATGCGCCCGATGCGCTGCGCAAAAAAACGCTAATGTGAAACTAGCCTTAGTCACCAAAAAATTCACACAGGGGATAAACCTTTTTCATGTTCTTAATGTGAGAAATGTTTTCTACCTCACATTCACATTCTCTTCCCTCTTCACTCCATGTCTACAATCCCCACCCCACAAACTTTCACACCCTCGCAGGAATCTTAAACACCTTGACCTACACTCATTCTCCGAATCCCTCCTCCCTCTTACAGATATAAGTTCCTTACACAATGCGGATGACGCTGCCGCTCTATATAACACCACAATAGCTGTAGCTTTGGAATCCGCTGCCCCACTTACACATACCAAAACTCGCAAAATCAACAGACAGCCCTGGCACACCAGCCTGACCAAAGAGCTGAGGCGAGCTTCCAGGGCTGCTGAGCGCAGATGGAAAAGATCCCACTCCAACGAGCATTTCATCGCATTCAAACAGTCCCTCACTACTTTCAAGACCACACTCGCCACAGCTAAACAAACCTACTTCTCATCTCTCATATCCTCCCTGTCTCACAACCCTAAACAGTTATTCAACACCTTCAATTCTCTCCTCCGCCCCCCAGCACCTCCTCCCTCCCCACTCATCTCAGCTGAAGACTTTGCCTCATTTTTCAAGCAGAAAATTGATCAACAACCCCCAGAGCCCTTCCTCCCGACTTCCCAGCCCTCCACCTTCAAAACCAACTTCTCCACCATTACAGAAGATCGACTCTCCACTCTACTCTCAAGATCACATCTCACCACCTGTGCACTCGACCCGATCCCATCCCACTTCATCCCAAACCTCACCACAGTCTTCATCCCAACCCTAACCCATCTCTTCAACCTATCACTAACAACTGGTGTTTTCCCCTCAAGCTTTAAACATGCCTCCATCACACCTATCCTCAAAAAGCCCTCTCTTGACCCATCCTCTGTATCTAGCTATCGCCCTATATCACTTCTCCCATACGCCTCCAAGCTACTGGAACAACACGTCTACCTTGAACTGTCCTCCCATCTCTCTTTTTGCTCCCTCTTCGACCGCTTACAATCTGGCTTCCGGTCACACCACTCCACTGAAACTGCCCTTACTAAGGTCACCAATGACCTCTTAACTGCCAAGAGCAAGCGACACTACTCTGTCCTCCTCCTCCTGGACCTGTCGGCTGCCTTTGACACAGTGGACCATTCCCTATTATTACAGACCCTCTCATCCCTCGGCATCACAGACTTGGCCCTCTCCTGGATCTCATCATACCTAACAGACCGGACATTCAGCGTCTCCCACTCACACACCACCTCCTCACCTCGCCCCCTATCTGTCGGAGTCCCACAAGGTTCAGTCCTAGGGCCCCTGCTGTTCTCTATTTACACCTTTGGCCTGGGACAGCTCATAGAATCTCATGGCTTTCAGTATCATCTTTATGCTGATGACACACAGATCTACATCTCTGGACCAGATATCACCTCCCTACTAACCAGAATCCCTCAATGTCTGTCCACTATTTCATCCTTCTTCTCCACTAGATATCTGAAACTCAACATGGACAAAACAGAATTCATCATCTTTCCCCCATCTCACGTGACCCCCCTACGAACCTATCAATTACAGTAAATGACTGCCCACTCTCCCCAGTCCCACAAGCTCGCTGCCTCGGAGTAATCCTTGATGCTGATCTCTCCTTCAAACCACATATCCAAACCCTTTCCACTTCCTGCCGACTTCAACTCAAAAATATTTCACGCATCCGTTCATTCCTCACCCAAGAATCTGCAAAAACCCTAGTCCATGCCCTCATCATCTCTCGCCTTGACTACTGCAACCTCATGCTCTGCGGCCTCCCCTCAAACACTCTCGCACCCCTCCAATCTATTCTAAACTCTGCTGCCCGACTAATCCACCTGTCCCCCCGCTATTCCCCAGCTTCTCCCCTCTGTCAATCCCTTCACTGGCTCCCAATTGCCCAGAGACTCCATTACAAAACCCTAACCATGACATACAAAGCCATCCACAACTTGTCTCCTCCATACATCTGTGACCTCGTCTCCCGGTACTTTCCTGCACGCAACCTCCGATCCTCACAAGATCTCCTTCTCTACTCCCCTCTTATCTCCTCTTCCCACAATCGCATACAAGATTTCTCTCGCGCATCACCCCTACTCTGGAACTCTCTACCACAACATATCAGACTCTCACCTACCATCGAAACCTTCAAAAAGAGCCTGAAGACCCACCTCTTCCGACAAGCCTATAACCTGCAGTAACCACCGATCGACCAAACCGCTGCACGACCAGCTCTACCCTCGCCTACTGTATTATCACCCATCCCTTGAAGATTGTGAGCCCTCGCGGGCAGGGTCCTCTCTCCTCCTGTACCAGTTATGACTTGTATTGTTTAAGATTATTGTACTTGTTTTTATGTATACCCCCCTCACATGTAAAGCGCCATGGAATAAATGGCGCTATAACAATAAATAATAATAATAATAATAATACCTAAAACACCACGAGAAAACTGAAAGTGAGAATTTCAGAGCATATAACCGATATAATCTCTCTTGGCAGTTCTAAATCGGACATGTCCTTTTCCTCTAAACATTTTATTTCTCAACATCAAAGGAATATTTCTTCACTTCAAGCGGTCGGATTTGAGAAAGTATGTGTTCCATCAAGAGATGGGGATTTTAAAAGACGTCTAGTGACCAGAGAAGCTTTCTGGATGTTCCAGCTGAAAACCTGTGTTCCAAATGGACTGAATGCACGAAAGGAAATTATGTTCCATAATTGATGTGCATATTTTTTACATTGGAATCCTCTATATATCTATATTCGTTTATATTTAATTGGTATATTTTATACTGATTTGTTTTTAATATTTTTCTGTTTTTGTATGACTGATTTTATTGCTATTATGCACCATGTGTGTTTAAACTGTGATTGGTGGGAGGTGGTATATATTCAGCATGGTGTTCACTTGAAAGTAGCTTGGAAAAAGAACTTATTGTTCGAAACGCGTTGCTATTGCTACTCCGCTATGATGGGGCTTGTCCGTGTATCTCTGTTCTTATGCCTTCAATAAATTTTTTGCATGTTTCGAAGCTGGATATTTTTTTCTTTTGGACCGTTTTCACGTGTGTTTACACGGAATCCGAGCCTCCTTGCATCACCATTAGCCAGGACAGGTGAGCTGGTCTTTTTCACTCGCTGTGTATAATGGCAGACAGTTCCAAGGAGAGGGAATGAACGTCTGAAGTGTGAAGCAGCTAAAAGGTAACCCAGACAGGGAAGATTAACTGAGAGACTGTATAGCCTGATGGCTAGATAAAGCATAGCCTGTGCGACCACAGGGCTAAAGGTGCAGAGCTCCACTATGAAGATTCATTGTTGTCTGCTGTAAGAATGTTCTGTTTTCCTCATGCTGCCACGGTTTATGCTGATTAAACAACAGAATATAACTCCAAGTAAATCAAACTTCTGTGACATCAACCTGTCCACTTAGAAAGCAACACTGATGACAATCAATTTCACATGCTGTTGTGCAAATGGAATAGACAACAGATAGAAATTATTGGCAATTATCAAGACACCCTCAATAAAGGAGTGGTTCTGCAGGTGGGGACCACAGATCACATCTCAGTACCAATGCTTTCTGGCTGATGTTTTGGTCACTTTTGAATGTTGGTTGCGCTTTCACACTCATGGTAGCATGAGATGGACTCTACAACCCGCACAAGTTACTCAGGTGGTACAGCTCATCCAGGATGGCACATCAATGCGAGCTGTGGCAAGAAGGTTTGCTGTGTCTGTCAGCGTAGTATCCAGAGGATGGAGGCGCTATCAGGAGACAGGCCAGTACACCAGGAGACATGGAGGGGGCCGTAGCAGGGCAACAACCCAGCTGCAGGACCGCTACCTCTGCCTTTGTGCAAGGAGGAACAGGAGGAGCACTGCCAGAGCCCTGCAAAATGACCTCCAGCAGGCCACAAATGTGCATGTGTCTGCACAAATGGTTAGAAATCGACTCCATGAGGATGGTCTGAGTGCCCAACGTCCACAGATGGGGTTGTGCTCACAGTCCAACAACATGCAGGATGCTTGGCATTTGCCACAGAACACCAGGATTGGCAAATTCGCCTCTGGCACCCTGTGCTCTTCACAGATGAAAGCAGGTTCACACTGAGCACATGTGACAGACGTGACAGAGACTGGAGACGCCATGGAGAGCGATCTGCTGCCTGCAACATCCTTCAGCATGACCGGTTTGGCAGTGGGTCAGAAATGGTTTGGAGTGGCTTTTCTTTGGAGAGCTGCACAGCCCTCCATGTGCTCACCAGAGGTAGCCTGACTGCCATTAGGTACCGAGATGAGACCTCAGACCCCTTATGAGACCATATGCTGGTGCGGTTGGCCCTGGGTTCCTAATGTGGCACAATGCCAGACCTCATGTGGCTGGAGTGTGTCAGCAGTTCCTGCAAGATAAAGGCATTGAAGCTAGGTACTGGCCTGCACGTTCCTCAGACCTGAATCCAATTGAGCGCATCTGGGACATCATGTCTCGCTCCATCCACCATCACGTTGCACCACAGACTGTCCAGGAGTTGGAGGATGCTTTAGTCCAAGCCTGGGAGGAGATCCCTCAGGAGACCATCTGCCGCCTCATCAGGAGCATGCCCAGGCATTGTATGGAGGTCATACAGGCACGTGGAGGCCACACACACTACTGAACATCTTTTCCTTATCATGATACATTTCCACTAAAGTTGGATCAGCCTGTAATTTTATTTTCCACTTTGATTTTGAGTATCATTCCAAATCCAGACATCCATGGGATATTCATTTTGATTTACATTGATAATTGATATGTTTTATTGTTCTGAACACATTCCACTATGCAATGAATAAAAATTTGCAACTGGAATATTTCATTCAGAGATATCTAGGATGTGGTATTTTAGTGTTCCATTTATTTTTTTGAGCAGTGTATAAGCCCATATATTTCGGGAACTAGAGTATATCAGGTTCTGGGATTTAATTATATTTTTAATAATAACTTCATTCACGATTATTTACTTCATTCATTGTTCATTACATTTTCTTAATAAATTATCATATCTCTTTGTTACACATCCTAATACTGATTTACTTACCGTTTTTATATTTCTATATTTTAATGAAAACCTTTTTTATGAGTGTATACACTTCACAACAAACACTTTTCCATATATTTTATTATCCATCACTGTTTTTTAAGCTGCTTTTATCTTTATATTTATGACAAAGTCAGCTTACTCTGAGTCGTTTTCTTTAGAGTGGACCCTCTGGGTCGTGGCACCTAGGGCGAGCTGACCTTGTGAGGAACCACCCCCTATACAGGGAGTGTCAGGGGCAAGACCAAGGGGGTGAGCCACCATGACTGCTGGAACCAGACGGCCGGCTCAAGTAGACACTAAGTGAGAGTGTCTGATGACAAAGGATGTGCAGGAAACAAGGCAAGACATGAATTCAAGGTATCTTAAGGCGAACTCAGGGTAACATCAGGTGCAAAACGTGATAACAGGAAAAACACAGCAAGGTGCGTGCATGGGCACGCCAAGGTCCATGGCATGGTACGTGCCAGGTGGCACGCCTGGGTACAGGCAAGGGCTCGATGGCATCGGACTCCAGACAGCTGGCAACGATCAACAGGATCAGGGCATCAGGCTGCGGACATCATCTCTGGACATCAGGCCGCTGTCGTCAGGCTTACGCTCTCTGGCAGGTACCGGGCATCCGGCAGGCAAAGCAGGGTTCAGGCAAGGAGGCACGACAGAGGTCGAGACAGGGTGCGTGTTAGGGAACACACCAAGGTCCAAGGCAAGGTTCCAGGCAGGGTGTGTGCTAGGGGCACACCAGGGGCAAGGTGCAAGTGTAGGGGACACGCCAAGGTACAAAGTTCAAAGTACAAGACACGGTGCGTGTGTAGGGAACACGCCAGGGTTCAAAGTCTGAGATCCTGCATGTGCAGAAGGGCACGCCAGGGTTCAGGCTAAGGCAAGGGCCTGCGTGTGCTAGGAGGCACGCCAGGGTTCAGGCTAAGGCAAGGGACTGCGCGTGCTAGGAGACATGCCAGGGTTCGGGCTAGGGCCTGTGCGTGCAAGAGGGCACGATAGGGTACATGTCAAGACCTGTGCGTACTTTTAGAGTAGCACGGGGAGGTATGCCAAGGAGCAGGCTATGGCCTGCGCGTGCTAAGAAGGCACGCAATGCCCAGTGCAGAGACAGCGTGGGTGCAAGGAAGCACAGAGAGCATAGCTGAGGCACTGGCTAGCTGATCGGACTGAGGCACAGACAGCTGGGCAAGACTGAGGCGAACCCGGCAGAGGCATAACAGGCGACACAGCTGTCACTGGCTGACGAGCACGGCTGATGCACAAGCAGGCGGGCACGGCTGAGGCACAGACAGGAGGCTAGAAAGGCCAGGCGTGTGCAAAGGGCACTCGAAGAAACAAAGCAAAGCAAGAAGCAAGGCAAGGCACAGAACAAGGAGCGGAACATAGGCAGAAGCACAGAGCCGGTCAGAGAGAGTATAGGACTAGCAGCTGAGCGTAGGCCGAAGCCCAGAGCGGGTCAAGGCAGAGCCTTGAGACTAGCCTGGAAATGTGCAAGAGAGCACCATAGGGCAGAGTAAGGAAAACCAGGCAGAGACAGAGAACGTGGAGGTACTACAAGGCTCAGAATAGCAAAGGCCAGACATGGCGAAACAGGCAAAGGCAGAGAACATACGAAGTACTACATGTCCAAGAATAGCAAGGACAAGACATGGCAAAAAACAGGCAAAAGCAGAGAACATAGGAAGGACTATAAGGCAAAGCATAGCAAGAACAAAACATGATGCAAAAGACAACACTAGACAAGGCATGGGACAAGAGGCAGAGAACAAGCACAGAGCGTGTGCAGAGACACACAACAGGGCAGAGTGCAGGGGCACAGAATACAGGGAGCGACCGAGCAGACCATGCAGCCATGTAGGGAAGCAACATGATACTCAGGCCCCGACCATAGGAAGGGGCGGTCTGATATAGCACTTCCGGGTCAGGACCGGGGAGGACTTCCGGTTCAGATCCTCCAGGATCATAAAGAGGATCACATGGTCGAGTCCTCCAAGACCATAGAGAGGACCACATGGTAGAGTCCTCCAGGACCATAGAGAGGATAGCTGGGTCAGACTGTGCTGGACCATAGAGAAGGTCACATGGTCAGAGTCTCCAGGAACAGAGAGGATTGCTGGATCAGACTGTGCTGGACCATAGGAAAGGTCACATGGTCAGGGTCTCCAGGATCACAGAGGACAGCTGCAGGCAGAGCAGAGACGGATGGCCACACAGCAACGACGTGCAGCCACGAGGTAAAGCACACATGCGCACTGGCAATGGCAGGCAGCCATGAGATGAGGCGCGCGTGCACACTGCTCCAGGAATCTTGCAGCACAACAGTCATGAGGTGCGTGTGCACGCTGCTCCAGGGATCTTGCAGCATAAGACATAACGGGCATGATAGTTTGGTGCACGTGCACACTGCTCCAGGAGTCATGCGGCATACCAGACATGGCGGGCATGACAGTTCGGTGCGCGTGCACGACAGTTCGGTGCACGTGCACACTGCTCCAGGGGTCATGCGGCATAACAGCCATGGCGGGCATGACAATATCTTTACCATATCTTTTTATTCTCTTTTCTTATCCGTTGCACAGTTGCACTTTCACTGGTCACTTGGTGATGTCACATTTGGCACTTTTCACATGCATTGTTTTGTTTCCGGACTCACCTCACTATCACTTTACCTGATTGATCGCTACCAGATGGCTCTATGCAGCATTATTCATCTTGGACTTACCAACAGGCATTCATCCTGAACCTCCTGCTTCACTGGGGATGCTAAATGCTCTCCATGGCAACGAGTCCATCCAGCATCATTCCGGTCACTCTCCCTCGGTGACTCCATCCAATCGGAGGTGCCTGGAGGCGGAGTTACCCGGGATAGCGTGTAACGCTGTTTCCTGGATCCTGCACATGACACACCACCCGGGGGCGTCACAGATACAATTAACCACGTGGGGTATACTCGCTCCCTGTGACCTCTGATTGGCATTTGCCCCAGGTCGTTCGGTTTACACCAATAAGCCATCAGGGGTATGTCCCCACCACTATTAGGTGTCACGCCAATAACATGAACCTGGACAGGAAATGGCTGGTATAAGCAATAACCACCGATGTGATTGGCTTACACTCACGCCAACGCTCACATGCTGACACACGCTCACACTCACAAGCTGACACTCACTCTCACATACTATCTATTCCTAACACTGGAGTGGCTTATAAACTTATGAAGTATATAGTTTGAGGTCTGGGATCTGCCAATATGTGGCTAGTTTTCTGTTTCGGATAACATGACACATAATTTTAGTTTTTTTTTGTCTAGTTTCTCTTGAATGTAGATCAATATTAAAGTCTCCTGATGAGTCGCCTTTGGTGAGGACAATGAAACCCTTAAAAATGAGAGGCTTGAAGAGTGGGTGTGTATACATCACCTCACCCTATATACTGAACTGTGGGGTTCATGTTTTTTCTATTAGTCACCTACTGACTAACCTTCAGGGGGAGAATTATAGGTATAGTTTTACATTTGGAATTAATAAAGTTTAGTTTTATCCTTTTGTCAGCAAATGATAAGAGACAACCCATTTAAGAAAATTCAAATTTGGTTAAAACTATTCCAACATTATGAACATAAAAAAGGCTTCTCCACTATGTGACGTCTCTGATGTTTATTAACAGCTGATTTCCAAGTAAAATATTTCCCATATTAAGAAAATGAAAAAGGCTTCTCCTCTATGTGACTGCTCTGATGTTTAACAAGAAGCGCTTTCTGGTTAAAACATTTCCCACATTCTGAACATGAAAAAGGCTTCTCCCCTGTGTGAGTTCTTTGGTGTTCATCAAGATTCCATTTCTGGCTGAAACATTTCGCACATTCTGAACAGGAAAATGGCTTCTCCCGTGTGGGTTCTTTGATGGCTATCAAGATCTATTTTCCGTTTAAAACATTTCCCACATTCTGAACATGAATGAATGCAGGGATTGAAGCTTGAGGAAGATAATTTGCATATTCCAGGTGCCTTCTAGGAAAAGCAAAGTCTCCATAAGCAAGAAGATCGATGGGTACAGTCGGGACCAGCTGCTTGGAAAGCATCGCCAAACCAGGGATTGAAGCTTGAGGAAGATAATTTGCATATTCCAGGTGCCTTCTGGGAAAAGCGAAGAGTCTCCCTAAGCAAGAAGATCGTTGGGTACAGTCGGGACCAGTTGCTTGGAAAGAATCGCCAATTTTTGCCTCTAGGACATTATTGCAAGACAGCTTGGCTGATTGAGTAGATTACACAAGAAGGTTACACACAATAGATTGCACAAGAAGGAAGGCACACAGCAAGTCAGCAGGATCTAGGAGCAACATGGCAGATGTGAAAACCTACATGGTGAACTGCAACATGTGCTACATGTTCACAGATCAACCAGAAGAAGAATCCAACTTCACCTGCCAGAAGTGTAGACTAGTGGCCCTTTTAGAAGAAAAGGTGCGCAGTCTGGAAAAAAGAATTGCAACTTTGAAACTCAAAGAAAATGAAGACTTCCTAGACAGAACAGAAGCATCTCTACTGGTCACAGAAGGTGAAGAAAGTGTCAGAGAACCTCCAAAAGCAGACGAATGGGAGGATGTGACGAAAAGAAGCAAGAAGACCATAGAGACATCACCAACCACTCAACTGACAATCCGATACCAAGGCCTTGTGGAGGACGAAGATGGCACACCTAAGGATGAGGCACCACCAGCAAGCAAAGAAAAGGGCACACAGCAACACCCAGAAGTGACAACAAAAAGTACAGCGAAGAAGAGTGGTAGTGGTGGGAGACTCATTACTGAGAGGCACAGAGGCAGCCATCTGCAGACCGAACATAACTGCAAGAGAAGTATGCTGCCTCCCAGGTGCAAAGATCAAGGATGTGACTGATAGGATACCAAAGCTCATCAGTTCCAGGGGCGTCCACCCATTTCTTCTGATACATGTTGGCACCAATAAATTCATGGACTTCTGTGCGCTGCCAGATAAATTCACCAATCCAGTTTGTGAGAAAGATTAACCGTTTATTTCCCAACGCGTTTCAAAGTGTATAACACTTCTTCTTCAGGGGATGACATATATGATCAGATAGAACTGTCACAGATTATATACAACCAGGATTCAAAAATTGGCGCCAATGATCACGTCATCTAGTACAAATGTCAAAGATGACATGTGATCATTGGCGCCAATTTTTGAATCCTGGTTGTATATAATCTGTGACAGTTCTATCTGATCATATATGTCATCCCCTGAAGAAGTGGTATACACTTTGAAACGCATTGGGAAATAAACGGTTAATCTTTCTCACAAACTGGATTAGTGAATTTATCTGGCAGCGCACAGAAGTCCATGAATTTATTCCATAATCTGAAGCTTTAAGCGGTCGCAGAGCTGACCTTTGGACGTGCAGCAAGCAGACTACTGATCCTACATGCCTGAACCTCTCCTGAAAAGGGTGAGTAAATTCTAATTTTTTCTTCTGGATATAACTCGGATAAGACCCTATTGCGCTATTTTGTTCCTTTAGTTTGATCACAATGTTGGCACCAATGACACGGCAAGGAAGGACCTACCGACAATCTGCAGGGACTTTGAAAAGTTGGGGAAGTAAGTAAAGGAACTGGATGCACAGGTAGTTTTTTCTTCTATCCTTCCAGTAGACTGGCATGGCACCAGATGGAACAGGATCCTTGATGCGAACTGGCTAAGACGATGGTGCAGACAACAAGGATTCGGATTCCTGGACCACGGAGTGAATTACCTGTACGACGGACTCCTCACCAGAGACGGACTACACCTCAACAAACTTGGGAAACACACATTCGCCAGAAGACTCACTACACTCACGTTAAACTAGAAGAAGAGGGGACGGGAAGAAAAACGTTAGACACAAACATGAAGCCAGAAATGATACTGATGAATGATGTGAGGTGCGGCAAAGAAGATCCAAGACAACATACTTGGAAGGAAGGTAAGAAAATTTCTAAAACAATCCACAGGGAGGAGATGGAAGAACTAGAAGTAGAAATATCTACAAGTAACTATGACATAGTGGGAATAACCGAGACATGGTTAGATGAAAGCTATGACCGGGCAGTTACCTTACAGGGTTACAGTCTGTTTAGAAAGGTTCATAAAAATCGGAGAGGAGGAGGAAGGGTTTGTCTTTATGTAAAGTCTAAATTCGACTTTGAGGGAGGATATTCGCGAAGGGAATGAGGATGTCGAGTCCATATGGGTCGAAATACATGGAGGGAAAAATAGTAACAAAATTCTCATTGGGGTCTGTTACAAACCCCCAAATATAACAGAAATCATGGAAAGTTTACTACTAAGGCAGATAGATGAAGCTGCAACCCATAAAGAGGTCCTTGTTATGGGGGACTTTACCCGGATATTAACTGGGAAACTGAGACCTGCGAAACCCATAAAGGCGACAGGTTTCTGCTAATAGCCAAGAATAATTATCTTTCACAATTGGTTCAGAATCCAACCAGAGGAGCAGCACTTTACACCGAATACTATCTAACAGACCGGACAGAATAATAAATCTGCAGGAAATAGCGACCACAATATTGTACAGTGTCACTTGTCTTTCGCTAGGGGGACATGTCAGGGAGTCACAAAAACACTGAACTTTAGGAAGGCAAAGTCTGACCAGCTTAGAGATGCCCTTAATCTGGTGACTGGGACAATGTCCTCAGAAATAAGAATACACAAAATAAATGGGAAATGTTTAAGAATATCCTAAATAGGCACTGTAAGGCCTTTCACACTTCAGTTATTTGCATCAGTTACAATCCGCCAAAAAGGCGGAAAAGCGGATCCGTTCTCAACTGATGTGAACGGATGGCACAGGATCCGTTTTGAGACGGATCCTGAAAAACGCTGGCTGGGGAGAGAGAGAGAGAGAGAGAGAGAATTTTTTTTTTTGTCCGGCACCTAGACAGAATTTCGGGTTAAATAAGTGTCTGGAGGATCCGCTGGGAAAAAAAACGTTACAAGCCCCATTTCGAAATCTTTGAGAATGGAAACGGACAGCAACATTATGGCGGATCCTCACAAAAACGGATGCAACGGACAGCAATCCGTCAGGATCCGCCACTAATGATATTCAATGGGGAAAAAAACGGATCCTCAAAAGAAAATTGCGGATCCGTTTTTTTCAAAACCTGGCGGATTGTGACTGATTGTAAAAAACTGAAGTGTGAAACAGGCCTAAGCGGTTTATACCTTGTGGGAATAAAAGGACAAGAAATAGGAAAAACCCAGTGTGGCTAAACAAAGAAGTAAGAGGGGCAATTACCAGTAAAAAGAAAGCATTTAAACTACTAAAGCAGGATGGCACAGTTGAAGCTCTAAAACACTATAGGGAGAAAAATACTTTATCTAAAAAACTAATTAAAGCTGCCAAAAAGGAAACAGAGAAGCACATTGCTAAGGAGAGTAAAACTAATCCCAATCTGTATCAACTACATCAATAGTAAAAAAATCAAAAGTGAAAGTGTAGGCCCATTAAAAAATTGTGAGGAAAGAATGGTTGTAGATGACGAGGAAAAAGGTAATATATTAAACACCTTCTTCTCCACGGTATTCAAGGTGGAAAATGAAATGCTAGGTAAAATGCCAAGAGACAAAGAAAACCCTATATTAAGGGTCACTAATCTAACCCAAGAAGAGGTGCGAAACCGGCTAAATAAGATTAAAATAGGGTCCGGATGGCATACACCCACGAGTACTAAGAGAACTAAGTAATGTAATAGATAAACCATTATTTCTTATATTTAAGGACTCTATAGCGACGGGGTTTTTCCACAGGACTGGCGGATAGCAAATGTGGTACCAATATTCAAAAAGGGCTCTAAAAGTAAACCTGGAAATTAAAGGCCAGTGAGTCTAACCTCTATTGTTGGTAAAATATTTGAAGGGTTTCTGAGGGATGTTATTCTGGATTATCTCAATGAGAATAACTGTTTAACTCCATATCAACATGGGTTTATGAGGAATCGCTAATGTCAAACCAATCAGTTTTTATGAAGAGGTAAGCTATAGGCTGGACGTGGTATATCTTGATTTTCCAAAGCATTTGATACCGTGCCACACAAGAGGTTGGTACACAGAATGAGAATGCCTTAGTGATAGAAAGCAGAGGGGGGTTATAAATGGTATATTCTCTAACTGGGTTGCTGTGACCAGTGGGGTACCGCAGGGGTCGGTTTTGGGACCTATTCCAATCAACATATTTAGCAACGATCTGGTAGGTTTACACAGTAAAATATCGATATTTGCAGATGATACAAAACTATGTAAAGCCGTCAATACAAGAGAAGATAGTATTCTGCTACAGATGGATCTGGATAAGTTGGAAACTTGGGCCGAAAGGTGGCAGATGCGGTTTAACAATGATAAATGTAAGGTTATACACATGGGAAGAAGGAATCAATATCACCATTACACACTGAACGGTAAACCACTGGGTAAATCTGACATGGAGAAGGACTTGGGGATCCTAGTTAACGATAAACTTACCTGGAGCAGCCAGTGCCAGGCAGCGGCTGCCAAGGAAAACAGGATCATGGGGTGCATTAAGAGGTCTGGATACACATGATGAGAGCATTATACTGCCTCTGTACAAATCCCTGGTTAGACCGCACATGGAGTACTGTGTACAGTTTTGGGCACCGGTGCTCAGGAAGGATATAATGGAACTAGAGCGAGTACAAAGGAGGGCAACAAAATTAATAAATGGGATGGGGGAACTACAATACCCAGAGAGATTAGCAAAATTAGGATTATTTAGTCTAGAAAAAAGACGACTGAGGGGTGATCTAATAACAATGTATAAATATATAAGGGGACAATACAAATATCTCGCCAAGGATCTGTTTATACCAAGGAAGGTGACAGTCACAAGGGGGCATTCTCTGCGTCTGGAGGAGAGAAGGTTTTTCCACCAACATAAAAGAGGATTCTTTACTGTTAGGGCAGTGAGAATCTGGAATTCCCTGCCTGAGGAGGTAGTGATGGCGAACTCAGTCGAGGGGTTCAAGAGAGGCCTGGATGTCTTCCTGGAGCGTAACAATATTGTATCTTACAGTTATTAGGTTCTTTAGAAGGACGTAGATCTGGGGATTTATTATGACAGAATTCTATAGACTGAACTGGATGGACTAATGTCTTTTTTCGGCCTTACTAACTATGTTACTACGTAATATGGTTTCTCTCCTATGTGAGTTCGCTGGTGGCCAACAAAATGTGATTTACGTGCAAAACATTTCCCACATTCTGAACATGAAAAAGGTTTCTCCCCTGTGTGAGTTCTCTGGTGACTAATAAGATTCCCTTTGTGGTTAAAACATTTCCCACATTCTGAACAGGAAAACGGCTTCTCCCCTGTGTGAGTTCTCTGGTGGTTAACAAAATGTGATTTATATGCAAAATATCTCCCACATTCTGAACAGGAAAATGGCTTCTTTGATTCAGGAGCAGCTTGTTTTTCATTGCCTCTTTTGTGACTTTGATTTTTCTTAGTAGTCGGTAATGAATCAGAAGATGGGACCTGTTTCATAGGATCAGATGAGAGATCTTTGCTGTGAATGGATGATGATATATCTGGAGTAACAGCAATCACTTCAGTTTTATCTTGTAGGATCTTAATATCATCAGATTTAAAAGTTGAAGATGTCAGCTGTCCCTCTGATCTCCTGGTACAGTCATCTGTTAAGATGAAAAACATTTTTTTTTAATAAAATATCCTTGAGTTTTATATTTTTGAACATTTCTACTTAAACTGTCCATAAAAATGGCAAGCTATGTAAAAAAGTCTTTATTTATTTACCAAGACAATAACAGTTCACAGTCTAATAGAAAACCTTGTTGGATGAACCAGTAGTGTGCGGTGTTCAACTGTTTGTACATTCTGCCTCCCAAATATCAAATAAAAAGAAACCAATCAATGTTATGTAGGCGAAAATAATACCAATTCTCATCTCACAAAAAACAAGTCCCCACTCAGGTCCATCATCTGTCAATGGAAAAACAGAGGTTCCCACACTATTAGTGGCTCAAAGGCTGTTGAAAAGCAACAGAGTTTCTATACACCAATCCAGCAAAATCCGCTCTCACTTCGGAGTCTTGCAGTGTGCGCAAACAACATTTAGGATCCCTGTATTTAGCAATATTATAGTGAGAAGAACCCACTTAATTTGCGGTGTCTCCTGGAGCACAATCTGGGCACTATGTGCTGGGTAAGAAAATGGCAAATGTGTAATTTTCACTCTCCAACATCCACTGCATGTTAATTTCCGGAAAATGGCTGTGGAGTCAAAATATTCACTCCTCCTACACACGTGGTCAATGTTGTTGGTACCCTTCATTTGATGACAGAAAAACCCACAATGGTCACAGAAATAACTTGAATCAGACAAAGTAACAATAAATAAAAAATCTATGAAAATTAACAAATGAAAGTCAGACATTGCTTTTCAGCCAGGCTTCCACAGAATTAAAAAAAATAAATAAATAAAACTCATGAAATTGCCTTTACAGAAATTATGGTGCCCTTAACTTAACCACTTCATGACTGCCAACGATAGATAAATGTTGGCGCTTGCGCCGTTTGTCTACTGTTGGCAGTTTTATGCTCATCAGGACCCCCACGTATCTTATAACGATTCCGGCTCACATCGCTTCCTGTGACCCCCGCCCTCATCGACATCTGATTGGTTCAGGTCCTTATGACGTCAGCGTCACACCAGCCAATGAGACAAATCACTAGGAAAGTTTGTTGTAGCAGTGAACTTTCCCGGGTGATCTGTCTCATAAAAACACTGTTTCTCCTCAGATCTCCTGTCAGTGAGAGATTAGAGGAGAAACAGTGTTACAAGTGCTGCTGGGAACAGCTGTGTCAGTCAGCGATTGTGCTATAAAGTAAAAAACAGATAAGGCAGGTTAGGATTAGTGCTATAGTTAGGGTTAGTGTTAGGCTAAAGTTAGGGGTAGAGTAAAGAATTAGGCTTTTCTCAATTGTCTCCCCAATAATTTGGTCACATCAGTCATGTCAGAGTTTTCTATTTCCGGGAAAAAAAATGAAAATGAATAAAATGGCCGGTCACTATTATAGTGCAGAGGAGGCTTATGCACTTTTATGTTCTGACAGTGAAGAAAGTGCAGTGTCAGATGGCGATGTGGATTTCGAGGGATTTAGCAGCAGCGACAGTGATAGCTCAGAAATGAGCAGTGATTCTGGTCCATCCTCACACACAAGGACCAGTACAACAAGAAGGACAAATAGCGCTTCTGGAGAAATGTCTCCAACTCAGGGAACAATGCCCAGTACTAGCGCTGTCCCTAGTGCTCGTGAATTGGCGCACACCAATGTCCAAGGGGCTTTGCCTCTTGATGTAGCATTTCCCAGATGGGAGGCTTCGGATTCGGCTACTCCATTCATCCCTAATTTTAATGCCATTCCTGATATAAATGTGGAGGTGGAAAATTTTGGACTAATTATATTTATTAGTTGTGACAGATACAGTTGTGGCCAAAAGTATTGACACCCCTGCAATTCTGTCAGATAATACTCAGTTTCTTCCTGAAAATGATTGCAAACACAAATTCTTTGGTATTATTATCATCTTCATTTAATTTGTCTTAAATGAAAAAACACAAAAAGAATTGTCCTAAAGCCAAATTGGATATACTTCCACACCTAACATAAAAAAGAGGGTGGACAAAAGTATTGGCACTGTTCAAAAAATCATGTGATGCTTCTCTAATTTGTGTAATTAACAGCACCTGTAACTTACCTGTGGCACCTAACAGGTGTTGGCAATAACTAAATCACACTTGCAGCCAGTTGACATGGATTAAAGTTGACTCAACCTCTGTCCTGTGTCCTTGTGTGTACCACATTGAGCATGGAGAAAAGAAAGAAGACCAAAGAACTGTCTGAGGACTTGAGAAACCAAATTGTGAGGAAGCATGAGCAATCTCACGGCTACAAGTCCATCTCCAAAGACCTGAATGTTCCTGTGTCTACCGTGCGCAGTGTCATCAAGAAGTTTAAAGCCCATGGCACTGTGGCTAACCTCCCTAGATGTGGACGGAAAAGAAAAATTGACAAGAGATTTCAACGCAAGATTGTGCGGATGTTGGATAAAGAACCTCGACTAACATCCAAACAAGTTCAAGCTGCCCTGCAGTCCAAGGGTACAACAGTGTCAACCTGTACTATCCGTCGGCGTCTGAATGAAAAGGGACTGTGTTGTGAGTTCATTTTCCCCTTCACTACTGAGGCCCGATGAACTCCCTCTTCTGGTAAGGAAAGGTAGTGAGCCTGATTATCAGCCACCTGAGCCTAATGATGATGACTGGCTGAGTGGAGTTACGGACTGGATATAAGGCTGCCGCCGCCCTTCTGCCCTGCGGGTGATTTCTCTGTGGGATCCTTGGAGACCAGTCTGAATTCCTGCTCTTCTAAAGCTAAGTTTTTCTGCTCTGCTTTTTGCATTTGTGCTTTGACTTTGTTTGCTTTGTTTTTCTGGACTTCTGCCATTCCCTGCTGGGGTGAGCTGAATTCCTTTAGCTCTGTCTTCTGAAAATACCTGCGTGCTCATATAGTTTTTGAAGCCTAGCTGCTTCAGGGTCTTTTTCCATATCAGCTGTTGGCTTATGTCTTTGATAGGATTTTGGCAGATTGCAGACAGCAACCTTCCTTTCCTGTCCTGTTTACTTCAGCTTGGGCCCCATCGTTTGCTCAGCCTATCTTTCTATCTGTGTGAGTGTTTTTTCATCTTGCTTCACCATCATTATATGTTGGGGGCTGCCTTTTACTTTGGGGTCTGCTCTGGGGCAGTTTAGATTTTCTTTTCTGTCTTTAGGCTAATTAGCTCTCCGGCTGTGATAGAGGGGTCTAGGGCACTGTAGGAACCCCCCACGGCTACTGCTAGTTGTGTTGATAGGTTCAGGGGTCTGCAATCTGATAGTTGCCAACTTCTCTGGTTTTCTGGACGTAGCTTCTATTTTTGTGTCTGCTTCCTACGGTGACTCATTCATAACAGGACTGTATGGTAGGAGACCCAGGAAGACCCCACTTCTTACCCCGAGACATAAAAAAGCCAGGCTGGAGTTTGCCAAAACTTACCTGAAAAAGGCTAAAACATTTTGGAAGAATGTTCTCTGGTCAGATGAGACAAAAGTAGAGCTTTTTGGGCAAAGGTATCAACATAGAGTTTACAGGAGAAAAAAGGCATTCAAAGAAAAAACACGGTCCCTACAGTCAAACATGACGGAGGTTCCCTGATGTTTTGGGGTTGCTTTGCTGCCTCTGGCACTGGGCTGCTTGACTGTGTGCATGGCATTATGAAGTCTGAAGACTACCAACAAATTTTGCAGCATAATGTAGGGCCCAGTGTGAGAAAGCTGGGTCTCCCTCAGAGGTCATGGGTCTGCCAGCAGGACAATGACCCAAAACACACTTCAAAAAGCACTAGAAAATGGTTTGAGAGAAAGCACTGGAGACTTCTAAGGTGGCCAGCAATGAGTCCAGACCTGAATCCCATAGAACACCTGTGGAGAGATCTACAAATGGCAGTTTGGAGAAGGCACCCTTCAAATATCAGGGACCTGGAGCAGTTTGCCAAAGAAGAATGGTCTAAAATTCCAGCAGAGCATTGTAAGAAACTCATTGATGGTTACCGGAAGCGGTTGGTCGCAGTTATTTGGCTAAAGGTTGTGCAACCAAGTATAATGCTGAGGGTGCCAATACTTTTGTCTGGCCCATTTTTGGAATTGTGTGTGAAATGATCAAAGTTTTGCTTTTTGCTTCATTCTCTTTTGTGTTTTTTCATTTAAGACAAATTAAATGAAGATAATAAAACCAAAGAATTTGTGTTTGCAATCATTTTCAGGAAGAAACTGAGTATTATCTGGCAGAATTGCAGGGGTGTCAATACTTTTGGCCACAACTGTAGCTTGCTAGAGCATATTGTCCTACAAACAATTTTATATGCGTCCCAATTCATCAGCCAGAATCCACGATCCTATTATGCTAGGTCAAATTTATGGACACAAACTAATGTCCTAGAAAAGAAACAGCTTTTCACATTTATGAGGGGAAACACAGCCAACTAAACCCACCAGGATGCCCTACTTATCTGGGGACATCGGGAAAAATGGTTTTGAGCCTTTTTTTTTTTTTTTTTATAAAAAGGCTACAATCTATATGTTGACAACTACTACACCAGCATACCTCTATTTAAAAGTCTGGTTGAACATAACATAGGGGCTTGTGGGACCATTCGCAAAAACCGTCAGGGGTTTCCACAATCATTGGTCAGCAAAAAGTTCCGAAAGGGGCAGTCAGGGGCTTTACACAATGGAGAGCTGCTTGCCCTTAATATTAAGGATAAATAAAATATTTTTATCCTGAGCTCGATCCACACAGATGCCACAAGGGCCACTGCAGACCAACAGGGATCCACTACTCCAAAACCTGTGTCTGTCATTGACTACAACAAATATATGGGGGTGTGGACCTTGCAGATCAGGTTCTACAGTCATACCAGGTGTCAAGAAAATCATATATCTGGTATAAAAAGTTAGTCATGTATTTGTTTCAGGTGGCTACATATAATTCTTTTGTGTTATACAAAAAAGCCAGAAATGCAGATACTTTCCTTGATTATCAGGAAAAGGTCACTGAAAATCTTGTTTTTGACAATGTTGTCTGCCTCCTACGGTGACTCATTCATAACAGAATCACCCGCCACACCGCTGATCCTAGGGTACTCAATAGCAGGAAAGAATTGCAGAAAAAAAAAAAAAAAAAAAAAAAAGTGTGTATATTTTTTCCTCTATATCTCTGAGGCCGTAGGGGGAATTTTCTTTTTCTCTCAATGGAGATAAAGCAATTGTCTGATCGTGTGGAGCAGCTCGCTGCGGAAGTGCGGGGAATTTCCGCCTACCTTGCTCATTCACATGCTGCTGAACCAAAGATTCCTACACCTGATGTATTTTTTGGGGATCGGTCTAAATTTTTGAATTTCAAAAATAATTGTAAATTATTTTTTGCCTTGAAGCCTAACTCGTCAGGGAGCTCCGCGCAGCAGGTTAAAATTGTCATCTCTTTGCTGCGTGGCGATCCCCAGGATTGGGCGTTTTCTTTGAAACCAGATTATCCTATTCTGACTAATGTGAATGCATTTTTTCAAGCCTTGGGGTTGTCGGTGTGCCTTTAGTGAGGCTCCGGTGTTTTCCACCTCTCCTCAGTCGCATGATGTTCCTGATTATTTGGCGGACTTTTATGATGTATTTAGTGACAATGAGTCTGCGTCTCTGCCTCCACATAGGAGTTATGACTGTGCAATTGAACTGAGCCCGGGGGTGTAAATTTCCCAAGGGTCGGCTCTTCAATTTATCTGTACCCGAGCACGAGGCTATGCGATCCTATATTAAGGAGGCATTGGAGAAGGGTCATATTAGACCATCCTCGTCACCCTTAGGTGCCGGGTTTTTTTTTGTAGCCAAAAAGGATGGATCATTAAGACCTTGTATTAATTATCGTGCCCTCAACAAAATTGCTGTTAAATATCTGTATCCGTTACCCCTGATTTCGGATCTATTCTCTAGAGTTAAAGGTGATGCTGGTTTTTCCAAGCTTGACCTCAGGGGGGCATATAATCTTATTCGCATTAAGCATGGGGATGAATGGAAGACGGCGTTTAATACTCCGGAGGGACATTTTGAGTACCTGGTGATGCCTTTTGGGCTCACTAATGCCCCTTCTGTCTTCCAGTGCTTCATGAACGATATTTTCCGAGATTTTGTCGATAAATTTTTGATTATCTATCTGGATGATATTTTGATCTTCTCCAAGGATTGGGATTCTCATGTGGAACATATTCGGACTGTGTTCCGGATCTTGAGGGAGAATTCCCTGTATGTCAAAGGATCTAAATGCCTTTTTGGAGTACAGAGGATTTCTTTTTTGGGATTTATTTTGTCCCCGTCAACTATTGAAATGGACCCGGCCAAGGTACAGGCCATTTACAATTGGGTTCAGCCCACTTCTTTGAAGGCCCTCCAGAAGTTTTTGGGTTTTGCTAATTTTTATCGGAAATTTATAGCAAAATTTTCTAGTATTGCCAAGCCATTGACTGATTTGACTAAGAAGGGTGCTGATGTGTTAAATTGGTCTCCGGAGGCTGTTTCTTCCTTTCAGGAGCTTAAGCGAATATTCACCTCCGCCCCGGTTTTGCGGCAACCTGATGTCTCACTTCCGTTCCAGGTAGAGGTGGATGCTTCTGAGATTGGTGCAGGAGCTGTTTTGTCCCAAAAGGATCCTGTAACATCTAAAATGAATCCCTGTGCTTTCTTTTCCCGAAAGTTCTCTCCATCTGAACGTAACTATGATGTGGAGAATCGGGAACTGTTGGCCATGAAATGGGCATTTGAGGAGTGGAGACATTGGTTGGAGGGAGCTAAGCATCAAGTCGTGGTCCTCACTGACCACAAGAATTTAATTTACCTAGAGTCGGCTAAGCGCTTGAACCCTAGACAGGCTAGGTGGGCCTTGTTTTTTACACGTTTTGATTTTGTGGTTTCTTTTCTTCCTTGAACTAAGAATGTCAAGGCTGACGCCCTCTCTAGGAGCTTTTTGCTGATTCTCCTGTGGTGACCAAGCCTGCTACCATCTTAGGCGAAGGGGTAGTTCTTTCTGCCATCTCGCCCGATTTGAGACATGCTCTGGAAGAGTTCCAGGAGGACAAACCTGAGCATTGTCCCAGTGGAAAGTTGTATGTTCCTGACCAGTGGAAGAAGAGAGTGATGTCTGAAGTTCATTGCTCTGCTTTGGCTGGTCATCCAGGTATTTTTGGTACTAGAGATCTGGTGAGTCGGTCCTTTTGGTGGCCCTCCTTGTCTCGTGATGTCAGGAATTTTGTGCAGTCCTGTGGGACGTGCTCCCGGTCTAAATCGTGTTCTCGCTCTAGTGGGTTGTTGATGCCTTTGCCTGTCCCCAAGAGGCCATGGACCCATATTTCAGTGGATTTCATCTCTGATATGCCTGTCTCTCAAAGGATGACTGTTATTTGGGTGATTTGTGATAGGTTCTCTAAGATGGTTCATCTTGTACCACTCCCTAAGTTGCCGTCTTCCTCTGAGTTGGTGCCCCTGTTTTTTCAACAGGTGGTTCGCTTGCACGGGATTCCTGAGAACATTGTATCTGACAGAGGAGTTCAGTTTGTGTCTAGATTTTGGAGAACTTCCTGTTCCAAGCTGGGAATTCAGTTGTCCTTCTCCTCTGCTTTTCACCCTCAGACCAATGGGCAGACAGAGAGAACAAACCAGACCTTGGAGTCATATTTGAGATGCTTTATTTCCGCTGATCAGGATGATTGGGTTTCATTTTTGCCCTTGGCCGAATTTGCTTTAAATAATAGAGCTAGTTCTGCCACTTTGATGTCACCTTTTTTTTGTAACTTTGGGTTTCATCCTCGATTCTCTTCAGGGCAGGTGGAGCCCTCTGCCTGCCCAGGTGTTGACACTGTGGTGGAGAGAATGCACCAGATCTGGGACCAAGTGGTAGATAAGTTATCTCTCTCCCAGGAAAAGGCCCAGCAGTTTTCCAACCGACATAGGACCATTGGTCCCCAGTTTAAGGTTGGTGATATGGTGTGGTTATCATCAAAAAATATTGCTATGAAGGTGGCTTCTCCTAAGTTTAAGCCTAGATTTATTGGACCTTACAAGATTTTGGAGATTATTAATCCGGTCTCTTTTCGTTTGGCTCTTCCTGTCACATTTAAAATCCATAATGTGTTTCATAAGTCCTTGTTGAAGAGGTTTGTTCAACCTGTTGTTCCGGGGGTGGCACCTCCAGACCCTGTATTGGTTGAAGGTAACATGGAATATGAGGTAGAGAAAGTACTGGATTCCCGTCTGGCTAGACGGAGACTCCAGTATTTGGTTAAGTGGAAGGGTTATGGTCAGGAGGATAATTCCTGGATCTCTGCCTCTGATATTCATGCCAAAAGATTGGTGCGTGCCTTTCATCGGGCTCACCCTGATCGCCCTGGTGGCGTGGTTGAGGGTTCGGTGACCCCTCCTCAAGGGGGAGGTACTGTTGTGAGTTCATTTTCCCCTTCACTACTGAGGCCCGATGAACTCCCTCTTCTGGTAAGGAAAGGTAGTGAGCCTGATTATCAGCCACCTGAGCCTAATGATGATGACTGGCTGAGTGGAGTTACGGACTGGATATAAGGCTGCCGACGCCCTTCTGCCCTGCGGGTGATTTCTCTGTGGGATCCTTGGAGACCAGTCTGAATTCCTGCTCTTCTAAAGCTAAGTTTTTCTGCTCTGCTTTTTGCATTTGTGCTTTGACTTTGTTTGCTTTGTTTTTCTGGACTTCTGCCATTCCCTGCTGGGGTGAGCTGAATTCCTTTAGCTCTGTCTTCTGAAAATACCTGAGTGCTCATATAGTTTTTGAAGCCTAGCTGCTTCAGGGTCTTTTTCCATATCAGCTGTTGGCTTATGTCTTTGATAGGGTTTTGGCAGATTGCAGACAGCAACCTTCCTTTCCTGTCCTGTTTAGTTTAGCTTGGGCCCCATCGTTTGCTCAGCCTATCTTTCTATCTGTGTGAGTGTTTTTTCATCTTGCTTCACCGTAATTATATGTTGGGGGCTGCCTTTTACTTTGGGGTCTGCTCTGGGGCAGTTTAGATTTCCTTTTCTGTCTTTAGGCTATTTAGCTCTCCGGCTGTGATCAAGGGGTCTAGGGCACCGTAGGAACCCCCCACTACTGCTAGTTGTGTTGATAGGTTCAGAGGTCTGCAATCTGATAGTTGCCAACTTCTCTGGTTTTCTGGATGTAGCTTCTATTTTTGTGTCTGCCTCCTACGGTGACTCATTCATAACAGGACTGTATGGTAGGAGACCAAGGAAGACCCCACTTCTTACCCCGAGACATAAAAAAGCCAGGCTGGAGTTTGCCAAAACTTACCCGAAAAAGGCTAAAACATTTTGGAAGAATGTTCTCTGGTCAGATGAGACAAAAGTAGAGCTTTTTGGGCAAAGGTATCAACATAGAGTTTACAGGAGAAAAAAGAGGCATTCAAAGAAAAAAACACGGTCCCTACAGTCAAACATGGCAGAGGTTCCCTGATGTTTTGGGGTTGCTTTGCTGCCTCTGGCACTGGGCTGCTTGACTGTGTGCATGGCATTATGAAGTCTGAAGACTACCAACAAATTTTGCAGCATAATGTAGGGCCCAGTGTGAGAAAGCTGGGTCTCCCTCAGAGGTCATGGGTCTGCCAGCAGGACAATGACCCAAAACACACTTCAAAAAGCACTAGAAAATGGTTTGAGAGAAAGCACTGGAGACTTCTAAGGTGGCCAGCAATGAGTCCAGACCTGAATCCCATAGAACACCTGTGGAGAGATCTACAAATGGCAGTTTGGAGAAGGCACCCTTCAAATATCAGGGACCTGGAGCAGTTTGCCAAAGAAGAATGGTCTAAAATTCCAGCAGAGCATTGTAAGAAACTCATTGATGGTTACCGGAAGCGGTTGGTCGCAGTTATTTTGGCTAAAGGTTGTGCAACCAAGTATAATGCTGAGGGTGCCAATACTTTTGTCTGGCCCATTTTTGGAGTTGTGTGTGAAATGATCAAAGTTTTGCTTTTTGCTTCATTCTCTTTTGTGTTTTTTCATTTAAGACAAATTAAATGAAGATAATAATACCAAAGAATTTGTGTTTGCAATCATTTTCAGGAAGAAACTGAGTATTATCTGACAGAATTGCAGGGGTGTCAATACTTTTGGCCACAACTGTAGCTTGCTAGAGCATATTGTCCTACAAACAATTTTATATGCGTCCCAATTTATCAGCCAGAATCCACGATCCTATTATGCTAGGTCAAATTTATGGACACAAACTAATGTCCTAGAAAAGAAACAGCTTTTCACATTTATGAGGGGAAACACAGCCAACTAAACCCACCAGGATGCCCTACTTATCTGGGGACATCTGGAAAAATGGTTTTGAGCCTTTTTTTTTTTTTTTTACAAAAAGGCTACAATCTGTATGTTGACAACTACTACACCAGCATACCCCTATTTAAAAGTCTGGTTGAACATAACATAGGAGCTTGTGGGACCATTCGCAAAAACCGTCAGGGGTTTCCACAATCATTGGTCAAAGAACATTTCCGAATGGGGCAGTCAGGGGCTTTACACAATGGAGAGCTGCTTGCCCTTAATATTAAGGATAAATAAAATATTTTTATCCTGAGCTCGATCCACACAGATGCCACAAGGGCCACTGCAGACCAACAGGGATCCACTACTCCAAAACCTGTGTCTGTCATTGACTACAACAAATATATGGGGGGGTGGACCTTGCAGATCAGGTTCTACAGCCATACCATGTATCAAGAAAATCATATGTCTGGTATAAAAAGTTAGTCATGTATTTGTTTCAGGTGGCCACATATAATTCTTTTGTGTTATACAAAAAAGCCGGAAATGCAGATACTTTCCTTGATTATCAGGAAAAGGTCACTGAAAATCTTGTTTTTGACAATGTTGTCCCCGCCAATCCTTTACAATGTGAAGATGTCAGAAGACTCACTGAGCGACATTTTATTGCACTCATCCCAGTAACTGAAACAAGAAAGAACCCCCAGAGAAGATGTCGTGTATGTTCCTAGAGAGGAATGAGGCATGATCCCCGCTATTATTACCCACAATGCCCATCACTGCCAGCCTTATGCCTCCATGACGGCTTTACAATCTTCCACACAGAACCACGTTGTTGAACTGTTTTGACATTCAAGCATTTGGATTATTTAGTGACAGACACATTTGAGTAGAGCTGACGTAACAATTTCCGGGGGTAGGTGGGGGGAGGTCTCCAGAGACACAAGCTGGGCACAATATATTGGGCACTACAATGACATTTTTGCAATTTTTGCTCTGAAACTACAAGTTTCTGGAAATCATCCATGTAGTGAAACTGGTCACTATATCCATAGATGAATTCCCAGAGGGGTGTCACTTCCAAAATGGGGTCACTTCAGGGGGGATTCTGTTGTTCTGGCACTTAGCAGCTCTCCAAAGTGCCACAACAGCAGAATCCCCCCTGAAGTGACCCATTTTGGAAATGACACCCCTCTGCGAATTCATCTATGGGTGTAGTGACCATTTACCTATCTACCTATTTTCCAATGTAAAATCTGGGGTTAAAACAACATTTTAGTCGTAAAAATATACCATATTTTTCGGACTATAAGACGGAATATACTTACAAATGCTGCTGCGGCGGTGGTGCTATGTGGAGGGCTCCGCCAGCATTTTGTCAAAGCCCGGAGACCCCCGCAGTTCCATTGCTGTGATGCAGTGGTCTCCACAAAAATGGCCGCTGTGGGCGGCGCATGCTCAGATTCAGATCTTGGCCACGTGGTGGTGTATAGGAATGCAATATAGCGAATTATAGGGAGAGAATAGCTAATTTCTGGATATAAAGTACTGTACCATTAAATGGCCTTGGCACCCCGACGTGCGTTTCGTGTTTAGCTTTTTCCAAGGGGCTCTCCAAATGTGACATGGCAACCGCTAATTATTCCAGTATATTTTACATTCAAAAAGTGAAATGGCACGCCTTCCTTCCGAACCCTGCCGTGCGCCCAAACAGTATATTTCCCCGACATACGGGGTATCGGCATGCTCAGGAGAAATTGGAAAACAAAATGTATCATCCATTTTCTCCTGTTACGCTTGCAAAAGTAAAAAAAAAAATAGGTGTAAAGGAAAATTTTTATTATAGAAAAGAAAATGTTTATTTTTTCCTTCCACATTCCATTCATTCCTGTGAAGCAACTGAAGGGTTAATAAACTTCTTGAATGTGGTTTTGAGCACCTGGAGGGGTGCAGTTTTTACAATGGTGTCACTTTTGGGTATTTTCGGTCATATTGACCCCCAAACTCACTTCAAATGTGAGGTGGTCCCTAAAAAAATGGTTTTGTAAATTTCGTTGTAAAAATGAGAAATCGCTGTTTAACTTTTAACCCTTATAACTTCCTAACAAAAAAAATTGATACAGATGCTACTGTGCAGGCGCCGCCATCGCCGATGATATTTTGCTGGATGTAATTTCTTTCTAAGCCTCACAATAGCCACAATATTATAGGCATTATCACCAATAATATCAATGCTATTATATGCATTATGTAATAATGGGGGCAGGTCAGTGAGGGGTCAGCGACCTGTCATAAGCCAATACAGAGGAATATGTAATCAGAGCACCACATAAAGCCCCGCCCACAGCCCCACCCACAGCCCCGCCCCAGAGCACGAGAATCTCATTAACTGAAAACTACAAATACAGATTACACAACAGTAAACCAGAGTTGCCCTCATTTATGGTGGACCATTGGAGCTACTATGGATCCTGAGCAGAAGATTAGAGAAAATAATATTGCTCCCCATTTCAGGAGAGATTGTGCAGTAATCTGAATTCCTTAGGATCGAAAACAATGTAATTGGTTGTAAGTTCTATAGAAAAGGACTTTCAATGCCCAAAGTCATGTGAACAGTTTAGGGTGGAGGAGAATGTTGTGGTCTAGAGGCAAAATGGTGATCATGGTAATACGGCCGGACTACACCACCGATAAAGCAGCCACAGCCGGTGACTGAGAGGAATCTGTGACGTCTCTGCATTCAGTGGTTACTACTCACCTGGGTAGTCATATGTGGCACTCTCCTCTTTACACCACTCATCATCTCTCACATATGTCTCTGTAGTATTAATATGGGTCAGATCTTCACCCTGAAACAAATATTGTAAAAGTCACAGACAGATGGAGAAGTCCCATCTATGATCAGCTCTAATCCTGCCATCTCCACCGTTCTCATTACACAAGTATAAAACATATAATACTGGTGGATAAAACAAGACTGAGCACAAGACCTTCACAGCCGTCTACACATCATAGGGGAGATCTCCTGACACCTTCTCTCCATCTACCTGATGATCCTGAGGAGCACTGGGATCTTCTTGGTTACAGTCCTGTGGAAGAAGAGGACGGGGACATCTCTCTGGTGTTGTCCTCTTACTGGATAGATCTGGAGGAAACACATACAGGGACTGAATTCATTCTCTACATACAGATAATTATAGGCCGTGTGTATTTAGTCCTGTCTATTACCTGGTGATGTGAGGGGCTGAGGAACCTCCATTATGACGTTCTTGTACAGATCTCTGTGTCCTTCTAAATACTCCCACTCCTCCATGGAGAAATAGACAGCGACATCCTGACACCTCATAGGAACCTGACACATACAATGATACCGTCATCCCCCCGATCCCTTCATAGTGTTACTGTATAATGTCCCAGCATTCCCAGCAGTGTCACCTCTCCAGTCAGCAGCTCAATCATCTTGTAGATGAGTTCTAGGATCTTCTGGTCATTGATGTCCTCATGGATCAGGGGGTGAGGTGGAGGCCCTGTGATTGGGCTCAGGGGTCTTCCCCATCCCTCAGACACAGGGTCCTGACAGCGATCACTAGAGGTCTTCTTCACCACTGTGTAATCCTGGTTATGGAGAGACACATTAATAAATCTCACTCCAGACATTTCTAGAGTCCTCACCTCTCCAGTTCTGTCCATCCGTTATTCCCATAGATAAGAATGATGTAATGTGATGTCATCAGAATCTCTCACCTCTCCAGTGAGATGGAAGAGGATCTCTAGGGTGAGGTGTAACATCCTCTCCGCCATCTTGTCTCTGTCCATATCCATCCTTGATGGGTAAATCAGGAAAATTCTCTTCTGTTGATCTTCACTGAGAGGATCCGATATTGTAGAGACCTGAATGAGAAGAAGATGATCCGATGTAACATCATAAGAATCCTGTGTAATAATACAATTACTGGAGATAATAAGGGAAACATATGAGGAGATTTATTATCTTACAGGGTTTAGTTTTCTTCCCTGACATCTACTAATAAAACCTATATATTTAGGCCACAGACAACAAGCAGTTTCCTCCTCGGAGTCGGCAGCTGAACACGTTCCTCATAGACTCATCTCCCATAACGCTAATTCTCGTCTCATTACCGACACTGGAATCGGCATTAGCAATACTGCAGGAGAGATTCATTACACGCGACATGAGAAATAACTCCTTCATGGTGAGGACGACATCTTCATCTTCTACTGCGGCTCTAGAGACAGATTTGGCCAGAGTCGGTCACTGACTCCATCCCCACCGGCCGTCTATATGAAGGTTTCCCGTCTTCCCCGCACTGGAATCTTCTATCCCGTTAGATCTCAGCTCTGAGTCACACACAGAAGTTTGAGGCTTCTCTGGAAGAACAGGACAGGAGAGATCTGAGGCCGATGTCTCCATGTGCAGGGTTTCCCCTCGGGATAAGAGGCTTCTCTATCCCTTTCCCCCAATTAGAGGGGACACCTGTGGATATCGGGGTCTTTACCGGCTGCAGTCCTGGGGGGATTTACTCGGTAACGTGGACGTTGGACAAATGTCACCATCAATTCCCATCAGAGTGAAGGAACATCGCTCCTCTATTCAGCTCTATGGATCCGGGATGAAATCCACTGCGGCCCCTGCAAGAAAAGAGCGAAGTCTGGTGAGACCCCCGAGGCCGGAGATTTCTACAGCTGCTCTGTGTAAAGTATGAAAAACCAGAGAGTTTTTTTAATCCTATTACAAGAAAAAAGTCCAAATGACTCTAATCCAAGACAATTTACAGGTGGACATCCATTGTCTTTATTACAGACGGACATAGATGTGAATACACATAGAAGATTAGAGCTTATAATAATAGATATCCACAGGAGCAGGCGGCAGCGGATCACCTGGAGAGCACCGGAGGGGATCAAACATGAGACAAACGAGATCATCTCAATCACTACATAGTAAAGTGCAGATGCTAAAAATGAGGAAAAAGGAGGGGCAGAATGATGGGTTAAATACCCATATTATATGGAATAAATAGCACTAAAAGGGCCACACATCAAGTATAAAATCATGTGACCAGCAAAAATAATAATGGCAGCAATCATGAGCCAAGAGGCCCTGTACTCAAATGACACTTCATAACCTACCCATATCCAGAGCACAGAAGCCCCGAACCTGCAGAGCCACACTCCACATATATGACTGCTCTGTGCACAGGACCTGTGATGAGGTCACAGGAGGGGAGGAGTCAGGGGTCACATGATCAGGGGCCTCAGTGTGTGCAGGACTCAGCTGTGCAGGTTCAAATAAGGATGAGGAACAGCATCTGGTCTGGGTGAAAAATTGTATCAAAAATGTATTCTGCCAGTACAAAATACAACGTTTCGGCCATATTGTGGCCTTTTTCAAGTATAACATAACAGCACAAATGGTGGCCTTTTATAGTGTGGCACAGCCAATCACCATTTAGGTAACACCCATCATGCGCGGTGCTATGCAAGGGATCAGCCACACGAACCGCCCACCGGGGAGGACCACGCACGCGCAGAGGCCTAGAGCACGCGATCACATACCGCACTCCCTCACAAACCCGCGCATGCGCTGATTAACAAAAACAAGTGTAATACCACACTTGAATAAATGAGTCCACACAGATAGGCCAAAATGCTCCCAAACAACGCAGCATATAAGAGACATGTGGCTGATCCCTTGCATAGCACCGCGCATGCGCGGTGCTCTGTGACGGAGACGTCACGTGACCGGACCTGCGGGGATGGGCGGCGCGCACCGTGACCTGGTGGTGCGCGTCATTAGACTGCGCTCCTGATACAACCTGGCTCTGGCTGATGTTGTCATATGGGGAGAGGGAACTCTGCCGATATAGGGATTTGTGAGTCCTCATATGATTGGTCGATTGGGGTTGGCGCCACTATTATGTGATTAGGGATTGGCGGTTTATATATGGATATGTATTACTGCAAGTGATTGGTGCGTTATTTCTATGGATACCTTTGATGCATCACGATCATTGGTGGCTGATTTGGGGATCGTTGTTTATATATGAAATGCTTTTGCAATATTTCTAATATGAATATGACCATTATTGTTAACGACTAGATAAACTGTGCTATTGAATATATATGTATCTGATGGATGTATTTATATGTATTTTATGTATGGATTTTCTGTGATGGGTGTTACCTAAATGGTGATTGGCTGTGCCACACTATAAAAGGCCACCATTTGTGCTGTTATGTTATACTTGAAAAAGGCCACAATATGGCCGAAACGTTGTATTTTGTACTGGCAGAATAAATTTTTGATACAATTTTTCACCCAGACCGGATGCTGTTCCTCTTCCTTATTTGGACTATTGTTCATTTGGGTCCATGAACCTTTGAACTGGCATCCAATCCTCCGCTGTGCTGTCAGCTGCTCTTTGCTGTCCGCTGTGCTGGTTGTCATGGTGGTGGATGAGGGGAAGTTTATGTGTGGGGTCAGGAGGGGTTTACAGGGTGGATGTAGCAGAGCCGTGTGTGTACGAGGTGTACGGAGCGGAGCCGTGTGTGTACGAGGTGTACGGAGCGGAGCCGTGTGTGTACGAGGTGTACGGAGCGGAGCCGTGTGTGTACGAGGTGTACGGAGCGGAGCCGTGTGTGTACGAGGTGTACGGAGCGGAGCCGTGTGTGTACGAGGTGTACGGAGCGGAGCCGTGTGTGTACGAGGTGTACGGAGCAGAGCCGTGTGTGTACGAGGTGTACGGAGCGGAGCCGTGTGTGTACGAGGTATACGGAGGGGAGCCGTGTGTGTACGAGGTATACGGAGCGGAGCCGTGTGTGTACGAGGTGTACAGAGCGGAGCCGTGTGTGTACGAGGTGTACGGAGCAGAGCCGTGTGTGTACGAGGTGTACGGAGCGGAGCCGTGTGTGTACGAGGTGTACGGAGGGGAGCCGTGTGTGTACGAGGTGTACGGAGCGGAGCCGTGTGTGTACGAGGTATACGGAGCGGAGCCGTGTGTGTACGAGGTGTACAGAGCGGAGCCGTGTGTGTACGAGGTGTACGGAGCAGAGCCGTGTGTGTACGAGGTGTACGGAGCGGAGCCGTGTGTGTACGAGGTGTACGGAGGGGAGCCGTGTGTGTACGAGGTGTACGGAGCGGAGCCGTGTGTGTACGAGGTGTACGGAGCGGAGCCGTGTGTACGAGGTGTACGGAGCGGAGCCGTGTATGTACAGGGTGTACGGAGCGGAGCTGCATGTGTATGAAGTGTACGGAGCGGAGCCGTGTGTGCACGAGGTGTACGGAGCGGAGCCGTGTGTGTACGAGGTGTACGGAGCGGAGCCGTGTGTGTACGAGGTGTACGGAGCGGAGCAGTGTGTGTACGAGGTGTACGGAGCGGAGCCGTGTGTATAAGGTGTACAGAGCGGAGCCGTGTGTGTACGAGGTGTACGGAGCGGAGGTGTGTGTACAAGGTGTACAGAGTGGAGCCGTGTGTGTACGAGGCGTGCGGAGCCGTGTGTGTACGAGGTGTACGGAGCAGAGCCATGTGTGTACGAGGTGTACGGAGCGGAGGTGTGTGTACGAGGCGTACGGAGCGGAGCAGTGTGTACGTGGTGTACTGAGCGGAGTCGCATGTGTACAAGGTGTACGGAGTGGAGCCATGTGTGTACGAGGTGTACAGAGCGGAGCAGCGTGTGTACGAGGTGTACAGAGTGGAGCCATGTGTGTGCGAGGTGTACGGAGCGGAGCTGCGTGTGTACGATGTGTATGGTGCGGAGCCGCGTGTGAACAAGGTGTACGGAGCGGAGCCACATTTCTGCCGACCTATCTGTGTACTCTGTATACCCCATCTTCAGTCACAGACCCCTCTGTGTACGCTGTATACACCCGTATACCCCCAGCTTCAGTTGGAGACCCCTCTGGGTATGCTGTATACATCTGTATTACCCCAGCTTCAGTTGCAGACCCCTCTGTGTACACTGTATACATCTGTATTCCCCCAGCTTCAGTTGTAGACCCCTCTGTGTACTCTGTATACACCCGTATACCCCCAGGTTCAGTTGCAGACCCCTCTGTGTATGCTGTATACACCTGTATACCCCCAGGTTCGGTTGCAGACCCCCCTGTGTATGCTGTATACACCCGTATACCCCCAGCTTCGGTCGCAGACCCCTGTGTATGCTGTATACACCTGTATACCCCCAGGTTCGGTTGCAGACCCCTGTGTGTATGCTGTATACCCCCGTACAACCCCAGCTTCAGTCGCAGACCCCTGTGTAGACTGTATACACCCGTATACCCCCAGCTTCGGTTGCAGACCCCTGTGTGTAGGCTATAAACACCCGTATATCCCTAGCTTCAGTCTCAGACTCCTGTGTACACTGTATACACATGTATACCCCCAGCTTTGGTCGCAGAACCGTTTACACTCTATACACCCATAACTCCCCAGCTTCGGTCACAGACCCCTCTGTGTACACTGTATACACCTGTATACCCCCAGCTTCGGTCGCAGACCCCTGTTCACACTGTATACACCCGTATACCCCCAACTTCAGTCGCAGACCCTGTGTACGCTATATACACCTGTATACCCCCAGGTTCGGTGTTATAATAATTGTAATAAAGTCCTTTTTTTTATGTGCGTGTATATATATATCCATACGTGAATGTGTGCGAGTATATATATATATATACACACACATGATTGTATAAGCCATTTATTTTGCCTAGACTTTGAAACTCTTTTTAGTTTACGTATTGTGAAACATATGGGTGTTACCTTTGGGTGTTACTTTTTGTGAACGTTAGCTGGCTTTCCTTATCTTGCGTGACTTCTCTGGTAATGTAGATAAGGATTGTTAACAGCTACGCTTATTCTAATTGCATGTACTATTTTTCTTGCAAATTTAGTGTTTTCAACGCCTTCTTTTCCTGCTATTTAAACTCTAAGAATATGTATTGAAGTTAGACAGAGGACTGCCCACACCTGGTGTGGCCGTCATTCTCTCTCCATGCCCGCATGTCCAAATAAAGAAGCATCTTACTTATTCAGGTCTGGACGATTTCTAATTGGAACATAAAAAAATCCCTGACATTTGGTGCGTTGGCCGGGAATCCAACACCTTTCCCTCACCGGTGAGTACTGTAAACCGTGCACGGGGGAGTCTGGAACTCCTTAAGTAAGTCCTCCGCCTTGCCATTAGGCGTCAACAGGGGCATTATCAGTTATCCCGGACTGAGGGAAAGTGATGGATTTCGTATAATCTAAGGATCTCTGGGAATCGTCTGTATCTGAATACAGGTAAGAACATTTAATAATTTTCATTATATTCGGTAACCTTGTTAATCCAGTATGAATGTTATTCTAGGAATTGAATGGGAACTGTGATTGTAGACTTTTCCAATTGGGGTTTGCGAGAGGCTCCTGTAAGTTGGTAGTTTGCATGCAATTGGAGTTATAATAACTCCTGTTGCTAAGCTCCATAGGAATGGGGTTTGTTTGTTCTTGTAAAATATTCCGAAGAATAATAATAATCTTTTTTTTATTTTTGAATGGGATGAATGTTATTTTAGGAATTGAATAGGGAACTTGTGGACTTTTCCAATTGGGGTTTGTGAGAGGCTCCTGTAAGTTGGAGGTTTACATGCAATTGGAGTTATTAAACCTCCTGTAAGTTGCGAAGCTCCATAGTGATTGGGGTTTGTTTGTTCTTTTAAAATATTCCACTGAATAGCAATAATCTTTTTTTTTTATTATTTATTTTTATTTTTGAATGGGTACAAAGCCAGTGTGAGAAGGCTACTGTGCAATAAAAAACTCCCTGTGCACGTTAAATTGATCTAGATGGGAGAATCAAGGGAGATTCTTGTTAGATTAACCCCTTAATGACAGCCAATATGTCTTTTTACTGACCTGAGATTTAAGAGAATATCATCCCCGTGCAGGTGATGATCCAGCAGCTGTCGGCTATCCACTATAGCTGACAACTTGCTGTATCCGGCTATACCACTTTGCAATAATTCCTGAAAATCACCTGAAGGGTTAATAAACTACCTGACAGAAGTTTTCAATATGTCAGGGGGTGCTGTTTTTTAAAAAATGGGCTACTAAGGGGTTAAGGAACCCGGTATAAGATGAATTTTTGCCGGTATTCTGTTTTGTCTTCTGTACTTTGTTGAATGTTGTTTTCTGGTAAGTGTGCTGTTTTGTCTGTCTTTTAAAATTATAGAACTAAAACGCCATAAATATATGTTTTATGTTACTCATGAGACTCCTTGAATGTTATCTTGAGTGAATGTATGAGGATTTAAATATAAAATCCTGAGTGTATAAGGGAGTCCAGTAGGCGTGGTTAACAGTCATCTGTGGACTGGAGACAAATCATAGGTTATTATAGTGATATAAATCACCTAGGTACACGCGACCTGATCCCCATAGAGAATATTCTATGTTGTTATGTTATATGTTTTTCTTTTAATAAGACAGAGTGACTGAACCCTCCTCGTTTAAAAAGTGGACACAAAGTCAGATTAAGATCTTATAATGATCACTGAGGAGAGTCCGCGCCTGTGGTGCTTTGAATACCTGATATTAAGAACGGGAACGTCTCTGGATAAAAAGAGACAGTGTCATTAGACTTTATCTCAGCACTTCAGGAATAGGAGTACGAGGGAACTTTACTCTCTTGTCTTATATGTCTCTGTGTATGTGTGTATGTCCAGTCCCTAACTGTGGAAGCTGTTGTACCTTGTGTGTTTGCACTGTGACGTTAGTTAAAAGTCCATGAGAGTGACCATAGCCCTTGGGGACCTTTCTTGTTTGTTACACTGTGTTGTCACACTCACCCCTTACAGGCTTTCCTTGGACGGAGGTGGCAAGATATAGAGATACAAGCTGGTAAATACCTAGGACATAGTGTAATCAGTGAGGATTATTTAGATCCTGGATATTAGTAACAGTAATTGTATTGTTGCTATTTTATCTTCTTGTTGACTTATGAATTTCACTGATATTTGTCAATCTTCTTGCAAGTGGGTAGAAATCCATTGTGCTCCAGGGTTTATATTGTGTATTGTCCTTATTTTGTTTTTTGTCTTTTTGTGTTTAAGAATTTTACGTAACATCCTTATGGGGCTTTATCCCATAGACATATAGATATATATTTTAAGACCTTGTCCTCATTGTAGGGCAGGATTGTTATTGACCATTTCATCTGATGGCTGGAAAGTTATTAAGATTGTACCAAGAAGGTATCCCTGGAATGAAGCAGGATATGGTCCTTTTTCATCGAGTACCCAGAGAGAACAGCCTTCAGATCAAATGTGCAATGTGTCCTTATTGGTAACTTATAGGCCGAACTCTTATATATTATAACAAATAGAGAGTAAAAATTCTATATCGCTGACATTGTCTTTTTAGTCTTGACAATCTAGGAGTAGGCACCACCCAGAGCAAACAGTCCTGAAGTGGGGAGATAAGCTGTTAGCATGAGAATTGTTGTGGAATGTGGTTGTGGTTTTGAGATAAGAAGGGGCCACTAGGAGATCCTGAATGTGTCCCCGGATGGATGGGTTGTATTTTATGATAAACTTAGTTTCATAAAATGTGAAAATTTGGTACAGGAAATGGAAAAGTGTAATGAGAGGAAATATTTAATTTGGCTAAAGTAGAAATACATTTATAAAACACTGTATTTCCAGAAGTAACTGTCCTTGTGGGAAGCCATGAGGTCACTTTTCTTGTTGATTTCTTGTTGATTCAGGAGCACTAGAACCTTAGTACTTCCAGAAGAGATACCGACTATTGGACTGTCTGCTGTCTGCACAGTGGTAAAAGGAGCAAGTGGTAAGACACAGAGAACCATTGTCTACGCCTGTGGAAACACCGGGCCCTCAGCACAGGTAAAAGTGCAATTACACAAATTATAATATCAACTCTGTGGGAGGGATATGATGCAAGCCCTGAGCCTGGGAATAATTCCTACTGCTGCCGGACTATAGGTGAAATCCATGGCTGAGACAATGGTGCTCCAGGGGTATGGGGAATCTAGATACTATTACAGTCTAGATCTAATAACTGAAGGACCATCCTCAGTTACTGAGTCCTTAATCAAGGAAGCAATAGATAAAGGTACACAAATGTAGATGTTCACACACCTGAAGAACTACACAGCACCATGTACTACAGGTATTTCAGGGGTCCTGATGTAAAATATGAGAATTTCCATGCTCTAGATTGTTTATTGCACACCATATACTGGAATTATAAAGGGAACTGTGCCGTCAGTTGTAAACTGTCAGAACAAATTAAATTGTTGTTTTTGCTTTTTAGAGGCACCGAGCCACATGTTTCCCTCTCCAGATGTAAAGGTAGATCATGGAAATTCCTTGGTGATTTTGTTGAAGAGTGTAAGGAAAGTAACAATGGGAGGATTTGGGTGATGGCTTATTTTGCAGTGCCAGACTGCAGGCATGTTCACAAGTACAAAAAGTGGAACACCATTTCTAAACCCAGTGTCCACCTGCAGCGAGGCAGGGGAACGAGTGAGAAATGCTGATCCTTTCCTAGAATTAGAAGAATTGACCACATACCCAGAATCTTTGTGGTCCTCATGACCTGCAGATGTGGGATTGATAAAAGGGGTGATTATACCCTGTCCAGCTCACGTTGTAACACAACCTTGTTTCCAGTAGGGAGGGCGCCCCCATCTGTAAACGAGGCTGTGATTCCAAGAGCCCCCACAGGGCCAGACCCCCATACTCTGCTGAATGACTGGAGGCCGGAACATAAGGTCTTTACAGTGATGTCTTCAGCATCCTGGTACATCCAGATAGCCAGGTTTGGTTTGTACTCACATATAAGGGGAGCAGGTATACAGTCACCAGAATCCCACAAGGGTACTGTGAATCACCTACTATTGTTTTCCAGGTAAAATCGGCTAACCTAGCTCAATGTGAGTCACCAGAAGGCAGCCAGATGCTCTTATATGTGGATGACATGCTATTGGCATTAAAAAAGAATAAAAACAAATTGGTAACCAAAGGGGTTATCTTTAAAGATGACCTATATGTATGAACTGCCCAGTGACCTCCTAAGATATGTCACAGTATTGAGCCATGGCATAAGCTATGTCTCAACAGGAGGGGTGGTAGAGGTCATATCTTACGTATTTATGATGTATGGCTTTACTAACTATTAAAAATTTTTGTTTAATCTGCATTACTTGTGCAAAAAATAATTCCTAAGGGAATCTGAGACCAAAGAGAGGACAATGTTCTCACCCTGAATACTTATTCCAACACATTTGTATGGATGTTATTGAACAAGTGTGAGGGAAAAAGTCCAGCCTTGTTATTATGGATGCTTTCAGCAGGTGGATTGAAGCTGTCCACCCTGATGCATTAATGGTACCGAAGGCCCTTCTAAAGGAAATCATACCCAGATTTGGGGTTCCAGAAAATATATAGTAAACTAAGTAATGTTATTATTACCTAAAACATTGTCAATTGAGTTGGGAAACCGCTGTGCCTGTCATCCTCAGTCAGCCGGACTGAAGGACACAGTGGGATCTTGAAAAATAGGTTGACAAAGACCATGCAGGAAACAGGAAAAATTGGTTGTACTGTCTCCTATTGGTTGTACTAAATATGTATGTCACACGGACATCTGTAGTGCTGACAGCCTTTTGAAGTCATATACGGGAGATCTTTTCTGTCACCTCAGCTAAAATCCTTTAAAAGGATAGATGAGGAAGTTGATTGTACATTAGCAGAATATATGGCTAAGATATTAACTCACAAAGAAGTTTCTACTCGTAGTTTTTTTCCAGGAAACTCACTAACAAAACCTGAGATTGTGAAACTTGCAGACTGGGTCCTTGTGAAGGTGATAAAGAAGAAACACCAGCACCATCCTAAGTGGGAAGGTCCTTACCAAGTCCTGTGGACTTCTCCTACTGTGGTCAAGATTCCTGGATCCATCTCTCATACTGTAAACTTGTCAGACAGGTAGGGACAGAGTAGGATCTGACTTGCTTGTCAAAGTCCAGCTACAAAGGGAGGTTTTTCCAGAAGGGAAAGCTTGTCTCAAACTGGTGGTCTCCCATTCATCCCCTTACCCGGACAAGACGGTCAGATCTAGGATGTGTACATCAGGGTTAGTCACATGTATATTCTTCGTGACCATAGTGATGGGAGATTGGAGGGTAATAGACCCAGCAGGAGAGGAAAGTCCAGGGTGGTAGAATGGTTTCAGATTTAAGACTTTAAATCCTACTTTTGAAATCGGGCAGGAGGCCGCCATGTTAGTGGATTTCTGTCTGTTGTATATATGATGTAGAGACAGGGAACAAGCTGTGAAACTAGCAGTCTGATAAGTATGTTTGTGTTATGAGCTCTAATAGCAGAAGGGATGGATGTGTGTGACTGGAGTAAAGCAGCATGGACAATTGTAGCCCGAGACTATAGGTATAAGCCTTATGGCTACATAGATTTTAAAGCCTGATTCTCCATTAGGAGAAAGGAGATCCCCTTACACAAATAAGAATAATTGTAATCAGCTACTGAGAACTTTTAAAAAACCCTAAGATGAGGGATCGAAGGTTATAGGAGCTGATATGTCAGGAGCAGACCCAATAGGACATTTCTACATAGAAGTTCAGAATAATAGCATACATAGACCCAAGGAAGGTATGCCAGAGAGAACCATAACAGAGTACATAGGGTTCATAGTTAGATTGTCTAACCTAACTTATGAAGATAAACTAGCTCTAGAGAGAGGCTGTGAGGAGAAGAATGAATGGTTAGAATGGCTTAAATACATTGCAAACAGGTTTAAAAAATTAAGTTATATAGTAAAACTTATGTCTGCTCAGAAAGGGAAGGAAAATGTATATCCCCCACTTGAGAAACCGGATATCCCACCACAGGTGATTGCTAATCCTGGTAACTATACTTGTTCTAGTCTTCCAGGGCATGGACACGACTTCGGAGAGCTCCAAGGCGACTCTTGTAGAGAATGGATCATTGTCTCCCACAGGGCCAAGTACTCAGCCATATGGTCAGACCACACTACCCTGAGAGCGGATATATGGTCGTTATGCGGTGATAAAAGCATAAGAGCCAGACTACCACATGGTTCCCGAGGGGATTGTGTGGTGGTCCAGCTAATAATTCCGTTCCACCTGTTGTCAACAGGGATATGGCCAAAGGTACGTAGAGGAAGAGACAGAAGCGTGAAACTCTGCAAGGATCCTTCCATTCTAGTATCTACAGAGATGACATTGGAGTTCCCACGGGAGTGACCACCGAGTACAAGGCTAGGATCCAGGTAGCAGCCAGGTGGGAAGCCATAATTTGGTGGGTGATTATAAATAAAAATGTAGATTGGATAAACTACTTATACTATAACCAGCAGAGATTTGCTAATTATACCCGAGATGCAGTTAAAGGGATAGCTGAGCAATTAGCACCAACTTCTCTCATGGCTTGGTAGAATAGGATGGCATTAGACAAGTTCTTAGCAGAAAAGGGAGGTGAATATAAAATGTTTGGAGGATTTTGTTGCACCCTTTATCCCTAATACAGATCCTGATGGGAGTATCTCCAAAGCTCTTGATGGACTGACTGCCCTGTCTAATGAATTAGCAGAGAACTCTGGATGTGATGACATATTCCTGGACTGAAGGATGGTTTGGGAAATGGTCCGGATTATTCACTTCTGCGTTGACATCTCTTACCATCGTGGCCGGACTGCTGATTGTTTGTGGATGCTGTGCTATTCTATGCACTAGAGGACTTGTTCAAAGACTGATTGACTCTGCCATAACAAAAACTATGCATCAAGGAATGGAGACCTTGGAAGAATGAAAATGTTGGGACTTAATGATAAATATACTGAACATATTACTCTCCATCTATATTATATGAAGATCTTCTGTGAAACCTGACAAAAAGAAATCTGTCCCCAATGTGTACAGATAGATGATTTTACTACAAGATGAGGGAATGTTATAATAATTGTAATAAAGTTCTTTCTTTTATGTGCATGTGTATGTATGTGTATATATATATATATATATATACACACACAGTATATATATATATATATATATATATATATATATATATATATATATATATATACACAGTATATATATACACACACACACACACACACACACACACACGTGTGTATGTGTGAGTATATATATATATATATATATATATATATATATATATATATATATATATATATGTGTGTGTGCATCCACAGTATATATGCACACATGATTGCATAAGCCATTTATTTTGCCTAGACTTTGAAACTCTTTTTAGCTTACGTATTGTGAACATATGGGTGTTACCTTTGGGTGTTACTTTTTGTGAACGTTAGCTGGTTTTCCTTATCTTGCATGACTTCTCTGGTAACGTAGATAAGGATTAACAGCTACGCTTATTCTAATTGCATGTACTATTTTTCTTGCAAATGTAGTGTTTTCAACGCCTTCTTTTCCTATTTAAACTCTTAAGAATATGTATTGAGTTAGACAGAGGACGGCCCACACCTAGTGTGGCTGTCATTCTCTCTCTCCGTGCCGGCATGACCAAATAAAGAAACATCTTACTTATTCAGGTCTAGACGATTTCTAATTGGAACATAAAAAATCCCTGACAAAAGGGTCTTGTGGCTCTGGGGGTCTCTGCCAGTCTTTGCACTGGCCTGCAGTGTTCTTGTGGCTCCGGGCTTCTCTGCCAGTCTCAGCACTAAGCTGCAGGGGTCTTGTGGCTCCGGGAGGTCTCTGCCTGTCTCAGCACTGGGCTGCAGTGGTCTTGTGGCTCTGGGGGTCTCTTATCAGTCTCAGCACTGGGCTGCAGTGGTCTTGTGGCTCCGGGGTTCTCCGTCAGTCTCAGCACTGGGCTGCAGTTGTCTTGTGGCTCCGGGGTTCTCCGTCAGTCTCAGCACTGGGCTGCAGTGGTCTTGTGGCTCCGGGGTTCTCCGTCAGTCTCAGCACTGGGCTGCAGTGGTCTTGTGGCTCCGGGGGTCTCCGTCAGTCTCAGCACTGGGCTGCAGTGGTCTTGTGGCTCCGGGGTTCTCCGTCAGTCTCAGAACTGGGCTGCAGTGGTCTTGTGGCTCCGGGGTTCTCCGTCAGTCTCAGCACTGGGCTGCAGTCATCTTGTGGCTCCAGGGGTCTCCGTCAGTCTCAGCACTGGGCTGCAGTGGTCTTGTGGCTCCGGGGTTCTCCGTCAGTCTCAGAACTGGGCTGTAGTGGTCTTGTGGCTCTGTCAGTCAGTGGTTTCAGTCAGTCAGTCTCAGCACTGGGCTGCAGGTGTCTGGTGGCTCTGGGGGTCTCCGTCAGTCTCAGCACTGGGCTGCAGAGGTCTTGTGGCTTCACCTTATATTATAGCTGCAAAGTGAATAATAACCATCAGGGAGCCTGAACCATCGGCAACGGAGCCAGAGGGAATTTAGCAGAGTAGTTTGGGGGACATGTAGGACTTGTTTTTATTCTGCTGTTTGCGAGGTGGGATGTAGAAAAAGATGGCAATTCTGCTGTTTTCTATTATGTGACTGTACGGCCCCTTCACATGACTTATCATGTTTTTCACAGATGCCACGTGTCCCCTATTTGACCTACGGTGCTCCTCTCATGTCCATGTTTCCCCATCAGCACAGATAGGGGGTGTATACAGCGTACACTGAGGGGTCTGCAACCAAACCTGGAGGTATACAGGTGTATACAGTGTACACAGGGGGTTGTTACCGAAGCTGGGGGTATACGGGTGTATACAGCGCACACTGAGGGGTCTGCGACCGAAGCTGGGGTATACGGGTGTATACAGTGTACACTGAGGGGTCTGCGACCAAAGCTGGGGGTATACAGGTGTATACAGCGTACACAGGGGGTTGTTACCGAAGCTGGGGGTATACGGGTGTATACAGGGTACACAGGGGGTTGTTACTGAAGCTGGGGGTATACGAGTGTATACAGAGTACAGAGGTGTCTGTGACCGAAGCTGGGGGTGTACTGGTGTATACAGTGTACACAGAGGAGTCTGTGACCGAAACTGGGGGTATACGGTGTATACAGCGTACACAGGGGGCTGTTACCGAAGCTGGGGGTATATGGGTGTAAACAGCATACACAGGGGGCTGCGACCGAAGCTGGGGGGTATACGGGTGTATACAGCTTACACAGGAGTCTGCGACCAAAGCTGGGGATATACGAGTGTGTACAGCCTACACACAGGGGTCTGTGACCAAAGCTGGTGTGATTACAGGTGTATACAGCGTGGTGTCTGACTGAAGCTGGGGGTATACTGGTTCATACAGTGCACACTGAGGGGCCTGTGACCGAAGCTGGGGGCATACGGGTGTATACAGGGGTCTGCGAACGAAGCTGGGGGTAAACATGTGTATACATTGTACACAGGGGTCTGTGACTGAAGCTGGGGGTATACGAGTGTATACAGTGTACACAGGGGTCTGCGACTGAAGCTGGGGGAATACAGGTGTATATAGTGTATACAGGTTTCTGTTCCGTACACCTCGTACACACACGGCTCCGCTCCGTACACCTAGCCAGGGCTGTGGAGTCGGTAAGCCAAACCTGCAACTCCGACTCCTCAATTTCCCTTACACCGGCTCCGACTCCATGACTCCGACATATATTGCTTATATTTAAGTGAAAAATTTATTGTAGTACAATGTGAACATCAGACATTTAATCATTTCTATGATCCAATAATCAAGATATTTAGATAGAACATATCTATTTATAGGAATACAACTTTAGAACACAAAAAACTGTAATAAATTGTAAATATGTAATACGCTGTATAATATCGATTACATGTATACAGTACAGTCATGGCCAAAAGTTTTGAGAATGACACAAATATATTTTCACATGATCTGCTGCCCTCTGGTTTTTATGTGTGTTTGTCAGATGTTTTTATCACATACAGAAATATAATTGCAACAATATTATGAGTAACAAAAGGTTATATTGACAGTTAGAATGAGTTAATGCAGCAAGTCAATATTTGCAGTGTTGACCCTTCTTCTTCAGGACCTCAGCAATTCTCCCTGGCATGCTCTCAATCACCTTCTGGATCAAATCCTGACTGATCGCAGTCCATTCTTGCAAAATCAATGCTTTTATTTTGTCTGAATTTGAAGGTTTTTGTTTGTCCACCCGTCTCTTGATGATTGACCACAAGTTCTCAATGGGATTAAGATCTGGGGAGTTTCCAGGCCATGGTCCCAAAATCTCTATGTTTTGTTCCCTGAGCCATTTAGTTATCACCTTTGCTTTATGGCAAGGTGCTCCATCATGCTGAAAAAGGCATTGTTGATCACCAAACTGCTCTTGGACGGTTGGGAGAAGTTGCTCTTGGAGGACATTCTGGTACCATTCTTTATTCATGGCTGTGTTTTTAGGCAAGACTGAGAGAGAGCCCATTCCCTTGGCTGAGAAGCAACCCCACACATGAATGGTTTCAGGATGCTTGACAGTTGGCATGAGACAAGACTGGTGGTAGCGCTCACCTGGTCTTCTCCGAATAAGCCGTTTTACAGATGTCCCAAACAATCGAAAAGGGGATTCATCAGAGAAAATGACTTTACCCCAGTCCTCAGCAGTCCACTCCCTGTACCTCTTGCAGAATATAAGTCTGTCCGTGATGTTTTTTCTGGAGAGAAGTGGCTTCTTTGCTGCCCTCCTTGAGACCAGGCCTTGCTCCAAGAGTCTCCGCCTCACAGTGCGTGCAGATGCACTCACACCTGCCTGCTGCCATTCCTGAGCAAGCTCTGCACTGCTGGTAGTCCGATCCCACAGCTGAAGCACTTTTAAGAGACGGTCCTGGCGCTTGCTGGTCTTTCTTGGGCGCCCTGGAGCCTTTTTGGCAACAAGGGAACCTCTCTCCTTCAAGTTCTTGATGATGCGATAGATTGTTGACTGAGGTGCATTCTTTCTAGCTGCGATACTCTTCCCTGTTAGGCCATTTTTGTGCAGTGCAATGATGACTGCACGTGTTTCTTTAGAGATAACCATGGTTAACAGAAGAGAAACAATGATGCCAAGCACCAGCCTCCTTTTAAAGTGTCCAGTGGTGTCATTCTTACTTAACCATGACAGATTGATCTCCAGCCCTGTCCTCATCAACACCCACACCTGTGTTAATGGAGGAATCACTGAAATGATGTTAGCTGGTCCTTTTAAGGCAGGGCTGCAATGATGTTGAAATGTGTTTTGGGGGATAAAGTTAATTTTCTAGGCAAATATCGACTTTGCAAGTAATTGCTGTTAAGCTGATCACTCTTTATAACATTCTGGAGTATATGCAAATTGCCATTAGAAAAAATGAAGCAGTAGACTTTGTAAAAATTAATATTTGTGTCATTCTCAAAATTTTTAGCCATGGCTGTACAGACCAAAGTTTGGACACACCTTCTCATTCAAAGAGTTTGCTTTATTTTCATGACTATGAAAATTGTAGATTCACTCTGAAGGCATCAAAGCTATGAATTAACACATGTGGAATTATATAATTAACAAAAAAGTGTGAAACAACTGAAAATGTGTCTTATATTCTAGGTTCTTCAAAGTAGCCACCTTTTGCTTTGATTACTGCTTTGCACACTCTTGGCATTCTATTGATGAGCTTCAAGAGGTAGTCAATGGAAATGGTCTTCCAACAGTCTTGAAGGAGTTCCTAGAGATGCTTAGCACTTGTTGGCCCTTTGGCCTTCACTCTGTGGTCCAGCTCACCCCAAACCATCTCGATTGGGTTCAGGTCTGGTGACTGTGGAGGCCAGGTCATCTGGCGTAGCACCTCATCACTCTCCTTCTTGGTCAAATAGCCCTTACACAGCCTGGAGGTGTGTTTGAGGTCATTGTCCTGTTGAAAAATAAATGATGGTCCAGCTAAACACAAACCGGATGGAATAGCATGCCACTGCAAGATGCTGTGGTGGCCATGCTGGTTCAGTATGCCTTCAATTTTGAATAAATCCCCAACAGTGTCACCAGCAAAGCACCCCCACACCATCACACCTCCTCATCCATGCTTCACGGTGGGAACCAGGCATGTAGAATCCTTCCGTTCACCTTTTCTGCGTCGCACAAAGACACGGTGGTTAGAACCAAAGATCTCAAATTTGGACTCATCAGACCAAAGCACAGATTTCCACTGGTCTAATGTCCATTCCTTGAGTTCTTTAGCCCAAACAAGTCTCTTCTGCTTGTTGCCTGTCCTTAGCAGTGGTTTCCTAGCAGCTATTTTACCATGAAGGCCTGCTGCACAAAGTCTCCTCTTAACAGTTGTTGTAGAGATGTGTCTGCTGCTAGAACTCTGTGTGGCATTGACCTGGTCTCTAATCTGAGCTGCTGTTAACCTGCGATTTATTTCTGAGGCTGGTGACTCGGATGAACTTATCCTCCGCAGCAGAGGTGACTCTTGGTGTTCCTTTCCTGGGGCGGTCCTCATGTGAGCCAGTTTCTTTGTAGCACTTGATGGTTTTTGCCACTGCACGTGGGGACACTTTCAAAGTTTTCCCAATTTTTCGGACTGACTGACCTTCATTTCTTAAACTAATGATGGCCACTCATTTTTCTTTACTCAGCTGCTTTTTTCTTGCCATAATACAAATTCTAACAGTCTATTCAGTAGGACTATCAGCTGTGTATCCACCAGACTTATGCACAACTGATGGTCCCAACCCCATTTATAAGGCAAGAAATCCCACTTATTAAACCATAGTCATGAAAATAAAGAAAACGCTTTGATTGAGGCATGTCCAAACCTTTGGTCTGTACTGTGTGTGTGTGTATGTGTATATATATACACACATACACATACACACACATACTGTGACTTATCTCGGCTAAGACAAAGCCTAGATCCTCAGGCTACATCCACATCATGGGCGTAGCCAGGATCAAACCTGGGGGGGGCAGAACCTCATACTGCACACCCCTACACTTGAAAATAAAGCCTGCACCTTAAGAAGATGTGGTGGTGAATGCAGTCTATTTATTCCAACTATCAGTTGATGTTACTGAAGACGAGCAATGCCTGTCCTGGGCGTCCTTTTGGGCAGCTATGAGGTGGACCTGACTGGTGCTAAAAAAAAAAAAGGAGTGTTAGTCTGTGTGCTATCCGGCTTTCATTCTTTTTGGTACAGATATGATATGGATAGACAGATATATAAATAAAAGCAGATTAGAAATCTGCTCTGATATTGAAAACATTATCTATGAGCTCAAAAACCTTTCAGGTGATGCAGTTTTTAAAAAGCTGATCTGCTTTTGCAACTGAAAAACGTATCCTCAAAAAACGCAGCAAAAACGCTGTGTGTGAATGTAGCCTTAGATCAGGAATAGAACAGCCATTTATAGGACATTTCATAACTTTCCCAAATTCCTATGAAAAAATATTCAGCACATTCTGCATTGAACTACTGTACCCAATTTATTATATATTTTAGGAGTCGGAATCGGTCCATTTTATACCAACTTCGACTCCACAGCCCTACATACTAAGGTTATGTTTTATCTCCCGTCCACCACACTCCAGCTCCGGCTCCGCCCCCCAAGCACCAGCCTCTGCTCCCCCCATGCTCAGCCTCTGCTCCCCCCCATGCCCAGCCTCTGCTCCCCCCCCATGCTCAGCCTCTGCTCCCCCCCCCCATGCTCAGCCTCTGCTCCCCCCCCCCCATGCTCAGCCTCTGCTCCCCCCCCCCCCCCCATGCTCAGCCTCTGCTCCCCCCCCCCCATGCTCAGCCTCTGCTCCCCCCCCCCCATGCTCAGCCTCTGCTCCCCCCCCCCCCATGCTCAGCCTCTGCTCCCCCCCCATGCTCAGCCTCTGCTCCCCCCCCCCATGCTCAGCCTCTGCTCCCCCCCCCCATGCTCAGCCTCTGCTCCCCCCCCCCCATGCTCAGCCTCTGCTCCCCCCCCCCATGCTCAGCCTCTGCTCCCCCCCCCCCTGCTCAGCCTCTGCTCCCCCCCATACCGTCTCCCTTCTGTCCTCTGCGGGGTGTCGCCGCTCCCTCCTCCGGGCTTCTCGGTGTGTTGTGTCGCGCTCTTCCCCGCTGACAGCTCCGCTCCTCTGCTGCGCGCTCTGCACACTTCTCTCCTATGGTGAATGCTGGACAGTGTGGGCGGGGCCACAGCTTCCTCCCGTCTGTTCTATGGAGGAGGAGGCGCCGCCCCTTCTGGTCACATGGCCATGACCTCCCCACAGATCCTGTGTGCACAGAGCCGTCATATATGTGGCAGACAGTGAGGCCCCTGATCATGTGACCCCCTGACTCCTCCCCTCCTGTGACCTCATCACAGGTCCTGTGTGCATAGAGCAGCCATATATGTGGCAGACACTGAGGCCCCTGATCATGTGACCCCTGACTCCTCCCCTCCTGTGACCTCATCACAGGTCCTGTGCACAGAGCAGTCATATATGTGGCGGACACTCCTGGATCTTCTGCTTTCTGGGCCGGTTCCTCCTGTGAGTCCTATTAACCCTTTCGCCCCCTGTCTTCTCCTTTCTGACAGGACAATCTCTGAATTCGGACAGTGTGACAGGAATTTCAGCAATGTGGAAGGAGGAAATGACAATTTTACTGTTTTCCTCACAGAAATGTGACTTTCCCCCCAATGTATCATTGTCCTACAGGTGACAGGAGCGCTGAGGCCGCACAGTGCGCCGTGTCTCCTGAGGGCCGATACCCCACAGGCTCGGGAGGGAAGGGGCGCCATTGTGGGGGGATAGACGGCGGACGCCGTGTGACGTGTGAAGAGCGCCGACACCAGAACAGCAGAGACCCCACAAGTGGCCCCATGTTACCCCCTCCACCTCTGGGGGCTCCTCTAGGGGGCAGGGAGGATTATTAACCCTCAGGGGAGTCGCTTGTGTAATACACGACTGCTCCGTTTGGGGGTCACCCAGACAATTTTGTGTTTTCCATGAAAACTCCGACTTTTATTCATCTATTGAGTTGCCAAATGAATTTAACCCCTTAAAGGGAGTCTGTCACCCCATTTTAGCACTATAAGCTGGGGCCGCCGCCATCAGGGGCTTATCTCCAGCATTCTGTAATGCATTCTGTAATGCTGTAGATAAGCCCCGATGTAACCTAAAGATAAGAAAAACACGTTAGATTATACTCACCCCGGCGTCCCGTCCGGCGCCTCCCATCTTCATACGATGATGTCCTCCTCCTAACTTCTCCCTCGGCTCCTGTGCAGGCGTGCTTTATTGGCCCTGTTGAGGGCAGAGCAGAGTACTGCAGTGCGAGGGGCCGGGAAGGTCACAGAGGTCCCGCGCATGCGCACTGCAGTACTCTGCGCTGCCTTCTACAGGGCAGATAAAGCACGCCTGCGCAGGAGCCGAGGGATAGGAGGAGGACGTCATCGTATGAAGATGGGAGGCCCTGGACCGGACTGCAACACCCACCGCCCCCCGGTGAGTATAATCTCACGTGTTTTTCTTACCTTTCAGGTTACATCGGGGGCTTATCTACAGCATTACAGAATGCATTACAGAATGCTGTGGATAAGCCCCTGATGGCGGTGGCCGCAGCTGATAGGGCTAAAATGGGGTGACAGATTCCCTTTAATGAATGGAGCTTTTTACATTTTTCGCTTCCCTTATTTCCAGAGCCATAACTTTTTTATTTCTCCGTCAGTATGGGCGTGTGAGGGTTATTTTTTGCGGGATGAGTTGTGCTTTTGAACGACACCATTGCTTCTACCATGTCTTGTACTCAAAACCGGGAAAAAAATTCCAAGTGCGGTGAAATTGCAAAAAAAGTGCCATCCCACACTTGTTTCTTGCTTGGCCTTTTTGCTCGGTTCACTAAATGATAAAACTGCCCTGCCATCATGATTCTCCAGGTCATTACGAGTTCATAGACACCAAACATGTCTAGGTTCTCTTTTATCTAAGTGGTGAAAAAAAATACAAAATTTGCTAAAAAATAAGCACAATTTTCCAAGCCCCGTAACGTCTCCATTTTTCGTGATCTTGTGCTTGGTGAGGGCTTATTTTTTGCGTACCGGGCTGATGGTTTTAATGATGCCACGTTTTTGCAGATACATTCTTTTGATCACCCGTTATTGCATTTTAATGCAATGTCACGGCGACCAAAAAAAACGTAATTCTGTCATTTGATTTTTTTTCTCACTACGCCGTTTAGCAGTCGGGTTCATCCTTTTTTTATTGATAGAGCGGGCGATTCTGAATGCGGTAATACCTAATATCTGTAGGTTTGATTTTTTTTATTGTTTTATTTTGATTGGGGCGAAAGAGGGGTGATTTGAATTTTTATGTTTTTTATTTTCTTTAATTTTTAAACACTTATTTTTGGCATGCTTCAATAGCCTCCATGGGAGAGTAGAAGCATGCCATACTTGATCGGCTCTGCTACATATGGGAGATGAGCAGATCACCCATATGTAGCAGTAATACAGCAATTGGCGCTCATAGCAATCTGACGGCAACAACCATAGAGGTCTCTATGAGACCTCTGATTGTCATGGCAACGCTGACACCCGATCACGTGACGGGGGTTGGTGATACGCTCATTTCTGGCTGGACGCCGGAAGTACTAGTTTAATGCCCGCTGTCAGTGTTTGACAGTGAGATTTAACTAGTTAATAGGCGCGGGCAGATCTTGATTCCACCCGCGCCTATTGCCGGCACATGTCACCTGTTTATAACAGCTGACATGTCGAGGTTTTGAAGTGGGCTCACCGCCGAAGCCCACATCAAAGCAGAGGATACTGAGCGCTGATGTACTATCCCGTCAGCGGTCTGTAAGGGGTTAAAATCTCGTCCAGACATTGACAAGGTTCGAAAAAAAGATTTTTATTTGAAATAATAATTTTCTCCTTTAAACTTTGCTTTCGTCAAAGAATGCCCCCTTGGCAGCAATTTCAGCATTGCAGACCTTTGGCATGTGTACCATACGGTCAAGCTGCTCCCACAACTGCTCAATGGGGTTGAGATCTGGTGACTGCGCTGGCCACTCCATTACAGACAGAATAGCAGCTGCCGGCTTCTTCCCTAAATAGCTCTTGCATAATTTGGAGGTGTGCTTTGGGTCATTGTCCTGTTGTAGGATGAAATTGGCTACAATCAAGCGCTGTCCACAGGGTATGGCATTGCAAAATGGAGTGATAGCCTTCCTTATTCAAAATCCCTTTTACCTTGTGCAAATCTCCCACTTTACCAGCACCAAAGCAACCCCAGACATCACATTACCTCCACCATGCTTGACAGATGGCGTCAGGCACTCTTCCAGCATCTTTTCAGTTGTTCTGTGTCTCACAAATGTTCTTCTGTGTGATACAAACACCTCAAACTTGGATTCGTCTGTCCATAACACTTTTTTCCAATCTTGTTCTGTCCAATGTCTGTGTTCTTTTGCCCATATTAATGTTTTCTTTCTATTAGCCAGTCTCAGATATGGCTTTTTCTTTGCCACTGTGCCCTGAAGGCCAGCATCCCGGAGTCGCCTCTTCACTGTAGACGTTGACTCTGGCGTTTTGCGTGTACTATTTATTGAAGCTGCCAGTTGAGGACCTGTGAGGCATCGATTTCTCAAACTACAGACTTTAATGTACTTGTTACTCAGTTGTGCAGCGGGGCCTCCTACTTTTCTTTCTACTATGGTTAAAGCCTGTTTTTGCTCTAGGAGTAGTACACACCGTTGTAGGAAATCTTCAGTTTCTTGGCAATTTCTTATATAGAATTAATTTCTAAGAACGAGAATAGACTGTTTTTTTCTGGCCATTTTGAGAGTTTAATGGAACCAACAAATGTAATGCTCCAGATTCTCAACTAGCTCAAAGGAAGGTCAGGTTTATATCTTCTCTAATCAGCCAAACTGTTTTCAGCTGTGCTAACATACTTACTTACATACTTTTCAAGGGTATTCTAACCATCCATTAGCCTTCTTACACAGTTATCAAACACAAAGTACCATAAGAACACTGGAGTGATGGTTGTTGGAAATGGGCCTCTATACACCTATGAAGATATTGCATTACAAACCAGATGTTTGCAGCTAGAATAGTCATTTACCACATTAACAATGTATAGGGTGTATTTCTGAATCATTTAATGTTAGCTTCATTAGAGAAAACTATTTTCTTTCAAAAATAAGGAAATTTCTAAGTGACCGTAAACTTTTACATGGTAGTGTGCTTTAATATTAGCCGTATTTCCTGTTGGCAGGTATACCTTTTCTTTTAGGATTTGATTAAAAACTTCCACCAGTGGAGAAGAAACCTCTTCTACTAATGTTTTATAGAACTCCCCTGGCAGCCCATCTGATCCGGGGGCCTCGCTATTTTTCAGGGAGTTAATAGTGTCTAGTATCTCTTCCTTTCTTATTGTAGAGTTGAATCTTTCTCACCTTCTGAGACTGTTGGGAGGGATAGTCTGTCTAGGAATGTCTTCCCCTCTTCTCCATCTACTGGTTCTTGTTCATACACTGTGTTATAGTATTTATGCCAGCTGTCATTTATGATTTTTGGGTCTGTTTGTGGTGAACCTTTGTGATCATTCAGGCTACCTATAAATATCATAGGTGTTCGACCTTTTGCCAAGCGAGCCAATAATGAACCAGCCTTATTACCGTATCTAAAAATTCAGACGTTTTTTGGTTCCCCCTTATTCTTTCTAGTCTGTCCAGCTAAAGGTCAAATTCTGCTTTAGCTTTGATCCATTTATGCCTATTTTCTAAATTGGGTCAGTTAACCCCTTAACCCCCAAGGGTGGTTTGCACGTTCATGACCAGGCCAATTTTTACAATTTTGACCACTGTCACTTTATGAGGTAATAACTCTGAAACACTTCCATGGATCCCGGTGATTCTGACATTGTTTTCTCGTGACATATTGTACTTCATGTTAGTGGTAAAATTTAATTCAATTAACTTGCGTTTATTTGTGAAAAAAACGGAAATTTGGCGAAAATTTTTAAAATTTCGCAATTTTCCAACTTTGAATTTTTATGCCCTTAAATCACAGAGATACGGCACACAAAAAACTTAATAAGTAACATTTCCCACATGTTTACTTTACATCAGCACAATTTTGGAACCAAAACTTTTTTTTTTTAGGAAGTTATAAGGGTTAAAAGTTGACCAGCGATTTCTCATTTTTGCAACACCATTTTATTTTTACGGACCACATCACATTTGAAGCCACTTTGAGGGGTCTATGTGATAGAAAATACCCAAAAGTGACACCACTCTAAAAACTGCACCCCTTAAGGTGCTCAAAACCACATTCAAGGAGTTTATTAACCCTTCAGGTGCATCACAGGAATTTTTTGAATATTTAAAAAAATGAATATTTAACTTTTTTTCACAAAAAAATACTTCAGATTCAATTTTTTTTTATTTTACCAAGGGTAACAGGAGAAATTGGACGCAAAAGGTATTGTGCAGTTTGTACTGAGTACGCTGATACCTAATATGTGGGGGGAATCACTGTTTCGGCGCATGACAGAGCTCAGAAGGGAAGGAGCGCCGTTTGACTTTTTCAATGCAAAATTGGCTGGAATTCAGATCGGATGCCATGTCACGTTTGGAGAGACCCTGAATTACCTAAACAGTGGAAACCCCCCACAAGTGACCCATTTTGGAAACTAGACCCCCCAAGGAACTTGTCTAGATATGTGGTGAGAACTTTGAACCCACAAGGGCTTCACAGAAGTTTATAACGTACAGCGGAACAATAAAAAAATCATATTTTTTCCACAAAAATAATCTTTTCACCCCCAATTTTTATTTTCCTAAGGGTAACAAGACCCTAAAAGTTATTGTGCAATTTGTCCTGAGTACGCTGATACCCCATATGTGGGTGTAAACGACTATTTCGGCGCATGGCAGAGCTCAGAAGGTAAGCAGCGCCATTTGACTTTTTTGGCTGGAATTGAGATCGGACACCATGTCGCGATTGGAAAACCCCTGATGTACCAAAATAGTGGAAACCCCCCACAAATGACCCCATTTTGGAAACTAGACCCCCTAAGGAACTTATCTAGATGTGTGGTGAGCACTTTTAAACCCCCAGTGCTTCACAGAAGTTTATAATGACCGGGCATGAAAATAAAAAAATCGTATTTTTTCCACAAACATGATCTTTTAGTCCCCATTTTTTTTATTTTCCCAAGGGTACAAGGAGAAATTGGACCCTAAAAGTTGTTGTCCAATTTGTCCTGAGTGCGCTGATACCCCATATGTGGGAGAAAACTACTGTATGGGCACACGTCGGGGCTCGGAAGGGAAGTAGTGACGTTTTGGAATGCAGACATTGATGGAATGCTCTGCAGGTGTCATGTTGCATTTGGAGAGCCCCTAATGTACCTAAACAGTGGAAACCCCCCCACAAATGACCCCATTTTGGAAACTAGACCCCTAAGGAACTTATCTAGATGTGTGGTGAGCACTTTGAACCCCCAAGGGCTTCACAGAAGTTTATAACGCCCGGGCGAGAAAATGAAAAAAATCATAATTTTTCCACAAACCTGATCACTTAGTCACCATTTTTTTATTTTCCCAAGGGTAGCAGGAGAAATTGGACCCCAAAAGTTGTTGTCCAATTTGTTCTGAGTACGCTGATACCTCATATGTGGGAGTAAACTACTGTATGGGCACACGTCGGGGCTCAGGAGGGAAGTAGTGACGTTTTGGAATGCAGACTTTGATGGACTGGTCTGCGGGTGTCGTGCGTTTGGAGAGCCCCTGATGTACCTAAACTATTGAAACTCCCCACAAGTGACCCCATTTTGGAAACTAGACCCCCCACGGAACTTATCTAGATGTGTGGTGAGCACTTTGAACCCCCAAGTGCTTCACAGAAGTTTATAACGCCCGGGCGTGAAAATAAAAAAATCATTTTTTTGCACAAAAATGATATTTTTGCCCCCAATTTTTTATTTTCCTAAGGGTAACAGGAGAAATTGGACCCCAAAAGTTGTTTTGCAATTTGTCCTGAGTAGGCTGATACCCTATATGTGGGGGTAAAACACTGTTTGGGTGCATGGCAGAGCTTGGAAGGGAAGGAGCGCCGTTTGACTTTTTCAGCGCAGAATTGGCTGGAATTGAGATCAGACGCCATGTTGCGTTTGGAGAGCCCCTGATGTGCCCAAACAGTGGAAACCCCCAATTCCTAACTCCAACCCGAACCCCAACACACCCCTAACCCTAATCTCAGCCCTAACCCTAGCTCTAACCCTAATGGGAAAATGGAAATAAATACATTTTCTTTTAATTTTATTGTTTTTCCCTAACTAAGGGGGTGATAACGGGGGGTTTGATTTACTATTTATGGCGGTTTTTATATTTGGCAGCTGTCGCACGCTAAAAGACGCGTTTTATTATAAAAAGTTTTTGCATCACCACATATTGAGAGCTATAATTTTTCCGTATTTTGACCCACCGAGTCATGTGAGGTCTTATTTTTTGCGGGACGAGTTGACGTTTTTATTGATACCATTTTCGGGAACGTGACATCTTTTGATCGCTTTTTATTCCGATTTTTGTGACGCAGAATGAACAAAAACCAGCGTTTCATGAATTTCTTTTGGGGGGGTGCGTTTACACCTTTCCGCCTGCGGTAAAATTGATAAAGCCCTTTTATTCTTCGGGTCAGTACGGTTACAGCGATACCTCATTTATGTCATTTTTTATGTTTTGGCGCTTTTATGCAATGAAAACAATTTTATATAAAAAATAATTATTTTTGCATTGCTTTATTCTGCGAGCTATAACTTTTTTATTTTTTCGCTGATGATGCTGTGTGGCGGCTCGTTTTTTGCGGGACAAGATGACGTTTTCAGCGGTACCATGGATATTTATATGCGTCTTTTTGATCGCGCGTTATTGCACTTTTTGTTTGGCGGTATGATAATAAATCATTATTTTTTGCTTAGTTTTTTATTTTTATTTTTTAAGGGGTTCGCTAAAGGGGTTAACTAATGGGACAGTTTTATAGGGCGGGTCGTTATGGACGCGGCGATACCAAATATGTGTACTTTTAATGTTTTTGTTTTTTTTATTTCCAAAAAATGAATTTATTAGGGAATATATATATATATTTTTTTAATTTATTTAGCGATATACAGTCATGGCCAAAAGAATTGACACCCCTGCAATTCTGTCAGATAATATTCAGTTTCTTCCTGAAAATGATTGCAAACACAAATTCTTTGGTATTATTATCTTCATTTAATTTGTCTTAAATGAAAAAACACAAAAGAGAATGAAGCAAAAAGCAAAACATTGATCATTTCACACAAAACTTCAAAAATGGGCCGGACAAAAGTATTGGCACCCTCAGCCTAATACTTGGTTGCACAAGCTTTAGCCAAAATAACTGCGACCAACTGCTTCCGGTAACCATCAATGAGTTTCTTACAATGCTCTGCTGGAATTTTAGACCATTCTTCTTTGGCAAACTGCTCCAGGTCCCTGATATTTGAAGGGTGCCTTCTCCAAACTGCCATTTTTAGATCTCTCCACAGGTGTTCTATGGGATTCAGGTCTGGACTCATTGCTGGCCACCTTAGAAGTCTCCAGTGCTTTCTCTCAAACCATTTTCTAGTGCTTTTTGAAGTGTGTTTTGGGTTATTGTCCTGCTGGAAGACCCATGACCTCTGAGTTAGACCCAGCTTTCTCACACTGGGCCCTATATTATGCTGCAAAATTTGTTGGTAGTCTTCTGACTTCATAATGCCAAGCACACGGTCAAGCAGTCCAGTGCCAGAGGCAGCAAAGCAACCCCAAAACATCAGGGAACCTCCGCCATGTTTGACTGTAGGGACCGTGTACTTTTCTTTGAATGCCTCTTTTTTTCTCCTGTAAACTCTATGTTGATGCTTTTGCCCTAAAAGCTCTACTTTTGTCTCATCTGACCAGAGAACATTCTTCCAAAATGTTTTAGGCTTTTTCAGGTAAGTTTTGGCAAACTCCAGCCTGGCTTTTTTATGTCTCGGGGTAAGAAGTGGAGTCTTCCTGGGTCTCCTACCATACAGTCCCTTTTCATTCAGATGCCGACGGATAGTACGGGTTGACACCGTTGTACCCTTGGACTGCAGGGCAGCTTGAACTTGTTTGGATGTTAGTGGAGGTTCTTTATCCAACATCCGCACAATCTTGCATTGAAATCTCTTGTCAATTTTTCTTTTCCGGCCACATCTAGAGAGGTTAGCCACAGTGCCATGGGCTTTACACTTCTTGATGACACTGCGCATGGTAGACACAGGAACATTCAGGTCTTTGGAGATGGACTTGTAGCCTTGATATTGCTCATGCTTCCTCACAATTTGGTTTCTCAAGTCCTCAGACAGTTCTTTGGTCTTCTTTCTTTTCTCCATGCTCAATGTGGTACACCCAAGGACACAGGACAGAGGTTGAGTCAACTTTAATCCATGTCAACTGGCTGCAAGTGTGATTTAGTTATTGCCAACACCTGTTAGGTGCCACAGGTAAGTTATAGGTGCTGTTAATTACACAAATTAGAGAAGCATCACATGATTTTTCGAACAGTGCCAATACTTTTGTCCACCCTCTTTGTTATGTTTGGTGTGGAATTATATCCAATTTGGCTTTAGGACAATTCTTTTTGTGTTTTTTCATTTAAGACAAATTAAATGAAGATAATAATACCAAAGAATTTGAGTTTGCAATCATTTTCAGGAAGAAACTGAGTATTATCTGACAGAATTGCAGGGGTGTCAATACTTTTGGCCATGACTGTATTTTAAAATTATTTTTACACCTTTTTTTTTTTTTAACTTTATTTCATTGTCCCAGGGGGGACATCACTGTCCTGTGACAGATCGCTGATCTGTCACATCACAGATCACTGTGACAGATCAGCGATCTGTCACAGGCATTGAAGCAGACTTCCTCATGTCTGCGCTTTGCAGGCACTGAGGAAGCCAGCTCCCTGCAGGCCCCCGAAGGTCCCCGTCGCCATCTTGGATTCGGGGACCTGCAGGGAAGGAGCCCCCCGCAGCAGCGCTGCATATTGCGCTGCTCTGGGGGGCTCAGGGAAGCACGGAGGGAGCCCCCTCCCTGCCGATGCTTCCCTTTAACCCCTTTCTGCCATCCGACGTACTATCCCGTCCACGGTACCCGGGCCCGTATGACCGTGGACGGGATAGTACGTCGGGCCCTTTAATGCGATACCGTGACTAAAGTCGCGGTGATCGCATTAAAATTCCGACGCCATCTCACCTTAGAAAAGATGGCGTCGGCATCCCGGGCTGCGATCCCGCCCCCCCGGCATCCAGAGCGCTGTGATTGGCTGTTCAATTCTGAACAGCCAATCGCAGCGTTTCTCATTGTTTCAGCCAATCAGCTTGGCTGAAACAATGATGTCCTAGGCTGGGATCGAGTACCGATGTACTCGATCCTAGAGCCGGTGCCTGGCAATGCCAGGCACCGGCAAAAAGCACCCGGATTGGCGCGATCGCCGATCTGATCGATCGCGCCAATCGCAGTGCACAGCGGCGCTATATCGCCGCTGTGCCCTGCCAGTACCGGCCAGGATCGGTGCTATATTAGCACCGATCGTGCTGGAGCCTGATGCAGGCCCAGCAGGGCCTGCAGGAGTTGGCTGGCGCGATCGATTAGATCGGCGATCGCGCCAACCACAGGGCACAGCTGCGGTCACCATGTGACCGCTCTGTGCCCTGCTGGTGACCTGGGCATGACCTGCCTAGTAATCGGAGCTGTGAGCTCCGATTCTAGGCAGTTGCCATGGTCACCAGGCAGATCAGGGATTGGTGGGATCGATGTAATCATTCGATCCCACCAATGACAGGTCACAGCAGCGATGTGACCGCTCTGTGACCTGCCCCCTGACCTGCCTCTGACCTGTCTGACCTGTCTGCAGGGGTCCTCACTCTAGCTGAGGATTCCTGCAGAGAGGTCGGACGCAGCAAGAGCTCCTGTGCTGGGTATTGTGGTGCCACAGCTTGTAGCATCACAATCCCTGCAGAAGAAAGAAGAAGAAGAAAGAAAACTACAATTGTAAGTGTTAATTGATCCCTGATCCCCTGCCCAATCTATCTTCACCCCCCCAATCTATCTTCATCCCCCCATCCCCCCTCCACCCCTCCTCTTACCCCCCTTCACCCCCCTCCACCCCCCTTTTACCCCCCTCCACCCCACTTTTGCGCCACCTCCGTGCGCAGCCGGCGAGCGTTGATCGGTGACGCAGTTCACCGATCAACACTCGAGCTCGCTTTTTTTTCCTTAGCCCCCTTTGCGCCACTTCCGTTCACACATTCCGCAGCCGCAAAAGTTGGATAGGTGACACACGTCACTTATCCAAGTTTGTGCCTGCCGTTTTTCATTTTTTTCACCCCCCTTTGTGCCACCTAACTACAACCCTAACTGTTGATCCCTGCCCAATCTCTCTTCATCCACCCCAATCCCCCCTTCCCCCTATTTTTACCCCCCTCCACCCCACTTTTGCGCCACCTCCGTGCGCAGCCGCCGAGCGTTGATTGGTGACGCAGTTCACCGATCAACACTTGAGCTCACTTTTTTTTTCCTTAGCCCCTCCGTACACACATCCCGCAGCTGCGAAACTTGGATAAGTGACACAGTTCACTTATCAGAGTTTGCCGTTTTCCTTTTTTTTTTTTTTTTCCACCCCCCCTTGCGCCACCCCTTGCGCACATCCAGCAGCCTAGTTTTGATAAGTGACACTTATCAGCTAGGGCCTGCTGTTTTAGACTTTTTTCCACAGCTTTTTCTTTACAGAAATTTTACACCAATCACTCCCCCCCCCCCCCCTCACGTACACATACAGTTTTCAATAAAGTGTACACCCAAGCACCATATTTACACAAAAATGTCATCAAATTCATCCCAACAGCGCTATTCAGTGGAGGAGGCATATGCTTTACTTGCCTCCGAAAATGATAGCGATTTGGATGACGATCCGACTTTTCTTTATTTTTCGGATTCTTCATCCTCTTCTTCTTCCTCTTCCCCCTCCTCATCTTCCTCCTCGGGTCCTGCGGAACCGCCACGCAGACGCTCCAGGACAGAAGATGAGGCAGCGCCCACCATGCCCGCAGCTGACCCAGTGCTCCCCGTATGGACCTCGCCCCCCGAAAATTACGAGCCACTGATTCCTGATTTTGTGGCAGAATCAGGAATCAAGTTTGACACCACCGGCCTCACAGAAATTGACTTTTTCAAAGTCTTTTTCTCTGAGGATTTTGTTAACCTCATGGTGGAGCAAACTAATTTTTACGCTCTTCAATTTTTGGAGCAAAACCCGCGTTCAACATTTTCAAACTGGTCTCCTGTAGACGCAGTTGAAATGACGCAGTTTTGGGGCCTGGTCCTTCATATGGGGATACTGAAGAAGCCGGAAATTCGGCAATATTGGAGTGTTGATATTTTATACAACACTCCAGTGTTCCGAATGGTCATGGCCCGGACGCGTTTTGAGGCCATCCACAAGTTTCTGCATTATACTGATAATGCAGAGTGTCCCGCACAAGATGACCCCAACTTTGACCGTCTGTTCAAAGTTCGGCCGGTCATCGAACACTTCAACAAAAAGTTTGCTGAAGTGTACGTGCCCCAAAGGAACATCTGCGTGGATGAGTCCTTGGTTCACTTCAAGGGAAGGCTGCGATTCCGTCAATACCTGCCCAGTAAGAGGGCCAGGTACGGAATCAAACTCTATAATTCGTGTGAGAGTACCTCAGGGTACACCCACAAGTTTAGAGTTTACGAAGGGAAGGACACCCGGATTGAACCCCCTGAGTGTCCTCCTTTCCTGGGAGTGAGTGGGAAAATTGTGTGGGATTTGGTGCAACCACTGCTGGATAAAGGTTATCACCTCTACACTGATAACATTTATACCAGCATCCCACTCTACAAATCCCTCTCTGAGCGACGTACCGCAGCCTGCGGTACTGTCCGCAAAAATCAGAGAGGCCTCCCGAAGATGCTACTTGGGCAGATGCTCCGAAAAGGTGAGAGCAGAGCCCAATGTAGCGACCACCTGCTGGTGGTCAAGTACAAGGACAAGAGAGATGTCCATCTCTTGACCACCATACACGGTGATGGCAGTACCCTCTGCACTGTACGGGGTACCTCTACACAGGTCCTCAAACCGACATGTGTAGTGGGGTACAACAAAAAAATGGGGGGAGTTGATCTCTCCGATCAACTCCTCCAACCGTACAATGCATTGAGGAAGGCCAAGGTGTGGTACAAAAAGCTGGCCGTGCACATCGTCCAAATGGCAATGCTCAACGCATTCCTGCTGTCACAATGTGCATGCCCCAGCGATACGTCGTACCTTCATTTCCAGGAGGTAGTGGTTAAGGCCATGATGTTTGGCGCTCAGGAAGGAGCGGGCCCCAGTACTTCAGGAACTGAAGGTGCTCGTATTGTCCCAGGTCAGCATTTTCCGGGGGTGGTCCCGCCAACCCCAAGAAAAGGTAAGCCGCAAAAAAGGTGTCGAGTGTGTTACAAAAAAGGAATACGCAGGGACACCATTTACCAGTGCGACACCTGCCCCGAAAAACCTGGCCTGTGCATGAAGGATTGCTTCAAATTGTACCACACCTCCATGCACTACTAATTTACATTAGATTAGTTGGGGGCACATCTAGATTTGTTCATTGGGGGTCTAGTATCCAAAATGATGTCATATGTGGGTTTTTTCCTGTTTAGGCACATCAGGGACTCTGCAAATGGAACATGACGCCAGCAGACCATCAAAGTCTGCATTCCAAAACAACACTACTTCCCTTTCGAGCCCCAACGTGTGCCTAAACAGTTTTTTCCCACATGTGGGGTACCAGAGTACCCAGGACAAATTGGACAACGACTTTTGGGGTCCAATTTCTCCTGTTACTCTTGGGAAAATTAAAAATTGGGGACTAAATGATCATTTATGTGGGAACAAAACAGGATTTTATACTTTCACGCCTGGGCATTATAATCTTTAGTGAAACACTTGGGGGTTCAAAGTGCTCACCACACATCTAGATAAGTTCCTTAGGGGGTCTAGTTTCCAAAATGGGGTCACTTATGGGGGGTTTCTACTGTTTAGGAACATCAAGGGCTCTGCAAATAGAACATGACGCCCGCAGACCATTCCATCAAAGTCTGCTTTCCAAAACGTCATTACTTCCCTTTCGAGCCCTGACGTGTGCCCAAACAGTAGTTTTCTCCCACATGTGGGGTATCAGGGTACTCAGGACAAATTGGACAACAACTTTTGGGGTCCAATTTCTCCTGTTACTCTTGGGAAAATTAAAAATTTGGGACTAAATGATCATTTATGTGGGAACAAAACAGGATTTTATATTTTCACGCCTGGGCATTATAATCTTTAATGAAACACTTGGGGGCTCAAAGTGCTCACCACACATCTAGATAAGTTCCTTAGGGGGTCTAGTTTCCAAAATGGGGTCACTTGTGGGGGGTTTCCACTGTTTAGGCACATCAGACGCTCGTCAAACGTGACATGGCGTCCGATCTCAATTCCAGCCAATTTTAGGTTGAAAAAGTCAAACGGGGCTCCTTCCCTTCTGAGCCCTGCCATGTGCCTAAACAGTGGTTCCCTCCCACATATTGGGTATCAGCGTACTCAGGACAAATTTGACAACAACCTTTGGGGTCCAATTTCTCCTGTTACCCTTGGGAAAACAAAATATTGGGGACTAAATGATCATGTTTGTGGAAAAAATATGATTTTTTTATTTTCACGCCCGGGTGTTATAAACTTCTGTGAAGCCCTTGGGGGTTCAAAGTGGTCACCACACATCTAGATAAGTTCCTTAGGGGGTCTAGTTTCCAAAATGGGGTCACTTGTGGGGGGTTTCCACTGTTTAGGCACATCAGACGCTCGTCAAACGCGACATGGCGTCCGATCTCAATTCCAGCCAATTTTAGGTTGAAAAAGTCAAACGGGGCTCCTTCCCTTCTGAGCCCTGCCATGTGCCCAAACAGTGGTTCCCCCCCACATATTGGGTATCAGCGTACTCAGGACAAATTTGACAAGAACCTTTGGGGTCCAATTTCTCCTGTTACCCTTGGGAAAACAAAATATTGGGGACTAAATTATCATGTTTGTGGAAAAAATATGATTTTTTATTTTCATGCCCGGGTGTTATAAACTTCTGTGAAGCCCTTGGGGGTTCAAAGTGGTCACCACACATCTAGATAAGTTCCTTAGGGGGTCTAGTTTCCAAAATGGGGTCACTTGTGGGGGGTTTCCACTGTTTAGGCACATCAGACGCTCGTCAAACTTGACATGGCGCCCGATCTCAATTCCAGCCAATTTTAGGTTGAAAAAGTCAAACGGGGCTCCTTCCCTTCTGAGCCCTGCCATGTGCCTAAACAGTGGTTCCCCCCCACATATTGGGTATCAGCGTACTCAGGACAAGTTTGACAACAACCATTGGGGTCCAATTTCTCCTATTACCCTTGGGAAAACAAAATATTGGGTACTAAATGATCATGTTTGTGGAAAAAATATGATTTTTTATTTTCACGCCCGGGTGTTATAAACTTCTGTGAAGCCCTTGGGGGTTCAAAGTGGTCACCACACATCTAGATAAGTTCCTTAGGGGGTCTAGTTTCCAAAATGGGGTCACTTGTGGGGGGTTTCCACTGTTTAGGCACATCAGACACTCGTCAAACGCGACATGGCGTCCGATCTCAATTCCAGCCAATTTTAGGTTGAAAAAGTCAAACGGGGCTCCTTCCCTTTTGAACCCTGCCTTGTGCCCAAACAGTGGTTCCCCCCCATATATTGGGTATCAGCGTACTCAGGACAAATTTGACAACAACTTTTGGGGTCCAATTTCTTCTGTTACCCTTGGGAAAATAAAAAAATTGTTGCTAAAATATTTTTGTGACAAAAAAGTTAAATGTTCATTTTTTCCTTCCACGTTGCTTCTGCTCCTGTGAAGCACCTGAAGGGTTAATAATCTTCTTGAATGTAGTTTTGAGTAGCTTCAGGGGTGCAGTTTTTAGAATGGTGTCACTTTTGGGTATTTTCTGCCATATAGACCCCTCAAAGTGACTTCAAATGTGAGGTGGTCCCTAAAAAAAATGGTTTTGTAAGTTTTGTTGTAAAAATTAGAAATCGCTTGTCAAATTTTAACCCTTATAACTTCCTAACAAAAAAAAATGTTGTTTCCCAAATTGTGCTGATGTAAAGTAGACATGTGGGAAATGTTATTTAGTAACTATTTTGTGTCACATATTTCTCTGTTTTAAGGGCATACAAATTCAAAGTTTGAAAATTGCAAAATTTTCAAAATTTTTGCTATATTTCTGTTTTTTTCATAAATAAACGCAAGTTATAGCGAAAAATGTTTACCACTAAAGTGAAGTACAATATGTCACGAGAAAACAGACTAAGAAACGCCTAGATCCGTTGAAGCGTTCCAGAGTTATAACCTCATAAAGGGACAGTGGTCAGAATTGTAAAAATTGGCCTGGTCATGAACGTGCAAACCACCCTTGGGGGTGAAGGGGTTAACTCCCGGTACACCGCGATCGTGTTTGATCACGGTGTGCAAGGGGTTAACGTGTCGGGGGCGGTCCGTGACCGCCCCTGACACATTGTGCCGGGTGTCAGCTGTGATAATCAGCTGACACCCGGCCGCGATCAGCGGCGCTCACCACGTGGGCGCCGCTGATCGCTGTGACGTACTATCCCGTCCCTGGGAATAAAGTCCCAGGGCACATGGACGGGATAGTACGTCACATGGCAGAAAGGGGTTAAACACGGAGGTATGAATAAGGCCTTATTCAGAGACTGGGCAGTAATAGAATAGTAAAATCCATCCAGTGATCCTCCAATGTCTGCTGGACATGGGATGGGGAGAGTTTCTAGTTCTGTTAGAACATAGACACCAGACTTCTTGCTGTTAACCAGTTAATGCTTTCTTGTCCACCACACTGCAGTGTCCAAAGAGGAAGACGGTGAGACAGGCAGCGACATCGCATCAGAGAGCTCGTGACCTCAGAAGATCCCCAGATCCTGGTATTGTGACATAATATTAAGAGCAATATTCATTCATTGATATTACTCTATAGAAGGGAACCTGTTGCCTCGTTTTGCTGCTGTAAGATGCGGCCACCGCCTTTAGGGGCTTATCTACAGCATTCTATAACGCTGCAGATAAACCCCCGATCTAACCTGAAAGATGAGAAAAAGAAGTTTTCTTACACTCACCCGGGGGCGGTCCGGTCCGATGGATGCCGCAGCGATTTTTGCCGGCAGTTTTTCCGCCTCTGCCCCGTAACGGATCACTTATGGCCACACTGCGTTCGGCCTCATTCATTCCCTGTGGGAATTATGAACATCTGCTGCACTTGCGGTTTTGAACTTGCAGTGAAACAAAAAAATCACAGCTCGCAGCGTTGTTTTCCGTTGCTGCAAGTACAGCATTTGCCGGATCTGCCGCGAATGGCAAAAATGGCTGATGTGACAGTAGCCTAAGTCCCTGACGACAGTGTCTGCATTAGTCATACTCATCAATGGGGGGGCAGCACTAAAAGTGCCCAGGGCAGCACAAACTCTAAATACGGCCCTGAGCGGAGGCTCCTGTTTTGGATAATAAGCCAACATGATCACATCTGCTCCAAATGAAAAGAAAATTAGTTTATTACAATGAGAGTTCGTTCACATAAGTATATGATATGGTCGAGAACTATCCGATGTCTTATCAGATGGCGCTAGACCCAATATTATACCATGGGGCAGAGCAGAGCTGTACTCTGTATCTCATACTAATTCAGCATGAGGAAAAAAATCACAGCCACTGGCCACCTCCTGATGGGCACCATGAAGAATGTGACGTGACCAGATAAAGTCCATCATCACCCTGCACCTTGGTTCAGCCGGACGTGGCTCTTCTCTAGCACATGATGCTCACAAAGGAGTCACAAAAGCATTTTTTTACCAGGCAGATATTCTATATCCTGTTCAAATTGTTTTTATTGAAAATGCCCTAATTATTATACAATCCAGGTAATGACGGTCACAGAGGAGCGCCAGCCGTGCCTTCTCTGGGGAGATCAATGCAGCTCCTGCCGGGTGCCTCCAAAGAGGAAGGAGGTTGCGATGCTGGATGAACCCGGTCAGACGGAGCGCAAAGAGAGGGGAATGTAGATTTAAAATCTTCTTATATTAATCACATTGGACTACATTAATAAAAGAAGATTTTAAATCTACATTCCCCTCTCTTTGCGCTCCGTCCGACCGGGTTCATCCAGCATCGCTAATTATTATACAAGATAGAGTTAAACAAAATAAAGGAAAAAAAGGGGAAACAAGGGAAAATAAAGGAAAATGGGAGAAGGAACTATCGCAAAGCAACAACAGTTATTCTATCTCTGATACATGTACCAAGAGATACTAAGATCAAGGGTAAGACAATGGAGTTATCATTTCTTTCACATTATCTCACCATTGTGATAATGAAACTATCACATATTATGGAAGCTATGTTCCTGATCAGGGCTGCCAAAAGGAATTTCAGGGCCCCATACTGGCAAAATTTTTGGGCTCCCATGAGACTCCGTCCAGGCTCCACCCCAGTTCTGCCTCCACTCAAGCCCCGCCTACACCCCTCAAACTTTCCACAGTCCCACCACCCACTCTTGGAAAAACTCTTCTGCCCCATCCTCACCAATCACACACTAACTGTTCCCATGGAACCGTATCACATACATAACCATCAGCTTTTGTTTTGACCAACGGATTTTTTAAGCCTGCCACCACGACAAGGTAGACTCTTTTGGCAGGGCCCTACTCTACTCTAACCTATTAAACGTTTCTTAAAATATCCAATAATCTTATTAGCAATATTTTCTATTTATTTTTCTTTAAGGGAATGTGTCACATACATTTTTTAAAGTAATTGAGATCCTATTGTTATAATCTTTTGTATAATCTGTATTTCTGATTGCAGATTATTGTATGCTGTTTCCTGAACATTTATGGAAGCTGCTCTCTTGCCTGTTTGGAGATATGGATATTGGACATATACATGTGTATGTATATCATAAGACATTATAGGGGACTCTATTTCCTTGGGAGAGTTTTCTATTCATGTTCTCATGTTTAGTTTCATGCAGATGTCATTGTGCAGGAAGGGGGAAGAGGAGAGCTGTGACATTACCTACTGGGAATGGTGGATTCTGTTATCTCTCATTGTAATCCTGCTTGTTATGATAATGAGGTGACTGCTAATAAGGGATCTCTTCTGGAAGTCCCAGTCTATTAGAAAAGTTGTTTCTGTTTATTATTTTATGATATAAGGGGTTACATACTTTAAACTCAATTCTTGCAAAACTTTTTTAACTATGATTAAAAGGATTGGCCATGTTCTGTTTATTGGTCACGAATGTGTTTGAGATGATAGGGCTCTTACTAATATGGCCTTTCTTGAATTACAGCAACAAATATGAAATATGGGAAATAGAAATATAGGCTATGCTGAATTTCTGCACTAAATGCCTTTTAATCATCTCATATAATTGTAGATCGTGAGCCCTCGCGGGCAGGGTCCTCGCTCCTCCTGTGCCAGTCGTGACTTGTATTGTTTAAGATTATTCTACTTGTTTTTATTATGTATACCCCTCCTCACATGTAAAGTGCCATGGAATAAATGGTGCTATAATAATAGTAATAATAATATACTCATTGGTTAATAATAATAACTACCGTAGAGAGTGGACAATGCCCAAAACATAAAAGCTTCATAACACATTCCCACTAAATATTTTGCTAACTAAATCTATTTTCATAAGAGTCATTTAGTTAAATCCTTTGGTCAATTACATAAAGTGCAAAATTACAGTGCCAATAACAAAAGAGAAAACAGACAAAACAAAAACAACACATATAACAATAACATATAACACAATAAAAATAAGGTCATTTTGTGAGACCAGAGAAACATAATATAAAAACAACAAAGAGTATTGCACACAATCTAAGGAACTGAAGCAGGTCCGACCCCCCTCTTTGCTTCTGCTCACCGGGCACCATACACTAGTACGGGCAGTAATGCCCTGATGGCGGCCCTGTCCCTGCCTACATGAAGTATGTAGCTAGTCTACATAGATCATGGGATGTCAGACATCCATTCCTGGCTACCTACAGTTGCCATTTCATCTAAGTACTCAGTCAATCTATATTAAAAGGAAACTGTCACCCCCCCAAGGTCATATATGACCTATTAATATGGGCACACAGGTAATAGGTACTAGTCCTACCTGTATACCTCTTATTAACGGTCTTGTTGTGGAGAAATGTTATATTCTGTCTTTACGTTAATGATTTCTTCCATGCTCCGGGGCATTCTCTGCCTGGAAGAAATCCCTGCCCTCTCTCCTCATTACAATACTGCCCTCCTCCCATCAGCGCCAGTAATAGCCCCAGAATCCTGCGCCTGAGCCATGCACCTTGTCGGCGCGCACACCAGAGATTACTGGAGCGGAAGGCGCCGGCACCTCTGCAGAAGATCCCTGAGTGCAGTACCCATAGAAGGGAGGATGAGATATGTATTTCTGGGGGAGTGCAGGGCGCAGGCATGGGATTCCAGGGCCAAAACTGCCGTGCATGAGAGGGGGTTAGTATTACAATGAAGAGAGAAGGCAGGGATTTCTTCCAGGCAATGCAAGCCCCAGTGCCTGGAAGAACTCATAAACTTAAAAAAAGAATATAACATTTCTCAATAACAAGACCATTACTATGAGGCATACAGGTAGGTCTAGCGTAACATTTCTATTACCTGTATGCCCAAATTAATAGGTCATATACATCTCGGGGGGTGACAGATTACCGTTAAAGCATAAACACACATAGATAAGAATTAATATATATAATATGATGACGACAGCCGTCCAGACCTGCATCCCACCACAAGAAACAGTCCAGAGTAATCCCTGGAGAATGCTATCATCCTCAATGACACAGTGAGGGGCTATGCGCCCCCTTCTGATCTCAGGCTATTTACTCATCTAGGAGTGTCTGCTCAAACTGTTGGGGTGCAGCTGTGGGACCCTATTTTCAGAGATGATGTCCTCCACTCAAGTCTCAAAAAGCTGAAAGGGTCTTCAGGAGAGGTGGGTAGTCGAGCTAGGCTATCAGACGGTCACCTCTGTAGCTGTAGTCATCCTTCCTATGGTACTATTCAGGGGTGGACATGTTATTAGTGCAAATTGTGAAATTGCACACGGGCCAAGAGGTAAGGGGACCCATTTCCACCTCCAAAGCAGATACAATTGTGCATTATGATGAGTTATTGGGCTGATCTTTCGCATAAAGACATAATATATCCACAAGACCATTAATATGAGTCATACAGGTAGGTCTAACGTAACATTTCTATTACCTGTATGCCCATATTAATAGGTCATATACGTCTCAGGGGGTGACAGATTACTTTTAAAGCATAAACACACATATATTAATTCTTATCTATCTAATAGGATGACGACAGCTGTCCAGACCTGCATCCCACCACAAGAAACAGTCCAGAGTAATCCCTGGAGAATGCTATCATCCTCAGTGACACAGTGAGGGGCTATGCGCCCCCTTCTGATCTCAGGCTATTTACTCATTTAGGAGTGTCTGCTCAAACTGTTGGGGTGCAGCTGTGGGACCCTATTTTCAGAGATGATGTCCTCCACCCAAGTCTCAAAAAGCTGAAAGGGTCTTCAGGAGAGGTGGGAAGTCGAGCTAGGCTATCAGACGGTCACCTCTGTAGCTGTGGTTCCATTCAGGGGTGGACAGGGTGGACATGTTATTGGTGCAAATTGTGCAACTGCCCACGGGCCAAGAGGTAAGGGGACCCATTTCCACCTCCAAAGCAGATAAAATTGTGGATTATGATGAGTTATTGGGCTGATCTTTAGCATAAAGACATAATATATCCACAAGACCATTAATATGAGGCATACAGGTAGGTCTAGCATAACATTTCTATTACCTGTATGCCCATATTAATAGGTCATATACGTCTCGGGGGGGAGGGGTGACAGATTACCTTTAAAGCATAAACACACATATATTAATTCTTATCTATCTAATAGGATGACGACAGCATTCCAAACCTGCATCCCACCACAAGAAACAGTCCAGAGTAATCCCTGGAGAATGCTATCATCCTCAGTGACACAGTGAGGGGCTATGCGCCCCCTTCTGATCTCAGGCTATTTACTCATTTAGGAGTGTCTGCTCAAACTGTTGGGGTGCAGCTGTGGGACCCTATTTTCAGAGATGATGTCCTCCACCCAAGTCTCAAAAAGCTGAAAGGGTCTTCAGGAGAGGTGGGTAGTTGAGCTAGGCTATCAGACGGTCACCTCTGTAGCTGTGGTTCCATTCAGGGGTGGACAGTGTTGGACATGTTATTGGTGCAAATTGTGCAACTGCCCACGAGCCAAGAGGTAAGGGGACCCATTTCCACCTCCAAAGCAGATGAAATTGGGCATTATGATGAGTTATTGGGCTGCAAAGGATCCATATATTGTTCATGCACAGTGTCCCTCTTCCGCCTGTGTCTTCCAGTGGCTCCAATATATAATTAATTTCCTGCAGTGAGAATCACATCACATTAATAATTTCCCGGCAATCAAGCTCAACATCATCAATCCTATCACTACCAATACTGTGTGGGCTTTTGAAAAGTTGAGAGTAAATTATGTAACCCAACTCTGATAGACCCCATCCAGAAAAAGGGATTCCATCCCTCCTTGGATATATCCCCAGCTTTTTGCTGCAGCTCCTTTAATCTTCTAGGAGCAGCATTGCTCACCTATAACAGCGCAAGTGCCCCCTTCACCTGCTAACAGGCAGACAAGCGCCATTGTCTTCTGAAGGGCTACTATCCTCATTAGTGACATCACAAGTAGAAGCTAATGGAGGTGACGCCAACAACCAAAACATTTGGTAGTAGTAGTAGCTTATGGGGGCAAAACTAAGCACCAAAACATTCCGTGAAATGACAAATAAGAGCTAATGTGGGCGGAGCCAAGAACCTCCCTTCCATTGAAGTGCATTGCCCAATATACTAGAGATCAAACGCTATGAATCCTCCAATGTGGGGGAAGATCTGACTAGCTTCACTGCATATGGAGCTAATATGTATATACATCGGTGTTGTACAAGGATTTCCCAATATTGGTTGGATTTATATTTTTGATCTGGACTGTATATTACTATATGTCTCAATAACATCCGACAATTACATAGTTATCTTCATGTTACACGTGTTCCCTTTACAGGATATAACTTTAATCTCCCAGATTTGGATGATTCTCTAACAATACATGGCCTAAAAATCGAGAAGTCGTCATGTTCCAGTTCTGGCTGAGGGGATTCTCTCAATTATAACTAATCTATGGAGCTGATGAGCAAGAAAGTCAGAAGCCAGAATCATGTGATGGATAATCGGTAAATCGCTGTCATTTCTGGGCTTGAAGATAAATCCCGTCACACCCTATACATCTCCCTTTACTATTGGGAGAAGAGCTGTAATGCTTGGACAGCTCCTAATCTGAGGGGTTCACTAATTATTTTGGACCTGCTTGTATTATATAGAATAAAGACTCCATAATGAATAAAAAATAAATGAGAAATGGATGATAGAAGAGAATGAAAGACACAACAAGAGATGACATAGAGCCGACTTACCGCTCTCTCCACCGTCTGCAACTGTCAGACGGAATGTTGGCTCTGCAGCTCCATACACAATGTGTGTGATGTCATAAGGCAAGGGGGCGGAGTCAGAAACCTCAACATTCCGTGACATCAGCAGCAGGAGCAGCAGTTATTTACAGAGACCAGAGCAGGCCACACAACCCATTCATTACCATATAAATGAAATTGACTCTAATTATCCATCTTGACCTCTTAAAACTTTCAAAAAATGCCAAAATGTCATTATTACCATACATTGTAATTCCGGAGTAGTTTCCACTGATGTGAACAGTGATAAATCGACAATAATAACCCATATATCCCAGTATTACAGAAGATTAGATGATATGGATGGTTGGATGTGGAGGTGGACATGCTGCTGTAGGATAAATGGCCAGAAAATAGGGGAGGACACTATAGACAGTGTTACTATATACCAGGATTGGGCTATTAATTTTCCCAAGTGGCTATATGAGAGACCATAACATATTAATTACTATTATTATTTTATATTAATAATAATTGTATAACTTAATATTGAGTAGAATTAAATATGTTGACACCCCCTACATACCATATGAACCCATATACAGCCCCCTTTATACCTCTATATACTGTAAGAGCTCACACCTAGCTTCCTACATACAGTATGAGCCCTTACATAGCCCCTCCACATACATTGTAAGAACCCCCCTAGCCTCTCTATATATAGTATGAGCCCCCACATATCCTCTCTATATTCAATATCAGTCCTCACATAGTGCTTTGTATATAGTATGAGACCAACGCTAACCAAAAAAGGGTACACTAATGTCAATAATGATCCCAAATAGAGTGCAACACCTAGCCTATAAACTAATGAAGCCAAAAGACACGGAGAAAAAGAAAAGCCAAATAACCCGGTATACACCTCCGTATATAAAAAAGTGAGAAAACCTTTATTTCATCATGGACATGGTAACTTTAAAAACATTTAAAATACACAACAAACCAATAGCCCAAAAGTCCCCAAAAAGCCCATAAGCCTTAAATACAACCCATGTAATGGGTGAATGGCAGCCCCCAGCATATGCAGAAAGAAAATACATGTGTCATACGGTGATAATGATAAATGAACCTATAACTACAAATATAAACAGAATGGGTGATGGTACATGCAGGATGCGACTAATCAACATCATTTCCCATTGCACAGGTATAAACAGTCAGAAAATAGAGACTCCCACATATACCAAAGCATGTATGCAAAGAAGTCACCCTAAAATAGTTGTGACAATACAGATGACGTCAAAAAATGGGCATAACTGACTGAGAATGCTATAATGAAATAAAAGTATGATCACCCAAAATGAGAAAGCCAGACACTGACATGGGGGCGGCAAGAAGTCCCGAGGGGGACAAGAAGGGAGAGTGGGAAGAGGCCCCACGCGTATCGCCGCTTCGTCAGTCAGTTATGACTAAATCCAGAAACTGTTGACTACTGGTGACAGATACATAAGAAAAAAAGGAAGCGCATCACAGAAGAATATACAATTCAAGTCACCTTTATTCCATCCAGGTAAAAAATTAGAACATTCATGGTACAAGATTATTTTACGACTAAGGTCTTCAGCCAGAAACGCGTCAGAATGAACATGTTTTTAATCTTGCACCATGGATGTTCTAATATTTAATCTGGAAGGAATAACTACTTGAATTCACATTCTGCTCTGCCCTCCAGTTCTTTAGAAGGAACATGAAGCAATTTGACAGCCTTTTAGGCAGATAGGTCCAAGTTGCCATCTCCTAGTCTGTGGTTAGGCTAGCTCTGCCCCGTAGGCACCACTAGGGACTGCGGTGCCAAGAGATCTATTCTGTACAAGAACCGTCAGGGTCAGTTGCAGCTATTTAGTGTATAACCTATTTTCCCAAGTGAGTTACCACACAGGCATAACACCCCGATTTGCCTGAGCTACTTGTGAAGGAACGCCTCGTGTGCGCACATTTCCACAAGACAGCTACAGCTGCCGCTGATCTAGCAGTGCTTCAGCAGCTCTTGCAAGTGCCAGTTCACACACTGGTGTGCGACGTGACCATACTCTGGAACCCCACATTACATATGTTGGCAAGTGTTTGTGAGCAGCAGAGGGCAGTAGTTGAATACGAGCTACAACATGCCGGTCAGTATTCCGATCAGTCTCCGCACATAACAACTGACAAGTTGGCATTACCAATTACCATCGATTACCAATATACAACACTACAGAGAGAGGTTGAGCTTTGTCCGGGGTAACTGTATCCCTGTAGAGACTTGTTATTAACACTATTATTTAGTCCTCTATCTCTTAAATCTGTGTAGTTATATCCTGTAAGTGAATGGTCACTGATACATTGTCTCTAAATCTGGATAATTGTGTCCCATTGGCCAGATAAATACCTTATATTCCAGGACCTGGGAAATTGTATCCCAGTAGTGATAGCTCTACTGCTTTATACATTATACCTATCCTGCTGGCTAATGGTCTGGCTAAATGTATCCCTCTACTATCAGCAACTATTGTATTTCTAATTGCACTTTAATCTTATTATTATATAATTTTTCAATAAAGGTTATATTTTAGTAGACTTTAGTTAGGGTTTATTTGCTGTCTCAGATTTTTCCCTCTCCCCATATTGTATACGCATACATCTCTTCCTTGCCCCCCAAGCTGTGTATTCAAATCTTCCCCAACCCCGTTACAATAAATCGTCAGTTTCTTCAGTTCCATTGGAGCACTTAGCACCGATGCTGTTTGCGCCTCTGAGGCGCCGTCGAATGACGTCAACAGGGTGATCACATGACTTGATCACGCTGCTGACATCGCCATATCCCGGTGGTCAGGACTTCAATTGTGCTCAGTCCGTCTAAAAAATGCAAGTACAATTGATCACTGGGATCCGGCGCACTTCATCTTCTCTGAGCTTGACATCCGTCTCAGAGAACAGCCGACTCCTAGTCTGCCTGGCCCATAATGCAACCTCCAGGAAATCTCCTCGGACCGCCGGATGAGGCGGCTCAACAGTGTTCCCTTGCCAGCTGAACCAGGGTAGATACCCCTCCTGCCCTCCCCTAGACATGCCTCTGGGTTAAGGCTAAATACCTGAAGCAGTTGCTGTTTTCTATAAAATTTATAAAAAGCAGTACATTATAGTAATACCTTGACTAACGAGTGCATCTACTTATGAATTTTGCGAGATGCGAGCCGTCGCTCTGTCAGCTTTATGATGTGAGCCGAGATCTGAGTTACAAGCGAGCGAGCTTACACCACTCACCTCGTGGTTACCCTGCCGTGCAAGCACCTCTGTCATTGCTTCATTGTTCGACTATGGTCCTAAAAATGTGAGTTGCCCTGTCAGTTCTTTTTACCTGTTCTTGTGATTCAGGACCTTACCATCTTTTGCTGCACACAGGTTTTTGGTATTACCAACGTTGCCATTTTCCTGGGGTGGACTCTATTTTTAGCACTGCATGCTGCATGTATTTGACATGGGGCTGTTCATAGGATAATGGTTATTTTTTGGTTCATTCTTCTGCTAATTTTGCTGTTAATGAATCTTTTTTAAAAACTCCTAATAAAATAATTGGTGTGGTTTTTGGGGGGCTGGAACGGATTAATTGCATTTCATTTCATTTTAATGGGGACATTTAATTTGATATACAAGCAAATTGAGTTAAGAGCTCGGCCACAGAACGAATTAAACTTGTAAGTCAATCACTGTATATGGTTTTTAGTGTTGAGCAAACATGCTCGGATAACGTCTGATCCAAGCATGCTCGGGTGTTATCCAATGCCTTCAGTGTCACCAACTCCCTGCCATTCCCTTGTCCGGTTCCAATACGGAAAGGTTCCAGGAAAGACATCTCAACTACTCCTGCCTCGGTCGTAGACCCCGGATCCTTCTTGAGACAGTCCTTAAGCTGGTGCCCACCTGCACGATCCTCAGCCTGGGACCCCTTCCTGCTGTAGCAGCTCTATCCCCACAGCCGGCAGACTGTCTCTTTCACTGCTCCTTGCACCTTGCCCTAGGCAAGGCTGCCCGGGCTCTGCTGCCTATCCAGGAAGTGTCCTGACTATATCCCTATGCTCTGCCCTGCTCAACTCTGACTCCTCCCTACTGACAAACCTCTATGCTAACTGTACCTAACTAACACTCCTAATCTATTTTATTCTATTCCTTTTCTCTATGATGACCCCATCTATTCTAATCCCCCTACGGTCCTATACTATCTAAGATCCTATCCTGGCCCTAAGCCTATACATCGTACATGACAGATATATCACATTACAGTACATAACAAGTATAATAACGTTAGTGAACAATGAGGTGCCATACGTAACCATGAGAACAGCGTCCAGGGAAGAGGAGGAATGTGAGGGTCCCCGCCACCTCCTTACACTCCTCCCTCCTAAAATATGGTCATCCCTGAACATGGCGGCACCTGTAGGCTTAAAACTGTTAGAATTTTGTTTAAAACATATACAGTTAGTACAGCCTATGTCCAATGCTGCTGAGGGTCAACCGTGACCCTGGCTCCACTTGGTTAGAGCCCCCCAACAAAAGAATTAAAGTTCCTTTAGTGTGGGTCCGACTGACCTCAGTCTCCTGGCTCCTGGGACCCATCTTAAAGGGAACCTGTCACCCCAGGGGCATTTTTCAGTTAAAGAGCCACCTTCAGCAGCACTAAGGCTGCATTCTGTGAAGGTGGCTCTTCTTTTTCTGATCCCCAGTAATGCCAAAATATTGACTTTTATAATTAGCTCCTCTTACCTGTAATGTGTCCCATAGGTATGATGTGTCCCCCATATCAGCCGCCTACCATCCGTCAATCATGCATGAGCGGCGCCTCGGCGCCACCCACCATCTGTCCATCATGATGCCCCATGCGTCGCTACCTCCTCTTGATTTGAATCCCGGCGCCTGTGCTGTGACAAGCATTCTCGGGCATGCGTAGTGCGCGCTGCCCTAGAACCGATATCAGGCTATTGCGCCTACACGTTGTGGAGGCCCCAGATCCCGCCCTGCAATGTGTTATGACATATTCACACTGCGGGGCTGGGGCCTCCACAACGCGCAGACGCAATAGTCTGATGTAGTTCTCGGGCAGCGCGCACTGCACTTGTCACAGCACAGGCGCCGGGATTCAAATCAAGAGGAGGCAGCGACACACGGGGCATCATGATGAACAGATGGTGGGCGGCGCCGAGGCGCCGCACAGGCATGGTTGACGGATGGTAGGCGGCTGATAGAGGGGGACACATCATACCTGTGGGACACATTACAGGTATGAGGAGCTAATTATAAAAGTCAATATTTTGGCATTACTGGGGATCAGAGAAAGAAGAGCCACCTTCACAGAATGCAGCCTTAGTGCTGCTGAAGGTGGCTCTTTAAGTGAAAAACGCCCTGGGGGGGTGACAGGTTCCCTTTAACAAACAACAGTACATATAGTCCTGACCGGACTTGCTCCTCGGGTCCTCCTGTTCAGATTTTCCACCCTTCCTCCTTTAGCAGAGTACGGACCCTTAACAAAACAAGTGGGCTGCTTTTATCAGAGGACAGTACAGGGTTAAAACAGGAAAAGTTCAGGGTTAAAACAGTCCAGTACATAAAGCAGCCACACACAGTCCATTACTGTTTCCAAGGGTGATTAACCCCTTCAGGTTTTAGTCCCATAATCCAGCAGGGGGTGAGGAAACGTGCACAAATAAACTTGGAAAAAGTGTAGAAGAAAAACAAACAACAGTCCTTCAACTGTGACCACACTGGCCACCACTGACACCCAGTCCTGGTCCCGTCCAGTGCTCACTACCCTTTCACATATACGGAACAGTCTCTCCTGCACTTCAATCCATGCAACTAGCACATCCAGTCCATTTTAGGGGCTGCCTTCACTCCTTGCTCTCCTTGCGACTGGAATAATGGGCCGCATTCTGGTCCTGAATTATTATAAACGTGTTGCCCGAAGACCCGCTGGAGGAGGACTCTCCACTCTTTCTCCTGCTCCTTTCCTTTGTCAGCGGCTGATTCATGGTACCTGGAGCTTCCTGCTCCCGTGACTTGATTGTGGCCACCGCTTCCTTTAAGGGCGCCTCTGACTTTCTGTAGGGACTACGATCATTGCAGACGGCTGCATGCAATACTGCGCTTCCTGTGCCTGTCTCTCTTTGATGCTGGAGACCATTTTCACCACCACAGCATACTGTCCACGGGGCCCTTGTTCTTTAATAAATGTCACTCGGTCCCATTCCTGAAAAGGACCGTCAAAACTAATGGACCCGGCATTCACATAGACCTTGTCCCCAGTCTCGACCTCATGGATGAATCATACAGCCCCCTTATATACTATGATGGTCCAACTGTCAGCACACTATATAGTGCGATTGTACCACAGAGCTCCCAAAAAAGAAAAAAGAATACCTATACTCACCTAATCGAGAATCCTCATCCTCCGCAGTGTCTGTCTCTTCTTCTATCCATTCTCGCAGTGGATTCTGATGGCACGATGCAGTGACATCTTGGCACCGCCAATGTTCCTTGCTTAGTGCCGGACTCCAGCAGGCCAAAGATAGAAGGGACGCCCACAGCTGGCTGGGGTAAGTGACGAAGCCAGTGACTTTGTGCTCCGTCACAACTGTTAAAAGTATGCGCATCTTGAGGAAGCCGATTCTGTTAGCAACATAGCAGATAAGGCAGCCCACAACCAGACAGACCCTTCTGCCATTTGCCAGAATTGCAAGATGGCCAATCCGGCCCAGCAAGGTCCTTAATCCTGCAAATCTTCTAGCGCCCTTTGGTTCCGCTTGATTTTGGCTGGCCAGCAGGTAGCAGTCTTTCCTCATTAATGGCACATATTGCACTAATTTTCCAGTGGTCTCATCACTTTGTTACTTTCTTCCCCATTTTTGCTCGCCAGTCCTTGGGTGAGTGAATTCTTTTGAGTTTGAGGTTTCCCCACAGGTAGGCCGATGTCAGCCAACAATTGCGTGCATTCCTGGGTCTTCTCGGATCAAACAAATTCATCCTGAGCATACTGGTTAGGGGTAATCCCGGCATTGGCTCGCTCAGTCCTGAGGAGCTCTTCCTGCAGAGGCGCATTTGGGGTACTTGGAGACTCAAGCACTGGGTGTGGTAAGTCGACTCTGTGTTTGTTTTGACCCTGTTAACCATTATTCTTCTTCCTCTAAGACTGCCCATTGTGGACCTCAGCCACTTCAGTTGGGGCCCCTGCCTGGTATGGTCTTCTGCTTCAGAAGAGCAGGGTCACAGCATATTCCTGTGCAACACCTGAGGTCTAACCTCATAGACTGGGTTTTTCAGGTGATTCTTCCTCACCACTCGGTAGAGTACCGCCTCCCAATGATGATGCAGCTTGTTTCCGGGTCGTTTGACCGGCATCAACACATGGTCCCCTAGCTGAAGTGGTCCATCTGACATCGAGGATCGACTTGAATGTTCCACTTCCTGAAGCTTCTGCTCAACCAGCTTCCTTACCGTCTGAAATCTGTGACTGTGTTCTCGGATCCTGGCACTAGGACTACTGCCCGAACAGGAATCCTCTGCCTCCAGCTCCAGTTCAGTGGTCTCTCCGCCAAACAGTAGCATGTAAGAGGTGTAACTAGCAGTCGCATGGAAACAATTATTGCAAACCCACAACAACTCAGAGGCAAATTCGAGCCACTTCATCTTCTTGTCCTCTTCCAGGGTCCGCAACATTTGCAACAGGGTTCGGTTGACGTGCTCACAAGCCCCATTCCCCTGTGGATGATATGGTGTGGTTCGGGATTTGTTGATTCCATGGATGCAGTACAGTTTGTTCGTTACTTGCCCCTGGAAGCAGGACCCTGGGTCATAGGGAATTCACTTTGGGCATCCATATATGCGAATGAAGTCCTGACAAATGGCTCTGGCTGTAGGTTCAGCTGTCTGATCCTGGGTGGGAGACACCACTGCAGGTTTGCCATTAGGAATTTCAGGGCCCCATATTGGCAAAGTTTTTGGAGCCCCCTTGAAACTCTGCCCAGGCTCCACCTCTCGGACCTTCCACGGTCCCACCAACCTCTCTTGGAAAAACTCCACTTCTGCACCATATCCTCACCAATTATACATCACCAGATCACATACATAGCCAGCAGCTTTTGTTTTGGCCAAAAGATTTTTTAATCCCCCTCCACGACAAAGTATTCTCTTCTGGCCAGGCTCTACTCTACTGTAACTTATTAAACAATTGTTAAAATATCCAATACAATTTTAGGTATATTTTTATTTATTTATCATTTTTTTAAAATGACCATTAACATCACATACAAGGGAAAAATACCACCGCACCATGACCAGATCACATATTACCACCACATAGTGACCAAATATTACCACATACAGGGAATAAATACCACCACAACATAACTAGACAACATATTACCACCACAGTGACCGAATAATAGCACATACAAGGAACAAATACCACCATATCATGACCAGATCACATATTACCACCACATAGTGATTGAATATTACAATACTGATCATTAATAAAATAAAAACACAGTATTAATGCCATTATACACAGGGGATCTGTACTTAGTATACAGTATCCGTGTACAGGTAATACAGTGATCACCTGTGACATTATACACAGGAGCTCTGTATATAGTGTCAGTGTACAGGTAATACTATGATCAATAGTGACATTATGCACAGGAGCTATGTATATAGTATACAGTATATAGTGTCAGTGTACAGGTAACACACTGACTCACCGGTGACATCTCTAGTTAAAGTCCTTCATCTTCGCTTCTCTTCTTCATCCAGTTCAGACCACGATCACTTCTTCCAGACAGGTCTCTGCATAAAATAACACAGTAATCTATAGTACATTCCCTGATTTTTGCCCAACTTCTATACTACGCCAGATGAAAAAAGCGACCATGTCGCCATGCATAGTGACAGGACCTCTCCTCCCCCACACTGAAAACAGTAACCTCAAAAATAATACCCTTTAATTAGCCCCTATAGTAATAATATCCCACATTCTGGACCCCACGTGTCCACGCATTCTGCCTCATGTCTCTGCATATTGGCCCATAGTCATCCCTAATTGTATAATGCATCCCATAGTCATATATAGCAGTATAATGCACCCCCATAGGGGTATAATATAACCCATAGGGGTATTATGCACCCCCATAATGCTCCCCCATAATATAATGCGATAGGTAGAGTTGAGCGAAACGGGTCGGTCAAGTTCATAAGTCGCTGACTTTCGCTAAAGTTGGTTTTCATGAAACGAAACCCGACCATAGCGTGAGGTCGGCGACTAGAGCGCCAAAGTCGCGTTTCAAATGATGCTTCCAGCGCCCTTTTTCACCCAATGATGGAGGATGCACACTGTGGGCAACGCGATGACATGGGCAGCGGTCACCACCATCTTTGAGAAGGGCATGCAAGTGATTGGCTGGCTTTTTGTGGCGTCACAGGGGCTATAAAAGGGCATACACGCCGACCGCCATCTTACTTCTGCCGATCTTAGCATAGGGAGAGGTGCTGCTGCTCGTTCTGAATAAGGGAGAGCATTAGGCAGGGAAGAAGAACCCAAAAACAGCTTCTGCTGGTAGCGATTTCCACTTACAACACAACACTGTGTGCAGTGACAGGGGAGGCTCTATTTTTGTGCATCAGCTCTGTTGGTTATTAGGCTGCCTTATAAGGCTCCCTGATAGCTGCATTGCTGTTTGCACACTGCTGTGCAAACTGTTTTTTTAAAAGCAAAAATACTTTTCGTCCTCTTTTCTGCACAGTTACCAAGCGTTCATTTTTCCACAGTTTTGTGTGCAGCAGTCCTGCTTATTAGGCTGCCTGCCGCCATACTTGGACTGAAAGCATCATTGTCAGCCTCCTAACATCTCTAGGGAGATTCTCCCCAATACTATATACACCTTGTACTTTGTCATACACCAGCCAATTTCAGCCTGCTAAATTGAGGTGTAATCTATAGTGGGCCTGAGATAATAGTTCAGCCTCCTAAAATCTGTAGGGAGATTCAAATTCTCCCCAATACTAAATACACCTTGTACTTTGTCATACACCATCCAATTTCAGCCTGTTAAATTGAGGTGTAATCTATAGTGGGCCTGAGATAATAGTTCAGCCTCCTAAAATCTGTAGGGAGATTCAAATTCTCCCCAATACTATATACACCTTGTACTTTGTCATACACCATCCAATTTCAGCCTGTTAAATTGAGGTGTAATCTATAGTGGGCCTGAGATAATAGTTCAGCCTCCTAAAATCTCTAGGGAGATTCAAATTCTCCCCAATACTATATACACCTTGTACCTTGTTTTACAGTACCATATAGCTGGTGGTATTTTGGGTACATTTTCCCAAAAATGAGGAATTATGGTGGAAGAGGCCGTGAACGTGGGCGGGGGTTGCCAGCTGGTGGTGATGGTGGTTCTGCATCTGCAGGTAGTGGCAAAAGCACAATAGCACCTAAGGCAGGAGGTCTTGAGCCTGCGTCATCGTCTGGCTCCACAAGGCCTCGTAGGCTCCCTTTTCTGGGAGTAGGTAAACCGCTTTTAAAGCCGGAGCTTCAGGAACAAGTTTTGGCTTACATTGCTGACACAGCCTCCAGCTCTATCGCCTCCTCTTCTGAAGTTTCAAAAAATAAAAGCACTGAGTCATCAGTGGAGGCTTCTGGTCAGGAACAACACCTTTCCTTGTGTCCTTCACCCCTACCAAAAGTGAAGGATGCGGCAGGCCACACTACAGATTTCTCCATGGAGCGCTTTTCACATACCATGCCTGGGTTATCAAGTCAAATCGTGAATTCCCCAGTCCAAGATGAATCTGACATGGAGTGTACTGATGCACAGCTACTGCTAGATTTTTCTGCTGGTACATTCACTCAGAGCACTACATTGTCCTCGCAGTGTACTGAGCCAGAATCTGACCCTGATGAGACTCAGGTGCCCCTTCCCGCATACTATACCACCTTACACGGTTACACAGAGGAAGGTGCACATGAAATTGAAGAGGAGGTGATGGATGACCCAGTTGTTGACCCAGATTGGCATCCATAGGGGGAAGAGGGTGCCGCTGCCAATAGCTCAGAAGAGGAGGAGGAGGATCCGCAGCAGGCATCAACTTCGCAACAGCTGTTATCTGGCAGGCCCGTAGCAGTCCACAAACGGGTTACAAAAACCAAAAGAGTTGCAGGACAGCTTGGCCAGACGGTCAAAATAGCACAGCGTGCAAGGCTTCACAATGTCTTCCACAGTAGGAAGAGTGCAGTATGGCACTTTTTTGAACAAAATCCTATTGATCAGGCAAAGGTTATCTGTAAGAAGTGTGCAAAGACCTTTACCGAGGGAAAAATCTGAGAAATTTGAATACCAGTTGCATGCTTAGACACTTAACCACCATGCACTTGCAAGCGTGGACAAAATACCAAACCTCACGTACCACATGTGCACCTGCTCCAAATGAAGGTAGTTAGCAACGCTACATCGCTTCCCCCACTGTAAGCCCACCGGTTAGCACACCACCAGCAGCAATGTTGAGGTATCGTCGCAAGGCCAAAGCAGTCAGGGAATCACAATGTTATTGCTATGAAAGACTGAATCTAGGCCATCAGCAAGACCACCAACACCATCACCATCACCAACCCTCTCTGTCCGCCATGTCCACCACTAGTTCCACCATATGCAGCTCTCAAGTCCAGCTCACCCTACCAGAGACTCTGAGTAGGACAAGAAAGTACTCATCCTCTCATCCGCGTACACTGTGAACGCCCACATTGTCAAACTAATCTCGTTAGAGATGATGCCCTACCAGTTGGTTGAAAGTAAAGCTTTCCGCAAGCTCATGGCCTGCGCAGTACCACGCTATGACCTACCCAGTCAACATTTCTTTTCTTGAAAAGCCATCCCAGCCCTCCACCTGCATGTGAAAGACCGCATTGTCCATGCACTAAAGCAATCAGTGAGTGGAAAGGTGCACCTCACAACAAATGCATGGTCCAGTAGGCATGGCCAGGGCCATTACGTGTCCATCACTGCGCACTGGGTTAATGTGGTGGATGCAGGGTCCACAGGGGACAGCGGCGGTGGGACAGTGCTGCCTAGCCCACGGTATAGGAAACAGTTGGCTGTAGGCGTTCGACCCTCCTCCTCCTCCTCCAGAAGCGAAAGGTCATCCACAGAGCGCAGTCACACGATCACTCCATCCGCAGCTGCCAGTGTTGCACCCGAGGTGTCCCACTATCGAACAGCTAGTGGTAAGCGTCAGCAGGCTGTGTTGAAGATGATGTGTTTGGGCGACAACAGACACACCTCGGAGGTACTGGCCGACTACTTGCAGCGACAAACTTAGTCATGGCTGGGCAGTCTACATCTTGAGGCAGGCAAGGTAGTTAGCGATACGTCCGGAATTTTGTGGCAGCCATAGCCCTTTCAAAACTCAGACACATACCTTGCCTGGCTCACACCTTGAACCTGGTGGTGCTGTGCTTCCTCAATAATTTTCCGGAGTTAACAGCCCTGCTCCATAAGGTGCGAAGACTGTGCTCGCACATCCGCCGGTAGCCCATACACTCCAGTTGTATGCAGAAGCTGCAGCGATTGCTCCACCTTCCCAAGCACCGCTTAATTATCGACATTGCAACAAGGTGGAACTCCACCCTGCACATGGTTGAGAGGCTGTGCGAACAGAGGGAGGCTGTAATGCATTTGTGGGAGGATACACGGGCAGGCAGTTTGAGGGCAGACATGGAGTTGTCTGGTGTGCAGTGGTCGAAGCTGAAAGACCTCTGTAAAGTCCTTCAGTGTTTTGATAAATGCACACAGCTGGTAAGCGCAGACGACGCCATCATAAGCATGAGCATCCCACTTATGCGTCTGCTCATGCAAACTTTGACGCACATTAAGGAGCAGGCGTCTGCAGCCGAGGAGGAAGAGGAGGGAAGCCTTGATGACAGTCAGCCATTGTCTGCTCAGGGAACTCTCCTGGACGAGGTGGAGGAAGAAGAGGAAGAGAAGGAGGATGAGGATGATGGGGATGATTATTTAGGGGAGGAGGATGCTTCTCAGGGGGCAAGAGAAAATCTTGGCGTGGCAAGGTCAGGTACAGGGTTTATGCATGACTGGAGGGAAGTGGATTTGCCAGAAAGTGCTCCTCCACCCAGCACTCACAGTGCATCATTGACACCGGGAACATTGGCCCACATGTCAGATTATGCCTTACAGATCCTAAAAAGGGACCCCCGCATTGCCAAAATGATGAACGATGATGACTACTGGTTGTCCAGCATCCTGGATCCACGCTATAAAGGCAAATTCCAAAACATCATGCCACAGGAGAACCTAGAGCTAATATTGGCTAACAAACAAGCAACTCTGGTAAACCGTTTGTTTAAGGCATTCCCAGCACACAGCAGCGGTGATGGTTCTCACACGAGCCGTAGGGTGCAACATGGAAGAGGTGTTCGTGGTGCACACATCCGAAGTGGCGTTGGAGACAGATAGAATCCAATAGAATCGCTTACAGCCTGTGGCTTCTGTCTTTTGCACTCCAAAGTTACCTGACAGATCATGATAGGCAGTGAGGACCATGTCTGCATCTCTCCTTGTGATCAAAATTTGATGGAGATGAGTAACGGTGATGGGATCAACGGTACTGCGATACAGCAACACTTTCTTCACAAAGAACTGTTTTCGCTGTCTCCACACACAAAGTAATTGATGGTCAGCATCGCCTCTGAGAATTCTCCTGGGAGTTTTTCCCGTGATTAGTAATTCCTAAATTTCTGCAATCACTCGACTTTATGTCTGTACTTTTATCCATCTCGTTTCCTCTTGCGGAGAGTCTGGACTGTCTTACTGAGACTGAGATATAAATGAAGATTTAAAAATACCCCAACAGTGTATACTGGTGTACGCTTCAAAAACATTTCCTTTTTGTTACATTTTAGATTGTTGTCTAATCCATACTGAGGCTGTGAGTGTCTTTGTCGTACTCCGGAAATAAACACAGAGATTTTAAATGTTTAAACTCTGCTATATATACCTGTTATCCGGAGATACTGTACCCTTTCTCAACTTTCTGCAATCTTGTCAAATCCATACTGTGCCTGAGACCGTCTGAGTCTGCCTCCTGATTACAGATGAGTGGTGTTTGAGTGGAACTGTTGGCCAAGTTCAAATTCTAGCTGTTTTGGGCGGTGTTAGATCCGTTCGTCGAACTACAACACTTTGATTAAAATTCAGCTGTTCGAGTTTCCGTTCGAGAACGTTTCGTTAAACAAAAGCGTATCTTTTTTTCACATTAATAATGGTTTTCAATGATAATAGACAGTTTTAGGGCATAGTAGCGGTGTCTGGTAGTCAGCGGTGTGCTACACCTGTGAAGGAGCTACACCGTGTGTGTTTCTAATAATTTTTTACCACATATTGTCCTAAAATCCCTTTGGGCCTAGTAACTGTGTCTGCTACTCAGAAGAGGAGCCCACCCGTGAACCAAGCTATGCCGCCTGTTTATGAAAGAACCAGTTTTTGACTGCATTTACACCACTTAATACTTTGGGCCTAGTAATTGTGTATGCTACTCAGCAGAGTTGGCCACCCGTGAACCAAGCTATGCCGCCTGTTTATGTAAGAACTGTGTGCTACTCAGCAGAGGAACCCAGCTGTTAAGCAAGCTACAGCACCTGTGGTTTGGGCACTTAATTTTTTCATTTTTTCTGGAATGCCGTTTAGGCCTAATTCCGGAATTATGGTTGACCTGCACTTACTGGGAAATGCTTGTTCATGGGGAAGAATTGTAATCCCAGATCCCCATCACTAGCAGGGTTCAGCGTGTTATCCGCACCTGTAATCGATACACGCTGGTCCTTTCATTGTAGCACGCGTGCAGCCCCGGACATGTAAGGGCATGACAGACCTGTTATTGGCCGATCTCGCATGCCAGAGCCTTGTGTGTCCCTCTAGTAAGCTGGACGCGGACCGCGGGGGCATGCCTGAGTCTCGTTCGTTAATGGAATTAAGCTTGCAATCTGTGCAGCTTTTCTGTGGCTGGATGGTTGAGGTTGCCCGTGTTGAGTCCAGTTAAGCCGCAGGCTCCACTCCTGGTGGTGCCCTTCTGGACATTCCTTTAAGGTTCAGCTTTGCAACCATACTGCCCCCGGAAACCAAACACTTTTCCTGACAGTGACATTCTGGTCAAAGAGCGCGATGACATCACGTCTGTACGCCCTCTGCCTAAACAGTCCAAGTGCAGTGAGATGGAAGATGGGGACGACGAGGAGTCCAGAGTACAGGGATTCCCTAGCGAGGAGACTTATTTAATTGTTTTAAAGGTTGGGAGCAATTTTTGGGGAGCACGATACTCTGGAGAATGATATCTGAGGACCACCATTCACTGGAGCATTCCAAAGGTGGACATCAGTCACTGGAGCAGCATTTACAGGGCCCATTATACACTGGAGCATTAGAAATGGGGCCCATTATGTATGGAGCATTATTTGGGCCCATAAGACAGTGGAGCTTCATCCATTGGGACCAACATATACTGTAGCATTATGTGGAGCTCATCATATACGGTTTAAAACATTATATGGGACCAATGATTCTGTATGGAGAAATATATGGGCCTCATTACTCTGTATAGCGCACTAAGCGCTGGCCATAATACTGTATGGAGTTATATACTGTCCGTTTTTGGAGGTATTGGAGAATTTAAAATGGATATCAGTCATGAGATGTAAGAAGTGAAGTATTTTTCATTGTACTATACTGCTATTTCTCTGCCGTATCGGAGCATCATGAGTTGTGGTATGTGTTAGGCCGGGGTCACACTGGCGAGGAATACGGGAGAGTGAGAGGCGCTAAAAGCACGCATTAGACACGGACCAATGATTCTCTATGGGGTCCCTCGCAATTTTTGGGGAGCACGATACTCTGGAGAATGATATCTGGGGCCCACCATTCACTGGAGCATTCCAAAGGTGGACATCAGTCACTGGAGCAGCATTTACAGGGCCCATTATACACTGGAGCATTAGAAATGGGGCCCATTATGTATGGAGCATTATTTGGGCCCATAAGACAGTGCAGCTTCATCCATGGGGAACAACATATACTGTAGCATTATGTGGAGCTCATCATATACTGTATGGAACATTATATGGGACCAATGATTCTGTATGGAGAAATATATGGGCCTCATTACTCTGTATAGTGCACTATGCGGTGGCCATAATACTGTATGGAGGAATATACTGTCTGTTTTTGGAGCTATTGGAGAATTTAAAATGGATATCAGTGATGTGATGTAAGAAGTGAAGTATTTTTCATTGTACTATACCGCTATTTCTCTGCCGTATCAAAGGATCATGAATTGTGGCATATGTTAAAGGAGCCCAGTGACACTCTTTGGCCCTGGGCCCACGAAAATCTGGAGCCAGCACTACCCCCCCACAACTTTAGCCAAATAACCCCCAGTTTTCAATGCCTAACTATTATTATAAAGTAAATTAAGGTTGACAAGCTTAAGGAATAAGAATTGATGTTTTTGGCATTGAAATGGGCACTGTAGGTGTGTTTCCTGTCCTCCACTCCCTGCCAACTTTTCTTCCCCATTGACTTACATTGGGTTTCGTGTTTCAGTCGGCCTTCAACTTTTCACAATAATCGGCTGATTTCATTCGACCCGACTTTTGCGAAAAAAGGCAAAGTCGCTCATCTCTACTTCTTACCCATGGTCTTTTGAGACATTATACCTTAGTTCATAATAAAGATTTTAATAAGTTACAAATTATTCCTATTGATCATATCCCTACTCATATTCCAAATAGGATTCTGAAATTAAACAGGAAACAGGTATATTGGATCTATAAATTAAGAAGCCTCAAACCACAGGGTCTTCATGAGATCACAGAGGTTTTTATTTAATTTATTAATGGAGGTTGTTATATGTATTTATTTATATTTTTTAATATTTATGGATGTCCTTTGATATTTATTTTTCTATGGGAGTTTATAAGGAATTTCAGCATGAAATACCTGATGATTATTTAATTGTTATAAAAGATTTTATTCATGTTTTATAAGGGAAGTATTTTTAATGTGTTTTTAATATAATTATTTCCATCATACTCCTTTATGTCTAGTAAGCCCTTTAAATTTAGAGACTTATTAACTATAAGCGCTCCACAGTAATAGGATTAAACCGATGGTGCTGCGGTTAGAAAATGGGATGACTAACGCCAAGTAAGTATTTGTCCCCCTTGTTAGGTGTTCTTGGTCCTTCCTGATACATTTTACACCATAATTATATATAGAGCTTAACTCTCTCTTTTTCCCGCAGAGCGGGTAAGGGAAAGCCCGAAATACTGTTTTATCAATTTTTTTCTACTCTATCTCCACTCAGAGAAATAGTAGTTCTACAGAGCATTAACCCTCTCCTCTTTCCGGACTGTCTGTGGACCCCAGTACAATTATAAAAATGATTACTGGTATATATATATATTTTTCTAAGTTTGTTAATATTCCTCTCAGAAATATTTATATAGAACCAATCATTCCTTTGTCCTAAAGAAATCATCCCCTGACATGACTTGCTATCCTCAGGAGGTGTTAATAACGCTGCTGAAGGAGTGAGTTTTTAAACTTTGGGATGTGACTTACACCGGTCGCTGTATAATCTGACTCTGTGCGGGAGATGTAACAGCCGTGTGGTATTGGGAGAAGCGCCGTGTGCTCCTCCTGCCGTGCGATCCTGAGTATGTGCGCACTATTGCAGGTGTGGAGCACATCGTCCTTCCCACTCTGCCACTGAGCTTTTACAGATGAGTGATTCCCTTTTTTTATAATAAGCCGAACCTGAGATTTAAAAAAAATGGATATTATTTTTTTATTAATAAAACATTTATTTTTAATTGATTAAAATTTAGATCCTTACAATTTAATGTTTATCTAATGGTTTATTTCATCCTATGTCTCTTCCACATCGGATCCGCTTGCAGGAGCTTGTTAGTATAGCCGAGTGGTCTGATTGTCGGGCGGCAGAGCAGGAGGAAGCTGAGGCAGATCTCTAGGAGTTCGTGTCCGAGATTTGCTTTTCTTGCTCAGTATATATGTGTTTTTTTATTTTTCCTTATTGTTTTCCTTTTGCTCAACAACCTGTGAAATTATAATAGACATGTGAATATAAGAACAGCTTCTAACTCTTACTATGAATATTTATACTGTCTGCTAACTATGAGCTTTGGCATCTGTCATCTGACTGGAGCTCATTTTTTTTAAATCTGTGTGTACTTAATGCATCACCTGTGTATGCTTCATGTGGTATTTCCTGTAGAAGAGGTTCAAAAAACCTTGAAACGCGTAGAATAAACCACTGTCAAACTTTATTACCCTTCTGGAAGTTCATCATTTGGGCAGCACAGACGAAATCCATGTATTCCTTTGCAGAGTTATGGAAACTATTGAAGCAGGCCAAAAGTAAAAAAAATGTTTTTAAAAATATAACAGTTCAAATCCCCCGCCCCCCTTTTGCCCCATTCAAAATAAAACAAAAGAAAAAACAAACATACACAAGTTTGGTATCACCGCGTTTAGAATCGCCAGATCTATCAATAAAAAAAGGAACAAACTGATCGCTAAACGGCCAAAATGCCAGAATTTAGGGTTTTTGGTTGCCACGACAGTGAATTAAAATGCAATAACGGATGATGAAAATATCGTATCTGCACCAAAATGGGATCAATAAAAACGTCAGCTCGGCGCGCAAACAATAAGCCCTCACCCAACCCAAGATTATGAAAATGGAGCAATTTTTTTTCCAACAAATTTTGGATTTTTTTCACCACTTAAATACAAAGAACTGAGACCTGTTTGGGGTCTATGAACCTGTAATGACTTGGAGAATCATAATGGCAGGGCAGTCTTAGCATTTGGTGAATATGGTAAAAAGAAAATCCAAAAAAAGTTATGGAGTTGCACTTTTTTTTGCAATTTCACCGCCCTTGGAATTTTTTTCCCATTTTTGAGTACACAATATGGTAAAACCAATGATGTCGTTCTAAAGCACAACTTGTCCCGCAAAAAACAAGCCCTAACATGGCCATACTGACGGAAACATAAAAAAGTTATGGCTGTGGGAAGAAGGGGAGCGAAAAACAGAAACGCAAAAACGAAAAAGGGCAAGGTCTCTAAGGGGTTAAAAAAAACCCTATTTTTCCTTCCCCATTCTCCTCCTTAACCCTTTCTCCCCTTTATTCTGCCTCTCTCTTTCATGACTTTACATTTCTCTTTTTTGCTGTTGTTTGGTTCTTGTCTGTATTACTGGGTATTTATAATCTGTCTCCCCTTTTTCTTTACCCCATTTATGTAAATAAATCCTTAATAAAAACTACTTTACCATAAAAGGCGCCCGCTGTGCGCCCAAGGCAAGCGGCTGATCTGTGCCGATTTGGGGCTTTTCTCTCTAATAAAATCGCAGGTAAAAAACTGCAGAAACTTTATTAAGTGCAGAATCAAAGCTTTTCTGTCCTCTAAAAAGCGCATTAAAACCGCGGCTTCACATCTGCACCAAGAACGCATCAAATAAGGGGGAGAAGATCGTTACTGTAGATGGTGCGGATCCTGCAGAAAACAAAAAACATCGTATTTCTACAATGTGTGAACACGGCCTTACAGGCACAAATAAGCCGGGTGTCGTATAGTGACGCTACATAAAGAGGAGAACGTTCTGGAGGCTACGACTGTGAATGACGGCACAAAAAATAATCCCCAGGTCCCACGCACGCTGGACCAGAGACCCATGAATCCACCTGCTCATCTCTAGTCCCAACTGTCCCGGATTTGGGTCTACGCCCTGCAGAATTTCCCTCACTACCAGCGTCCCTCTGACAACTCCTCCTGCCGGGGGAGAAAGCAGTGGTAAATGGCCGTGGATTAGGGTGAGGCCAAAATTTGCTGCTATGCGCGCCGCATGCTCTGTGCCTCTATCTGTGATTCAAATGTTGTGAGGTGTGCACAGTTACTTGTTGTAACACTGGTGGATGTGGACCCACTGCACCATCGGCCAGGCTTACCCTAGAGAGGTGTCTCCACCAGGTCTTCACTAGAGCTACTGGTGCAGAGGATAGGCTGGACAGCCGGTAGACACCAGGAACTACTTCAGGGTAGTCCCCAAGACTACCTCAGCTGATTGGTGGGTCAGAGACACAAGTGTGAGGTACAACAGGCAAAGTGAACTGCCTAGGAATCAACATCCAGCAGAGGGCGGATGGTGGAGCTGCCTAATATAGGATCTGCCGGCACGGAATAGGCTGGGGAACCTAATCTGTGAAGGACACAGCAGGGTTAAATTCCTGTAGAGACTGGCTAATCCCCCAAGGCTAAATGGAAGCAACATGCTGAGAAGCTGCAGTCACCATAGTGAATATACTTGAAATTAGTCCAAAGACCACCTATATTCTGGCACTTCAAAATATCAGAAACAAACATTTTCGGGCCAATATACCATGACGGCACCAAAAATCATGAAGAGATACAGTATGAGAATAAAATATCAAATTTTATTGAAAAAACATTAAAAATATTAAAAAAATTACAAAAATGCCCAGCAGGAGGTGCTCAAAACATTCATGCCATTAGTTGTGATAGTCACACAGACAAATGTGAATCCTTGCACATAAGTAATTATAAATAATTTCCAACAGGAGTATAATATCTCTATAAATGTAGAGAATATTCACACCACAGTATTAAAAAATATAATGAATATAAATCAGGCCCGATATATGTAACTTAATTAAATAACCTCAGTGTCAAAATAACTGAATATATCGTGACTGAAAAAAACAAAAATAAAGTGTAGTACTAGAAACCCACATTAAATTGCACCTGAATGGTCGTGGCCCGATCTGATATATGCTGCAGGTTAAAATAAATTACCTCAATATCAGCCAGATTGAATAGTATCACAGCTGAAAAAGTGCTAGAGGATTGCTGCATAAAGCCTCAAAGGTTCAAAAAAAAGTGTGGAAATCTGTGACAAAACTACAGGCAGCTCACTCTGAATGTAATAGAGACCCACATTAAATGGCACCTGAGTGAAGGTAACCCAGTCTGATATATGCTGCAGGTAAAAGTAAATGACCTCAATGTCAGCACGATTAAATAATATCATGGCTGAGAAAGTACTAGAGGATTGCTGCATAAATCCACAAAGGTTCAAAATAAAGGTAAAAAAGGGTAATACCTATGAAAACGCTGATGCCGGGTCTCTGGTGAATGACGCGACCTCCTTCACCCCAACGAGTGTTTCGCACTAGCTTCTTACGGGGGTGTGACCATAGTGAGTAGGGAGGCGCTGAGAGGCCATGTGAGGTCCCACCATAACACCTGGTTAGGAGCCCACTCAGATGTTTCCCCACCAGAACTGAACCCCGCGCTGCACCTCGGAGCAAATGTAATATTATCTTCACAGCAAGTGGTAAAGAAATCAGTGACACCTGTAAGATAAAAATGCCCATTACACCCTTAGATGACTTCCCTGATGGGCACAGTGTCTGAAATGGGGTCACTTTAGGGGGTTGTTTTTTGTCCACAAACATTGGGGGCTTTACAATTGGCCCCACAAGAGAGGACTGCTCCAAAAGCAAAACAGTGACTCTCCCCATTGGAGCCCGGCCGTGTGCAGTCATTCCTGGCCTCAGGTTTGGGATTAATTTCTGTGTAAATTGTGGCTCCATTTTACTCTGTGAAATTTAAAAATTTGAGTTTAAAACATTTCACCTCTTACATGTGGGTCGCCCCGTCCAAGGGCTGTGGGGTACTCGGTACCGGGCCGGTGTCAGAGGGATGTGTCACGGCGGCAGTGACCCGGTCCGTGGCCCTGGGCGCCCAAATCAATGGTGGTTTGTGATATAGTTTATGTGATGAAATAGTTTGTGACGCCACCTGTGGTGTTTGGCAAGCAAGATGTTAAGCCAACGCTGCTTGCAGATCCTCTGGGGCTGATGGTGTGTTGCAGCATAGATGGTGTAGCTCCCCACAGGTGAAGCTGTAACCCCAGGGCAGTGTATAGGCGCAGGTAGTGTAAAGGAGGATACCCAGATGTAACGGTGCTGATGGTGTTGGCGGACAATGACTGGAAGACACCAGGGCTTGTAGTTCCAAAGCTTTACTCACAGTTCGTGGTACACACTGGTGCCTGCCTCCGTGCCGTGTCCTCCGGGGCAGAGACTCAATCAACCTACTGGGCAAGTCAGGCTTCTCCTCTCCAACACTCCGCCAACATGTACCTTTCCTGAACGACTCCTCTATTGCGCCTTTTAGTGTGAAGAGCTCCAGTACCGTGGTACTCTGGAGTTCCTCCTGTCAGATGTTCCTAACAACTCTTCCTTGTACAGCAGACAGCTGTAGCCTACTTCGGGGACTCCCTTTATCCTGAGTCCCGGCTCCCTATACAGATGCTGTTGTGCCCCAAGTCTTGGATGGGAGTAGTGCATTTACAGCCAACTATTCCACCGGTGTCTGCTGCAGAACCATAAGTGTTCATACAACCTCGGGGACCGGGCCCCGGCCTTGTGCTGAGAACCTATAGGCAGGGTTCCTCTTCCAACCCACAACTCCTCTCTGTTCTCCTACTCCTTTGTTCCACGCTGTTCATTCTCTCTCTTATGGAAGCTTAGGTTGCAGTTCTACATCTTTCTCCTTCTGTTCCTTTCCCGTGCCAGCTGACTCAGGTCACTGAGGCAGCTGCAGCACTCCTTCCTCTCTCTCCTTTCCTAGGGAGCTCGTTCCACTAAGACCAGTCCTCAGCCACTCCTGACTGACTGTCTTCCTCCGCCTTGACCTCCCATCAGGCTGACCTCCTGTCAGCCTGCTCTATGACTCAGACTCATCTCCAGACTGAACTCTAATTCTAAACCTTCCCAACCTTTTATATATCTCAACTCCACCCACCTCCCAGCACATCTCGTGTTACGAAGCAAGGACCCACGAAAGGTGCTCTGCTATACTCTAAGCATGGAGCCGCAATGTGGTCAGTGCTGAACTATCCTGTGTGTGGGATGCAGGTGTTGGAGTGTGGAAAGGAGTTCCCAACTTACCTAGGTGGTGGGGCACCACACCTTAGAAGGTGCAGTACCTCTGTGGCGACTGAGCCTCAGGGGCGCCACACATGCGGCTCCGCTCCTTACACCTCGTACACACACGGCTCCGCGCCTTACACCTCGTACGCACGCAGCTCCGCTCCGTACACCTCGTACACACACGGCTCTGCTCCGTACACCTCGTACACACACGGCTCCGCTCCGTACACCTCGTACACACACGGCTCCGCGCCTTACACCTCGTACACACACGGCTCTGCTCCGTACACCTCGTACACACGCGGCTCCGCTACGTACACCTCGTACGCACGCAGCTCCGCTCCGTACACCTCATACACACAGGCCTCCGCTCCTTACACCTCGTACACACAGGGCTCCGCTCCGTACACCTCGTATACACACGGCCTCGCTCCGTACACCTCGTACACACCCGGCCCCACTCCGTACACCTCGTACACACACGGCTCCGCTCCGTACACCTCGTACACACACGGCTCCGCTCCGTACACCTCGTACACACACGGCTCCGCTCCGTACACCTCTTACACACACGGCTCCGCTCCGTACACCTCATACACACCCGGCCCCGCTCCGTACACCTCGTACACACCCGGCCCCGCTCCGTACACCTCGTACACACACGGCTCCGCTCCGTACACCTCGTACACACGGCTCCGCTCCGTACACCTCATACACACACGGCTCCGCTCCGTACACCTCGTACACACACGGCTCCGCTCCGTACACCTCGTACACACACGGCTCCACTCCGTACACCCATGGCTCCCAACCGTCCCTATTCCCGCGGGACAGTCCCGTTTTTGACACCCCCCTCCCGCGTCCGGCCTGGGATGCTATTTTTCCCCCATTGAACTGAGCGCCCACGCCCCCCCATCCACCAACGCCATGCTTGCTGTCCCAGATAGATGCTCCACAGCCTGCAATGATGTGGCTGGGCTGTGTGTGGGCAAACATAAAGGTCCCTTCATCTGGCACCATGACAACCAGCATAGCAGAGTCCTGCACACACTGAGGCCCCTGATCATGTGACCCCTGACTCCTCCCCCCTGTGACCTCATCACAGGTCCTGTGCGCACAGAGCAGCCATATATGTGGAGTGCGGCTCTGCAGGTTAGTGATGGGCAGTCCGGCTCTTCTGCCTCCTTTCCCCACTTTTCTCCCTCCTGTCCCTTCACTATAAAGCCTGGGCCTCATTATACAGCTGTACAGGGGTCTAGTGAAGGCTTTTTAGCTCTTTCCTCAGACTGTAGCTCCTGGGAACAGGCCCTCACTCCTGTCCCTTCACTATAAAGCCTGGGCCTCATTATACAGCTGTACAGGGGTCTAGTGAAGGCTTTTTAGCCCTTTCCTCAGACTGTAGCTCCTGGGAACAGGCCCTCACTCCTGTCCCTTCACTATAAAGCCTGGGCCTCATTATACAGCTGTACAGGGGTCTAGTGAAGGCTTTTTAGCCCTTTCCTCAGACTGTAGCTCGTGGGATCAGGCCCTCACTCCTGTCCCTTCACTATAAAGCCTGGGCCTCATTATACAGCTGTACAGGGGTCTAGTGAAGGCTTTTTAGCCCTTTCCTCAGACTGTAGCTCCTGGGATCAGGCCCTCACTCCTGTCCCTTCACTATAAAGCCTGGGCCTCATTATACAGCTGTACAGGGGTCTAGTGAAGGCTTTTTAGCCCTTTCCTCAGACTGTAGCTCCTGGGATCAGGCCCTCACTCCTGTCCCTTCACTATAAAGCCTGGGCCTCATTATACAGCTGTACAGGGGTCTAGTGAAGGCTTTTTAGCCCTTTCCTCAGACTGTAGCTCGTGGGATCAGGCCCTCACTCCTGTCCCTTCACTACCTTGGATCTAATCCTTATAAACAGGGAGGAAATGGTTGAGGAGGTAAAAGTGGCTGGGACCCTAGGAGGTAGCGACCATGCTATTTTAGAATTTTGGATAACTAGAGGCGGAAGACCTGTGAAGACTCAGACGTCAAGGTTAGATTTCAGAAAGGCAGATTTTAAGGGATTCAGAAAGAGAATTGGAGGGATCCAATGGCTGGATATCCTTAAAGACAAAAATGTCCAGGAAGGATGGGAAATCTTGAAAAATGAAATTCTCAAAGCACAGTTGTTAACAATTCCGAAAAGAGGGAAGAATAGGAAGCATTTAAGGAAACCAGGATGGATGAACACAGAACTTAAGCACATGCTAAAAAGGAAGCAAAAAATGTTTATAAAATGGAAAGAAGGAGGCATATCTAAAGAAGAATATAATGCTGTCTGCAGAACCTGCAAGGCACAAATCAGATTATCTAAAGCTGAAAATGAATTGAGGCTTGCAAGAGATGTCAAAAGCAATAATAAAGGATTTTGGGGATATGTCAAAAGTAAAAGAAAAGTCAAAGATGCTATAGGATTTTTACAGGATGAAAATGATGAAATGGTAAGACAGGATGTTGAGAAGGCTGAACTTTTAAATTCCTATTTTGCATCTGTTTTCTCTCAGAAAGGAAATGTAACATCAACTGTTATTCACTGTCCTATTAAGGGAATAGAAGAATCCAGGATATCTATAAACAGAAAGATAGTGAGGAAACACTTAGCTAACCTAAATGTATTCAAGTCTCCAGGTCCAGATGAATTACACCCCAGAGTACTGAAGGAGATAGCAGAAGAAATTTTTGAACCCCTCTCCATAATCTTTGAAAATTCTTGGAGAACAGGAGAAGTGCCAGAAGACTGGAGAAGAGCAAATGTTGTTCCTATCTTCAAAAAGGGGAAGAAGGTGGACCCAGGCAACTATAGGCCGGTGAGTCTGACTTCTATACCAGGAAAGATCTTTGAACAAATTATTAAACAACATGTATGTCAATACCTGGATAAGAATGAAGTGATTAAACAGAGTCAGCATGGGTTTGTAACTAATAAGTCATGTCAGACTAATTTAATTTCCTTCTATGATGGTATTACTGATTGGGTGGATCAAGGAAATGCTGTAGATATAGTATATCTTGACTTCAGCAAAGCATTTGACAAAGTCTCTCATACAATCCTTATTGAAAAAATGACTAAGTATGGAATGGACAAGGCAACTGTTAGGTGGATTCATAACTGGCTTAGTGATCGGACCCAAAGAGTGGTCGTAAATGGCTGCACATCCAGTTGGAAGAATGTCTCAAGTGGGGTACCACAGGGCTCTGTCCTGGGCCCTGTATTGTTCAACATCTTTATCAACGATTTAGATGAAGGAATTGAGGGTAAACTGATTAAATTTGCTGATGACACAAAGCTAGGAGGGATAGCTAATATTAGAGAAGAGAGAGAGAGGATTCAAAAAGATTTAAATAAACTGGAGAAGTGGGCAGCAACTAACAGAATGGTTTTTAACAGGGAGAAATGCAAAGTACTACATCTGGGCAATAAAAATGAAAAAAGCATATATAGAATGGGAGGAATAGGGCTAAGTGACAGCACATGTGAAAAAGACTTGGGTATACTAATAGATCACAGACTGAATATGAGTCAACAGTGTGATGCAGCAGCAAAAAAGGCAAATGCAATTCTAGGATGTATTAACAGAAGCATACAGTCTAGATCACGTGAAGTAATTATTTCCCTCTATTCCTCTTTGGTCAGACCTCATCTGGAATATTGTGTCCAATTTTGGGCACCACATTTTAAAAAAGACATCAACAAACTGGAGCAAGTTCAGAAAAGAGCGACCAGAATGGTGACCGGTCTGCAAACCCTGTCTTATGAGGAAAGGTTGCAGGATTTGGGAATGTTTAGTTTGCAAAAGAGAAGACTGAGAGGAGACTTAATAGCTGTCTACAAATATCTAAAGGGCTGTCACATTGTAGAAGGATCAACTTTATTCTCATTTGCACAAGGAAAGACTAGAAGCAATGGGATGAAGCTGAATGGGAGGAGACACAGATTAGATATTAGAAAAAACTTTTTGACAGTTAGAGTGATCAATGAGTGGAACAGGCTGCCACGAGAAGTGGTGAGTTCTCCTTCAATGGAAGTCTTCAAACAGAGGCTGGACAGACATCTAACTGGGATGATTTAGCGAATCCTGCTTTGAGCAGGGGGTTGGACCAGATGGCCCAGGAGGTCCCTTCCAACTCTACGATTCTATGATTCTATGAAGCCTGGGCCTCATTATACAGCTGTACAGGGGTCTAGTGAAGGCTTTTTAGCCCTTTCCTCAGACTGTAGCTCCTGGGATCAGGCCCTCCTGTCCCTTCACTATAAAGCCTGGGCCTCATTATACAGCTGTACAGGGGTCTAGTGAAGGCTTTTTAGCCCTTTCCTCAGACTGTAGCTCCTGGGATCAGGCCCTCACTCCTGTCCCTTCACTATAAAGCCTGGGCCTCATTATACAGCTGTACAGGGGTCTAGTGAAGGCTTTTTAGCCCTTTCCTCAGACTGTAGCTCCTGGGATCAGGCCCTCACTCCTGTCCCTTCACTATAAAGCCTGGGCCTCATTATACAGCTGTACAGGGGTCTAGTGAAGGCTTTTTAGCCCTTTCCTCAGACTGTAGCTCCTGGGATCAGGCCCTCCTGTCCCTTCACTATAAAGCCTGGGCCTCATTATACAGCTGTACAGGGGTCTAGTGAAGGCTTTTTAGCCCTTTCCTCAGACTGTAGCTCCTGGGATCAGGCCCTCACTCCTGTCCCTTCACTATAAAGCCTGGGCCTCATTATACAGCTGTACAGGGGTCTAGTGAAGGCTTTTTAGCCCTTTCCTCAGACTGTAGCTCCTGGGCACAGGCCCTCACTCCTGTCCCTTCACTATAAAGCCTGGGCCTCATTATACAGCTGTACAGGGGTCTAGTGAAGACTTTTTAGCCCTTTCCTCAGACTGTAGCTCCTGGGCACCATGTGATCTCACCATAACAATAACAAGCTAATTAAGGTGTGAAATCTTGGTCAAAATTATCTCAGTACACAAATCTCCAAAGGTGCCCAAAGTTTTGTATCGTCCTTTTTCCTTTTTGCAATTATGAAATTGTAAAAAATGTCTATATATATATTTTATAATTTTTTTTGCCTAAAATACAAAGGACATGTGTCATCTTAGAGGTTCGGCCTTTTAGAGATCATTTCATCTTCATCTTGCGTAACTGTTCACAATAAGTCATTTTGACCCGGGGCGCCCACACTTTTACATGCCACTGTAAATGCTTCATCCCGCTGGTGCTCAATATTTAATAGGGTCTCGCCATTAAACTTAATGAAAAGTTCGTTGAATTTATTTGAGCTGTTATTACTCCTCCAAAGAAATGCCACCCCACACCATTACTGACCACTGCCAAACCGGTCATGCTGAAGGATGTTGCAGGCAGCAGATCGCTCTCCACGGCATCTCCAGACTCTGTCACATGTGCTCAGTGTGAACCTGCTTTTATCTGTGAAGAGCACAGGGCGCCAGAGGCGAATTTGCCAATCCTGGTGTTCTTTGACAAATGCTAAGCGTCCTGTACGGTGTTGGGCTGTGAGCACAACCCCCATCTGTGAACATCGGGCCCTCAGACCATCCTAATGGAGTCAGTTTCTAACCGTTTGTGCAGACATATGCACATTTGTGGCCTGCTGAAGATCATTTTGCTGGTCTCTGGGAGTTCTCCTAATGTTCCTCCTTGCACAAAGGTGGAGGTAGCGGTCCTGCTGCTGGGTTGTTGCCCTCATATGGCCCCCTCCACATCTCCTGGTGTACTGGCCTGTCTCCTGGTAGCGCCTCCAGCCTCTGGACACTACGCTGACAGACACAGCAAACCTTGCCACAGCTCGCATTGATGTGCCATCCTGGATGAGCTGCACTACCTGAGCCACTTGTGTGAGTTGTAGAGTCCGTCTCATGTTACCACGAGTATGAAAGCACAACCAACATTCAAAAGTGACCAAAAGCATTGGTACTGAGATGTGGTCTGTGGTCCCCACCTGCAGAACCACTCCTTTATTGAGGGTGTCTTAATAGTTGCCAATAATTTCCATCTGTTGTCTATTCCATTTGCATCACAGCATGTGAAATTGATTGTCAATCAGTATTGCTTCCTAAGTGGACAGTTTGGTTTCACAGAAGTTTGATTTACTTGGAGTTATATTCTGTTGTTTAAGTGTTCCCTTTATTTTTTTGAACAGTGTATATAGATAGAGAGAGATTGTTTTTTTTTCTTTGCGTTGGAGGGTCCAATTCCAGCTGTTGCTGTGGGATCTGTGATTTCTATCTACTCCACTGTGTACAGGATAATAGAGTATAATAAAGTAGTTATGGATGTGACGTAACTAACATTGTGCAGTGACTCTGCTTTCCATATAGTGACAGATATTTCTTGTTGCTGTAACTGTGATATTTTTCCCCCTTTAAACCTTTTTTAAACCCCTCTGATCATTGCTTTTGTGGAGCCCCTGAGGCTCAGTCGCCACAGAGGTACTGCACCTTCTCCTAAGGTGTAGTGCCCCACCACCTAGGTAAGATGGGAATGCCTTTCCGCACTCCAACACCTGCACCCACACACAGGATAGTTCAGCAATGGACCAGATTGCGGCTCCATGCTTAGAGGGTAGCAGAGCACCTTTCGTGGGTCCTTGCTTCGTAGCACGAGATGTGCTGGGAGGTGGGTGGAGTGGAGATCCATATAAAAGAGTGGGAAGGTTTAGAATTACAGGTCAGTCTGACAAGAGTTCAGTCTGAGGTCAGTCTGTAGGTCAGTCAGTCAGGAGAGTCTGAGGACGGGTCCGAGGAGAAGGAGTGCTGCAGCTGCCTCAGTGATCTGAGCCAGCTGGCACGGGAAAGGAACAGAAGGATAAAGATGTTGAACTGCAACCTAAGCTTCCATAGAGAAGGAACAGCGCGGAATGAAGGAGTAGGAGAACAGAGAGGAGTTGTGGGTTGGAAGAGGAACCCTGCCTATAGGTTCTCAGCGCAAGGCCGGGGCCCGGTCCCCGAGGTTGTAAGGACACTTATGATTCTGCAGCAAACATCGGATATAGTTGGCTGTAAATGCACTACTCCCATTCAAGACTTGGGGCACAACAGCAACTGAATAGAGAGCCAGGACTCTGGAGAAAGGAGTCCCAGAGAGAGGCTACAGCTGTCTGTCATACAAGTAGAGTTGTTAGGAACATCTGACAGGAGGAACTTCAGAGTACCACGGTACTGGAGCTCTTCACACTAAAAGGCGCAATAGAGGAGTCGTTCAGGAAAGGTACATGTTGGCGGAGTGTTGGAGAGGAGAAGCCTGACTTGCCCGGGAGGTTGATTGAGTCTCTGCCCCGGAGGACACGGCACGGAGGCAGGCACCAGTGTGTACCACGAACTGTGAGTAAAGCTTTGGAACTACAAGCCCTGGTGTCTTCCAGTCATTGTGCACCAACACCGACAGCACTGCTACATCTGAGTACCAACATTCCTCACACCGCCTGCGCCTATACACTGCCCTGGGGTTACAGCTTCATCTGTGGGGAGCTAAACCATCTATGCGGCAACATACCATCAGCCCCAGAGGATCTGCACGCAGCGTTGGCTTAACATCTTGCTTGCCAAACACCACAGGTGGCGTCACGAACTATTCCATTACACCATTACATTCCCTCATTACTTGGGCGCCCAGGGCCACGGACCGGGTCACCGCTACTGTGACACATCCCACTGACAACGGCCCGGTACCGAGTACCCCGCAGCCCTGGGAGGGCGACCCATGATCATACAACATACAAGCCTCTGATGGCTCCGGTGATGCCCTGTACTACTGTAGTGCCGTGTATCATCACTTCCTGTCAGTGTAATACTAACGGCCCCATACACATGAGATCAGAGTTGGCTGAACGGTCATTTGGCAGACGGTGATCTCTCCCGACCCCCCCCTTACACACAAATATTCCAGCTTTCCTGTGGTCTGTATGAGAGAGTTGCCTCCAGACTCCTCTAGAGGAGGATTATCTACAGGAAGAACAGACGGATTATCCTCTGAAATTCAGGATGCTGGATCCTTCTCTGCCCTGACATCATCTGTCGGGAGGCCCCCAAATACATTATATGGTCGGCCAAACCCCCCGAAATCAGTGCTTTCATGGAGCTTTAGTCTAATGTGTATGGGGGCGTTATAAGGTAACTTATTGGACGCTGCTTCTGGCCCGGCCTAATAGTCCTTCATACATTGCAGCCCAGACCCCATTATTAGGCATGTAAGTATCGGAGTAACTAGGCCGCCTCATACTATCGAGTACTTGGGGGCGGGGGGCATTCAGCCGAACTTTGTCACACCTTCTTAGATGCCATGTTTGCTTTTCAGGGTTTTTGTTGAAGCCTCATCTGTGCCGTCCCTGCGGTGTACATCTATGTTCTGGGGCACAGAGATTAATTTCTTTTTAATAAATCTTTATCATGTTTAAAAATTATACAATGTGTCTTCTGCTATTTGCATATTTTTTTCTTCTTACAAGAATTGTTGGAGCCAATTTTTCTTTAGAAACATTTTAATATCGGCTTTTTCTGGAGTTTTTCTTGTAATATAGGAAAACCAAAGGCCAGAAATAAACCCCATAAATCATTGTACATGGAGACTTTAGGATCAGATCATTTCTGTCTGTTGTGTTTGTGGAAGCAAAAAATCTTTTCTAAAAGCCTCAAACTTCTATGTGTGACTCAGAGTCGAGATCTAACGTGAGAGAAGATTCCAGTGCGGGGAAGACGGGAAACCTTCATATAGATGGCCGGTGGGGATGGAGGCAGTGACCGACTCTGGCCAAATCTGTCTCTAGAGCCGCAGTAGAAGATGAAGATGTCGTCCTCATCATGAAGGAGTTATTTCTCATGTCGTGTGTAATGAATATCTCCTGCAGTATTGCTAATGCCGATTCCAGTGTCGGTAATGAGACGAGAATTAGCGTTATGGAAGATGAGTCTATGAGGAACGTGTTCAGCTGCCGACTCCGAGGAGGAAACTGCTTGTTGTCTGTGGCCTAAATATATAGGTTTTATTAGTAGATGTCAGGGAAGAAAACTAAACCCTGTAAAATAATAAATCTCCTCATATGTTTCCCTTATTATCTCCAGTAATTGTATTATTATACAGGATTCTTATGATGTTACATCGGATCATCTTCTTCTCATTCACGTCTCTACAATATCGGATCCTCTCAGTGAAGATCTTTTACAAAAGAGAATTTTCCTGATTTACCCATTAAGGTTGGATATGGACAGTGACATGGTGGCGGAGAGGATATTACACCTCACCCTAGAGATTCTCTTCCGTCTCACTGGAGAGGTGAGAGATTCTGATGACGTCACATTACTGTCATGATCCATGCTGGATCAGGACATATAAAAGCACTGGTAACCTTTTTTTCCCTAAGCTGTCCTTAAGTTTGTTTTTTGCCCCCGGTGGTGAGCGTCATTGCAATCTAGTTTCTTTAGTTAAGTGCACATGATTATAATGCAGGTGTGTTTGCTGGCTCTGCTATAAAAGAGTCACAGGTGTTGCAATCAGTGTTGGTGATAGTGTTCATATCAACCATCCTTGGTGGAGGAAGGATCTAGAGAGAGGTCCTGGCAGCACTGTCTTAGGCCTGGTGTGAAAGGAGTCATAGGGGATTTCCTTAGCTCTGACAGAGCTTGGAGGCAGCGATTCAGGAGGAGAGCTGCATGCTGGTGGTGGACTCTGTTGCCAAGAGCAAGTGCAACAGAGTAAAGCTAAGTGGTGTTTCCCTGTTTGTGTTTTTCCTTAGTGTGTATTAGTACAGCGGGGGGGCCAGTGCCTGCGCCACCCAGCTCCCTAGCAAGGGATAGGTGTAGGGTGTGCTAGGGCGACAGGTTCCTGATTGGCTCCCGGTGCGGAACCGGCATAGGGAACGTTAGGAACGTTAGGGACACTGACTCAGGGGAGTGCAGGAGGTCTCCACGTCCCCTTTCCTTATCGCAGGGCCCACCGTTGTAACTGTTTCCCTACCCCTTGTCTTGTTGTTTTAGTTACCAGCCTGCGAGCCATGTCACACAGGACTGGTCCACGTGACAATTACATCATTCTTATCTATGGGAATAACAGATGGACCGAACTGGAGAGATGAGGACTCTGGAAATGTCTGTAGTGATTTATTAATGTTTCTCTCCATAACCGGGATTACAAAGTGGTGAAGAAGACCTCTAGCGATCGCTGTCAGGACCCTGTGTCTGAGGGATGTGGAAGACCCCTGAGCCCAATCATGGGGCCTGCACCTCACCCCCTGATCCATGAGTACATCAATCACCAGAAGAACCTAGACCTCATCTACAAGATGATTGAGCTGCTGACTGGAGAGGTGACACTGCTGGGAACGCTGGAACATTATTATTATTTATTTATAAAGTACCATTGGTTCCATGGTGCTGCACATGAGAAAGGGTTACATACAAATTACAGATATCACTTACAGTAAGCAAACTATCAATGACAGACTGATACAGAGGGGAAAGGACCCTGTCCTTTCAGGCTTACATGCTACAGGATGGTGGGGAAGGAGACAGTAGGTTGGGGGGATTGCAGCAGCTCCAGTGATGGTGAGGTGATATCTCCAGTAGTGGTGAGGAGGCAGCGGGGATCATTGCAAGCTGTAGTCTTTCCTGAAGAGGTGGGTTGTCAGGTTCCATCTGAAGGATCCGAGTGTGGATGATAGCCGGACGTGTTGGGGCAGGGAATTCCAGAGGATGGGGGCTATTCGGGAGAAGTCTTGGAGGCAGTTGGGTGAGGAGCGAATAAGTGTGGAGGAGAGAAGGAGGTCTTGGGAGGACCAGAGATTACGTGATGGTAGGTATCGGGAGATTAGTTCAGAGATGTATGGCGGAGACAGGTTATAGATGGCCTTGTAGGTTAGTATTAGTAATTTGAATTGGATACGCTGAGGGAATGGGAGCCAGTGAAGAGATTTGCAGAGGGGAGAAGCGGAGGAGTAACGAGGAGAGAGATGAATTATTCAGGCGCAGAGTTAAGGATGGACTGGAGAGGTGCAAGGGTGTTAGCAGGGAAGCCACAGAAAAGGATGTTGTAATAGTCGAGGCGGGAGATGATGAGGGCATGCACAAGTAGTTTAGTAGATTGAGGGTTGAGGAAGGGACGGATTCTGGAAATATTTTTGAGCTGGAGGCGAAAGGAGATGGAGAGAGTTTGGATGTGCGGTTTTTTTTGGTTTGGAGAAAAGGGTAGAGTCAAGGGTTATTCCAAAGCAGTGGACCTCCGTTAGGGGGGAAAGCGTGATGTCAATTGTTATAGAAAGGTAGGGTAAGGAAGATCTGTGAGATGGGGGGAAAGATGATTAGTTCAGATTTGTCCACGTTGAGTTTGAGGAAGCGAGAGGAGGAGGATATAGGTGATAGACACTCCGGGATTCTGGAGAGCAGAGAGGTGATGTCTGGGCCAGAGAGGTAGATCTGAGTATCATCGGCATAAAGGTGGTACTGGAATCCATGGGACTTTGAGTTGCCCCAGGCCAAGTGTATAGATTGAGAAGAGTAGGGGTCCTAGAACCGAGCCTTGGGGGACTCCAACAGAGAGTGGGTGGGATGAGGAGGTAGTGTGGGAGTGGGAGACGCTGAATGTGCGGTTGGAAAGGTATGAGGAATTCCAGGATAGAGCGAGGTCTTTGATGCCGAAGGAGGAGAGGATCTGTAGTAGGAGGCAGTGGTCAACTATGTCGAAAGCAGAGGACAGATCTAGATGGAGGAGTATAGAGTATTGTCCGTTAGCTTTGGCTGTAAGGTCGTTGGTAATTTTGGTCAGGGCTGTCTCAGTGGAATGATAGTGGCAGAAGCCAGATTTTAGATTGTCAAAGAGCAAGTTAGATGAGAGGTGGAAGGAAAGTTCAGCATGGACATGCTGCTCCAGGAGTTTAGAAGCGAATGGGAGCAGCGATAATGGGCGATAGCTGGATGTGGCTGTTGGGTCGAGGGTTGGCTTTTTAAGGATAGGCGTGATTGTGGCATGTTTGAAAGGGAAGGTACCAGAAGTTAGTGATAGGTTGAAGAGGTGGGTTAGGGATGGGATAAGTGGTGGTGAGGTTGGGGAGGAGGTGGGATGGCAATAGGGTCAAGTGCACAAGTGGTGAGGTGTGATTTGGAGAGAAGATGAGCAAGCTCCCCTTCAGTGATGTTAGATAAGGAGGTTATGGGGATTGGGCATTGGTCTGGTGTGCAAAAGGGTTGTGGTGGTTGAGCAATAAAGACTTGCTGTGTTTGGTCTATCTTGTTTTTGAAGTGTGCGGCAAAGTCCTCGGCAGAGATGAGGGAGGTTGGAGGGGGCAGTGGTGGGCGGAGGAGGGAGTTAAAAGTATTCAACAACTGTTTGGGGTTGTGGGATAAGGAAGATACAAGGGATGTAAAGTAGGCCTGTTTAGTAGAGGTGAGGGCAGATTTGAATGCAAGTGTTGCTTGTTTCAGTGCAGTGAAGTCGTCTTGCGAATGTGTTTTCTTCCAGCGTCGTTCTGCAATTCTGGATGCTTGCCAAAGCTTTTTAGTGGTGTTATTGTGCCAAAGTGGTCTATTGATTCGTCACACTCTGTTATGCATGATAGGGACGATCGAGTCGATGGCTGATGCAAGAGTGGCATTGTAGAAAGTAGTGTCAGTGTCGTGGAGTGAAGATATGGAGGACAGTGGTAGAATACAGTCAGAGAGTGTGCGAGTGTCTAGATGTGAGGTTTCTGCGGGGGTGCGCATGCTGCTGTACATGGGTGACAGGAGGAGGACAGGGATGAGAAAGTGCGTAGATGGTGGTCAGATAGAGGGAGAGGGGAGGTGGTGAAGTTGGAAAGAGCAGACGCGGGTGAAGACCAGGTCTAATGTATGTATGTCCATCTGTGTGGGTGGCTGAGGAGGACCACTGAGTAAGTCCAAAAGATGAAGTAAGGGACAGGAGTTTGGAGGCTGCTGAATGGTGGGTGTCAATGGGGATGTTGAAGTCACCCATGATGAAGGTGGTAATGTCAGCAGAGAGAAAGTGAAGGAGCCAGGTGGAGAATTGGTCAATGAAGGCAGTGGTCGGGCCTGGAGGTCGGTATATGACGACCACTTGGAGGTTGGAGGGAGAGTAGATGCAGACAGAGTGGATTTCAAAAGAGGGGATAAGGGAGGGTAGAGGTGGGATTGGGTTGAAGGTGCAGTTGGAAGAAAGGAGAAGGCCCACTCCTCCAGCATGTCTGTTGCCAGGGCGAGGAGTGTGGGTGAAGTGGAAGCCGCCGTAACACAGCGCAGCAGGGGAGGCTGTGTCGGAGGGTGTCAGACATGTTTTGGTGAGGCCAAGGAAGGAAAAATTATGAGAGGTAAAGAGGTCGTGAATCACATGGAGTTTATTGCAGACGGAGCGGGTATTCCAGAGTGATCCAGGGAGTAGGAGCAGGGTGGTGGGTGTAAAGGGCACGGATTTGAGGTGAGAATGATTCCTGGTGTTTGTGTTGGTTTGGGAACGATAGAAGGGGGTAATAATGGGAGGTGTGGGCTGTTGGGGTCCAGGGTTGGGAGATATGTCGCCAGCAATGAGGAGAAGCAGAAAGAGGGAGAGCATGCGGGAGAAGGAGGGTGGGTGGCTTGTTTTGTATTTTATTAGGACAGCTCTGAGGTCGAGGAGCAGGTCAGCAGAGGATGTCAGGTGGGGAGGCAAGAGGGAAGAAGAGATTATTATTTGGTTAGCAGGTGCTGGGGTTGCGGATAGCGAAGGAGAGTGAGGAGTAGTGGAGCCAAAACTGTTTGTGCGTATGTCAGCATGGTGAGAGTAATTTTGAAGGCAAAATAAATTTAGAACATGTAAACGCAGCGGTTAGTCGTACCTTCTGGTCACTTCAGGCTCATTTCAGATGTTATCCTTAGAAGACATCCTTGGAATAACAGACCGAGGTCAGGCAGACCTCTTAAGCCCCCATTACACACAGCGAGATCGCTAGCGAGGGCGCTGCTGAGTCTCAAGTTTTGTGACGCAACAGCGATCTCATCAGCGATCTCGCTGTGTGTGACGTATCAGCGACCGCCCCCCCCCCATCGGGTATCGCTGATTGTGCTCGAATGCCCTGGACATGTTTTTGATCGTTGGTCTCCTGCTGGCCAGCACGCATCGCTGTGTGTGGCAGTGGGAGATGATCGATCAGCGAGCTGGAGCTGGTATCCAAGGTAAACCATGGGTAACAAGCATGCACGTCACTTAGTTACCCGCTGTGTACCTTGGATACCAGCTCCCAGCGCCAGAACGCTGCTTTACAAGTTACACAGCGAGTAACTAAGCGACGCGTTTGCTTGTTACCCGCGTCGTTGCTGGTTCTGCTCGCTGATGAGATCTGCCTGTTTGGCAGCTCACCAGTGATCATGTAGCAACACACCAGCGATCCTGACAAGGTCATATCGTTGTCGGGATCGCTATTTCGTCGCTATGTGTGACGGGAGCTTTAGTCTGAATTTATACTAACTTAAAAGCACCTGAAAGGGCCCAGGTGTGATCAGAAAGTGAGGAGCAGCAGGGAGGCTGGACGCAGACACAGGAGATGATTAATTAGAAGTCACAAGAGGAAATGCAAAGGGAGATAGTATTGCAGCCATAACATATACCAGTGGATGAAGCAGATCGATTGTCAGAGTGATAGTAATAGTGAAGCATAATAATAATGAAGCATCTATAGCAGGGAGTCATTTTAAGGCATATTTCAGATGTTATCCTTAGAACGACATCCTTGGAATGACAGACTGACATTATACAGTAACACTATGAAGGGATCGGGGGATGACGGTATCATTGTATGTGTCAGGTTCCTATAAGGTGTCAGGATGTCGCTGTCTATTTCTCCATGGAGGAGTGGGAGTATTTAGAAGGACACAGAGATCTCTACAAGAACGTCATAATGGAGGTTCCCCAGCCCCTCACATCACCAGGTAACAGGACTAAATACACACGGCTATAATTATCTGTATGTAGAGAATGAATTCAGTCCCTGTATGTGTTTCCTCCAGATCTATCCAGTAAGAGGACAACACCAGAGAGATGTCCCCATCCTCTTCTTCCACAGGACTGTAACCAAGAAGATCCCAGTGCTCCTCAGGATCATCAGGTAGATGGAGAGAAGGTGTCAGGAGATCTCCCCTATGATGTGTAGACGGCTGTGAAGGTCTTGTGCTCAGTCTTGTTTTATCCACCAGTATTATATGTTTTATACTTTTGTAGTGAGAACGGTGGAGATGGCAGGATTAGAGGTGACACCAGTGACCGGAGATAAACTTTTTACCTCCGATCACAGCTGAGCGGTCATGCTGTGTTCTGACAGTGTGGGAACCACGGCTCTGTGACCGGCGGAGATGATTTTACCGCCAATCAGAAGTGCTACACCGGAGTTTACCACACTGCCACACTGCTTGGGAAACACCGGCTTTTGTGTTGTGCATGTTCGGCTATATTCTGCGATTAAATCAGCAAATATTGCAAATTCGGCGATCGTGAACCGAGCATTGAAATATTCGCTCATCTCTCGCCATAATACTGTGTGAGGTGCTGTGGGGCCGTCATACTGTGTGGGGACCTCATACTGAGCTACATGGCCACACAGGAGAACAATTTCCTTGTGATGAGTCAGATAGAAAGTGAGAAATCCAGGCCTTTGGGCTATTGATTGCAGTCCTCCTGAATTGATATGGTGTTGTGTGCCAGGAGGGAGACATCAGATAGTACGTTCTGAAGGAAAGCAAAGATATAATGGCAGTGGGAATCTGGATTCCAGGCAGGGGACATAGCAGAGACAAAGAGCAGGAAAAGGTCAGTAGCTCAGGTTTGCTGCACTATTGTGGCTTATAGCAAAGGTTATGTACTGCCGCATGTCACCGGAAAGTTCCTGACTACATAATGCAGAAGACGCATTCGTAAAGTGTTGTGCCTGCCATCTGATGTGTATGCTTCTCATCAAGGTCTTGTTAAGTGAAGGAAAGTCTGTTTTTGAACTTTGGTCTCCCTCATTCATCTCCATACCATGTGGTCTGGTCCTACAACAGCAGCATGCAATCTGCGGAGTCGGGAGTTATGACTCTGCCAAATATATATGTTCGGGCGGTGTAGAAAATTGCTTTGGAAAGGCTTCTGGGATCGACTTTGGGATTGTCCCTTGCAGACCTGGGGGGCTGGACCCTCATCTGACCTTGTTTTCCATGGGCACACCGCTGGTGAAGGTTCCGTCTCTGCCTGCTGCACGCGCCATCTTCCTACTCTGTGGTGACGTCACCGCTACCCGGTGTTCGGGCGGTGTGGAGATTTCCTACTGAATAGCATCTGCGTCGTGCCTTAGGCTTGCCCCTTGCCGACTGGGGGGTTTTCACCCTCCTCTGCTCAAGTTAAGGCAGGCCACATCGTTGGTGAAGTTCCTGTGGAGGACTGCTGCGGGTGCCATCTTCCTCCACCTTCAGTGATGTCCCCAGGCGCGACCAATCAGCGACGCGGGATTTCCGTTACAGACAGACAGAATTACACAATTTTATATATAGCTGACCCGTGGAAGCGCTGTTAGGCCATCGTCAGAGTTTGCTCACTCCTTTCTTCAGCCTCCCGGCCACGAAGTTTTACACTTTTGCTACAAATAAACTACGGACTTTCAGTATGGATCAGTGAGTGCTGCAGTCCTTACTTTCTTTGATGAAATTATATATATAGATAGATATGTGTATGTATATATATATTTGGCAGAGTCATATCTCCCGACTCTGCAGATTGCTGCTGTCGTTGTATTATTACACAGGATTCTTATGATGTTACATCGGATCATCTTCTTCTCATTCAGGTCTCTACAATATCGGAGCCTCTCAGTGAAGATCTTCTACAAAAGAGAATTTTCCTGATTTACCCATCAAGGATGGATATGGACAGAGACAAGATGGCGGAGAGGATGTTACACCTCACCCTAGAGATCCTCTTCCGTCTCACTGGAGAGGTGAGAGATTCTGATGACGTCACATTACATCATTCTTATCTATGGGAATAACAGATGGACAGAACTGGAGAGGTGAGGACTCTGGAAATGTCTGTAGTGAGATTTATTAATGTGTCTCTCCATAACCAGGATTACACAGTGGTGAAGAAGACCTCTAGTGATCGCTGTCAGGACCCTGTGTCTGAGGGATGGGGAAGACCCCTGAGCCCAATTACGGGGCCTCCACCTCACCCCCTGATCCATGAGGACATCAATGACCAGAAGATCCTTGAACTCACCTACAAGATGATTGAGCTGCTGACTGGAGAGGTGACACTGCTGGGAATGCTGGGACATTATACAGTAACACTATGAAGGGATCGGGGGGATGACGGTATCATTGTATGTGTCAGGTTCCTATAAGGTGTCAGGATGTCGCTGTCTATTTCTCCATGGAGGAGTGGGAGTATTTAGAAGGACACAGAGATCTGTACAAGGACGTCATAATGGAGGTTCCCCAGCCCCTCACATCTCCAGGTAATAGACAGGACTAAATATACACGGCCTATAATTATCTGTATGTAGAGAATGAATTCAGTCCCTGTATGTGTTTCCTCCAGATCTATCCAGTAAGAGGACAACACCAGAGAGATGTCCCCGTCCTCTTCTTCCACAGGACTGTAACCAAGAAGATCCCAGTGCTCCTCAGGATCATCAGGTAGATGTAGAGAAGGTGTCAGGAGATCTCCCCTATGATGTGTAGACGGCTGTGAAGGTCTTGTGCTCAGTCTTGTTTTATCCACCAGTATTATATGTTTTATACTTGTGTAATGAGAACGGTGGAGATGGCAGGATTAGAGCTGATCATAGATGGGACTTCTCCATCTGTCTGTGACTTTTACAATATTTGTTTCAGGGTGAAGATCTGACCCATATTAATACTACAGAGACATATGTGAGAGATGATGAGTGGTGTAAAGAGGAGATTCCCACATATGACTACCCAGGTGAGTAGTGACCACTGAATGCAGAGAAGTCACAGATTCCTCTCAGTCACCGGCTGTGGCTGCTTTATCGGTGGTGTAGTCCGGCCGTATTACCATGATCACCATTTTGCCTCTAGACCATAACATTCTCCTCCACCCAAAACTTTTCAAATGACTTTGGGCATTGAAAGCCCTTTTCTATAGAACTTACAACCTGGAGGATCCACCTACCCCCTGGAATTAGTGTGAGGGTGATCCCTTAAAGCGAGATCTATATGATTGCTTGTACCTGGCCCAATATAGGCTGAGTGCGCGCTTAGAGTCACACCGAACACAGAGATAGGCTGGAATCACACTACCGTGTGTGATGCAAGAAACGCATGAGTCGCTCGCATCAACATCCGGCGCTGCTGCCGGTACTCAGGACCGGAGCTGCGGCTGCATAGAAATACATGGCTGTTGATGCGAGAGACTCGTGCGAGTTTCTCACATCACACACAGTAGTGTGATCCCGGCCTTACATGTCTACTCCTTTCTCAGTAAAGGCTTGCACACAACTGAAGTTTATTCTCAAGACAAAGAGACAGGAATTAGCCATTCTCTCCTTCACATTAGGAGACGCTGACCATTACCTGCCCAGATCTGTAACTATAAAGCCAAATGACAGCGTACGTAGAATGTGCTGACAAGATAGAAAATCACTTGTAGAAAAATCTTATGCTGGGCCTGTAAGAGAAAGCGGAGGGTAATGATGCTGTTGGCTTCCTAGATCCCTGAGATCTTATCGGATGAATCTTCTCTCCCTTCTGTGCTGCTGAATGTCTCATGGTCCCTACAAGACCAGGTCCAGTCTTTCTGGCCAAACTTCCCTTTTATGAGCGACAACAGTAAATGTGCAGTGAGGCCAAGTGTGAATTTCTGTCCAATAACAGCAGAGTTTCCCTTTATCCTGACTTTTCAATTTGTATTAAAACCAACTAACTTCAAGGAGGATTGTGATAATCTCCAGGACAAACATTCCACCTGTGCCATGATAGATCTCTAAGCTGTGCGTGGCTGAGGGCTGTAATATACATTTATTCCCACCTGCAGGAGATGTGTTGGCTCCAGCCCTGGTGTCATGGATTCACTCCACGTCATAAATTACATTGTTTCTGATCCTAAGGAATTCAGATTACTGCACAATCTCTCCTGAAATGGGGAGCAATATTATTCTCTCTAATCTTCTGCTCAGGATCCATAGTAGCTCCAATGGTCCACCATAAATGAGGGCAACTCTGGTTTACTGTTGTGTAATCTGTATTTGTAGTTTTCAGTTAATGAGATTCTCGTGTTCTGGGGCGGGGCTGTGGGTGGGGCTGTGGGCGGGGCTTTATGTGGTGCTCTGATTACATATTCATCTGTATTGGCTTATGACAGGTCGCTGACCCCTCACTGACCTGCCCCCATTATTACATAATGCATACAATAGCATTGATATTATTGTTGACTAGAGGTGTGCCTGATGTTATCGCATTGAGAGGGAAGTGTGTGTGTGTACATGTGGGTGTGTGTGTACGTGTGTGTGTGTCCCGCAGCAGCCTGCGCACCCACCTCCATGCAGTCACAGCCGGCAGGAAAGGGTGGTTTGCGACCTGTGCTGGAGATGTGTGTGTGTCTGTGTATGTGAGTACGTGTGTGGGTTGCCCCCCCCAGGGCCGTGGGGTACCCGGTACCGGGCCGGTGTCAGGGGGATGATGTGTCACAGCAGAGGTGACCCGGTCCGTGGCCCTGGGCGCCCAATTAAATGGCGGTGCATGTAATGGTTTATATGAATAGTTCGTGACGCCACCTGTGGTGTTCGGCAAATGAGATGTTAGGCCGACGCTGCATGCAGATCCTCTGGGGCTGGTGATGTGTTGCAGCCTAGATGGTGTAGCTCCCCACAGGTGAAGCTGTAGCCCCAGGGCAGTGTAGATGTGGAATTACAAGAGAGGCACGAGCGGTGTAGATGCTGGTACCCAGATGTAGCGGTGCTGAGTGTGTTGGCGCAAGAATGAAGGGAAGACACCAAGGCTTGCAGTTCCAAAGCTTTACTCACAGTCCGTAGTACACACAGGTGCCTGCCTCCGTGCTGTGTCCTCCGGGTCCTGGGCTCAGTCAACCTCCAGGCAAGATAGGACTCTCCCTTCCATCACTCCGCTAACATGTGCCTTTCTGAACGACTCCTCTATAGCGCCTTTAAGTGTGAAGATCTCCTAGTACTGAGTTACACTGGAGTTCCTCCTGACAGATGTTCCCAAGAACCTTACTTGTACGGCAGACAGCTGTAGCCTGTTTCGGGGACTCTCTACTCCTGAGTCCCGGCTCTCTATCCGTGTTGCTGTTGTGCCCCAAGTCTTAGATGGGAGAAGTGCATTTACAGCCCACTACTCCACCGGTGTCTGCTGCAGAACCATAAGTGTCCATACAACCTCGGGAACTGGGCCCCGGCCTTGCGCTTAGAACCTATAGGCAGGGTTCTCTCCTAACCCACGTCCTCTCTGTTCTCTTTACTCCTTCGTTCCGTACTTGTCTTTCTTTCTTATGGAATCTTAGGTTTCAGTTCTACGTCTTTCTCCTTCTCTTCCTTTCCCTGTGCCAGCTGGCTCAGGTCACTGAGGCAGCTGCAGCACTCCTTCCTCCATCCCTCTTCCAGGGATCTCCTTCCTCACTGACCTCTCGTCACACTGACCTCTTGTCATCCTAACTTGCTGACTGCCCTGAAATCCTAAACATCCCCACTCTTTTATGTATCTTAACTCCACCCACCTCCCAGCACGTCCAGTGTTCCAAGCAGAAAACCACCAAAGGTGCTCTGCTACCCTCTGAGCAAGGAGCCGCAATGTGGTTGTGCTGAACTACCCTGTTGTCTGGGATACGAGTGTTGGAGTGTGGAAAGGAGCTCCCAACTTACCTGGATGGTGGGGCACTACACCTTAGGAGAAGGTGCAGTACCTCTGTGGCGACTGAGCCTCAGGGGCGCCACATGTGTATGTGAGTACGTGTGTGTGTGTGTGTGTGTGTGTGAGTACGTGTGTGTGTATGTGAGTACGTGTGTGTATATGTACATGGGCAGGCAGCGGCGGGTCCAGCGGCGGGGTGGGGTTCTAGCAGCGGCCAGCTGGCAGGAAAGACCGCGGCTTGTGGCCTGTGCTGGAGATGGGGTGCAGCGTCACCAGAGGGCGCCCGCACCCCATCTCCAGCACAGGCCGCAAGCCGCGGTCTTTCCTGCCGGCTGTGATAGAGGTGGGTGGGCAGGCAGCGGCGGGTCCGGTGGTGGCGGGAGGGTCCCGGCAGTTTCCCACTGGTGGTACTGTGGAAGGGCCTGGTATCACCAGCAGGTGCCATATTGGAATACTCATCACTTTGGTATTCCAATATGGCGGTTGGCGTACTTCCGGTGCGGCGCGGTGGATTGTGGGTTTCGAGGACATCCAGACGGAAGTGGATGACAGACAATTTAAGGTAAATATATATATATATATATATATATATATATATATATATAGATAATGCCTATAATATTGTGGCTATTGTGAGGCTTAGAAAGAAAATTACATCCAGTAAAATGTCACCAGCGGCCCCTGTCCAGTAGCCTCTGTCTCTTACTTATAGATGCTACTGTGCAGGCGCCGCCATCACCGGTGACATTGTGCTGGATGTCATTTTTTTTCTAAGCCTCACAATAGCCACAATATTATAGGCATTATCAACAGTAATATCAATGCTATTATATGCATTATGTAATAATGGGGGCAGGTCAGTGAGGGGTCAGCGACCTGTCATAAGCCAATACAGATGAATATGTAATCATAGCACCACATAAAGCCCTGCCCACAGCCCCGCCCCAGAGCACGAGAATCTCATTAACTGAAAACTACAAATACAGATTACACAACAACCACAAGACGGATTTCATCACCAGGTATCATTGTAATCAGTATAACGGCGCTGACCTGACAGTGTCTGTAGGTTACTGAGCACAATCCTGCTGACAGGTTCCCTTTAAGGCTGCTTTCACACATCCGTCTTTTTGAATCCGGCACGATGCGGCGAAAAGTGTGAAAACCAGATCCGGAATTGGATCCAGTTTTGGCACATAGAATTTAATGATCGCTGCATCGTGCCGGATGGACATGTGGCGCCTCCGTTTTTAGCTGGAACCGGCAAACCTGTGCCATCCGGTGTCAGCAAAAAACGTTGCCTGCAACGTTTTTTTGCAGTGCCGGAACAGCTTTTTCTACAGCGCATGCGCGGACACTGTGAGGTTTAACCCACAAGTGCCCGGCGAGCGCACGTGTATCTCTCTCCCCCCCCCACATACCGCTGCCTCTCTCGTCCCCGGTGTGGCTCCTTTAAATGCTTTCCAAGCCGGATCAGTCGCCGCATCTGCATCCGGTGTCACCGCTGCAGGCCTGGTCCGGCGGTCCGCCGCACGCCGCCGGAACAAACACACCGACTGTGTGAAAGCAGCCTAAGACATCTCGACATCTTCTCTTTAAATGTGTAATATTTCTTCTTGAAACTCATCTGACAGAAAATATTGGACTTTACGATAGTTTAGATTGTGACGTCACCGAGCCCAATACGCTAATTACCCCAGAGAGGTTTCACCACTAGCTGCTCATTTATTACTGATGGAGACTGTGGAGTTTGATCATTTCAGTAGTTTCTAATCAGGCCCCATTTTTAATATCTGACGTGTGTCACTTTATGTGGTGATAACTTTGGAATTCTTCACAAAGGATAATAGAAAACAAATGGATCTTACAAATTATTTCCCAGCTTCGCAGTATACCCTACATACGGTTGCACACTACTGTCTGGGCACATGGCAGTGTTCAGAAGGGAAGGAGCGCCATTTAGCTGTCATGGTCCCGGCTGCTGCGCGCTCCTCTGTCATGGTCCCGGCTGCTGCGCGCTCCTCCCGGCGCGTCCCTGCACCCCGGCGTGTCCCCGCACCCGGCTTCCGGGTTCCCCGGTGTCGGGCACCTGCGCACTGTGGAGACCCCGGCGCTCTGCCTCTTGGGAGTGATGACGCGGTGGCGCCGCCCCCAACATGGCGGCATCCACCGGCTATTTAGGATTGGTGTATAGTCAGGTAAGGTACCTGACTGTCGACTTCGGTGACGCTGTCTCTTGCAGCGTTCACTGTGTCCCAGGCCTTACTTCTTGTCTGCGTCTCCAGCGCTCTTTCTGTGTCTGCCGCTGTCTCGCCTGTCTGCTTTGTTGCCATTGTCTCCTGTGTCTGCCGCTATCATAGAATCATAGAATCATAGAATCGTAGAGTTGGAAGGGACCTCCTGGGCCATCTGGTCCAACCCCCTGCTCAAAGCAGGATTCGCTAAATCATCCCAGTTAGATGTCTGTCCAGCCTCTGTTTGAAGACTTCCATTGAAGGAGAACTCACCACTTCTCGTGGCAGCCTGTTCCACTCATTGATCACTCTAACTGTCAAAAAGTTTTTTCTAATATCTAATCTGTGTCTCCTCCCATTCAGCTTCATCCCATTGCTTCTAGTCTTTCCTTGTGCAAATGAGAATAAAGTTGATCCTTCTACAATGTGACAGCCCTTTAGATATTTGTAGACAGCTATTAAGTCTCCTCTCAGTCTTCTCTTTTGCAAACTAAACATTCCCAAATCCTGCAACCTTTCCTCATAAGACAGGGTTTGCAGACCGGTCACCATTCTGGTCGCTCTTTTCTGAACTTGCTCCAGTTTGTTGATGTCTTTTTTAAAATGTGGTGCCCAAAATTGGACACAATATTCCAGATGAGGTCTGACCAAAGAGGAGTAGAGGGAAATAATTACTTCACGTGATCTAGACTGTATGCTTCTGTTAATACATCCTAGAATTGCATTTGCCTTTTTTGCTGCTGCATCACACTGTTGACTCATATTCAGTCTGTGATCTATTAGTATACCCAAGTCTTTTTCACATGTGCTGTCACTTAGCCCTATTCCTCCCATTCTATATATGCTTTTTTCATTTTTATTGCCCAGATGTAGTACTTTGCATTTCTCCCTGTTAAAAACCATTCTGTTAGTTGCTGCCCATTTCTCCAGTTTATTTAAATCTTTTTGAATCCTCTCTCTCTCTTCTCTAGTATTAGCTATCCCTCCTAGCTTTGTGTCATCAGCAAATTTAATCAGTTTACCCTCAATTCCTTCATCTAAATCGCTTCTGCCTTCCCTTGCCGTTGATGTCTCCTGTGTCCCCCTCTGATCGCTTGCCTTCCGCCGTGACTCCCTGTCTGTGCCTTATCCATTGTCCCTCTCTATTGCAGCCTCCCGTCTGTGCCATCCTCTGAGTCTGCCTCACAGCCCCTCCTCCACTGTTCCAGGTCCATCTCTGCATTTTCCCAGTTTATCTGTTTATCCTCTCCAGGCTTACCCCAGTCACCCCTTTGGTTCCTGCCGTCACGGTTCTACCCTCCGTGGGCCTGCCCCTAACACTCCCTGTATAGGGGGTGGCCACACCTGGGCCGCTCGCCCTCGTGGGGCTCTGGAGCCGTGACCCAGAGGGTCCACTTCCAGGTTGTTCCTCATCGCCCATGTAACAGCAACCGTAACAGTACAGTCAGGCCATGCACCCCGCCGGAGCCTCGGCTGCGCAAAAAGAATTAGTTTTCCTTCGGGAGAATCAGGCGCGTATCATGTCCTTCATGAAAACCATGGACTCGCGTCTGTCCACCCTCCAATCCTCTGATCCCGGTAACGCCGCCCAGTTGGTGGGTTTACAACAAGAATTAGCTCAGCAGCGTGATACTCAGACCCATATTCTCAGTTACATGGCGTCTGTAGACGCCCGATTACTTTCCCTGCAGTTGGCCGCCTCTGCCTCCTCCCCCGCTCCGGTTTCTCACCCACCTCCGCGGTTAGCCAAGCCACCTCGGTATAATGGTGACGCTAAATTATGCCTGGGTTTTTTAAACCAGTGCCGTCTCCATTTTGAACTACTGCCCCAGCAATATCCAACAGACAGGGCCAAGGTGGCCTTCATCATCTCCCATTTGGAGGGGGACGCCTTAGCTTGGGTCAATCCCCTCTGGGAGCGTGACGACCCTGCGGTCACCCAGCTATCCGTATTTTTGGACACTTTTTGGCGAGTTTTTGACGAACCAGGCCGTCTTGCCTCCACCACTGAGGCACTGTTCAACCTTTGCCAGGGTTCTCAGACTGTGGGTCAGTACGCCATACAGTTTAGGACCTTGTCCTCTGATTTAGGCTGGAATAGCGAGGCACTGGTGGGCGCTTTTTGGCTAGGTCTCAAGGGTCGTATTAAGGACGAGCTGGCTGGTTGTGACACCCTATCAGCTCCGAAGATCTAATTTCCCTGGTCACCCGGATTGATCTCCGGTTCCAGGAACGAGCCCGGGAGAGAAGGGTTTCCCGTCCTATATCCTCTGTTCGCAGACCGCTCAGTCCCCGACCGAGGACCTCCGCTCCTGCTTCCGTACCCGAACCCATGCAGGTGGACCGCCTTAAGCTCTCGGACCAGCGTCGTAGGGAGAGAAGTCTCCAGGGCCTTTGTTTCTATTGCGGCAGCAACTCCCACCTACTCCGATCTTGTCCTGAGCGTCCGGAAAACTTCTCCGCCTAGGCCAGGTAAGAGAGGCCTCCCTAGGCGTATGTGATACCTTTCAACCCCTCACTTCATCTGTCCTCTTGCATGTTGGTGGGAAGCGGCCTTCTCTAACGGCCTTCTCTAACGGCCTATGTGGACTCGGGCGCCGCCGGAAATTTTATTAGACTTGAGGAAGTTAATAAATTTTCAGTCCCTGTGAGGGTCTTGGAGAACCCCCAGGTTCTTGCGTCCGTTGATGGCCGACCCCTACAGGAGGCTGTTACTCATGTTACTCTAGAGGTAGAATTGCAGATATGGGCCCTGCACAAAGAGAGAGTTACATTTTTTGTCTTAGCAGGGATCTCCCATCCTATCCTCCTCGGTCTCCCTTGGCTGCGACTCCACGAACCCATGTTGGATTGGCATATTGGCAACGTCTTGCGCTGGGAAGAGTCCTGTCGGGCTCGGTGTCTGCTGTCGGTGCGTCCCGTAGGTAATCCCTCTCCTTCCCCCATTCCCGCTGGGTTTCCGTTGGCTTACACTGTATTTTCTGATGTCTTCGACAAGAGAGAAGCTGAGGCTCTTCCTCCGCACCGTCCCTACGATTGTCCCATCGAGCTCCTTTCAGGAACCACTCCTCCTCGTGGTAGAATTTATCCCTTCTCATCAGTAGAGACTCAAGCCATGTCTGAATACATTCAAGACAATTTATCCAGAGGTTTTATTCGGAAGTCTTCGTCTCCTGCTGGAGCAAGCTTCTTTTTTGTGAAAAAGAAGGATGGGTCTCTACGTCCGTGCATTGACTACCGTGGCTTGAATCGCATCACGATCAAAAACAGATATCCCCTGCCGCTCATCTCTGAGCTCTTTGATTGCCTGAGGGGGAGCATGAGTGTTCAGCAAGCTTGATTTACGTGGAGCCTACAACCTCGTTCGCATACGCTCAGGGGATGAGTGGAAAACCGCGTTCAATACGCGAGACGGGCACTATGAATATTTTGTTATGCCGTTTGGTCTCTGCAACGCCCCTGCAGTGTTCCAGGAACTCGTTAACGACATCTTTCGAGATCTTCTCTACTCTTGTGTCGTGGTCTACCTGGACGATATCTTGGTCTACTCCCCCGATCTTGCCACACATCGTTGAGATGTTCGCCAAGTTCTCCAATGTCTCAGAGAAAACCACCTTTTTGCTAAGTTGGAGAAGTGCATTTTTGAGCAGACTTCTTTGCCTTTTCTTGGATACATCGTCTCGAGCTCGGGGTTAGAGATGGACCCTGAGAAAGTCTCCGCAGTTCTCAATTGGCCACGTCCTCTTGGTGTAAAGGCCATTCAATGTTTTTTGGGGTTTGCCAATTGTTATAGGCAATTTATTCCCCACTTCTCGTCTTTGACTAAACCTATTACCGCGCTTGTCCACAAAGGAGTCAATCCCAACCTCTGGCCTCCTGATGCGCAAGATGCTTTTGAAGCTTTGAAACAAGAATTTGCGAAGTTGCCAGAACTCCATCGCCCGGATACCAACAGGCCGTTTATTCTCGAAGTTGACGCATCCTCAGTGGGAGCTGGAGCTGTTCTGATGCAAAAGTCTTCTTCCGGCCAAACTCTCACCTGCGGGTTCTTTTCGAAAGCTTTCTCCGCTCCCGAACGAAACTATGCTATTGGAGATAGAGAACTGTTGGCCATAAAGTTGGCTCTCGAGGAATGGCGTCATCTACTCGAAGGAGCCATCCATGCGTTCACCATCTTTACGGACCACAAGAATTTGGCTTACCTTCAGTCCGCTCAAAGGTTTAATCCTCGCCAAGCCAGATGGTCACTGTTCTTCGAACGTTTTGACTGCGAACTCCACTTCCGGCCCGGGGACAAGAACATCAAGGCCAATGCCCTATCACGGTCATTCTTTTCAGTGGATAAGGAGGAGGGTCCTGCACATCTTATCGACCCTGCCAAAATCCTTACTGTGACTCCACTGAACGTGGTGTCCCCACCGTCCGGTAAAACCCTTGTTCGAAGTAAAGACAGACTGAAGGTTCTGCGTTGGAGCCATTCGTCTAAATTCTCTGGTCATGCAGGAGTTAAAAAGACTCTCTCTCGTCTCCCGTCATTATTGGTGGCCTTCTCTCTTCGCAAGGACGTCTTAGACTTCATCGCCTCTTGTCCTTCCTGCGCCCGAAATAAAGTCCTTCGACATCCTCCTTCGGGTCTCTTGCATCCATTACCGGTGCCTGCCAAACCTTGGACCCATGTTGCTATGGATTTCGTCACCGATTTGCCTCCGTCTTCCAGATGTACGGTGATATTAGTGGTCGTGGATAGGTTTTCCAAGATGGCCCACTTTATAGCTCTGCCAAGCCTGCCCACTGCTCCCGAGTTGGCGAAGATCTTCCTACTCCATGTTTTCCGCCTCCATGGCTTTCCTCAGCATATCTTCTCGGACCGGGGAGTGCAATTTGCCTCTCGTTTTTGGCGAGCACTCTGCGGATTGTTAAAGATAAATCTGGATTTTTCCTCCGCCTATCACCCCCAGTCTAATGGTCAAGTGGAGCGAGTCAACCAGGCTCTCACAGCATACCTTCGGCATTTCACCAATGCTCACCAAGACGACTGGGTCTCTGCTTCCTTGGGCTGAATTCGCCTATAACAACCATTCCAGCGAGGCCTGTTCCAAGTCTCCTTTTTTTGTGGGTTTTGGCCAACATCCTGGCATTCCTCTCCCTGTTTCCCCTACCTCGGGTGTGCCGGCAGCAGACTCCTTGTCCACAGACTTTTCCCAGATTTGGAGGGAGACTAAAGTTGCCCTCGAAAAAGCCAGCCTCTGGAAGAAGAGGTATGCCGACAAAAACGGTTAGACGCTCCTCCGTATAAACCTGGAGATAGGGTCTGGTTATCCTCTCGGCATATCCGGTTAAAGATTCCTTCCTATAAGTTAGGTCCACGATACATTGGTCCCTTTGAGATCCTGAGTCGTATCAACGACGTAGCCTATAAGTTAAAATTGCCCCCCTCTCTGAAAATTCCCAATACCTTTCATGTATCCCTCCTCAAGCCGGCAGTATTCAATCATTTTCACTCGGCGTCAGCTAAGACTTCCCAACCCTGTAGTTCAGATAACATTTTCGAGGTGCAGGACATTTTGGCCATGAAAACAGTCAAAGGAAAAACTTTGTTTTTGGTTGATAGGAAGGGTTTCGGCCCGGAGGAGAGATCTTGGGAACCCCGGGAGAATATTAATGCTCCTCTTATGAACCGATTTCTCTTCAACATTAGGAGGGAGGGGAGTAAGGGGGGGTACTGTTATGGTCCCGACTGCTGCGCGCTCCTCTGTCATGGTCCCGGCTGCTGCGCGCTCCTCCCGGCGCGTCCCCGCACCCGGCTTCCGGGTTCCCCGGCGTCGGGCACCTGCGCACTGAGGAGATCCCGGCGCTCTGCCTCCTGGGAGTGATGACGCGGTGGCGCCGCCCCCAACATGGCGGCATCCACCGGCTATTTAGGATTGGTGTATAGTCAGGTAAGGTGCCTGACTGTCGACTTCGGTGACGCTGTCTCTTGCAGCGTTCACTGTGTCCCAGGCCTTACTTCTTGTCTCCGTCTCCAGCGCTCTTTCTGTGTCTGCCGCTTTCTCGCCTGTCTGCTTTGTTGCCATTGTCTCCTGTGTCTGCCGCTATCGCTTCTGCCTTCCCTTGCCGTTGGTGTCTCCTGTGTCCCCCTCTGATCGCTTGCCTTCCGCCGTGTCTTCCTGTCAGTGCCTTATCCATTGTCCCTCTCTATTGCAGCCTCCCGTCTGTGCCATCCTCTGAGTCTGCATTGCAGCCCCTCCTCCACTGTTCCAGGTCCATCTCTGCATTTTCCCAGTTTATCTGTGTATCCTCTCCAGGCTTACCCCAGTCGCCCCTTTGGTTCCGGCTGTCACGGTTCTACCCTCCGTGGGCCTGTCCCTAACACTCCCTGTATAGGGGGTGGCCACACCTGGGCCGCTCGCCCTCGGGGGCTCTGGAGCCGTGACCCAGAGGGTCCACTTCCGGGTTGTTCCTCATCACCCATGTAACAGCAACCGTAACATTAGCTATTTGAATGCAGATCTAGCTGGAATAGTTTACAGACACAATGTATTCAGAGAACTGTTCATGGTCACCTGGCAACTCAAAAGATGTCCACCATGAACATGCTTGGCACTATCTTCTCTACTTTCCACATCCCAAGGATTGCCTTGCTCATCGCCCTTTAACACCATTACATGGATCTGACCTTACACAGGGACCCCTAGGCTTGGACCATGGTGTTACCTGCTATTCTGTGGTGTTAGATGGCAAGAGGAATAGTCAGGTAGCTGGGTCAGAACCAGGACAGAATACAGAATCAGAAGACAAAAGAGTAGTCCGAAAACTGGCCACGGTCACAGCAGGAAACAAATACACAAGCCACAAGCTGAGCACAGAGGACTGAACCAGAGGAGATCAGCGCTGTTTCTGGCCGATTCCAGCCATGTGCTTTGCGCTTTAGTAGGGTGTGGTACTTTCCAATTGGCTGAAGTAGGGAGCAGATTACTCCAGCTGGACAGCAGAAACAGATCCCAGATGAGATTGGACACACCATATGCAGAAGCCCTAATATGACTAAATGACAGAAAACCAGAATAATCGAAATCCTAAAAAAGTGATTCCATTTTATAAATTAATTCACTGAGGGCTATAATCTATACACACGTGGTCAAAATTGTTGGTACCCCTCGTTTAATGACAGAACAACCCACAATGGTCACAGAAATAACTTGAATCTGACAAAACTAATAATCTATCAAAAATCTATGAAAATGAACAAATGAAAGTCAGACATTGCTTTTCAACCATGCTTCCACAGATTTTTACAAAAAAAATAAAACTCACAAAATAGGCCTGGACAGAAATGATGGTACCCCTGAAAATAATGAGACAAAAGGGACATAGTAAATCAAGGTATGTCCAGTAATTAGCATCACAGGTGTCTACAATCTTGGAATCAGTGAGTGGCCTGTATAGAGGCTACAGATACTCACTGTGCTGTTTGGTGACATGGTGTGTATCACACTCAACATGGACGAGAGGAAGCGAAGGAAAGAGTTGTCTCAGGAGATTAGAAAGAAAATTATATGCAAACATGTTAAAGGTAAAAGTTATAAGACCATCTCCAAGCAGCTTCATGTTCCTGTGACTACAGTTGCACATATTATTCAGAAATTTAAGCTCCATGGGACTGTAGCCAAGCTCCCTGGATGTGGCCGCAGGAGGAAAATTGATGACAAATCAAAGAGATGGATAATACGAATGGTAACAAAAGAGCCCAGAAAAACTTCTAAACGGATTAAATGTGCACTTCAAGCTCAGGGAACATCAGTGTCAGATCGCACCATCTGTCATTGTATGAACCAAAGTGGACTTCATGGGAGATGACCAAGGAGGACACCATTGTTGAAAAAAAAATCATAAAAAAGCCTGACTGGAATTTGCCAAACTACATGTTGAGAAGCCACAAAGCTGCTGGGAGAATGTCCTATGGACAGATGAGACAAAAACAGAACTTTTTGGCAAGGCACATCAGCTCTATGTTCTCAGATGGAAAAATGAAGCATATCAAGAAAAGAACACTGTCCCTACTGTGAAACATGGAGGAGGCTCTGTTATGTTCTGGGGCTGCTTTGATGTGTCTGGCACAGGGTGCCTAGAATCTGTGCAAGGTATAATGAAATCTCAAGACTATCAAGGGATTCTAGAGAGAAATGTGCTGCCCAGTGTCAGAAAGCTTGGTCTCAGTCGCAGGTTATGGGTCTTGCAACAGGATAATGACCCAAATACGCAGCTAAAAACACCCAAGAATGGCTAAGAGGAAACATTGGACTATTCTGAAGTGGCCTTCTATGAGCCCTGACCTAAATCCTATTGAGCATCTTTGAAAAGAGCTGAAACATGCCGTCTGGAAAAGGCAACCTTCACACACGAGACAACTGGAGCAGTTTGCTCTTGAGAAGTGGCCAAAATACCTGTCGAGAGGTGAAGAAGTCTCAGTGACATTTACTGGAATCATTTGATTGCAGTGATTGCTTCAAAAGGTTGTGCAACAAAATATTAACCCTTTCACGCCAGAAGCCTGTTTTTGCCTTTGTGATCGGGCCAATTTTTTCAACTCTGACCAGTGTCACTTTATGAGGTCATAACTCTAAAACCCTTCAACGAATCCTGGCAATTCTGTTTTCTTGTGACATATTGTACTTTATGATAGTGGTAACATTTATTTGATATGACTTTCATTTATTTGTTAAAAAAAGGAAATTTGGCAAAAATGTTGAAAACTTTGCAATTTTTAAAATTTTAATTTTTATGCCCTTATCAGAGAGTCATATTGCACAAAATAGTTAATAAATAACATTTCCCACATGTCTACTTCACATCAGCACAATTTTGGAAACAATTTTTTTTTCGTTAGGAAATTATAAGGGTTAAAAGTTAAACAGCGATTTCTCATTTTTACAACAAAATTTACAAAAAAAAATTTTTTTAGGGACCACCTCACATTTAAAGTGAGTTTAGGGGTCAGTACGACAGAAAATACCCCAAACTGATACAGTACCATTCTAAATACTGCACCCATTAAGTTGCTCAAAACCACATTCAAGAAGTTTATTAACCCTTCAGGTGCTTCACAGGAATGAATGAAATATGGAAGGAAAAATAAAGATTTACTTTTCTATAACAAAAATTTTCCTTTACACCTAATTTTTTTACTTTTGCAAAGGTAACAGGAGAAAATGGACTATACATTTTGTTTTGCAATTTCTCCTGAGCATGCCGATACCCCATATGTGGGGGAAATCTACTGTTTGGGCACACGGCGGGGCTCCTACGGGAAGGAGCGCCATTTGACTTTATTTAGGTCACTGATGTGCCTAAACAGTGGAAACCACCAACAAGTGACCCCATTTTGGAAACTAGATCCCTTAAGGAACTTATCCAGATGTGTATTGAGCACCTTGAACCCCCAAGTGCTTCACAGAAGTTTATAACGTAGAGCCATGGAAATAAATAACATTTTTCCCAAATCTTCTTAGCTCCATATTTTGCATTTTCATAAGGGTAACGGGAGAAATTGCTCCATACAATTTGTTGTGCAATTTCTCCTGAGTATGCTGACACCCCATATGTGGGAGAATACCACTGTTTGGGTGCATGGCAGAGCTTGGACGGGAAGGAGCGCCATATTGGAGAGCAAATTTTGCTGGAAGTGTTTGTGGGTGACATGTCACATTGTCAGAGCCCCTGAGGTGCCAGAACAGCATAAGCCCCAAAAGTGACTGCATTTTACCAAATACTTCCCTGAATGAATTCTTCTCATGGTGCAGTGAGCATACTGACACCACAGCTGTTCCATAGAAAGTTATACCATTGGGCAGTGAAGAAAAAATAATTACATTTTTACCACTAAAATGTTGTTTTATCCCCAGATTTTACATTGGAAAATAGGTAGATAGGTAAATGGTCACTACACCCATAGATGAATTTGCAGAGGGGGGTCATTTCCCAAATGGGGTCACTTCAGGGGGGATTCTGCTGTTATGGCACTTTGGAGAGCCGCTAAGTGCCAGAACAACAGAATCCCCCCTGAAGTGACCCCTTTTTGGAAATGACACCCCTCTGGGAATTCATCTATGGATATAGTGACCATTTTCACTACATGGATGATTTCCAGAAACTCGTAGTGGAAGATTCAGAGCAAAAATTGCAAAAATGTCATGGTAGTGCCCAATATATTGTGCCCAGCTCGTGACTCTGGAGACCTCCCCCCACCTACCCCCGGAAATTAAGTCAGCTCTACTCAAATGCTTGAATGTCAAAACAGTTCAAAAACGTGGTTCTGTGTGGAAGATTGTAAAGGAGTCATGGAGGCATAAGGCTGGCAGTGATGGGCATTGTGGGTAATAATAGCGGGTATCATGCCTCATTCCTCTCGTGGAACATACATGACATCAAGGAAAGTATCTGCATTTCTGGCTTTTTGTATAACACAAAAGAATTATATGTGGCCACCTGAAACCAATACATGACTAACTTTTTATACCAGATCTATGATTTTCTTGATACCTGGTATGGTTGTAGAACCTGATCTGCAAGGTCCACACCCCCATATATTTGTTGTAGTCAATGACAGACACAGGTTTTGGAGTAGTGGATCCCTGTTGGTCTGCAGTGGCCCTTGTGGCATCTGTGTGGATCGAGCTCAGGATAAAAATATCTTTTTTATTTTTATATTTAAGGGCAAGCAGCTCTCCATTGCGTAAAGCCCCTGACTGCCCCTTTCGGAACTTTTTGCTGACCAATGATTGTGGAAACCCCTGATGGGTTTTGTGAATGGTCCCACAAGCCCCTATTTTATGTTCAACCAGACTTTTAAATAGGGGTATGCTGGTGTAGTAGTTGTCAACATACAGATTGTAGCCTTTTTGTAGAAATGGAGTTATCAGCTCCCAAACCATTTTTCCAGATGTCCCCAGATAAGTAGGGCCTCCTGGTTGGTTTAGTTGGCTATCTTTCCCCTCATAAATGTGAAAAGCTGATGTGTATCCGGTTGAACTCTCGCACATTTTATAGAGCTTTATTCCGAACCTTGTCCTCTTAGAAGGAATAAATTGCTTGAGGTGCAGTCTTCCTTTGAATTTTACAAGGGACTCATCAATGGAAATGGAAATGTTTTCTGTTGGGGTGTAGAGCTTAAAGGGAATCTGTCCCCCCTTTTTTTGAGATATCATATAATGATATCATTCAATTGTCTGTCACATAAGGATTCTCTTAGTACTTTTGCTTCCCCCTGACCATGCACCTTTCATGCATAAATACCTTTTCTATATCGGTTCAGATGTATGTAAACTGCCGCTGTCCGGTCCGCTGGGCGGGGCTTATTCAACTGCAACCCCCCTCCCTGTCTTGCTCTACGTATTTCTTCTTGTGTAGAGCAAGACAGGGAGAGAGGAGCAGTTGAATAAGCCCCGCCAATCGGACCAGACCGTGGCAGTTTACATACATCTGAACCGATATACAGTAAAAAAGGTATTTATGCATGAAAGGTGCGGGGTCAGGGGGAAGCAAAAGTACTAAGAGAATCCGTATGTGACACACAATTGAATGATATCATTATATGATATCTCAAAAAAGGGGTGACAGATTCCCTTTAAGAACTTTTCTGATGGGTCTGATTTTGAATAGTCTGTCATGTTCTGGGGCATCTCTGGGCAGGCATTGACTATTGTCGTTAAAATGCCAAAATCTCACGAGCATTTCATAACGGGTCCTAGGAAGAACGGCAGAAAACATAGGGGTGGCTTGAACAGGGCGGTTGGACCAATAGGACCTAATGCTCATTTTTTTAACAAGCCCCATAGCGAATGTAAGTCCTAAAAGTGTTTTCCATTCTAGGACATTAGTTGGTTCCATAAATTTGACCTAACATAATAGGATTGTGAATTCTGGCTGATGAATTGGGACTCATATTATTATTATTTATTTATATAGCACCATTGATTCCATGTTGCTGTACATGAGAAGGGGGGTTACATACAAATTAGATATCACTTACAGTAAATAAACTAACAATGACAGGGTGATACAGAGGGGAGAGGACCCTGCCCTTTCGGGCTTACATACTACAAGATGGTGGGGAAGAAGACAGTAGGTTGGTGGGTTGCAGCAGTTCCAGGGTTGGTTGAGGCGATATCTCCGGTAGTGGGGAGGAGGTAGCGGGGTCATTGCAGGCTGTAAGCTTTCTTGTAGAGGTGGGTTTTCAGGTTCCATCTGAAGGATCCGAATGTGGTTGATAGTCGGATATGTTGGGGCAAAGAATTCCACAGGATGGGGATATTCGGAGAAGTCTTGGTTGGGTGAGGAGCGATATAAATATCTGTCAATAAACAAATTAAAAAAATAATTGGTCCAAAATTTTCCACCTCCACATTTATACCAGGAATGGCATTAAAATTAGAGATGAATGGAGTAGCCAAATCTGAAGCCTCCCATCTTGGAAATGCTACATCAAGAGGCAAAGCCTCTTGGACATTGGTGTGCGCCAATTCACGAGCACTAGGGACAGCGCTAGTACTGGGCATTGTTCCCTGAGTTGGAGACATTTCTCCAGAAGCGCTATTTGTCCTTCTTGTTGTACTGGTCCTTGTGTGTGAGGATGGACCAGAATCACTGCTCATTTCTGAGCTATCACTGTCGCTGCTACTAAAGCCCTCGAAATCCACATCGCCATCTGACACTGCACTTTCTTCACTGTCAGAACATAAAAGTGCATAAGCCTCCTCTGCAATATAATACTGACGGGCCATTTTATTCATTTTTATTTTTTTTTTTACGGAAACAGAAAATTCTGACGTGACCAAATTATTGGGGAGACAATTGAGAAAAGCGAAATTCTTTAGCCTAACCCTAACTTTAGAATAAACCCTAACTTTAGCCCTAACACGAACCCTAACTATAGCACTAACCCTAACCTGCCTTATCTGTTTTTCCATTGACAGATGATGGACCTGAGTGGGGACTTGTTTTTTGTGAGATGAGAATTGGTATTATTTTCGCCTACATATCATTGATTAGTTTCTTTTTATTTGATATTTGGGAGGCAGAATGAACAAACAGTTGAACACCACACACACTGGCTCATCCAACAAGGTTTTCTATTAGACTGTGAACTGTCATTGTCTTGGTCAATAAAGTTTTTTACATAGCTTGCCATTATTATGGACAGTTTAAGTAGAAATGTTCAAAAATATAAAACTCAAGGATATTTTATTAAAAAAATTGTTTTTTATCTTAGCAGATGACTGTACCAGGAGATCAGAGGGACAGCTGACATCTTCAATTTTTAAATCTGATGATCTTAAGATCCTACAAGATACAACTGAAGTGATTGCTATTACTCCAGATATACCATCATCCATTCACAGCAAAGATCTGTCATCTGATCCTGTGAAACAGGTCCCATCTTCTGATTCATTACTGACTACTAAGGAAAATCAAAGTCACAAAAGAGGCATTAAAAAACAAACTGCTCCTAAAGCAAAGAAGTCATTCTCATGTTCAGAATGTGGGAAATGTTTTAACAAGAAATCACTTTGTGCTACACACCATAGAACGCACACAGGGGAGAAGCCTTTTTCATGTTCAGAATGTGGAAAATGTTTTAACCAGAAAGGGCATCTTGTTAAGCACCAAAGAACTCACACAGGGGAGAAGCCTTTTTCCTGTTCAGAATGTGGAAAATGTTTTAACCAGAAAGGGAATCTTGTTCAACACCAAAAAACTCACGCAGGGGAAAAGCCTTTTTCATGTTCAGAATGTGGAATATGTTTTAACCTGAAAGGGAATCTTGTTAAGCACCAAAGAACTCACACAGGTGAGAAGCCTTTTTCCTGTCCAGAATGTGGAAAATGTTTTAACCAAAAAGGGAGTCTTGTTGCACACCAAATAACTCACGCAGGAGAGAAACCTTTTTCATGTTCACAATGTGGGAAATGTTTTGCACATAAATCACTGCTTGTTTCTCACCATAGAACTCACACAGGGGAGAAGCCTTTTTCATGTTCAGAATGTGGGAAATGTTTTCAAGGGAAAACACGTCTTGATCGCCATCAAAGAACCCACACAGGGGAGAAGCCTTTTTCCTGTTCAGAATGTGGGAAATGTTTTAACGAGAAATCAAATTTTGTTACTCACTATAGAACCCACACAGGGGAGAAGCCTTTTTCTTGTACAGAATGTGGGAAATGTTTTAACAAGAAATCAGATTTAGTTAATCACCAGAGAATTCACACAGGGGAGAAGCCTTTTTCCTGTTCAGAATGTGGGAAATGTTTTAACCGGAAATTAAATTTGGTTATTCACCATAGAACCCACACAGGGGAGAAACCTTTTTCCTGTTCAGAATGTGGGAAATATTTTGCGCACAAATCATATTTTGTTAAGCATCACAGCAGTCACACAGGGGAGAAACCTTTTTCATTTTCTTAATGTAGGAAATATTTTACTTGGAAATCAACTGTTAATAAACATCAGAGACGTCACATAGGGGAGAAGACTTTTTTTTGTTCATAATGTTGGAATAGTTTTACCCAAAATTAAATCTTCTTAAATGGGTTGTCTCTTGTCATTCCTCATGTTTGCTGACAAAAGGATAAAACTAAACTTTATTAATTTCAAATGTAAAATTATACAAATAATTCACCCCCTGAAGGTTAGTCAGAAGGTGACTGAGGCTATGTGCACATGGTGCGAATTCTGCTGCAGATCCACAGCGCATTTGGCCCTGCGGATTCGCAGCAGAACTGCATGTGATGAACAGTAGCATTAAAGCTATGTAAAACAAAATCCGCAGTGCACATGCTGCATTTTTTTCCGTGCAGATTTGGTGTGGAATGAAAAATGCAGCATGTCACTTCTTTTGTGCCGGTTTGCTGCAGTTTTCCACCTGCTCCATTCTAGAAATGTTTAGGTGGAAAACTGCAGGGGAAAACCGCACAAAATATGCAGTAAAATCGCACAAAAAATGCACTAAATCTGCAGGAAAAATGCAGGTCATTTGACCTGCGGATTTAGTAAATTTTGCGTGGAAAATTCCAAAGCAGAATACGCACCGTGTGCACATAGCTTAATAGACAAAACATATATCCCACATTTCCAAGCCTCTCATTTCTACGGGTTTCATCGTCCTCACCAAAGGCGACTCATCAGGAGACTCTTTTAATATTGACCTATATTCAAACGAGACTAGACAAAAAAAACTAAAATCATGTTATCCGAAACAGTCAGAAAACTAGCCACATATTGGCAGATCCCAGACCTCACACTATATACTGTGTAAGTTTATAAGCCCCTCCAGTGTCAGGAATAGATAGTATGTGACAATACAGTATAATTCTTGTGTTTTTCTCCTATAGGGACTGCCCTAGTTTGGTAATGTAACTGCTGTTAATTAGTAGTGCAGACAAATTGTCCTAGACTAAACTCAGTCTTCAGACGGCCCAATATGTACCACTCAGGGAAAACTTACCTGCTCCAAAGATCATTAGCAGCTTCTAACTAATGGCCATGCTGCGGTCTGGAAGGGAATGAGTGCAATATCGTTATAAAGACTAGGGATATGTGCAGTCATAATGTCTGGGAGATCTGTGCCATTATTTAGTATGAATATGGAAATTATCTCTGAGAGGTAAGTGTTCCCTGAGCGGTATATACGGGATTGTCACATACTATCTATTCCTGACACTGGAGGGGCTTATAAACTTACACAGTATATAGTCTGAGGTCTGGGATCTGCCAATATGTAGGTCATTTTCTGACTGTTTCAGATAACATGATACATGATTTTAGGGTTTTCTTCATCTAGTCCCGCTTGAATATAGATCAATATTAAATAGTCTCCTGATGAGTCGCCTTTGGTGAGGACGATGAAACTCGTAGAAATGAGAGGCTTGGAGAGTGAGTGTGTATACGTCACCTTACCCTATATGCTGAGATGTGGGGTACATGTTTTTTCTAATAGTCACCTTCTGACTAACCTTCAGGGAGTGAATTATAGTTTTACATTTGGAATTAATAAAGTTTAGTTTTATCATTTTGTCAGTGAATCTTCTAATCAAGGGATAATTACGTGTGTGTATGTATGTGTGTGTGTATATATGTATATACACTACCGTTCAAAAGTTTGGGGTCACCCAGACAACTGTGTTTTCTATGAAAACTCATACTTTTATTAATCAAATGAGTTGCCAAATTAATTTAAAATCTCGTCCAGACATTGACAAGGTTGGAAAAAAAGATTTTTATTTGAAATAATAATTTTCTCCTTCAAATTTTTCTTTCGTCAAAGAATGCTCCCTTTGCAGCAAGTCCAGCATTGCAGACCTTTGGCATGCGTACCATACGGTCAAGCTGCTCCCACAACAGCTCAGTGGGGTTGAGATCTGGTGACTGCACTGCCCACTCCATTACAGATAGAATACCAGCTGCCATCTTCTTCCCTAAATAGTTCTTGCATAATTTGGAGGTGTGCTTTGGGTCATTGTCCTGTTGTAGGATGAAATTGGCTCCAATCACGCGCTGTCCACAGGGTATGGCATGGCGTTGCAAAATGGAGCGATAGCCTTCCTTATTCAAAATCCCTTTTACATTGTACAAATCTCCCACTTTACTAGCACCAAAGCAACCTCAGACCATCACATTACCTCTACCATGCTTGACAGATGGCGTCAGGCACTCTTCCAGCATCTTTTCAGTTGTTCTGCATCTCACAAATGTTCTTCTGTGTGATCTAAACACCTCAAACTTGGATTCGTGTGTCCATAACACTTTTTTCCAATTTTCCTCTGTCCTATATCTGTGTTCTTTTGCCCATATTAATCTTTTCCTTTTATTAGCCAGTCTCAGATATGGCTTTCTCTTTGCCACTCTGCCCGGAAGACCAGCATCCCGGAGTCGCCTCTTCACTGTAGACATTGACACTGGCGTTTTGCGTGTACTATTTAATGAAGCTGCCAGTTGAGGACCTGTGAGGCGACAATTTCTCAAACTACAGACTCTAACGTACTTGTCTTGTTGATCAGTTGTGCAGCGGGGCCTCCCACTTCTCTTTCTACTCTGGTTAGAGCCTGTTTGTGCTCTCCTCTGAAGGGAGTAGTACACACCGTTGTAGGAAATCTTCAGTTTCTTGTCAATTTCTTGCATGGAATAGTCTTCGTTTCTAAGAACAAGAATAGACTGTGGAGTTTCACATGAAAGTTCTTTTTTTCTGGCCATTTTGAGAGTTTAATGGAACCAACAAATGTAATGCTCCAGATTCTCAACTAGCTTAAAGGAAGGTCAGGTTTATAGCTTCTCTAATCAGCCAAACTGTTTTCAGCTGTGCTAATATACTTGCACAATGGTATTCTACCCATCCATTAGCTTCTTACACAGTTATCAAACACAAAGTACACTGGAGTGATGGTTGTTGGAAATGGGCCTCCCTACACCTATGAACATATTGCATTACAAACCAGACGTTTGCAGCTAGAAAAGTCATTTACCGCATTACCAATGTAAAGTATAGAGTGTATTTCTGAATCATTTAATGTTAGCTTCATTGTAAAAAACTGCTTTTCTTTCAAAAATATGGAAATTTCTAGCAGGATCACTACATCGCTGTGTGCAACGTCAGAAAACCAGAGGAAAACAGGTACATCAACAAATGGCCGACCTGCCCTCTGACAGATTGAGGGCCGAGCCGCCATTCACCTACGTTGGCCTAGATGTCTTTGGGCCATGTATGGTATCTGCACGCAGAACTCGAGGTGGCCACGCCAACAGCAAACGTTGGGCCGTACTATTCACTTGCATGAGTGTCCGCGCCGTCCACATAGAGGTAATAGAGTCTATGGACACATCCAGCCTGATCAACGCTCCGGCGGTTTCTAGCGATCAGAGGACCGGTGAAACAGTTGAGGTCCGACCGCGGAAGCAACTTCATTGGTGCATGTCAAGAGCTGGATATTGACATCAAGCCAATTCAAGATCAGCTGGCAGAAAGAGGTTGCACCTGGATCTTCGATCCTCCGCATAGTTCTCACATGGGAGGTTCCTGGGAAAGGATGATCGGGATCTCACGCATCCTGAATTCTATGTTTATGGACGTAAACTCTTCAAGGCTTACGCATGAGACCTTGGTTACTCTTCTGGCTGAAGTTTCTGCCATAATCAACTCAAGACCAGTTGTCCCAGTGTCCATGGATCCTGAAAAACCGACCATTCTTACGCCAGCTACTCTTCTCACCCAAAAGACCGGGAACCCGCTAACAGTTAGTGGAGAGTTTACTCACGCAAACACCTACCAGAAACAGTGGAAACGTGTGCAGTACCTCGCTGACTACTTCTGGAACCGGTGGAGAAAGGAATATCTCGGGACTCTCCAAGGAAGCAGAAAATGGGGACAGAATAAACCGAACTTGAAAGAAGGAGACGTGGTACTAATGAAAGAACAACAAGCCCGAAGGATCGACTGGCCTATGGGAATCGTTACAAAGACTTTCCCTAGTCAAGATGGTAAGGTCCGGAAGGTGGAGCTGAAGGTCCTTAGGAAAGACGAGCCTAAGACATTTCAGAGGCCAATCCACGAGCTCGTATTGATATTGCTAATTGAGGACGTTCCGGTAGGATGAACCACGAACAGAACACTGCCCTACTACGTCCATTGGATTACCATTGGGTCGGAGACAGTTTGGCCTAGTGCGGCTTCTCCAATCCGAAGATGGGTACCATTGGATTGTCTCAGGAACTGTGTCATCTACCTCATTTTTAAGTTGTTATTATTGCACGCATATTCATGTTTCCTTTCTAGGTTATTGAACTTTCTTAAACAGAAAAAAAAACATTAATATAGTGAAATCCCTTTAGACAGGGAGTGTGTTGCTCCATCTAAGGTTATCATTGTATGCTTATATAGTTGTGTTATGCTACCATTTTTTGTATTCAGTTTTGCATTTGGTCTGCTGCCACCTGCTGTCCTTTTTCTGTATAGCAAACTGCAGCTAATTATTTCTAGTACATGCCTCTTTCACTTCATGGTCAAGGTCACTGCTTCTTTTCCTGTTAGCTGCCATTATTAGTTTCATTTTCTCTTGGGAGAGACTTGCCTGTACGGGCTGTGAAAGGCATCAGTTTTTTTGACCACTTTGTTGCACTCACAATTTGTTAAACTTGCTGCACACATCTTGCTGTACCACCTGGGTTGTTACACCTGCATTTCTGGAGAAGTACTGCATTACCAATCATACTCAGTATGTCCAGATCTCCAATAAACAAGTCTAGACTTCACAATATCTGGTGTGTATCACCTCTCCGGACGCATGAACAGCAAAACAGCAAAATTGTCCCGTCTGCTCTGCATTGAGGAAACGGAAGGTAGGAATCTCTCCCAGCCCCAATCAATTACACCTCCATTCGCCTCATGTGGGGACAGAACACACAGCCTCTCCATATACTGCATGAGCCCCCCACACAGCTTCCCCATATAATGCATGAGCCCCACACAGCCTCCTTATATACTGCATGAGCCCCACACAGCCTCCCCATATACTGCATGAGCCCCACACAGCCTCCCTATATACACTGCATGAGCCCCACGCAGCCTCCCTATATACACTGCATGAGCCCGACGCAGCCTCCCTATATACACTGCATGAGCCCCACACAGCCTCCCCATATACTGCATGAGCCCCACACAGCCTCCCTATATACACTGCATGAGCCCCACGCAGCCTCCCTATATACACTGCATGAGCCCCACGCAGCCTCCCTATATACACTGCATGAGCCCGACGCAGCCTCCCTATATACACTGCATGAGCCTCACACAGCCTCACTATATACACTGCATGAGCCCCACACAGCCTCCCTATACACTGCATGAGCCCGACGCAGCCTCCCTATATACACTGCATGAGCCCCACAGAGCCTCCCTATACACTGCATGAGCCCGACGCAGCCTCCCTATATACACTGCATGAGCCCCACACAGCCTCCCTATACACTGCATGAGCCCGACGCAGCCTCCCTATATACACTGCATGAGCCCCACAGAGCCTCCCTATACACTGCATGAGCCCGACGCAGCCTCCCTATATACACTGCATGAGCCCCACACAGCCTCCCTATATACACTGCATGAGCCCCACACAGCCTCCCTATATACACTGCATGAGCCCCACACAGCCTCCCTATATACACTGCATGAGCCCCACGCAGCCTCCCTATATACACTGCATGAGCCCGACGCAGCCTCCCTATATACACTGCATGAGCCTCACACAGCCTCACTATATACACTGCATGAGCCCCACACAGCCTCCCTATACACTGCATGAGCCCGACGCAGCCTCCCTATATACACTGCATGAGCCCCACAGAGCCTCCCTATACACTGCATGAGCCCGACGCAGCCTCCCTATATACACTGCATGAGCCCCACACAGCCTCCCTATACACTGCATGAGCCCGACGCAGCCTCCCTATATACACTGCATGAGCCCCACACAGCCTCCCTATATACACTGCATGAGCCCCACACAGCCTCCCTATATACTGCATGAGCCCCACACAGCCTACCCCATATGTGGCATGAGCCCCACACAGCCTCCCTATATACAGCATGAACCCCACACAGCCTCAATATATATATATATATATATAGCATGAGCCTCACACAGCCTCACTATATACACCATGTGCAGCAGCAACACCATGTTGTCACCCACCCCAGGTGTGCAGCACCATGTCGTCACCCCATAGCCTCTTCATGCCCACCCAAATGGCCCATACACATAAGGAAAAAAAAACACCGCATACTCACCTCGTCCCGTTCCCTGTCACTGTGCTTCTCTCCCTGCCTCCGGTGCGCGGACTCTTCGGAGTAAACAGCTGATGCAATGACGTTATTTCATTGTGTCATCTGTTTCACACACTGGTGGAGGAAGTGGCCGGAGGCCCCTCCTCCACCAAAGGAGTCAGCAGCGCCATGGCGCACATGGAAACAGCGAGAGGCCAGGCGGGCATCATGCGGCCCGTGGACCTCTGATTTCCAGCCTCACAGCTGTCTCATTCCAGATGTGGCCCCCGGGTCGCACTTTGCCCAGGTCTGCTCTATAATGTGGATGTGATCCTCTGTAATGTGGATGTGACCCTCTGTGATGTGGATGTGACCCTCTGTGATGTGGATTTCAACCTCTGTAATAAGAATGTGACCCTCTATAATGTGGATGTGACCCTCTAGGTTACAGTGTGCCACAGCCCACAGGCCAGTCTGAACCCACTCTTACTCCAGTCCCTGCTGCCCAGTGCCTGCGCCTTGCCGTAAGTGGTGTCCACGTCCAATATTATCCCTATTTGATAAATGGGTGCTATCCCTGAGGGTGCTTCAATACTGTAGCGCATAGCACACTATAGCTGATTGTAAAGAATATATATACAGTATATACAGCTCTGGCAAAAATCAAGAGACCACTTTCAAATGTTCAGTTCATCTGACTTGTCTCTTTATATTTTTGAGTAAAATGTAAATTGCTCTTTTATTCTATAAACTACTGACAACATGTCATATCAATTTATGGTATGCTGTGGACCCCGGGCTGACACGCTTAATTGAGCACTTACTTATGTTTTGGATGGTGATACCCTAACAGAGCCTTTTTCTATTGATAAGTATTTAGGGTCTGTGCACACGTTGCGGATTCGCAGCAGATTCTGCTGCATTGTACAGTACCATTTTAGTCTATATAAAAAGAAAAACGCAGTGCCCACGTTGTGGATTTTTCTGCACGGATTTGCTGCGGTTACAAAATCCTTTGTGCGGATTCCATGACAGGTGTCAAACCGCAGGGGAAAACCTCAGCCTAAACCGCACTAAATCCGCAGATAAACCGCAGGTCTTTTGACCTGCGGATTTGGACAAATCTGCGCGGAAAAATCCGCAGCAGAATCCGCAACGTGTGCACACACCCTTATTGTTCCTCAACCATTTTTATGAAATGGGTTGTTAGAAGGTGTACCTCTGTCACACATGTGCTATACTGTACTCAAGTGCTACTACAGGAGACCAAACCTTAAGATGGACCGCGGCCCGCGTCACAGTGGGTCACTGTATTGTGCTTGCCTCCCAAGCTAAAATTTGCCAGCCAGCCCCTGCCCAGGGGATAGGTGGATCCTCCAAGTTGTAAGTTCTATAGAAAAGGGCTTTCAATGCCCAAAGTCATTTGAACAGTTTTGGGTGCAGGAGAATGTTGTGGTCTAGAGGCAAAATGGTGACATGGTAATACGGCCGGACTACACCACCGATAAAGCAGCCACAGCCGGTGACTGAGAGGAATCTGTGACTTCTCTGCATTCAGTGGTTACTACTCACCTGGGTAGTCATATGTGGGAATCTCCTCTTTACACCACTCATCATCTCTCACATATGTCTCTGTAGTATTAATATGGGTCAGATCTTCACCCTGAAACAAATATTGTAAGAGTCACAGACAGATGGAGAAGTCCCATCTATGATCAGCTCTAATCCTGCCATCTCCACCGTTCTCATTACACAAGTATAAAACATATAATACTGGTGGATAAAACAAGACTGAGCACAAGACCTTCACAGCCGTCTACACATCATAGGGGAGATCTCCTGACACCTTCTCTCCATCTACCTGATGATCCTGAGGAGCACTGGGATCTTCTTGGTTACAGTCCTGTGGAAGAAGAGGACGGGGACATCTCTCTGGTGTTGTCCTCTTACTGGATAGATCTGGAGGAAACACATACAGGGACTGAATTCATTCTCTACATACAGATAATTATAGGCCGTGTGTATTTAGTCCTGTCTATTACCTGGTGATGTGAGGGGCTGGGGAACCTCCATTATGACGTTCTTGTACAGATCTCTGTGTCCTTCTAAATACTCCCACTCCTCCATGGAGAAATAGACAGCGACATCCTGACACCTTATAGGAACCTGACACATACAATGATACTGTCATCCCCCGATCCCTTCATAGCGTTACTGTATAATGTCCCAGCATTCCCAGCAGTGTCACCTCTCCAGTCAGCAGCTCAATCATCTTGTAGGTGAGTTCTAGGATCTTCTGATCATTGATGTCCTCATGGCTCAGGGGGTTAGGTGGGGGCCCCGTCATTGGGCTCAGGGGTCTTCCCCAACCCTCAGACACAGGGTGCTGACAGCGATCACTAGAGGTCTTCTTCACCACTGTGTAATCCTGGTTATGGAGAGACATTAATAAATCTCACTACAGACATTTCCAGAGTCCTCACCTCTCCAGTTCTGTCCATCTGTTATTCCCATAGATAAGAGTGATGTAATGTGACGTCATCAGAATCTCTCACCTCTCCAGTGAGACGGAAGAGGATCTCTAGGGTGAGGTGTAATATCCTCTCCGCCATCTTGTCTCTGTCCATATCCATCCTTGATGGGTAAATCAGGAAAATTCTCTTCTGTAGAAGATCTTCACTGAGAGGATCCGATATTGTAGAGACCTGAATGAGAAGAAGATGATCCGATGTAACATCATAAGAATCCTGTGTAATAATACAATTACTGGAGATAATAAGGGAAACATATGAGGAGATTTATTATCTTACAGGGTTTAGTTTTCTTCCCTGACATCTACTAATAAAACCTATATATTTAGGCCACAGACAACAAGCAGTTTCCTCCTCGGAGTCGGCAGCTGAACACGTTCCTCATAGACTCATCTTCCATAACGCTAATTCTCGTCTCATTACCGACACTGGAATCGGCATTAGCAATACTGCAGGAGATATTCATTACACGTGACATGAGAAATAACTCCTTCATGATGAGGACGACATCTTCATCTTCTACTGCGGCTCTAGAGACAGATTTGGCCAGAGTCGGTCACTGCCTCCATCCCCACCGGCCGTCTATATGAAGGTTTCCCGTCTTCCCCGCACTGGAATCTTCTCTCCCGTTAGATCTCAGCTCTGAGTCACACACAGAAGTTTGAGGCTTTTAGAAAAGATTTTTAGTTTCCACAAACACAACGGAGAGAAATGATCTGATCCCAAAGTCTCCATGTACAGTGATTTATGGGGTTTATTTCTGGCCTTAGTCTTTCCTATATTACAAGAAAAACTCCAGAAAAAGCCGATATTAAAATGTTTCTAAAGAAAATTGGCTCAAACAATTCTTGTAAAAAGAAAAAAATATGCAAAAAGCAGAAGACACATTTTATTATTTTTTAACAAAAAATGTTTAACCCTTTTGGGCCCCAGAACATAGATGTACACCGCAGGGACGACACAGGGGTGGCTGCAACAAAAATCCTGACAGTTTAACCACTTGCTGATGTGAAAAGCAAACATGGCATCTAAGAAGGTGTGACAGAGTTCGACTGAATGCCCCCCGCCTCCAAGTACTTAATAGTATGGGACGCCAGGACGGTGTAAAAAGGAAGTGAAGGTACCCCGGGTCTGTGTAAAAAGGAACTGTGAAAATCCTGTAGCAAAGTGCTGGAAGTCGTCAAGGAACGGTGAATAAACACAGACCTGTTGAACTCAATTTCTGTCTCAGTCTCAAGTCTGTCGGCGTCAAGAAGCGGGTCAACCCCCCATCCCTGCTGGTCTCTCTACCTCCCTCATCACCTCACTCGGCCTGAACCCTACATGTGTACGAGGTGTACGGAGCGGAGCCGCATGTGTACGAAGTGTACGGAGCAGAGCCGTGTGTATGAGGTGTACGGAGCGGAGCCGCGTGTGTGCGAGGTGTACGGAGGGGAGCCGCATTTGTACGAGGTGTACAGAGTGCAGCCATGTGTGTACAAGGTGAGCGGAGCCATGTGTGTATGAAGCGGAGCCGCGCGGGTACGAGGCGGACGGAGCGGAGCCACGCACGTACGAGGTGGATGGAGCGGAGATGTGCGTGCATTTTGGAATGAGGGGCCCCCAATTTGAAAGTTTGCACCGGGGCCCATAACTTTGTAGTTATGCCACTGCACCCAAGTTATGGGTATTCCAATATGGTGGCCGGGATTTATTTCCCCCTGAGCAAATGAGCGTTTTCATGCGGGATTTGAATCCCCTGCCAAGCCGCGTCGTGGGATTTAAATCCCCCGCCAAAGCTGCAGGGCTCCGCTCATTGGGTGAGCCGACGGGGCGGGGGATTACTTTCATACTTACCTGACCAGCAGGAGTGTTGCCGCGGTGCTTCTCTTCTCACCGGAGACCGGGGGGCAGGAGTGCGGTGTCGGAATCGCGCATGCGCATAGCGCTATCTGGTCCCATTTTACTGAAAACACATTTGCAGTGTGCCTTCAGCAATATGGCACCGGACGGCGCGGTATGGGCATGTGCATACTCTGGCGCTCCTCCCCCTGCCTCCGGCAGAACGGGACAGCACTGGAGCACAGGGAAGAAAGGTGAGTATAAATGTTTTTGGTTTTTTTTGTATGTGTGCAGTTTAATAGGGGTGAGAGGACCCTACATATCAGGATAGGGGGGAGATGGGTAGCATGCATACCAGGATAGGGGGTGAGGGGACCATGCATATCAGGATTGGGGGGTGAGAGGACCATGCATATCAGGATTGGGGGTGAGAGGACCATGCATACCAGGATAGGGGGGTGAGGGGACCATGCATATCAGAATTGGGGGGTGAGGGGACCATGTATATCAGGATTGGGGAGTGAGAAGGCCATGCATGCATTCAAATCCCGCGCTCTGATTATATATTCATAATGCAGACTGCTGACAGGTGATTGCTCCCTCACTGACCTGCCCCCTAGTGTGCATAATAAATACCATCACATACTGAGTAAAAAAAAACACTTCTGCAGGAAGGTGACGGCCGTTCCATCTGCGCTGCAGCATAATTGTATGGTTACTGTGCAATTAATCCCTTTTGCAGATTTACTTGAGCGAGGCAAAAAAAAGTAATTTTGAAAATGGCACCCAAGGCACCTGCGCAGTAGCACCTATCGGTTTGCATAGAGATCCGATAGCTGCTGTTGTGCAGGTGTCGGCGTTGCCATCTCGCTAGAGAATTTTAAAAAAAATTTCCTCCTCCAAGATGGCGTGGCTCGCGTATGCGCAATAGCAGCTGTGGGCGATCTCATGGCTGTCATCACCCTGCAGAAGCTTTTTTTTTAAATTTCAGTATGTGATGGTATTCATTATGTAAACTAGGGCGCTGGTCAGTGAGGGAGCAGTCACCTGTCAGCAGTCTGCATCATGAATATATAATCAGAGCACCACATAGAGTCATATGTAAAAGTTTGGGCACCCCTATTAATGTTAACCTTTTTTCTTTATAACAATTTTGGTTTTTGCAACAGCTATTTCAGTTTCATATATCTAATAACTGATGGACTCAGTTATATTTCTGGATTCAAATGAGGTTTATTGTACTAACAGAAAATGTGCAATCTGCATTTAAACAAAATTTCACCGGTGCAAAAGTATGGGCACCCTTATCATTTTCTTGATTTGAACACTCCTAACTACTTTTTACTGACTTCCTGAAGCACTAAATTGGTTTTGTAACCTCATTGAGCTTTGAACTTCATAGCCAGGTGTATCAAATCATGAGAAAAGTTATTTCAGGTGGCCACTTGCAAGTAGTTCTCCTATTTGATTCTCCTATGAAGAGTGGCATCATGGGCTCCTCAAAACAACTCTCAAATGATCTGAAAACAAAGATTATTCAACATAGCTTTTCAGGGGAAGGATACAAAAAGTTGTCTCAGAGATTTAACCTGTCAGTTTCCACTGTGAGGAACATAGTAAGGAAATGGAAGAACACAGGTACAGTTCTTGTTAAGCCCAGAAGTGGCAGGCCAAGAAAAATATCAGAAAGGCAGAGAAGAAGAATGGTGAGAACAGTCGAGGACAATCCACAGACCACCTCCAAAGACCTGCAGCATCATCTTGCTGCAGATGGTGTCACTGTGCATCGGTCAACAATACAGCGCACTTTGCACAAGGAGAAGCTGTATGGGAGAGTGATGCGAAAGAAGCCGTTTCTGCAAGCACACCACAAACAGAGTCGCCTGAGGTATGCAAAAGCACATTTGGACAAGCCAGTTACATTTTGGAAGAAGGTCCTGTGGACTGATGAAACAAAGATTGAGTTGTTTGGTCATACAAAAAGGCATTATGCATGCGCTGTATTGTTGACCGATGCACAGTGACACCATCTGCAGCAAGATGATGCTGCAGGTCTTTGGAGGTGGTCTGTGGATTGTCCTTGACTGTTCTCACCATTCTTCTTCTCTGCCTTTCTGATATTTTTCTTGGCCTGCCACTTCTGGGCTTAACAAGAACTGTACCTGTGTTCTTCCATTTCCTTACTATGTTCCTCACAGTGGAAACTGACAGGTTAAATCTCTGAGACAACCTTTTGTATCCTTCCCCTGAAAAGCTATGTTGAATAATCTTTGTTTTCAGATCATTTGAGAGTTGTTTTGAGGAGCCCATGATGCCACTCTTCATAGGAGAATCAAATAGGAGAACTACTTGCAAGTGGCCACTTTAAATACCTTGTCTCATGATTTGATACACCTGGCTATGAAGTTCAAAGCTCAATGAGGTTACAAAACCAATTTAGTGCTTCAGGAAGTCAGTAAAAAGTAGTTAGGAGTGTTCAAATCAAGAAAATGATAAAGGTGCCCATACTTTTGCACCGGTCAAATTTTGTTTAAATGCAGATTGCACATTTTCTGTTAGTACAATAAACCTCATTTGAATCCAGAAATATAACTGAGTCCATCAGTTATTAGATATATAAAACTGAAATAGCTGTTGCAAAAAACAAAATTGTTATAAAGAAAAAAGGTTAACATTAATAGGGGTGCCCAAACTTTTACATATGACTGTACCTGAACCCCGCCTTAGGACACGAGCATATCATTAACACAAAGCTGAAGGTAAAGATTAAGAAACAGCCACAAGCCGGATCTCATCATCCAAGGTATCATTTTATTCAGTATAATGGCGCCAACCTGACACTGTGTGTTGGTTACTGTGCAAAATCCTGCTGACACATACATGGGCAAAGTGTGGCCCGCGGGCCACATCTGACCCTCTGGCTGTTCCAGTCCAGCCTGCGGACCGATACACCGGGGGGCTGGAAACAGTGGCCCACGGGTCGCACCATGCCCACCCGCTCATCTCAAAATGCCTGCCCATTCGTCTCAAAAAGCCAGACCGCCCGCTTGTTGTCTCCGCCCACCTGCTTGCTCTATGTCTCCGCAGTCTGTCTACGCTGACTGCATTGGTGGAGGAGGGGCCTCTGGCCACTTCCTCCATCAATCAACGTGTGAAACAGCTGACGCGATGACGTTATTTCATTGCGTCAGCTGTGTACTGCGGAGAGTCAGCGCATCAGAGGCAGAAGCAGAGCAAAGCAGAGCGCCATGGGAATGGGAGAAAGGTGAGTATGTGAGTATGGTTACTTAAGATATCCTCTATAGGTATACATATATATAAAAAGTTACATCTTAAGTTTATCCCGTCTCCTGTCTTGTCACTGCATCCCGCGTACCTGTGATTACTACATTTGGCGTAGTCAGCAGGATGCAGTCTCCGAGCATGAGCAGAGATGCCGTGGATTCGGGGGGCAACGGTGGCCCCCGGTCCAGTATATCCTTGGGGGCTATGCTGAGCAACCTGCCTAGGTTCTCCGGCATCAATACCATGCTGTGGAGCTGGACAGAACGGATGCGAGGGCTGTTTAGAATGCATTCGATGACCCACAACTTAGAAGCAGAGGTAGCCCTTATGGCATTGGACGGAGAGGCCCGGTATTCCGTAATGTTGAAACTAGAGTTGAGGGAAACGGGTCGGCCAAATTCAGAATCCGCCGACTTTGGCTAAAGTTGGGTTTCGCCGATCGAAAACCCGACCATAGCGTGAGGTCGGCCATGAGGTCACCGACTTGAGCGCCAAAGTCACGTTACCCACAATGCTTCCAGCGCCTTTTCTCATCCAATCATCAAGGACGCGCACTGTGGGCAGCGCGATTACATAGGCAGCGGCCCCCACCATGTTAGAGAAGGGCATTCAAGTGATTGGCTGGCTTTGTGTGGCATCACAGTGCCTATAAAAGGCTGTGACCACCGACCGCCATCTTACTTCTGCCTATATTAGCATAGGGAGAGGTTGCTGCTGCTCGTTCTCAATAGGGAGAGTGTTTAGGGAGGCCAAAAAAAAAATTGCTTCTTCTGATAGCGAATGTCACTGTACAACACAACAGTACAGTGTGCAGTGACAGGGGAGAATATATTTGTGTGCAGCAGCTCTGTTGGTGATTAGGCTGCCTTATAAGGCTCCCTGATAGCTGCATTGCTGTTTGCACACTGCTGTGCAGACTGCTTTTTTAAAAGCAAAAATATTTTTATTCCTTTTTTCTGCACAGTTACCTATCGTTCATTTTTTCACACTTTTTTGTGCAGCAGCTCTGTTGGTGATTAGGCTGCCTTATAAGGCTACCTGATAACTGCATTCAGGGCTGGACTGGGACTAAAATTCAGCCCTGGCATTTGAAGTTACACAGGCCCACTATGGTAACTATATAATATCTTTGTACAGTTGTAGGTTACAAGAAGTGAGAGGAGATTAACACGACTATATAACATGTAGTCAGAGCTGTGCCCAGTATTTCAGCTCAGTCCTATTTATTGCTTTTAGGTACAGTACTCCTCCCAAAGTTCTGTCCCCTTTTGTACGCACGGTGACAGAATTCCTGGCAGAATTGCTATCCATTGGGCAACCAGACCCCCTGGTCATAGCTGCCCCTATCATACCTCCCAACTTTTGAAGAAGGGAAAGAGGGATAAAGACTGCGGCGCGCAACGCGCCGCTGTAAATTTTAGGCCATGCCCGTCCACACCCATTTTGCAACTAGTCACACCCATGTCCACACCTAATCGCACCCATTTAGCACTGCTGATCACACTGACTGGTACTGAGGGCACAGTGACTGGCATTATGGGCACACTGACTGGCACTAAGGAAGAGAGAAAACAGAGAGAGAAAAAAGAAAAAAGAGAGAGAAAGAAAGAACAGAGAGAAAGAAGAAAGAATAGAGAGAGAAAGAAAGAGGGGAAAGAAAGAAAGAAAGAATGAACAGAGAGAGACAGAGAAAGAACAGAGAGAGAAAGAAAGAAGTAAAGAAAAGAAAGAAAGAACAGAGAGAAAGAAAGAGAGGAAAGAAAAAGAAAGAAAGAGGGGAAAGAAAGAACAGAGAGAGAGAAAGAAAAAAGAAAGATTAGAGAGAGAGAAAGAAAGAACAGAGAGAGAGAAAGAAAATGAGGGAAAGACAGAACAGAGAATGAGAAAGAAAGAACAGAGAAAGAAAGAAAAAGAGAGAAAGAAAGAAATAAAGAAAGATTCTATAAAGATACTATAGCAGCCCGGCTCCCATTGTAGTGCCCACCTGAGCCTCCCGATGCAGGACATGATCCGCTCACATGGCCGGCATCCCCGATTCCAAGGTGATCCTGCTGTCCGCGCTGTCGGAGGAAGACACGGTGATGGATCTGAAGCATTCCTGGTTCCGTCACATTCTCCTCAAGAAATTATCTCATTTCCGGTCAGCTTCCAGCACATCACTTCAGGTGGAACGTCATGTGTGTGTTTTAAAATGCTCCTCGGGGCTCCGCCGTGTACTCCTGTGTCTGTGGGAAAAGCCCGCTTTGTATGCTTCGTACACACTTGGCTCCGCTCCGTACATCCCGTACACATATGGCTTCACTCCGTACACACACGGCTCCACTGCGTATACCCCATACACACACGGCTCCACTCCGTACACCAAGTACACGCGCGGCTCCGCTCCGTACACCTCGTACACGCGGCTCTGTTCCGTACACCTCATACACACACGGCTCTGCTCCGTACACCTCGTACACACAAGGCTCCGCTCCGTACACCTCATACTCATGCGGCTCCACTCCGTACACCTCGTACACGCGGCTCCCCTCCGTACACCTCGTACACGCGGCTCCGTTCCGTACACCTCGTACACGCGGCTCTGTTCCGTACACCTCATACACACACGGCTCCTCTCCATACACCTCGCACACGCAAGTCTCTGCTCCGTACAGCTCGTACACACACGGCTCCGCTCCGTACACCTCGTACACACACGGCTCCGCTCTGTACACCTCGTACACACACGGCTCCGCTCCGTACACCTCGTACACACACGGCTCCGCTCCGTACACCTCATACGTGGCTCTGCTCCATACACCTCGTACACACACGGCTCCTCTCCATACACCTCGCACACGCATGGCTCCGCTCCGTACACCTCGTACACATACACATGCGGCTCCGCTCCGTACACCTCGTACACACACGGCTCCGCTCCGTACACCTCGTACACACACGGCTCCGCTCCGTACACCTCGTACACACACGGCTCCGCTCCGTACACCTCGTACACACACGGCTCCGCTCCGTACACCTCGTACACACACGGCTCCGCTCCGTACACCTCGTACACACACGGCTCCGCTCCGTACACCTCGTACACACACGGCTCCGCTCCGTACACCTCATACGTGGCTCTGCTCCATACACCTCGTACACACAGGGCTCTGCTCCGTACACTTCGTACACACACGGCTCCGCTCGGTACACCTCATACACATGTGGCACCACTCCGTACACCTCGTACTCACGCGGCTCCGCTCCGTACACCTCGTACACACACGGCTCCGCTCCATACACCTCGTACACACACGGCTCCTCTCCATACACCTCGCACACACACGGCTCCGCTCCGTACATCTCATACACACGCGGCTCCTCTCCATACACCTCGCACACACACGGCTCCGCTCTGTACACCTCATACACATGTGGCTCCGCTCCATACACCTCATACACACGCGGCTCCGCTCCGTACACCTCGTACACACACGGCTCCGCTCCGTACACCTCGTACACACACAGCTCCACTCCATACACCTCATACACACACAGCTCTGCTACATTTACCCTGTAAACCTCTCCTGACCCCACACATACTTACCTCATCCAGCACCATGACAACAGCACAGCGGAGTCTTGCAGACACCAAGAGGCAAGGCTGAGCGCACAGGACCTGTGATGAGGTCACAGGAGGGGTGGAGTCAGGGGGTCAGATGATCAGGGGTCTGGACAAAGGCTCCTGATCATGTAACCCCTGACTCCTCCCCTCCTGTGACCTCATCACAGGTCCTGTGAAGAGAGAAGAGAGCAGGCAAGCGATGCTGTGAGTGACTGCGGCGGGGGGGAGGTCTCATGCTACAGCGAGGATGGGGTGCGTGGGAGGGGGCGTGGCGGCTTATCTCCCTGCAGTGCGGGAGGGTTGGAAACTTTAACCGCCGTGCCCGCAGAGGGCCGGCGGCAGAAGCAACAGCGAGGCCAGTGGCCGCATCAGCTGGCAAGCAGCCAGATGATCGGCGCTGCTGCCCGTGGCCCACATGACAGCGGCCCAGCCGGAAAATGCCCGGTTGGTTATATTACCAATCCGGTCCTGGCTGCATTGCTGTTTGCACACTGCTGTGCAGACTGCTTTTTTAAAAGCAAAAATCCTTTTATTCCTTTTTTTCTGTACAGTAGATACTGAGCGTAAATTTTTTCACACACCGTATAGAGGTGTGCGTACACCTCTATACGGTGTGTGAAAAAATTTACGCTCAGTATCTACTGTGCACACACACACTACAGTTTACCGGCTGGTATCACGGACAAATACATGCTATATGTGTGTGACTCCATATAAAAATACATGGAGATTAACATTTTTCCATACATACACCATATAGAGGTGTCCGATTCTCAAACAGTATCAGATGTCTGGTGTTCTTATTACGGTCAGATCTACACAGAGTCAGCGTGTGTGTGTGACACTCCATAAATACATATATGGACATTTCCATTTTTCTATACACCATATTGAGCTGTCCGATTATCAAACAGTATCGGATATCTGGTGTTCTTATTACAGTCACGTCTACACAGAGTCAGCGTGTGTGACACTCCATAAATACATATACGGACATTTCCATTTCTCCATACACCGTATTGAGCAGTCTAATTCTCAAACAGTATTGGATATCTGGTGTTCTTATTACAGTCACGTCTACACAGAGTCAGCGTGTGTGTGTGAGACACTCCATAAATACATATACGGACATTTCCATTTCTCCATACACCGTATTGAGCAGTCTGATTCTCAAACAGTATCGAATATCTGGTGTTCTTATTACGGTCATATCTACACAGAGTCAGCGTGTGTGTGTGTGACACTCCATAAATACATATATGGACATTTCCATTTTTCTATACACCGTATTGAGCTGTCCGATTATCAAACAGTATCGGATATCTGGTGTTCTTATTATGGTCACGTCTACACAGAGTCAGTGTGTGTGTGTGTGTGACACTCCATAAATACATATACGGACATTTCCATTTCTCTATACACCATATTGAGCTGTCCGATTATCAAACAGTATCTGATATCTGGTGTTCTTATTACGGTCACGTCTACACAGAGTCAGCGTGTGTGTGTGTGACACTCCATAAATACATATATGGACATTTCCATTTCTCCATACACCGCATTGAACAGTCTGATTCTCAAACAGTATCAGATATCTGGTGTTCTTATTACGGTCATATCTACACAGAGTCAGCGTGTGTCTGTGAGACTCTGTAAATACATATATGGACATTTCCATTTCTCCATACACTGTATTGAGCTGTCCGATTATCAAACAGTATCGGATATCTGGTGTTCTTATTACGGTCACATCTACACAGAGTCAGCGTGTGTGTGACACTCCGTAAATACATATACGGACATTTACATTTCTCTATACACCGTATTGAGCTGTCCAATTCTCAAACAGTATCGGATATCTGGTGTTCTTATTACGGTCACATCTACACAGAGTCAGCGTGAGTGTGTGACACTCCGTAAATACATATACAGAGATTGACAGTTTCACCAACAACGTATACAGCTGTACACCTCTGATACAGTACCGTATATCTGCTAGTTGGATTACGGTGAAATACATACTGGGTGAGCGTCTGTGACTCACAAAATATATACGGAGATTTCACTTCTTACATACACCTTACACAGCTGTACGCTACTCATACAGTACCATTTCTCTGCTGGCATTTTTGGTACATTTTCCCAAACATGAGGAAGTCTGGTAGAAGAGGCCACGGACGTGGGCAGGGGGGGCGCAGCTGGTACTGATGGTGGTGGTGGTGCATCGGCTGGTTCTGGCAAAAGCACAATAGCAGCTAAGGCAGGAGGTGTTGAGCCTGCGTCATCGTCTGGCACAAGAAGGCCTTTAAGGTTCCCTTTTCTGGGAGTAGGTAAACCGCTTTTAAAGCCGGAGCATCAGGAACAGGTTTTGGCTTACATTGCTGAAACAGCCTCTAGCTCTATTGCCTCCTCTTCTGAAGTTACAAAAACTGCAAGCACAGAGTCATCATTGCAGGCCTCTGGTCAGGAACAACACCATTCCTTGTGTCCTTCACCCACACCAAAAGTGAAGGATGCTGCAGCACACACTTCAGATTACTCCATGGAGCTCTTTTCACATACCATTCCTGGGATATCAAGTCAAATCCTGAATTCCCCAGTCCAAGATGAATCTGACATAGAGTGCACTGATGCACAGCCACTGCTAGATGAATCTGCTGTTACATTCACCCACAGCACTACATTGCCCTCGCAGTCTACTGAGCCTGAATCAGACCCTGAGGAAACTCAGGTGCACCTTCCCGCATACTATACCACCTTATACGGTGACACAGAGGAAGTTACAGAGGAAGGTGCAGATGACACTGAAGACAAGGTCATGGATGACCCAGTTGTTGACCCGGATTGGCATCCATTGGGGGAAGAGGGTGCTGGTGACAATAGGTCAGAACTAGTGTTGAGCATTCCGATACCGCAAGTATCGGGTATCGGCCGATACTTGCTGTATCGGAATTCCGATACCGACTTCCGATATTTTTTCAATATCGGAATTCGGCATCGGAATCGGAAGTTCAAAGTTGATTGACAGACTGACGTCATCATGATGCGCGGTGTGTGCGCATCATGATGCGCCGTCATTTCGGGCCTTCCGGGGGTCTCTGCCGGCCTGCCGGGGGGCTGTGCCGGCCTGCCGGGGGGGCTGTGTGGACTGCCCGGGGTCTGTACCGGCCTGCCGGTGGTCTGTGCACCCTGTGGGGGTCTGTGCCGGCCTGCCGGGGGGCTGTGCCGGCCTGCCGGGGGGCTGTGCAGGCTCCGGGGGGCTGTGCCGGCCTGCCGGGGGGCTGTGCTGGCCTGCCGGTGGTCTGTGCAGGCTCCGGGGGGCTGTGCCGGCCTGCCGGGGGGCTGTGCCGGCCTGCCGGTGGTCTGTGCAGGCTTCGGGGGTCTGTGCAGGCATCGTCCGATGGGACTACAAGTCCCATCGGGCGATGCCTGCTACCATGACAGTGATTGACACATTAGCCAATGATGGGACAGTAGTAGTCCCATCATCCGGCTAATGTGTTAAATGTTAAAAAAAAAAAAAAAAATACTACATACATACTACATGCATGCTACATACATACTACATGCTACATACATACTACATACATGCTACATACATACTGCATGCTACATACATACTACATACATACTACATGCATGCTACATACATACTACATGCTACATACATACTACATATATACTACATACATACTACATACATGCTACATACATACTGCATGCTACATACATACCACATACATACTACATACTACATATATACTACATGCATGCTACATACATACTACATGCTACATACATACCACATACATACTACATACATACTACATACATACTACATACATGCTACATGCATGCTACATGCATACTACATGCATGCTACATACATACTACATGCATGCTACATACATACTACATGCATGCTACATACATACTACATGCTACATACATACCACATACATACTACATACATACTACATATATACTACATGCATGCTACATACATACTACATGCATGCTACATACATACTACATGCATGCTACATACATACTACATGCTACATACATACATACATACTACATATATACTACATGCATGCTACATACATACTACATGCTACATACATACCACATACATACATGCTACATACATACTACATATATACTACATGCATGCTACATACATACTACATATATACTACATGCATGCTACATACTACATGCATGCTACATACATACTACATGCTACATACATACATACATACTACATATATACTACATGCATGCTACATACATACTACATGCTACATACATACCACATACATACATGCTACATACATACTACATATATACTACATGCATGCTACATACATACTGCATGCTACATGCATGCTACATACATACTACATACATACTACATACATACCACATATATACTACATACATACAATACATTCATACAATACATACATAGACATACAGTACATATAACATAGAGTAACATACTTACCAATACTTGTCACATTGTTCCCCGAAGCCATTGTCGTCTACGGAATAAATATTAACATAACAAACCACAAAAATACTCACCCACGATCCGAAGCAGTCCACGAGTGTGTCCCACGACGATCTTGGGTAGAGAACTGCAGCATCAGATGATGCTGCCGTTCTCTACGGGCTGCAGGAATCCAATGACGGAAGGTAGGTCTCCTTCCGCACTGTATTCCTCCGCCACTTAAAAAAAAAAAAGTCCCTAGTCTCACTTTATGCCATTGCTGCGTGGGAAATTCCCACACAGCAATGGCATAAAGTGAGACTAGGGACTTTTTTTTTTAAGTGGCGGAGGAATACAGTGCGGAAGGATACCTACCTTCCGTCATTGGATTCCTGCAGCCCGTAGAGAACGGCAGCATCATCTGATGCTGCAGTTCTCTACCCAAGATCGTCGTGGGACACACTCGTGGACTGCTTCGGATCGTGGGTGAGTATTTTTGTGGTTTGTTATGTTAATATTTATTCCGTAGACGACAATGGCTTCGGGGAACAATGTGACAAGTATTGGTAAGTATGTTACTCTATGTTATATGTACTGTATGTCTATGTATGTATTGTATGAATGTATTGTATGTATGTAGTATATATGTGGTATGTATGTAGTATGTATGTAGTATGTATGTAGCATGCATGTAGAATGCAGTATGTATGTAGCATGCATGTAGTATATATGTAGTATGTATGTAGCATGCATGTAGTATATATGTAGTATGTATGTAGCATGTAGCATGCATGTAGTATGTATGTGGTATGTATGTAGCATGTAGTATGTATGTAGCATGCATGTAGTATATATGTGGTATGTATGTAGCATGTAGTATGTATGTAGCATGCATGTAGTATATATGTAGTATGTATGTAGCATGCAGTATGTATGTAGCATGCATGTAGTATATATGTAGTATGTATGTAGCATGTAGTATGTATGTAGCATGCATGTAGTATGTATGTAGTATGTAGCATGTAGTATGTATGTAGCATGCATGTAGTATATATGTAGTATGTATGTAGTATATATGTAGTATGTATGTTGCATGTAGTATTTATGTAGTATGAATGTAGCATGTATGTAGTATGTAGTATGAATGTAGCATGTATGTAGTATGCATGTTGTATGTATGTAGCATGTAATTTTTTTTTTTTTTTTTTACATTTAACACATTAGCCGGATGATGGGACTACTACTGTCCCATCATTGGCTAATGTGTCAATCACTGTCATGGTAGCAGGCATCGCCCGATGGGACTTGTAGTCCCATCGGACGATGCCTGCACAGACCCCCGAAGCCTGCACAGACCACCGGCAGGCCGGCACAGCCCCCCGGCAGGCCGGCACAGCCCCCCGGAGCCTGCACAGCCCCCCGGCAGGCCGGCACAGCCCCCCGGCAGGCCGGCACAGACCACCGGAGCCTGCACAGACCCCCTGGCAGGCCGGCACAGCCCCCCGAAAGGCCCGTACAGACCCCAGAGAGGCTGTACAAGGGCAGGAAAGGGTTTTTCTTATTCCGATACCGGAAGTCCCATAGACTTGAATGGGACTTCCGGTATCGGAATCGGCGATACCGATACTTTTTTTAAAGATCGGCCGATACCATCCGATACGATACTTTGAAGTATCGGACGGTATCGCTCAACTCTAGTCAGAACAGGAGAAGGATCCGCAGCAGACATCGTCATCGCAGCAACGGTTATCCGACAGGCCCGTAGCTGTCAAAAAACTTGGCAAGAAAACTAAAAGAGTTGCAGGACAGCTTGGCCAGACGGTCAAATTAGCACAGCGTGCAAGCTCTGAAAATTTGTACCATAGTGGGAAGAGTGCAGTGTGGCACTTTTTTTTAACAAAATCCTACTAATGACGCAAAGGTGATCTGTTAGAAATGCCGAAGGACCTTTAGCAGAGGGAAAAATCTAAGAAATTTGAATACCAGTTGCATGCTTAGACATTTAACCAACATGCACTTGCAAGCATGGACAGACTACAAAACCTCAGGTAGCACATGTGCACCTGCTCCGACTGAAGTTAGCCGGCAACGTTCCATCGCTTCCCCCACTGTAAGGCCACCGCTAAGCACACCACCATCATGAAATGTTGAGGTGTCATCGCTAGGCCAAACCAGTCAGGCAATCACAATATTTTCACGAGGAAACACTGAATCTAGGCCATCAACTCCCTCACCATCACCAACCCCTTCTCAGTCCGTCATGTCCAATGCTAGTTCCCCCATATGCAGCTCTCAAGTCCAGCTCACCCTACCAGACACACTGAGTAGGACAAGAAAGTACTCATCCTCTCATCTGCGTACACTGGCTTTGAACGCCTACATTGCCAAACTGATCTCATTAGAGATGATGCCCTTCCATTTGGTTGAAAGCGAAGCTTTCCGAGAGCTCATGTCCTATGCTGTCCCACGCTATGACCTACCCAGTCGGCACTTCTTTTCTTGAAAAGCCATCCCTGCCCTCCACCGGCATATGAAATACCGCATTGTCCATGCACTAAAACAATCAGTGAGTGGAAAGGTGCACCTCACAACAGATGCATGGACCAGTAGGCATGGCAAGGGCCGTTATGTGTCCATCACTGTGCACTGGGTTAATGTGGTGGATGCAGGGTCCACAGGGGACAGCGGCGGTGGGACAGTGCTGCCTAACCCACGGTATAGGAAACAGTTGGCTGTAGGTGTTCGACCCTCCTCCTCCTCCATAAGCGAAAGCTCGTCAACAGAGCGCAGTCGCACAAGCACTCCATCCACATCTGTCAGTGTTGCACATGATGTGTCCCACTATCGAACAGCTAGTGCTAAATGGCAGCAGGCTGTTTTAAAAATGATGTCTTTGGGTGACAGTAGACACACCGCGGAGGTACTGGCCGACTACTTGCATCGTCAAACTGATTCATGGCTGGGCAGTCAACATCTTGAGCCAGGCAAGGTAGTCAGTGATACTGGGCGGAATTTTGTGGCAGCCATAGCCCTTTCAAAACACACACATACCTTGCCTGGCTCACACCTTGTACCTGGTGGTGCAGTGCTTCCTAAATAATTATCCGGAGTTAACAGCACTGCTCCATAAGGTGCGAAGACTGTGCTCGCACATCCGTCGCTCAAACGTCCACTCCAGTCGTATGCAGAAGCTGCAGCGATCACTCAACCTCCCCAAGCACCGCCTAATCATAGACGTTGCTACAAGATGGAACTCCACCATGCACATGGTTGAGAGGCTGTGCGAACAGAGGCAGGCTGTAATGCGCTTGTGGAAGGATACACGGGCAGGCAGTTTGAGGGGAGACATGGAATTGTCGGGTGTGCAGTGGTCAAAGCTGAAAGACCTCTGTAAAGTCCTTCAGTGTTTTGAGGAATGCACATGGCTGGTAAGCGCAGACGATGCCATCATAAGCATGAGCATACCACTTATGCGTCTGCTCATGCAAACTTTGATGCACATTAAGGATCAGGCGTCTGCAGCTGAGGAGCAACAGGAGGAGGAGGAGGGAAGCCTTGATGACAGTCAGCCATTGTCTGGTCAGGGAACTGGCATGGACGAGGTGGAGGAAGAAGAGGAAGATGAGGAGGAGGGTGAGGGGGATGATTATTTTGGGAGGAGGATGCTTCTCAGGGGGCAAGAGAACATGTGGGCGTGCCAAGGTCAGGTACAGGGTTTGTGTGTGACTGGAGGGATGTGGATTTGCCAGAAAGTGCTCCTCCACCCACCACTGGCAGTGCAGCATTGACACCTGGAACATTGGCCCACATGTGTGACTATGCCTTGCGGATCCTAAAAAGGGACGCCCGCATTGCCAAAATGATGAGGGATGACGACTACTGGTTGGCCAGCATCCTCGATCCACGCTATAAAGGCAAATTACACAACATCATGCCACAGGAGAACCTAGAGCTATTATTGGCTAACAAACAAGCAACTCTGGTAAACACGTTGTTTGAGGCATTCCCAGCACACAGTAGCGGAGCTGGTTCTCCCATGAGCCGTAGTGGGCAAAATGGAAGAGGTGTTCGTGGTGCACACAGCTGAACTGGCGTTGGAGACAGGGGTTTCCTGACCATGTTGTGGTCTGATTTCTCAAGTCCCATGCACACGACAGCTAATACAGAATCGATTGCAAGTGACAGGAGACAGCAGTTGTCAACTATGGTTACAAACTACTTCTCCCATTTCGAGGGTCTCCCTCACAGGTCATTCCCCTTTGATTATTGGGCCTCAAAACTGGATACATAGCCTGAATTGGCACAATATGCCTTACAGGAGCTCTCTTGCCCTGCTGCTAGTGTGTTATCTGAAAGAGTCTTCAGTGCTGCTGGATCAATCCTGACAGAAAAAAGGACCCGTCTGTCGACCCAAAATGTTGATGATCTAACCTTCATTAAAATGAACCATGCATGGGTTTCAAAAGATTTTGTCCCACCCTCCCCTGATAAGACATAGGTTGCCAGAAAAAAGGCTCGCTTTTGTCCTCCTCTTCCTCTGACTTCTCCAATTCCTCCATTTGCAGCAGCTGAAAGTCCAGCCTACACATCAACATATGCCATTTTTTAAACCACTCTAAATGGGCTGCCCCCTCACCCCAGGCCCGGGGTCAACACCTGCCACACCCGGGCAAGTGCTGTTGCCCTGAACAAGTGACGGCACTGGCACAGGGCCTCTCATAGTACAATAAAGTGTCTCTGATGGTGGGGGGGGCCACTCACCGTCAGACACACTGTCGTACTATGAGGGGCTCTGTGCCAGTACCTGCGCCCACGAGTGGGTCCCCCTGCTTGCTCAGGGACACAGCACTTGCAATACTTACCTCTCCCTGCTCCACTGCTGTGTTGTCTGGCCAGTTAAATCCGTCACAGGGACGGCCACTACAAATTTGGTATACTGATTGATGATGGTTAAGATGTAGCTATGTCCTGTCCTGCTGGCCTCTACCTTCAGATTACCAATGGCTACCATTTGTAATGGACGTTAACTCCCAATCGGATGCAGTGGTGCTTTATGATCACCTTTCACATTTTTCATAGTCACAGACGTGTGACATTCCTGCCACCATTTTTAAATGTCTCTTCTCATGGCAATCCAATAGAATCCCCTACGGCCTGTGGCTTGTGTGTTTTGCACTCCAAAGTGACCAGACAGATTATGACAGGCAGTGAGGACCATGTCTACAGCTCTCCCTGTGATCACAATTAGATGGAGATGAGTTGCAGTGATGGGATCGACGCTACTGCGATACAGCAACCCTTTCTTCACTAATTTGCGTTTTAACTGTATCCACAGTTAAAGTTATTGAGGGTCAGCATCGCCTCTGCGAATTCTCACCTGGAGGTTTTCCTGTGATTACTAATTCCAAAACATCTAAAATCACTTGACTTTACGTCTGTACTTTTATCCATCTACCTTCCTCTAGCGGAGAGTCTGGACTGGCAGACTGACACTGAAATATAAAAGAAGATTTCAAAGTACTCCAACACTGTATACTGGTGTACGTTTCGAATACTTTTCCCTTTTTCTCATTTTTATATTTTGGTGTAATCTATACTGAGCCTATGAGAGTTTGTGTCTTACTCTGGTAAAATATAAGGAGATTTAAAATGACACCAACACTGTATGCAGCTGAACGATTGTAAAACATTACCCTTTTTCAAGTTTTTATATTCTTGTGTAATCCATATTGAGCCTGTGATTGTCTTTGTCTGAAGCCTGAAGATGGAGATTTACAATTACCCCTAGACTGGAAACACATGGGATCTGCTGATACAGTACCTTTTTCAAACATTTTGTATTACGGTTAAATCCATACTGACTCATAGATCGACCAAGTAATAAAAGACAGAGATGCCCGTATGATAGGTTATGCACCCCTGAGACCACCTTCCAAAGCCCAGCTGGACTCAAAGAAACCCACTTCTTCCGCAACCGGGGACAATTACCGAAAACGCTATCACTGTGAATGAGATCAAGAATCAGCAAAGCAATTCCTAATACCTGCCACCTGAGAAGCCGTCACATGAGCATTAAGCATTAAACAAGTCAAAATTAAGTGCCGCAGGACTCAAATCACTGGAGGAGAGGACGCCGTCAAGCTGTTAATGGAACACACAACTCCCATGTTGTCACAATTAAAACGGATCCTTCTGTCCCGAAACTCCTCCTTCCATAGGTTCACAGCCACCAGTATAGTCAAAATATCCAACCAAGCAATATTCCTAACAAGGCCCAGCTGAAACCACTCGTCAGGCCACGCAGCCGCGCACCACAGGCCCCTAAAATATGACCCAAAGCACACTCCATCACACACATCGGTGAACAACTCCATGTCATCATTTACAACTGCCTCCTCCATGAGCCAAAAACGTCCATTGTATTGCTCCAAAAAATAGTCCCACAATTCCAAATCACCCTTATGTTCAGCCAAACAAAATGATGCGGAGCCCGCACTCCCGCCGTAGCGCTCGCCAACCGCCGAAAAAAGACCCGACCCATTGTAATAATGCGACAACCAAAAGTCAAATTCACAAGTAGTGACTGCACCTATGTCAACGACAATTTCTTCAACCGTCTTGCCCGAGACACCTCATCCCGCAACGCCTTTACCTTAGCCTCCGTCAAACGGAAATCACATTTTAACGAATCAATGACGATTCACAAAAAAGATAGGCACGTACAACAAAACGCTCCACCACCCATTCCGCCGCTCTAAGTAACCTCTCCCAACAACCAGAATTATCACCACCGATACACAAACAATCATCCAGGTAATGAATCAAGGAATCAAAAGCCGATACTTCACGGACAACTCATTTGAGAAAAGAACTGAATGCCTCAAAAAACGCACAAGACACCGATCAACCCATTGCCAAACACCTATCAACCCAAAAAACACCACCACAGTTACTGCGGTAAAGCGGGACATTGGAAAAGGGAGTGTCCTGATTGCCCGTCTTCAAACCCAGTCGGCAGGAAATGACTAGGTCTGGATAGTCAGCGGGGAGACTGCTCAGACCCTCAGGTACCATTTTCCTCATTTTCTAAAGTGTTACTGCCTGTGGATCTGTTTGTGGACGGTAGTTCTTTTTCCTCTACAGCCTTCGTGGACTGCGGATCATCTATTAACCTCATTGACTCCCAATTGGTCACACACTGCAAGATAGGGATACTTAGGCTCAAGGTTCCGATCAAGGTGATGACCATTGACTCCTCTCCCCTCACTAAGGAGGGAATTCGCTTTATGTCTGATGTGTTTTCGCTCAGAGTGGGGGCTATTCATGTGGAAAATCTAAGTTGTTTTGTGATGGACAATCTACCTGCAGGGTTGGTGTTGGGCATGCCCTGGTTACAACGCCATAACCCAGTTATTAACTGGAAAACGGGGGAGATTGTTCAATGGGGATTTAATGATTTTGAGTTATGTGATAAATCCGCACTGCTGGTTGAACCTGTTAAATCTGTGTCTGCATCATCTGTCGAGCTGGAAGGTATTCCGGAATGCCTGAAGGACTTCGAAGATGTGTTCTCCGAAAGCGAGGCCGAGACGTTACCGCCACATAGACCCTTTGACTGCGCTATTGAGCTGGTCCCAGGGGCTAAATTACCTAAAGCCCGTCTGTTTAATTTGTCCGGTCCTGAGCGCTTGGCTATGAAGGAGTACATTGCTGAAAGTCTGCGCAAAGGACACATACGTCCTTCAGTCTCACCTGTGGCGGCAGGTTTCTTTTTTGTAAAGAAAAAAGATGGTGGGTTACGTCCCTGTCTCGACTTCCGGGAGCTTAATCAGATTACTGTATGGAATACGTTCTCCCTTCCGTTGATTCCCGATTTATGTAACCAACTATCAGGGGCAAAGTGGTTTTCTAAACTGGATCTTCGGGGGGAATATAATTTGATAAGGGTCCGAGAGGGGGATGAATGGAAAATCGCGTTCCTAACGACCGAGGGACTATTTGAAAATTTAGTCATGCCGTTTGGTCTTACCAACGCCCCCGCCATATTTCAGAATTTCATCAACGTGGTATTCTCGGATCTCATTGGTCGTTTTTTCGTTATCTACTTAGATGATATTTTGATATACTCCCCCAACAAGCATTCTCATTTGGAACATGTACGAACCGTTCTCCAAAGACTGAGAGAAAATCATCTGTATGCCAAATTGGAGAAATGTGTATTCTGTGTGCAAGAATTGTCTTTTTTGGGGTTAATTGTATCCGGTGAGGGTTTTCGCATGGACCCCAAGAAGGTGCAGGCCATTGCGGATTGGGTGCAACCCCGAGATCTTAAGGGTCTTCAGCGCTTCTTGGGGTTCGCCAATTATTACCGCAAATTTATCCGGGGGTTTTCGCAAGTGGTCAAACCTCTCACGGATCTAACATGCAAAGGTGCGGATGTGAGAAATTGGTCCTCGCTCGCAAAAGAGGCCTTTGCGACGCTGAAAAAATGTTTTATATCTGCTCCTGTCTTGATACAGCCAGATCCTTCCAAGCCATTTGTGGTGGAGGTGGATGCCTCTGAGGTGGGGGTGGGGGCGGTGTTGTCCCAAAGGCCTGCCACTCTAACCAAACTCAGGCCATGTGCCTTCTTTTCCAGGAAGTTCTCTGCTGCTGTTTTTATATTGTTGTGTAATCCATACTGGGCCTCAGAGCGTCTGTGTCTGCGCCCTGAAATAAATACGGAGAGAGATTTTGAATGTAGAAACTATACTATATATACCTTGGACCTGGTGATACTGTACCCTTTTTCTACTTTCTAGATTGTTGTCGCATCCATACTGGCCATGACAGCGTCTGTGTCTGCCTCCTCAAATATATACGTAGATTCATAGTGTTGAAACTATACAATATATCCCTGTTATCTGCTGTTAAAATGAAACGCCACGCAGGGCCGGGGGTTACTCAGTATCGGGCCATTCAGGCTATTTTAAAGGGGAAGTATGTCACGGTGGTGATTGGGACCCGGTCCGTTGCCCTGGGTGTCCAATAAAGAAGATGACAGTTCAGATGAGGGGGAAGATGGTATGATAATTAATTTAGAAAAGGGGGATCGTGACGCCACCCATAGTACTCGGCTAGGGTAGCCGACGCTGCAATACAGATCCTCTGGGCCGGTGTTAAAGCAGCCAAGATGATGAAGCTCTCCACGAGCAGAGCTATATCCCAGGGCAGTTGAGATGGTGTTTGTGAGCCGTTGACGGTGATGGTGAGTGTAGCGTGTGTAGCAGACGAGGTGTAAAAGCCACCAAGGACACAGTTGGGTGCAGTTTCTGAGTTTTTCTGCAAAAGTTTTGTGCACAAGATAACCTGATTGGTACTGTGCCATCCGAGGGAGGGGTCCGGCAAACTCCAAGGTAGATCAGGAGCACCTGTTCTAGACTCCTCCTTGTGTATCCTTTCTAGGCCGTGTCTCTGCGCTGATCTCTCCCTTCCTTCCTGCTGTGTGCCTTCACAAACAGTGTCCCAAGCCGGCAGCCACGGATCACACCGGGCAACGAGGATCAGGCTCCGGGGTCCTTTATTCTAACTGCTGCCTTTTTGACTATAGAATGCGGCTGCGACTGAGGCACTTAAAGTTACCTCAGCCTTCGTCTTTCTAGCTGAGCCCTGTATTTCTCCACTACCTTCAGGGACCACCTTCCCCAACGAGGCCTGGTCCTTCCTTCTCCAGAAACGGGCTTCACAGGTGGCTTATTGCACTTCCCGTGCCCCAATGATCCCTTCCTTCCAGTCTAGAAGCTTGGACAAGTTTTTTCTCTCTTCTCTGACCCTCAGCACTCTCACAGCAATCCTGCTCTTACTCTGTCCTGTCACCGACTGACAACTCTCTAGAAAGATCCATTTACATCAGACTAGCTCCACCCATCAACTGTCAGCTTGCTCTCTCTGATTGGATGCCCACAGACACTCCACTACCTAAGCTCCTCCCACTGTACCTACCTTCCACACTAACCCCCAACACCCTTTCCTAGTCAGTCTGGGATGAGGCCATCCTCCTGCCGGGTACACCCAGAAAGCACTGACTAATTAGTGTGTGTGCTGAGTGCAGGGTTAGGAGTCCTGAGTGGTGATCCCTCCTTACCTGAGGGTGGGATACCACACCTTTGGATGAGGTGCAGTACCTCTGTGGTGACCATACCCTTAGGGGCACCATATTACCCTTTCTCAACTTTCTATATTGTTGTCGGATCCATAGTGGGCCTGAGAGCGTCTGTGTTTGCCTCCTGAAATGTATACGGAGATTCAGTATGTTTAAACTATACTATATATACCTTGTATCTAGTGATACTGTACCCTTTTGCATATTTTTATATTATTGTCTAATCCATACTGAGCCTGTGACCATCTGTGTCTGACTCATGAAATATATACAGAGATTTACAATTATCCCTAGACTGTATAGAGCTGTCCGCTTCTGAAACAGTACCATATATCTGCTGGTATTTTTAGTCCATTTTCACAAAAATTATTATGTATGGTGGAAGAGGCCGCGGATGTGGGTGTGGGGGGGCCAGCTGGTACTGATGGTGGTGGTGGTGCATCTGCTGGTATTGCCAAAAACACAATAGCAGCTAAGGCAGGAGGTGTTGAGCCTGCATCATCAGCTGGCACAAGAAGGCCTTTAAGGCTCCCTTTTCTGGGAGTAGGTAAACTGCTTTTAAAGCCGGAGCATCAGGAACTGGTTTTGCCTTACATGGCCGAAAAAGCCTCCAGCTCTATCGCCTCCTCTTCTGAAGTTTAAAAAAATACAAGCACTGAGTCATCAGTGCAGGCTTCTGGTCAGCAACCACCCCTTTCCTTGTCTCCTTCACCCCCACTAAAAGTGAAGGATGTGGCAGCCCACACTTCAGATTACTCCATGGAACTCCTTTCACAGGCCATGCCTGTGTTATCAAGTGAAATTCTGAATTCCCCAGTCCAATATGAATCGGAGATGGAGTGCACTGATGCACAGCCACTGCTAGATTATTCTGCTGGTACATTCACCCACAGCACTACATTTCCCTCGCACTCTAGAGAGCCAGAATGTGACACTGATGAAACTCAGGTGCCCCTTCCTGCATACTATACAACCTTATACGGTGACACAGAGAAAGGTGCAGATGAAAGTGCCGGTTCCCTGAGCAGGTGGGAGGTCCTACTTGTGGGTGACGGCAGTGGCACAGGGCCCCTCATAGTACGCAAAAGTGTCTCTGCTGGTGGGAGGGCCCACTCGTCATCAGACATACCGTCGAACTATGAGGGGCCCTGTGCCAGTGCCATCGCCCACGAGTGGGCTCCCCATGCTTTCTCAGGGCCACAGCACTTGCAATACTTACCTCTCCCTGCTCCACCACCGTGACATCTTCCACGTTTCCCGACAGTGACATTCAGGTTAGAGAGCGCTTTGACATCTCGTCTGTATGCCCTCTACCGAAACAGTACAAGTGCAGAGAACTTGAAGATGGCAATGCTGAGGAGTCCAGAGTACAGCAGTGCCCAGCGAGGAGAGGTATTTAATTTTTTTAAATGTTGGGAGCATTTTTGGGGGAGCAATATACACTGGAGAATGAGATATGGGGCCCATCATACACTGGAGCATCATCCATTTGGCCCATCATATACTGGAACATTCCAAATGGGGGATATCAGACACTGAAGCAGCATTTATGGGGCCCATTATACACTGGAGCATTAGAAATGGGGCCCATTATATATGGAGCATTAATATGGCCCATAACACACTGGAGCATCATCCATGGGGACCAGCATATACTGTAGCATTCCAAATGGGGGACATCAGACACTGGAGCAGCATTTACAGGGCCCATTATACACTGGAGCATTAGAAATGGGGCCCATTATATATGGAGCATTATTTGGGCTCATAAGACAGTGGAGCATCATCCATGGGGAACAACATATACTGTAGCATTATGTGGAGCTCATCATATACTGTATGGAACATTATATGGGACCAATTATTCTGTATGGAGAAATATATGGGGCTCATTATTCTGTATGGCGCACTAGGTGGTGGCCATAATACTGTATGGAGTAATATACTGTACTTTTTTTGAGCTATTGTAGAATTTAAAATAGATAATAACAGTCAAGTCATGTAAGAAGTGAAGTATTTTTCATTGTACTATACCTATATTTCTGTGCCGTATCGGAGCAGTATGAATTGTGGTATGTGTTAAAAGGGCACACTGACACTCTTTGGCCCAGGGCACACGAAAACCTGGCACCAGCCCTACCCCCCCACAACTTTAGCCAAATAACCCCCAGTTTTCAATGCCTAACTATTATTATAAAGTAAATTAAGGTTGACAAGCTTAAGTAATAAGAATTGATGCCGTTGCCATTAAAATGGGCACTGTAGATGTGTTTACTGTCCTCCACTCCCTACTGACTGCTTCCCCATTGACTTGCATTGGGTTTCGTGCTTCAGTCGGACCCTGACTTTTCCCTATAGTCGGCCGATTACGTTCTACCCGACTTTTAAGAAAGTCGGGTTTCATGAAACCCGACTCGACCCGAAAAAAGGCAAAGTCGCTCGTCTCTACCACACACTACTGGTTCATCCAACAAAGTTTTCTACTAGACTGTGAACAGTCATTGTCTTAGTAAATAATTAAAGTTTTTTACATAGCTTGCCATTTTTATGGACAGTTTATGTAGAAATGTTCAAAAATACAAAACTCAAGGATATTTTATTAATAAATAATAATTGTTTTTTATGTTAGCAGATGACTGTACCAGGAGATCAGAGGGACAGCTGACATCTTCAATTTTTAAATCTGATGATCTTGAGATCCTACAAGATACAACTGAAGTGAATGCCATTACTCCAGATATATCATCATCCATTCACAGCAAAGATCTGTCATCTGATCCTGTGAAACAGGTCCCATCCCATAGTCGAGTGCCCATATACCCATCACTAGAGTTGAGCGATACCGTCCGATACTTCAAAGTATCGGATCGGAATGGATCGGCCGATCTTTAAAAAAAGTATCGGTATCGCCGATTCCGATACCGGAAGTCCCATTCAAGTCTATGGGACTTCCGGTATCGGAATAAGAAAAACCCTGTTTTTGCCTTGTACAGCCTCTCTGGGGTCTGTACGGGCCTTTCGGGGGGCTGTGCCGGCCTGCCAGGGGGTCTGTGCAGGCTCCGGTGGTCTGTGCCGGCCTGCCGGGGGGCTGAGCCGGCCTGCCGGTGGTCTGTGCAGGCTCCGGGGGGCTGTGCCGGCCTGCCGGGGGGCTGTGCCGGCCTGCCGTTGGTCTGTGCAGGCTCCGGGGGGCTGTGCCGGCCTGCCGGGGGGCTGTGCCGGCCTGCCGGTGGTCTGTGCAGGCTTCGGGGGTCTGTGCAGGCATCGTCCGATGGGACTACAAGTCCCATCGGGCGATGCCTGCTACCATGACAGTGATTGACACATTAGCCAATGATGGGACAGTAGTAGTCCCATCATCCGGCTAATGTGTTGAATGTAAAAAAAAAAAAAAAATTACATGCTACATACATGCTACATACATACAACATGCATACTACATACATGCTACATTCATACTACATACATGCTACATTCATACTACATAAATACTACATGCAACATACATACTACATATATACTACATACATACTACATATATACTACATGCATGCTACATACATACTGCATGCTACATACATACTGCATGCTACATACATACTACATGCTACATACATACCACATATATACTACATACATACTACATGCATGCTACATACATACTACATACATACTACATACATACTACATGCATGCTACATGCATGCTACATGCTACATACATAACACATATATACTACATGCATGCTACATACATACTACATGCTACATACATACCACATACATACTACATGCATGCTACATACATACTACATGCATGCTACATACATACTACATGCATGCTACATACATACTACATGCTACATACTACATATATACTACATGCATGCTACATACATACTACATGCTACATACATACTACATATATACTACATGCATGCTACATACATACTACATGCTACATACATACTACATATATACTACATGCATGCTACATACATACTACATATATACTACATGCATGCTACATACATACTACATGCTACATACATACTACATATATACTACATGCATGCTACATACTACATGATACATACATACTACATATATACTACATGCATGCTACATACATACTACATACATACTACATGCATGCTACATACATACTACATGCTACATACATACCACATACATACCACATATATACTACATGCATGCTACATACATACTACATGCTACATACATACTACATATATACTACATGCATGCTACATACATACTGCATGCTACATGCATGCTACATACATACTACATACATACTACATGCTACATACATACCACATATATACTACATACATACAATACATTCATACAATACATACATAGACATACAGTACATATAACATAGAGTAACATACTTACCAATACTTGTCACATTGTTCCCCGAAGCCATTGTCTTTTCCGGAATAAATATTAACATAACAAACCACAAAAATACTCACCCACGATCCGAAGCAGTCCACGAGTGTGTCCCACGACGATCTTGGGTAGAGAACTGCAGCATCAGCTGTTGCTGCAGTTCTCTACGGGCTGCAGGAATCCAATGACGGAAGGTAGGTATCCTTCCGCACTGTATTCCTCCGCCACTTAAAAAAAAAAAAGTCCCTAGTCTCACTTTATGCCATTGCTGTGTGGGAATTTCCACCGGAGGAATACAGTGCGGAAGGATACCTACCTTCCGTCATTGGATTCCTGCAGCCCGTAGAGAACGGCAGCATCATCTGATGCTGCCGTTCTCTACCCAAGATCGTCGTGGGACACACTCGTGGACTGCTTCGGATCGTGGGTGAGTATTTTTGTGGTTTGTTATGTTAATATTTATTCCGGAAAAGACAATGGCTTCGGGGAACAATGTGACAAGTATTGGTAAGTATGTTACTCTATGTTATATGTACTGTATGTCTATGTATGTATTGTATGAATGTATTGTATGTATGTAGTATATATGTGGTATGTATGTAGCATGTAGTATGTATGTAGTATGTATGTAGCATGCATGTAGCATGCAGTATGTATGTAGCATGCATGTAGTATATATGTAGTATGTATGTAGCATGTAGCATGTATGTAGTATGTATGTGGTATGTATGTAGCATGTAGTATGTATGTAGCATGCATGTAGTATGTATGTAGCATGTAGTATGTATGTAGTATGTATGTAGTATGTATGTGGTATGTATGTAGCATGTAGTATGTATGTAGCATGCATGTAGTATGTATGTAGCATGTAGTATGTATGTAGTATGTATGTAGTATGTATGTGGTATGTATCATGCATGTAGCATGCATGTAGTATGTATGTAGCATGCATGTAGTATGTATGTAGTATGTATGTAGTATGTATGTAGCATGCATGTAGTATGTATGTAGTATGTATGTAGTATGTATGTAGTATATATGTAGTATGTATGTAGCATGTAGCATGCATGTAGTATGTATGTGGTATGTATGTAGCATGTAGCATGCATGTAGTATATATGTAGTATGTATGTAGCATGTAGTATGTATGTGGTATGTATGTAGCATGTTGTATGTATGTGGTATGTATGTAGCATGTAGTATGTATGTAGCATGCATGTAGTATGCATGTAGTATGTATGTAGTATGTATGTAGTATGTATGTAGCATGCATGTAGTATGTATGTAGTTTGTATGTAGCATGCATGTAGTATGTATGTAGTATGTATGTAGTATGTATGTAGTATGTATGTAGCATGCAGTATGTATGTAGCATGTATGTAGCATGTATGTAGTATGTATGTAGTATATATGTAGTATGTATGTAGCATGTAGGATGTATGTAGCATGCATGTAGTATATATGTAGTATGTATGTAGCATGTAGTATGTATGTAGCATGCATGTAGCATGCATGTAGTATGTATGTAGTATTTTTTTTTTTTTTTTTTTTTAACATTTAACACATTAGCCGGATGATGGGACTACTACTGTCCCATCATTGGCTAATGTGTCAATCACTGTCATGGTAGCAGGCATCGCCAGATGGGACTTGTTGTCCCATCGGACGATGCTTGCACAGACCCCCGGACATCAGCACAGCCCCCCGGCAGGCCGGTACAGACCCCCACAGGGTGCACAGACCACCGGCAGGCCGGCACAGCCCCCCGGCAGGCCGGTACAGACCCCCACAGGGTGCACAGACCACCGGCAGGCCGGCACAGCCCCCCGGCAGGCCGGTACAGACCCCGGGCAGTCCACACAGCCAGGCCTGCAGAGACCCCGGAAGGCCCGAAATGACGGCGCATCATGATGCGCACACACCGCGCATCATGATGACGTCAGGCTGTCAATCATTTTGAACTTCCGATTCCGATGCCGAATTCCGATATTGAAAAAATATCGGAAGTCGGTATCGGAATTCCGATACAGCAAGTATCGGCCGATACCCGATACTTGCGGTATCGGAATGCTCAACACTACCCATCACACATCCTTCATCTCATAGTCCCATGCCCATATACCCATCATACATATCCTCCATCCCATAGTCCCGTGCCCATATACCCATCATACATATTCGCCATCCCATAGTCGAGTGCCCATATACCCATCACACATCCTTCATCTCATAGTCCCATGCCCATATACCCATCATACATATCCTGCATCCCATAGTCCAGTGCCCATATACTCATCATACATATTCGCCATCCCATAGTCCCGTGCCCATATACCCGTCATACATAGCCTCCATCCCATAGTCCAGTGCCCATATACCCATCACACATCCTTCATCCCATTGTCCCGTGCCCATATACCCATCATACATATCCTCCATCCCATAGTCCAGTGCCCATATACCCATCACACATCCTCCATCCCATAGTCCCATGCCCATATACCCATCATACATATCCACCATCCAATAGGCCCGTGCCCATATACCCATCATACATATCCTCCATCCCATAGTCGAGTGCCCATATACCCATCACACATCCTCCATCCCATAGTCCCATGCCCATATACCCATCATACATATCCTCCATCCCATAGTCCAGTGCCCATATACCCATCATACATATTCGCCATCCCATAGTCGAGTGCCCATATACCCATCACACATCCTTCATCTCATAGTCCCATGCCCATATACCCATCATACATATCCTCCATCCCATAGTCCAGTGCCCATATACCCATCATACATATTCGCCATCCCATAGTCCCGTGCCCATATACCCGTCATACATATCCTCCATCCCATAGTCCAGTGCCCATATACCCATCACACATCCTTCATCCCATTGTCCCGTGCCCATATACCCATCATACATATCCTCCATCCCATAGTCCAGTGCCCATATACCCATCACACATCCTCCATCCCATAGTCCCGTGCCCATATACCCATCATACATATCCACCATCCCATAGGCCCGTGCCCATATACCCATCATACATATCCTCCATCCCATAGTCGAGTGCCCATATACCCATCACACATCCTCCATCCCATAGTCCCGTACCCATATACCCATGACACATCCTCCATCCCATAGTCCCATGACAATATACCCATCATACATATTCGCCATCCCATAGTCGAGTGCCCATATACCCATCACAATCCTTCATCTCATAGTCCCATGCCCATATACCCATCAGAAAGTTCATTGGCTCTTGAGGAAGCAGCTGCTATTCTCATGTGTGTCAAACTTGTTTCTCGGTCTTCACATTTTTCATTGGCCCGTAATGCAGCTTTTCTTTTTGCATCAGCTGACCTTTGTGCCATGGACTTCCTTTTCTGATGAGGCATTATTGTTTTAAAAATAATCTATTATACCCACAGCCCATATACCCATCACACATCCTCCATTCCATAGTCAACCATTATGACATCATAATGAGCGGCGGCAGGGCTTGCAACCTATGATGACATCAGCATCGCCATGGCAACCATTGTGACATCATAATGAGGGGCGGGGCTTGATGCGCACACACTGTTTCCCCAGTATGCAGATAGGGGCATTATGACATCATAATGAGGGGCGGGGCTTGACGCGCACACACGTATGTAGATAGGGGTAAAATTGTTTGGTGAATTGGAACGCGCGGGGTTAAAATTTCGCCTCACAACACAGCTTAGGACACTCGGGGTCCAGACGTGTGACTGTGCCAAATTTTGTGGCTGTAGCTGCGACGGTGCGGATGCCAATCCCGGACATACACACATACCCACACACACATGCATACATACATACACACATACATACACACATACACACACACACACACACACATGCATACATACATACACACATACATACACACATACATACATACACACACACTTTGAGCTTTATATATTAGATAACCACTATGTTCTCAATCAACCCAAAAGACTTATAAATATCAAAGCTTAATATTTTTGGAAGTTGGAGTGGGTTTTTTTTAGATTTGGCTTTCTTAGGAGGATGTCTGTTTGTGCAGGTAACTATCACTGTGCAGATTTATTAGGCAACTTAGTAAAAACCAAATATATACAGTACCCATCTCACTTGTTTATTTTCACCAGGTAAACCAATAGAACAACGCAAAATTTATAAATAAACATTTCTGACATTCAAAAACAAAAAAAAAATCAGTGACCAATATAGCCACCTTCCTTTACGATGACACTGAAAAGCTTTCCATCCATAGATTCTGTCAGTTGCTTGATCTGTTTACGATCAACATTGCGTGCCACAGCCACCACAGCCTCCCAGACACTGTTCCGAGAGGTGTACTTGTGGCGCCCCTGAGGGTTCAGTCTCCACAGAGGTACTGCACCTCCTCCTGAGGTGTAGTGCCCCACCATCCAGGTAAGGTGGGAGCTCCTAACCACGCTCCAACACCTGCACCCCTCACCACAAAGTAGTGTAGCAAAGCCACATTGCGGCTCCCTGCTTGGAGTGCAGCAGAGCACCTTTGGTGGTTCCCTGCTTGAAACACGAAACGTGCTGGGAGGCGGGTGGAGTGAGAATATATAAAAGAGCGGGAAGGTTTAGGATTTCAGGTCAGTCAGTTAGTGAGGGTGAGAAGGAGAAGATCCCTGAGAGAGGGATGGAGGAAGGAGTGCTGCAGCTGCCTCAGTGATCTGAGCCAGCTGGCACAGGAAAGGAAAGAAGGAGAAAGACATTGAACAGAAACCTGATCTTTCATAAGAAGGAAAGAATAGTACGGAGCATAGGAGTTAAAGGGAACAGAGGACGTGGGTTAGAGGAAGAACCCTGCCTAGAAGTTCTAAGCACAAGGCCGAGGCCCGGTCCCCGAGGTTGTATGGACACTAATGGTTCTGCAGCAGACACCGGTGGAGTAGTGGGCTGTAAATGCACTACTCCCACCTAAGACTTGGGGGCACAACAGCAACACAGATAGAGGGCCGGGACTCAGGAGTAAGGAGTCCCCGTAGCAGGCTACAGCTGTCTGCCGTACAAGTAGAGTTCATAGGAACATCTGTCAGGAGGAACTCCAGTGTAACTCAGTACTAGGAGTACTTCACACTTAAAGGCGCTATAGAGGAGACGTTCAGAAAGGCACATGTTGGCGGAGTGTTGGAAGGGAGCATCCTATCTTGCCTGGGGGTTGACTGGGCCCCTGACCCGGAGGACACGGCACGGAGGCAGGCACCAGTGTGTACTACAGACTGTGAGTAAAGTTTTGGAACTACATGCCCCGGTGTCCTCCACTTATTCCTGCACCAATACACTCCGCACCGCTACATCTGGATACCAGCTTCTACCCTACCTGTGTCTCCCGTCCATTACTACATCCAGACTGCCCTGGGAATAGTGATGGGTTGTTCGTGAGTGCCTAGTTCATCTAGTTCACCATCCTGACAGAGATTAGTTCATTATGAACTAAACAGCAAGTGGGAGGAGACAGAGAGTGATCCCTCCTCTAGCCCCAGGAAGCTCCCTGGTCTGTCTCACACTTGCTCTTTATAGCTCCTGATGCTGGAAAAGAAGGTCGTAAAACACTATACCACACATCAAATACAAATATAATAGTAATAATAACATTAATAAAAGCTGAAATCGCACAGCAGTAGACAGACACAGCTCATATGTGTGTATGAGAGAGAGTGTTTCTGTGTGTGGTTCGTGCCCCTCACCTGTCTTTGTGATAAGATTAGCCTCCTGTAGCCAAGAAGATCAGTCTTGCTAATGTTATATAATGATCAGATGAATTAACTATTTCTGATCATTTTAACAAAACTATAACTCATCCTAGGAGCTAGAACTGATCAATCTCTTCTCAGCAGAATCCAGAGAAATACTGAACTAAATGAACTAATCTTTTGAACTATTTTTTTCAGTGAACTAGTTCATGGTGAACTAATCAACAAAATGAACTAGATTTCCCATCACTACCTGGGACTACAGCTCCACCTGTGGGGAGCTTCACCATCTCGGCTGCAACACACCACCAGTCCCAGAGGATCTGTCTGCAGCGTCGGCCTAACATCTCACTTGCCGAACACCACAGGTGGCGTCACAAACTATTCATAGGCTCTATTTCATTGTTCATTCATCCCCTTTTGCCATGGAGCCCCAGGGCCATGGACCGGTCACAGCTTCTGTGACAACTCCCATTGAGATCAACGGGCCCGCTACCGAGTACCCCGCTAGCCCTGGCGGGCGCTCCATTTCTGGCGTCACGAACAGGATGACGAGACCCAATGCCATCGGGTTCTGTGTGCCTAGGATTTGGACTTAAAACTTTTGAGAATGTGCAGAAGACCCAATTTAATAGACTGTGAAATGAATACTAAAAATGGCCGACAGCCTGGAGAAGGGCGTGATAAACTGGGTGGTCCTAAGAAATTTTCTGGTCTACCAGTTGTGAGTTCTCCTGCCATGCTCCCTCTGGTGGTAACAGGAGGTAGTGAGGCTGATTTAATCAGTAGAGATCTGCCACCTGATAATGAGGATGACGATTGGACCTCAGGAATCTCAGACTGGATTTAAGACAGCCGACTCCCTATTCTGGTGCTGGTGATTCCTTCTGGCTTGTCAGGTCTTGGTTTTCAGTTCTGTTCCAGTCATCTAAAGCTAAGTTTTTCTGCTAATGTTCACACTTGATTTTGTTGGTCTGTTCAGTTTTTTGTGTGGTCAGCCAGCCCCGGCTGGGGCTGTGCTGAATTTCCACTCTTATTTACCTGTATTTGCCAATTTGCTTTTTGTCCCTTATTAGATTGGCCTCTTTTTGCTCTGTCTCAGAATATTTCAGAGTGCTGATATAGTGGGAGAAGTCTAGTGACTTCAGGGTTAATTTTGCAATCAGAAGTGTTGGACATTATTTTTGTAGGGTTTTTTTGCAGATTGCAGACAGTGTCTTTCCTTTCCTATCCTTTCCAATTACTTTGGGCCCCATCATTTGCTCAGCCTATTTTCCTCCTGTGTTTATGCTTTTATCTTGTTTCACTGTCAATACATGTGTGGGGGCTGTCTTTCCTTTGGGGTCTGCTCTGGGGCAGTTAGTTTTCCCCTTTTCTTGCTTCAGGCTTATTTAGTTCTCCGGCTGTGACGAAGCGTCTAGGATCATAGTAGGAACGCTCCACGGCTGCTGCTAGTTGTGTGGTTAGGATCAGGGATCTGCAATCTGCATAGTTACCAACCTCTCTGGTTTTCTGTGACTTAGCTTGTTTTGTTTTTTTCTCCTCGGTGACCCATTCATAACAGCCTCCCCTGTCTAAACTTCTATGCGACAGCAGCTTGGCCCACCCCCTGACGGGTTCGTACACTGGCTTGGTATGGATGAGTTGGAAGAAGACGCCGCCCCCAGAAGGTGGAGCGGAAGCCAGTGGCAGGAAGGAAGCTGAGACAGGAAGGAGATCGCCAGAACGCCATGATGGAAGAGGAGGGGAGGAGGCCTGTGGAGCGCGGGGAGGTTAAGCTGGATCTCCCCGGCGCCATGGCTAAAGGCTCGGACCCTGCTTCTAGGCTGAATCGCCGGCAGCTGGAGGAGGAGATTGCCCAGCTGACCCAATGTTTGCAGCTGAGGCAGGAGGCCTTGTGGAGGCTGAACTGGCAGCGCGCCCCAGAGGGGCCTACACCTGCGGTACCGCACCAGCAGTACCCACCGCTGTTGCACCGGAGCTTCCCCAGGCAGATTCCACGGAGCCTGCAGCCGCTGCCACACCTCCGGCAGCATCCGGAGCCCCTTCGCTGCCGCCGCCACGGGAGGAATTGTATGAGACCCCAGGAGCCGAAGCGGAGGAAGAGGAGCTCCCGCCTGAACCTGACGCGGCTGCGCAGGTCCCACCAGAGGCCTCTGCGGGCCCAGAGCCACCATCCGCTCCACCGCAGCCCGCTGCCACTGGCCAGCTCCAACCTGCACCGGAGCAGAACCCACACCGCCAGGAGGCTTCAGGTATGTTTGATGTCCCTGCACCTGGGAAGGCCTTGGGGTGTAGCGCGGTTGCAGCGGCTGGCCAGGTTGTGCTAGATCTGGTCTGGGACTGGGATACCAGCCCCCGGGGGGAAACACCAGAACCCCTGATAGTGGCGCCGCAGTACAAAACTAGCCTGGATCGGTCTCGGGAGGAACGGGAGGATGAAGAGAACTGGGCTAGCTGCCAAGCGACTATCCGGCAACTGGCAGCTGAAAACCGAGAGAGGGAGCAGCGAAGGTTAGCTGTACTGGGCCCTAATTTGGACCGGAAAGAGCAAGTCCATGCCGGTCGCTATGGTCCCCGGGACTCAGCAGGTTGGGGACACATCCTAAATGAAAATCATGAGAGGGCGTTTGGCGTCATCCATGACCCTAGCCGAATTTCCGATCTGTTCTTTAATCGTCGGGACGTGGAACCCCACATGAGAAAAGGGCACCCCGCTAGAAACCTACATCCGGGAGATCATGTAACGTTTACCAGACATGAAGGATTGAGAGGCTGGTATGCAATGAATATCAGATGGGTCCCAGAGGATCTCATCAAGACCTACAGGCAGAAACCGCCTACTGCCCCCATGTGCCAAGCTGGAGCCGTACCAGTCCCACAGCCAAAAGTACGGAAAGCCGCAAGTTCTACCCCACTGGAGGAAGAGTACCTGAGGACTGCCAATGCGTTTCTCTCATCTGGTAGCAGTTCCCAACCATCAGCTTCCAGAACCCCAGGAGGGGACAACCACTAATTAAGATGCTTCTTCACTTTAATTTTCGTTACCCAGGAGGGTATTTGCACAATTGTGCTTTGTTTCCTGTTTTTGTACCAGTTTTCTATTTTTGGCTATCATGTTCTAGTTTTGTTTTCCCAGAGTTGCCCAGTTTTGTTGGCAGCCTTCACACTTGAACTGTGGAGATCATGAACGTTGAATGATCCAGAACTGAAAATTGTATATAGTTTGCACCTCTTTAGGTGCTCTCTCTTGGTTTTACATAGGACTCTCTTCGTAAAAGAAGACCTACCTTGTCATAGGGACATTTCCAGACACGTTGGCCGGACCAGTGTCTACTCTTGCACTTAATGATAATGCTTACTGTTATTCTCTGAATAGAAACTAGAAAGTGTTAGTATATAATGAAAATCCTAATGACAGATTTTATGGAAGTATATTGAGAAAGAGACATAGTGAATGTTTTACAGAACTTTGAATTAAAAAAGGTTGAGGATGTGAATATAGAATTGAAATTACAGATGACGAACCAGGTATCCACGGTTGTCATCCTAAGTCTAGAAGAGACAGTAGAAAGTAGAAAATGTGAAAGGTAATGGAAAGGAGATGTGTTGCTAGAAAATGTGAAGTGATATTGAGTTTGCTTAGCTAGCACTTTAAATTAGGTAGCATAATTTACAATTTAGAAGGTTAATTTGTTTGTAACGTTCAAGAAACCGTGCCTCCTATATTAGGAAGATTAGTATAAGACATGTTTATTCAGCAATACAAAATTTTGTATGTTGCTGTATTGTTAACTCTGTTTGACTTGCAGCCTGTGGACGTGCTGTATTTAACGGGGGGGAGTGTGGCGCCCCTGAGGGTTCAGTCGCCACAAAGGTACTGCACCTCCTCATGAGGTGTAGTGCCCCACCATCCAGGTAAGGTGGGAGCTCCTAACCACGCTCCAACACCTGCACCCCTCACCACAAAGTAGTGTAGCAAAGCCACCTTGCGGCTCCCTGCTTGGAGTGTAGCAGAGCACCTTTGGTGGTCCCTTGCTTGGAACACGAAACGTGCTGGGAGGAAGGTGGAGTTTAGAATACATAAAAGAGCGGGAAGTTTAGGATTTCAGGTCAGTCAGTGAGAGTGAGAAGAAGATCCCTGAGAGAGGGATGGAGGAAGGATTGCTGCAGCTGCCTCAGTGATCTGAGCCAGCTGGCACAGGAAAGGAAAGAAGGAGAAAGACATTGAACAGAAATCTGATCTTTCATAAGAAGGAAAGACTAGTACGGAACATAGGAGTAAAAGGGAACAGAAGATGTGGGTTAGAGGAAGAACCCTGCCTAGAAGTTCTAAGCGCAAGGCCGGGGCCCGGTCCCCAAGGTTGTATGGACACTAATGGTTCTGCAGCAGACACCGGAGGAGTAGTGGGCTGTAAATGCACTACTCCCATCTAAGACTTGGGGGCACAACAGCAACTTGGATAGTGAGCCGGGACTCAGGAGTAAGGAGTACCCGAAGCAGGCTACAGCTATCTGCCGTACAAGTAGAGTTCATAGGAACATCTGTCAGGAGGAACTCCAGTGTAACTCAGTACTAGGAGTACTTCACTTAAAGGCGCTATAGAGGAGACGTTCAGAAAGACAGTGGCGAAGTGTTGGAAGGAAGCATCCTATCTTGCCTGGGGGTTGACTGGGCCCCTGACCCGGGGGACACGGCACGGAGGCAGGCACCAGTGTGTACTACAGACTGTAAGTAAAGCTTTGGAACTAGATGCCCCAGTGTCCTCCACTTATTCATGCACCAATACACTCCGCACCGCTACATCTGGGTACCAGCTTCTACCCTGCCTGTGTCTCCCCTCCATTACTACATCCACACTGCCCTGGGACTACAGCTCCACCTGTGGGGAGCTTCACCATCTCGGCTGCAACACACCACCAGTCCCAGAGGATCTGCATGCAGCGTCAGCATAACATCTCACTTGACGAACAACACAGGTGGCGTCACGAACTATTCATAAACTCTATTTCATTGTTCATTCGTCCCCTTTTGCCATGGAGCCCCAGGGCCACGGACCGGGTCACAGCTTCCGTGACAACTCCCATTGAGATCAACGGGCCCGGTACCGAGTACCCCGCTAGCCCTGACGGGCGCTCCATACTGTTTTCCCTCCCTGTAGATCTCACATTTTATGAGGGACCACAGGTTCTCTATGGAGTTCAGATCAGGTGAACAAGGGGACCATGTCTTTTTTTCTTCTTTTAGACCTTTACTGGCCAGCCACGCTGGGGAGTATTTGGATGCATGTGATGGAGCATTGTCCTGCATGAAAATCATGTTTTTCTTGAACGATACCGACTTCTTCCTGTACCACTGCTTGAAGAAGGTGTCTTCCAGAAACTGGCAGTAGGTCTCGGAGTTGAGCTTCACTCCATCCTCAACCCGAAAAGGTCACACAAGTTCATCTTTGATGATACCAGCCCATACCAGTACCCCACCTCCATCTTGCTGGCGTCTGAGTCAGAGTGGAGCTCTCTGCCCATTACTGTTCCAGCCTCAGGCCCATCCATCTGGCCCATCAAGAATCACTCTCATTTCATCTGTCCATAAAACCTTAGAAAAATCAATCTTAAGATATTTCTTGGCCCAGTCTTGACGTTTTATCTTATGTTTCTTGTTCAAAGGTGGTCATTTTTCAGCCTTTCTTACCTTGGCCATGTCCCTGAGTATGGCACACCATGTGCTTTTTGATACTCCAGTAACGTTGCAGCTCTGAAATATGGCAAAACTGGTGGCAAATGGCATCTTGGCAGCCTCACGCTTGAGTTTCCTCAATTCATGGGCAGTTATTTTGCGCCTTTTTTTTATCAACACGCTTCTTGTGACCCTGTTGGTTATTTGCCATGAAATGTTTGATAGTTCGGTGATCACGCTTCAAAAGTTTGGCAATTTCAAGACTGCTGCATCCCTCCGCAAGACATCTCACAATTTTTGACTTTTCAGAGTCCGTCAAATCTCTTTTCTGACCCATTTTGCCAAAGGAAAGGAAGTTGCCTAATAATTAAGCACACCTTATATAGGGTGTTGATGTCATTAGACCACACCCCTCCTCATTACAGAGATGCAAATCACCTGATTTACATAATTGGCAGTTGGCTTTCAAGCCTATACAGCTTGGAGTAGGACATCATGTATAAAAAGGATGATGTGATCAAAATACTCATTTGCCTAATAATTCTGCACACAGTGTAGAGTCAATAGTACGAAACCACCGCCTAGGGAACCAGATAGGGGCATTGTGCAAGACATATAGCAGTTGGGGCATCAAAATCATCTTAATCAGATTAATTCTTCCCACTACTGAAAGATACAGTTTACACCACGCCCCTACTTTACTCCTAAACTTACTCAGCAGTGGAATCAGATTAAAATCTGCATAGCTCGAAATCTGAAGTGCCACCTGAATGCCCAGGTATTTAAACTGTCGCACCACTGCCAACCTACTACCCTCCCCCGACACTGGCAAATCAACAACACAATCATCTACAGCCATGACAGTGGATTTTTCCCAGTTAATTTCTAATCCCGATATGGACCCAAATGTTTTAATAACATCCATTGTTCTCAACAATGACTCTCCAGAATCCTCCAAAAAAGCAACACATCATCTGCATACAGTGATACTTTTTCATCTACCAAGCCATATCTGAACCCTTTAACCGAAGCCGTCCTCCTAATTGTCTGTGCCAAGCGCTCCACTGCCAATGCAAAAAGTAGAGGGACAGTACTGGACACCCCTGTCTAGTCCCCCTATGAAGCGAAAAAACTCCCAGACATTTGCCCGTTAACTCTGACCCTAGCGGTCTGGAAAGTATATAGCAACCGTATCCATGAAATAAAAGTTGGCCCAAAACCAAAGCGTTCCAATACCCTCCAAAGATACTGCCACTCAACACTATCAAACACTTTACGTGCATCCAATGATACCACAACCCTACTGCCCCTATTGTCCAATGGTGGCTGCAAGTTCAGAAAAAGTCTACGCAAATTAATCGCCGTAGACTTATTTGGCATAAAATCGGATTGGTCAGGATGAACAAGATCCTGAACCACACTCGCCAAATTTTTAGATAAAATCTTTACATCCACCGTCAGCAATGAAATGGGCCTATAAGATTCTGCCAACCCCGGATCTCTTCCATCTTTCAGAATGACCACCACCACCGCCTCCCTCATGGACGCCGGTAATTCACTCTCCCGAAGAGCCTCTTCAAAAAGCTTTTGCAGTCTGGGTGTTACCATCTCAATTAATTGTTTGTAAATTTCACTCGGATACCATCTGCCCCCGCGGCCCTATTATTAGCCATAGATGTAATAGCCATTATCTCGTCTTTTGTTATGGGCACCTCCAGTCTCCCGCTATCACTGTCTTTAATCCTCGGGAGCCCTGCCTCCTGAAGAAAACTTCTATGTCCCTAAATGAGTCCCCCGATCCCGAAGAATATAACTGATTATAGAATCATCTAAATTCCTCCAAAATACTCTGTATCCCCCACCTTCCTTCCCTCATCAGTCTTCAATTTATATACATAAGACAAATCCCTTTGTGCCGCTACCACCACTGACAACTAGTGTTGAGCATTCCGATACCGCAAGTATCGGGTATCGGCCGATACTTGCTGTATCGGAATTCCGATACCGACTTCCGATATTTTTTCAATATCGGAATTCGGCATCGGAATCGGAAGTTCAGTTGATTGACGGCCTGACGTCATCATGATGCGCGGTGTGTGCGCATCATGATGCGCCGTCATTTCGGGCCTTCCGGGGGTCTCTGCCGGCCTGCCGGGGGGCTGTGCCGGCCTGCCGGGGGGCTGTGTGGACTGCCCGGGGTCTGTACCGGCCTGCCGGGGGGCTGTGCCGGCCTGCCGGTGGTCTGTGCACCCTGTGGGGGTCTGTACCGGCCTGCCGGGGGGCTGTGCCGGCCTGCCGGGGGGCTGTGTGGACTGCCCGGGGTCTGTACCGGCCTGCCGGGGGGCTGTGCCGGCCTGCCGGTGGTCTGTGCACCCTGTGGGGGTCTGTACCGGCCTGCCGGGGGGCTGTGCCGGCCTGCCGGGGGGCTGTGCTGATGTCCGGGGGTCTGTGCAAGCATCGTCCGATGGGACTACAAGTCCCATCGGGCGATGCCTGCTACCATGACAGTGATTGACACATTAGCCAATGATGGGACAGTAGTAGTCCCATCATCCGGCTAATGTGTTAAATGTTAAAAAAAAAAAAAATAAAAATAAAAAATACTACATACATACTACATGCATGCTACATACATACTACATGCTACATACATACTACATATATACTACATACATACTACATACATGCTACATACATACTACATGCATGCTACATACATACTACATGCTACATACATACTACATACATACTACATACATGCTACATACATACTGCATGCTACATACATACTACATACATACTACATACATGCTACATACATACTACATACTACATATATACTACATACATACTACATACATGCTACATACATACTACATGCATGCTACATACATACTACATGCTACATACATACTACATACATACTACATACATGCTACATACATACTACATGCTACATACATACTACATATATACTACATACATACTACATACATGCTACATACATACTACATGCATGCTACATACATACTACATGCTACATACATACTACATATATACTACATACATGCTACATACATACTGCATGCTACATACATACTACATACATACTACATACATACTACATGCATGCTACATACATACTACATATATACTACATGCATGCTACATACATACTACATGCTACATACATACTACATATATACTACATACATACTACATACATGCTACATACATACTGCATGCTACATACATACTACATACATACTACATACATACTACATGCATGCTACATACATACTACATGCATGCTACATACATACTACATGCATGCTACATACATACTACATGCTACATACATACCACATACATACTACATACATACTACATACTACATATATACTACATGCATGCTACATACATACTACATGCTACATACATACCACATACATACTACATACATACTACATACATACTACATGCTACATACATACTACATATATACTACATGCATGCTACATACATACTACATGCTACATACATACCACATACATACTACATACATACTACATACATACTACATGCTACATACATACTACATATATACTACATGCATGCTACATACATACTACATGCTACATACATACCACATACATACTACATACATGCTACATATATACTACATGCATGCTACATACATACTACATATATACTACATGCATGCTACATACATACTACATGCTACATGCATGCTACATACATACTACATACATACTACATGCTACATACATACCACATATATACTACATACATACAATACATTCATACAATACATACATAGACATACAGTACATATAACATAGAGTAACATACTTACCAATACTTGTCACATTGTTCCCCGAAGCCATTGTCTTTTCCGGAATAAATATTAACATAACAAACCACAAAAATACTCACCCACGATCCGAAGCAGTCCACGAGTGTGTCCCACGACGATCTTGGGTAGAGAACGGCAGCATCAGATGATGCTGCCGTTCTCTACGGGCTGCAGGAATCCAATGACGGAAGGTAGGTATCCTTCCGCACTGTATTCCTCCGGTGGAAATTCCCACACAGCAATGGCATAAAGTGAGACTAGGGACTTTTTTTTTTTTTAAGTGGCGGAGGAATACAGTGCGGAAGGATACCTACCTTCCGTCATTGGATTCCTGCAGCCCGTAGAGAACGGCAGCATCATCTGATGCTGCAGTTCTCTACCCAAGATCGTTGTGGGACACACTCGTGGACTGCTTCGGATCGTGGGTGAGTATTTTTGTGGTTTGTTATGTTAATATTTATTCCGGAAAAGACAATGGCTTCGGGGAACAATGTGACAAGTATTGGTAAGTATGTTACTCTATGTTATATGTACTGTATGTCTATGTATGTATTGTATGTATGTAGTATATATGTGGTATGTATGTAGTATGTATGTATGTATGTAGTATGTATGTAGCATGTAGTATGTATGTAGTATGTATGTAGCATGCATGTAGCATGCAGTATGTATGTAGCATGCATGTAGTATATATGTAGTATGTATGTGGTATGTATGTAGCATGTAGTATGTATGTAGCATGCATGTAGTATGTATGTAGCATGCATGTAGTATGTATGTAGCATGCATGTAGTATATATGTAGTATGTATGTAGCATGTAGTATGTAGCATGCATGTAGTATATATGTAGTATGTATGTAGCATGTAGTATGTATGTAGCATGCATGTAGTATATATGTAGTATGTATGTAGCATGTAGTATGTAGCATGCATGTAGTATGTATGTGGTATGTATGTAGCATGCAGTATGTATGTAGCATGCATGTAGTATATATGTAGTATGTATGTAGCATGTAGTATGTATGTAGCATGCATGTAGTATGTATGTAGCATGCATGTAGTATGTATATGGTATGTATGTAGCATGTAGTATGTATGTAGCATGCATGTAGTATATATGTGTTATGTATGTGGTATGTATGTAGCATGCATGTAGCATGCATGTAGTATGTATGTAGTATATATGTAGTATGTATGTAGCATGTAGTATGTATGTAGTATGTATGTAGCATGCATGTAGCATGCAGTATGTATGTAGCATGCATGTAGTATATATGTAGTATGTATGTAGCATGTAGTATGTAGCATGCATGTAGTATATATGTAGTATGTAGCATGTAGTATGTATGTAGCATGCATGTAGTATATATGTGTTATGTATGTAGCATGTAGCATGCATGTAGCATGCATGTAGTATGTATGTAGTATATATGTGGTATGTATGTAGCATGCAGTATGTATGTAGCATGCATGTAGTATATATGTAGTATGTATGTTGCATGTAGTATTTATGTAGTATGAATGTAGCATGTATGTAGTATGTAGTATGAATGTAGCATGTATGTAGTATGCATGTTGTATGTATGTAGCATGTAATTTTTTTTTTTTTTTTTTTTTTTTTTACATTTAACACATTAGCCGGATGATGGGACTACTACTGTCCCATCATTGGCTAATGTGTCAATCACTGTCATGGTAGCAGGCATCGCCCGATGGGACTTGTAGTCCCATCGGACGATGCCTGCACAGACCCCCGGAGCCTGCACAGCCCCCCGGCAGGCCGGCACAGCCCCCCGGCAGGCCGGCACAGCCCCCCGGAGCCTGCACAGACCACCGGCAGGCCGGCACAGACCACCGGAGCCTGCACAGACCCCCTGGCAGGCCGGCACAGCCCCCCGAAAGGCCCGTACAGACCCCAGAGAGGCTGTACAAGGGCAGGAAAGGGTTTTTCTTATTCCGATACCGGAAGTCCCATAGACTTGAATGGGACTTCCGGTATCGGAATCGGCGATACCGATACTTTTTTTAAAGATCGGCCGATACCATCCGATACGATACTTTGAAGTATCGGACGGTATCGCTCAACTCTACTGACAACAGATGCCCCAATTTTTCACCTTCATCATAATATTGCATTTTCTGGAAGGCCCTCCTCCTGTCTGCTTTCCTCAGATACACCTTATTAACCTCTTCCTGTGCAACCCCTAGTGTTGTGAATTCGCTTTCTGGCCTACCTCTGGTTACTAGTGAAGGTAGTGGAGCTGGTTCTCTTTCCAGGCTCCCTCTGGTGGTTACTGGAGGTAATGGAGCTGATCTAATTAACAGAGGCCTGCCACCTGATGATGAGGAGGATGACTGGAGCTCCGGAGTTTCTGACTGAATTTAAGACAGCCGAATCCCTTTATCCCTGCTGGTGATTTTTTCCTGCCTCCTGAGGTCTTAGTGTCCAGCTCAGTCCCTGCATGCTCAAGCTAAGTGTTCTTTTGCTATTGTTCACATTTGATCAGGTTTTGTCTATTTCAGTTTTGTGTGGTCAGCCAGCTCCGGCTGGGGCTGTGCTGAATCACCATCCATATGTTACTGCTTGTGCCAGTTTGTTTTTGTCCCTTATTAGATTTGCCTTTTTTGGTCTGCTTTTAGAATATACCAGAGTGCTGATATAGTGGGCGAAGTCTAGTGACTTCAGTATTTTTTCTATCAGACGTGTTGGGCATTTTCTGCAGGGTTTTTTTGCGTGATTGCAGACAGAGTCTTTCCTTTCCTGTCCCGTCTAGTTAGTGTGGGCACCATCATTTGCTCAGTCTATTTTCCTGCCTGCATTTGTGTTTTCATCTTGTCTCACCGACAATATATGTTTGGGGGCTATCTATTCCTTTGGGATCTGCTCTGGGGCAGTTTAGATTTCCCCTTTCTTGCTTTAGGCTTATTTAGTTCTCTGGCTGTGTCGAGGCGTCTAGGATCATCGTAGGTACGCTCCATGGCTACTGCGAGTTGTGTCGATAGGATCAGGGGTCTGCAATCCACTTAGTTACCAACCTCTCTGGTTTTCTGTGGCTTGGCTTGGTCTTGATTTCCTCCTCGGTGACTCAAACATAACAGAATCACCAGCCAAAACCACAGACTCTACGGTACTCAAAAGCAGGAGAGAATTGTAAAAAAGAAAAAAAGTGTCAGAATTTTTATATATATATATTTTTTGCTCAGTCTATTTTCCTACCTGCGTTTGTGTTTTCATCTTGTCTCACCGACAATATATGTTTGGGGGCCGCCTATTCCTTTGGGGTCTGCTCTGGGGCAGTTTAGCTTTCCCCTTTCTTGCTTTAGGCTTATTTAGTTCTCTGGCTGAGTCAGAATTTTTTTTATATATATATTTTTTCCTCTTTTTCTCTGGGGCTGTCGGAGGATTTTTTCTTTAATGGAGATTAAGCAATTGTGTGATCATATTGAGCAGCTCACTGCTGAAGTGCGAGGAATTTCCGCCTATCTCGCTCAATCATCTGCTGTTGAACCAAGAATCCCTACTTCTGATGTGTTTTCTGGGGATCGGTCTAAATTTTTGAATTTTAAGATTAATTGTAAACTATTTCTTGTTTTGAAGCCTAACTCATCGGGAAGCTCTATGCAGCAGGCTAAAATTGTCATCTCCTTGCTGCGCGGCCATACCCAGGATTGGGCTTTTTCTCTGACACCTGGAGATCCTATTCTGACTAATGTGGATGCATTTTTTAAAGCCTTTGGGTTGTTGTATGATGAACCTAATGCTATTGATCAAGCTGAGAAAATCCTATTGGCATTGAACCAGGGTCAGGATTCTGCATTGCCGCCTTTTGAACAAACGTCTGAATTCATGCGATGTGATAGGGTTTTGTCTATGGCGCAATGTCAGGAGTTTAGAAGGCGTAATAAGCTGTGTTTTTTTCTGTGGAAACGCCTCTCATACTATTTCTGTCTGCCCTAAATGAGAAAAACGTTTTGCGCACACAGTTGCTGTGGGCAGTCTACAACCTAACTTCCTTTTAGCAATTACTCTGATCTGCTCCTTGTCTACATTTTCAGCTAAGGCTTTTGTAGATTCAGGAGCAGCTTTGAATGTGATGGATTTAGACTTTGCTAAACGTTGTGTTTTTCCTATGATACCCCTGCGGACTCCTATCCCTTTGAGGGGTATTGATGCTACTCCTTTGGCGGAGAATAAACCCCAGTTTTGGACCCAGGTGATAATGCGGGTCGCCCCGGACTACCAAGAAAATTGTAAATTTTTGGTGCTGCACAATTTGCATGATACTATTGTTCTAGGTTTTCCCTGGTTTTCCCTGGTTGCAAACTCATAATCCTGTTTTGGATTGGAAATCTGTGTCTGTGGTGAGTTGGGGTTGTCAGTGTGTTCTTAGTGACACTCCTGTTTTCTCCACCTCTCCCCAGTCTCATGATATTCCTGATTATTTGGCTGATTTAATGCGCATGTGTAAATTTCCCAAGGGTCGGCTTTTCAACTTATCGTTACCCGAACATGATGCTATGTGATCTTATATCAAGGAGTCATTGGAGAAGGGTCATATTAGACCATCCTCTTCACCCTTAGGTGCTGTTTTTTTTGTGACCAAGAAAGATGGTTCATTAAGGCCTTGCATTGACTATCGTTCCCTTAACAAAATCACTGTTAAATATCAGTACCCGTTACCCCTGATTTCTGATTTATTTTCCAGAGTTAAAAGTGCCTGCTGGTTTACCAAGCTTGACCTCAGGGGGGTGTATAATCTTATTCGCATCAAGCACCGGGATGAATGGAAGACGGCGTTTAATACTCCGGAGGGACATTTAGAGTACCTGGTGATGCCTTTTGAGCTCACTAATGCGCCTTCTGTCTTCCAATCCTTTATGAACGATATTTTCCGGGACTTTGTGGATAAGTTTTTGATCATCTATCTGGATGATATTTTGATCTTTTCCAGTGATTGGGATTCTCATGTGGAACATGTCCGGACTGTGTTCCGGATTTTGAGGAAAAATTCCCTGTATGTTAAGGGATCGAAATGCCTCTTTGGTGTACAGAGGATTTCATTTTTGGGATTTATTTTGTCTCCGTCGGCTATTAAAATGGACCCGGCCAAGGTACAGGCCATTTATGATTGGGTTCAGCCCACTTCTTTGAAGGCTCTCCAGAAGTTTTTGAGTTTTGCTAATTTTTATTGTAAATTTATAGGTAATTTTTCTGGTATTGTCAAACCACTGACTGATCTGACCAAGAAGGGCGCTGATGTGGTGAATTGGTCTCCAGAGGTAGTCATGGCATTTCAGGAGCTTAAGCGGAGATTCACTTCTGCTCTGGCTCTACGGCAACCTGATGTCTCACTTCCATTTCAGGTGGAGGTAGATGCTTCTGAGATTGGTGTAGGAGCTGTTTTGTCCCAAAAAGATCCGGTGACTTCTAAAATGAATCCCTGTGCCTTCTTTTCTCAAAAATTCTCCCCATCTGAATGTAACTATGACGTGGGGAATCGGGAATTGTTGGCCATGAAATGGGCATTTGAAGAGTGGAGACATTGGTTGGAGGGAGCTAGACATCAAGTTGTCCTCACCGACCACAAGAATTTGATTTATCTTGAATCAGCCAAATGCTTGAATCCTAAACAGGCTAGGTGGGCCTTGTTTTTCACGCATTTTAATTTTGTGGTCTCTTTTCTTCTGGGCACTAAGAATGTTAAGGCGGACGCCCTTTCTAGGAGTTTCTTTGTGTATTCTCTTATTGTGACCGAGCCTACTGCCATTCTAGGTGAGGGGGTAGTTCTTTCCACCATCTTGCCCGATTTGAGATGTGCCCTGGAGGAATTTCAGGAGGACAAACCTGAGCATTGCCCTATGGGAAAATTGTATGTTCCTGACCAGTGGAGGAAGAGAGTGATGTCTGAAATTCATTGCTCCGCATTGGCTGGTCATCCAGGTATTTTTGGTACCAGAGATTTGGTGAGTTGGTCTTTTTGGTGGCCTGCCTTATCTCGTTATGTCAGGAATTTTGTGCAGTCCTGTGGGACTTGTTCTCGGTCTAAACCCTGTTCTCGTTCTAGTGGGTTGTTGATGCCCCTGCCGGTGCCCAAGAGGCCATGGACCCATATCTCAATGGATTTTATTTCTGATCTTCCTGTCTCTCAGAGAATGACTGTTATCTGGGTGATTTGTGATAGATTTTCTAAGATGGTCCATCTTGTACCTCTCCCAAAGTTGCCATCTTCTTCAGAGTTGGTGCCCTTGTTTTTACAACAGGTGGTTCAGTTGCATGGGATTCCTGAGAACATTGTGTCGGACAGAGGAGTCCAGTTTGTTTCCAGATTTTGGAGAACTTTTTGTTCAATCTGGGAATTCAGTTATCTTTCTCCTCTGCGTTTCATCCTCAGACCAATGGGTAGACTGAAAGAACAAACCAGACTTTGGAGTCCTATTTGAGATGTTTTATATCTGCTGATCAGGATGACTGGGTCTCATTTTTGCCCTTGGCCGAATTCACGCTAAATAATAGAGATAGTTCTGCCACTTTGATGACGCTCTTTTTCTGTAACTTTGAGTTTCATCCTCAATTTTCTTCAGAGCAAGTGGAATCTTCGACCTGCCCAAGTGTGGACACTGTGGTAGAGAGAATGCAGCAGATTTGGGACCAATTGGTGGATAAGTTGTTCCTCTCTCAGGAAAAAGCCCAACGTTTTTCCAACCGGCATAGGACCATTGGTCCCCGGTTTAAAGAAGGTGATATGGTTTGGTTGTCATCAAAGAATATTTCTATGAAGGTTGTGTCTCCAAAGTTCAAACCAAGATTCATTGGACCTTATAAGATTTTGGAGATACTTAATCTTGTTTCTTTTCGATTGGCTCTTCCAGTTACGTTTAAGATCCATAACGTGTTTCATAAATCTCTGTTGAAGAGGTTTGTGGAGCCAGTAGTTCATATGGCGGCACCTCCTGACCTCCAATGAGGAATATGAGGTAGAGAAAATATTGGATTCTCGTTTAGCTAGATGGAGACTCCAGTACTTGGTCAAATGGAAGGGTTGTGGCCAGGATGATAATTCTTGGGTCTCTGCTTCTGACATTCATGCCGATAGATTGGTTCGTGCTTTTCACTGGGCCCATCCTGATCGGCCTGGTGGCATGGATGAGGGTTCGGTGACCCCTCCACAAGGGGGGGTACTGTTGTGAATTCACTTTCTGGCCTACCTCTGGTTGTTAGTGAAGGTAGTGGAACTGGTTGTATTAACAGAGGGGTCGCGAGTTCTCTTTCCGGGCTCCCTCTGGTGGTTACAGGAGGTAATGAAGCTGAGCTAATTAACAGAGGCCTGCCACCTGATAATGAGGAGGACAATTGGACATCTGGAGTTTTTGACTGGATTTAAGACAGCCGACTCCCTCTATCCTGCTAGTGATTTTTTCATGCCTCCTGAGGTCTTAGTTTCCAGCTCAGTCCCTGCATGCTCAAGCTAAGTGTTCTTTTGCTATTGTTCAGATTTGATTTGGTTTTGTCAATTCAGTTTTGTGTGGTCGGCCATCTCCGGCTGGGGCTGTACTGAATTTCTATTTTTATGTTACTGCTTGTGCCAGTTTGTTTTTGTCCCTTATTAGATTGGCCTCTTTTTGCTTTGCTTTCAGAATATGCCAGAGTGCTGATATAGTGGGCGAAGTCGAGTGACTTCAGTATTTTTCTATCAGACGTGTTGGACATTTTTTGCAGGGTTTTTTGCGTGATTGCTGTGTCTTTCCTTTCCTGTCCTGTCTAGTTAGTGTGGGCCCCATCGTTTGCTCAGCCTATTTTCCTACCTGCGTTTGTGTTTTCATCTTGTCTCACTGACAATATATGTTTGGGGGCTATCTATTCCTTTGGGGACTGCTCTGGGGCAGTTTAGATTTCCCCTTTCTTGCTTTAGGCTTATTTAGTTCTCCGGCTGTGTCGAGGCATCTAGAATCATCATAGGTACGCTCCACGGCTACTGCTAGTTGTGTGGATAGGATCAGGGGTCTGCAATCCACATAGTTACCAACCTCTCTGGTTTTCTATGGCTTAGCTTGGTCTTGCTTTCCTTTTCGGTGACCCAATCATAACAGATCCCAATCTATCTAGTTCCTAAAGAGGAGAAGCGGATTAACTATCTGTATCACTCATTCATCTGGGAGGGAAAAATGCCCTATATAGCCTTCAAAATTCTCCAATGATCGAGGGGAAACAGGGGGATAAATTTCCCTGACATTAGACACTATAACCTAGCATCCCTGTACCGGGTGGTGGTGGACTGGCTAAGAGGAATGTCTTATTATGCCCAATATGACCTGGAGCGGTCTTACCCCTGCACTGGCTCTCCCTACCCTTCTACACCTTCATGGAATTGTCGACTGAAGTGTAAGGGAGGGACAGGACTGTAGTCGTGACCTGTTTTCCGGTGGCAGCTGTGTCCAGTCCTTCCCCCACATGAAACAATACTCTTCTCCTCGGCATACCTGCATCTCCAGATTCAGCTTCACCCGGGCACATCCCAGGCCATAACGGTCCCTCTTCTAGGCGACCCCCAACAATGTAGACACAGTCCGAGACAACTTTAACACTTTTACTTAGGATTTCGCACGTTACATCCTCAGTTGGTACAATATAACATTTTCTTGCTTCCTGGTCTTTCCCTTGCTTGTTGTCACTTCTGTGCAGTACATGCCTGGACTGGACCATACTAGATTGCTTCCCAGTTCCTTCCAGGCCTGACCTCACGATAATGACATTTCCTTCAGCCTGTTTCGCCCCAGACATGAATTCATCAATCACTACGTTTGGTGACCCCTAGTGAAGCATCCGGCCCATCTGTACCCATCTCGTCAAAGCTCCAACTACTTTCATCTCCCTAGTCCAGCCAACCTCTGCCCTAAAAGCATTGACCCAAGTGGTAAGACACCACATCTTCCTTTTCCTGTTCTGCACAAAATGCTTAAGAACAACAGCAGCTTATTATGACATAACCCTGGCATTATTATTATTATTTATTTATATAGCACCATTGATTCCATGGTGCTGTACATGAGAAGGGGGTTACATACAAATTACATATATCACTTACAGTAAACAAATAACAATGACAGACTAATACAGAGTGGAGAGAGGACCCTGCCCTTTCGGGCTTACATGCTACAGGATGGTGGGGAAGGAGACAGTAGGTTGGTGTGTTGCAGCACTTCCGGTGTTGGTTGAGGTGATATCACCGGTAGTGGTGAGAGAGAAGGAGGTAGCGGGGTCATTGCAGGCTGTAGGCTTTCTTGAAGAGGTGGGTTTTCAGGTTCCGTCTGAAGGATCCAAATGTGGTTGATAGTTGGACTTGTTGGGGCAAAGAATTCCAGAGAATAGGGGCTATTCGGGAGAAGTCTTGGAGGCGGTTGGGTGAAGAGCAAGTAAGTGTGGAGGAAAGAAGGAGGTCTTGGGAGGACCGGAGATTACACGAGGGAAGGTATCAGGAGACTAGTTCAGAGACATATGGGGGAGACAGGTTATAGATGGGCTTGTAGGTCAGAATTAGTAATTTGAACTGGATACGCTGAGGGAATGGGAGCCAGTGAAGAGATTTGCAGAGGGGAGAAGCGGAGGAGTAGCGAGGAGCGAGATGAATTAGTCGGGCGGCAGAGTTAAGGATGGACTGGAGAGGTGCGAGGGTGTTAGCAGGGAGACCACAGAAAAGGATGTTGCAGTAGTCGAGGCGGAAGATGATGAGGGCATGCACAAGCATTTTAGTAGATTGAGGGTTGAGGAAAGGACGGATTCTGGAAATATTTTTGAGCTGGAGGCGACAGGAGGTTGAAAGAGCTTGGATGTGCGGTTTGAAGGACAGGGCAGAGTCAAAGGTTACTCCGAGGCAGCGACTTCTGGTACTGGGGAAAGTGTGATGTCATTAATTGTTGTAGCTAGGTCGGGTAAAGAAGATCTGTGAGATGGAGGAAAGATGATGAGTTCAGATTTGTCTACATTGAGGAAGCGAGAGGAGAAGAAGGAGAATATGGCTGATAGACACTCTGGGATTCTGGACAGCAGAGAGGTGACGTATGGGCCGGAGAGATAGATCTGAGTGTCATCAGCATAAAGGTGGTAGTGGAATCCGTGGGACTTTATGAGTTGTCCAGACCAAGTGTATAGATTGAGAAGAGTAGGGGTCCTAAAACAGAGCCTTGAGGGACTCCAACAGAGAGAGGGTGGGATGAGGAGGTGGTGTGGGAGTGGGAGACGCTGAATGTGCGGTTAGAAAGGTATGAGGAGATCCAGGATAGGGCAAGGCTTTTGATGCCGAAGGAGGAGAGGATCTGTAGTAGGAGGCAGTGGTCAACTGTGTCAAATGCAGCGGACAGGTCTAGAAGCAGGAGTATAGAGTAATGTCCATTTGATTTGGCTGTATGTAGGTCGTTAGTAATTTTGGTCAGGGCTGTCTCAGTGGAGTGATGAGGGCGGAAACCAGATTGTAGATTGTCAAAGAGCAAGTTAGATGATAGGTGGGAGGAAAGTTCAGCGTGGACATGCTGTTCCAGGAGTTTGGAAGTGAATGGAAGCAATGATATTGGGCGATAGCTGGACATGGTGGTTGGGTCGAGGGTTGGCTTTTTAAGGATAGGCGTGATTGTGGCATGCTTGAAAGCAGAAGGGAAGGTACTGGACGTTAGTGATAGGTTGAAGAGGTGGGTTAGGGATGGGATAAGTGTGGTGGTGAGGTTGGGGAGGAGGTGGGATGGTATGGGGTCAAGTGCACAGGTTGTGAGGTGCGATTTGGAGAAGAGGCAATTAAGCTCCCCTTCAGTGATGTTAGATAAGGAGGTTATGGGGTTTGGGCATTGGTCTGGTATACAAAGGGGTTGTGGTGGTTGAGTGATGAAGACTTGCCTTGTTTGGTCTATCTTGTTTTTGAAGTGTGTGGCAAAGTCCTCGGCAGAGATGAGGGAGGTTGGAGGAGGCAGTGGTGGGCGGAGGAGGGAGTTAAGTTTTGAATAATTGTTTTGGGTTGTAAGATAGGGAAGATATGAGGGTTGTGAAGTAGGCCTGTTTAGCAGAGGTGAGGGCAGATTTGAAATCAAGTGTTGCCTGTTTGAATGTGGTTAAGTCATCTTGCGAATTTGTTTTCTTCCAGCACCGCTCTGCAATCCTGGACACTTGCCGGAGCTTTTTAGTGGTGTTATTGTGTCAGGGTTGTCTGTTGATACGTCGCATTCTGCCATGAACGAGAGGGGCAACCGTGTCAATAGATGATGCAACAGTAGCATTGTAGAAAGCAGTGGCACTGTCTGGCATAGTGTGAATCATCCAGGGTGCCTCTGTATGCCGCTGAAATGGATACCAATTCAGATCAATCACAATAAACCATAAGTGAGGAGTGGTAAAATCACAGAAAACAACCATAGATCCATTAGTAGAAAAGTGAAAAAAACTTTATTCAAAATTCAACAGGTAAAAGACAATGACAGAATGGATACAGGCACGGACATACCGCACACTATGGGAGAAAACACACTGACCCAAGCCGCCTAACCATTACACCTATGATGATGGGTGATCAAAAAGAGTCATGGCCAAATAAATATACCACATGCATATGCAGATGAATGGTACCTAGACCTAAAACAAGAAAAAGGTAAATGCCCACTATGCCTGTAAAATCCTTATTCACTGCATATCTGAACCAGATAGTAAAGAGCCGTTCACAGCATGAACACTACCAAGGCCGGCCGAAAATTGATGAGCAGTGGAGTGAATAACCCGGAAGTTAGTGAGCAGCCCCGGAAGTAGATGGGTCGGGATACAGCGAGATGGGAGGACGCGTCGCTGGACCAGTAACTATAATTATAATGTTTATTATTAATTTTATGCTTTGTTTCACAGCCCCCCCCATCCCATATCTGTAAAGTCCAACCTCGGGGTTCGGACGCAAGTTCATGTCATCTTCGGCCCTGAGCTCGAACTTTACAAAAAACTCAGGAGAACCCACCGATCTCGATCATCGGGGGGATACGCCCATCACTACTGGTCACAATTAGAAACTAATTGGATCTGGCAATTTAAATCCCTTACATCTCAATGGTGTAAATGAAGTTCTCAGCTTCTCCCCTTTCCTATAGGGGGTTTGGTGGAATTCGTTCTCTACACTCTTTATTACGAGGGGCGATCCAAAAGTAATGATAATCAGTTATTTCTATTGCACACAGAAATTAAAATAAAATATTTTTTTCTCTCTTAGGTACCCACTAGTCCAGGAAAAAAAAAATCACTTAAATAGGCCACGATTCCCGGGAGCTACATTCATTTGAATATGAACTGCCAAGGAGTGAACATCAAAATGGAAAAAAACGAGCTCAGAGCTGTCATCAAATACCTCTGCTTGAAAAAAATGTCTACCAAAGACATAGACAGCAACTTGGTGGAAACATTGGGGGACTCTTCTCCTCCATATTCCACAGTTGCATGCTGGGTCAAGGAATTTAAGCTGGGAAGAACATCGATGGAAGATGAACATCGCGAAGGACGCCCATCCACGTCCCTCAATGAAGAAAAAGTGAAAAAAGTTGAAGAAGTTGTGTTGGCAGATCAAAGAGTGACTATCAGGCATGTAGCTGAGGTCACAGGGATCTCATATGGCAGTATTCAAAGAATCCTTGCAAAAGAATTGCATATGAGAAAGGTCTCCGTGCGTTGGGTGCCAAAAATGTTAACCGACGAGCAAAAGAAGAAATGAGTTGACATTTCAATACCAAATCTCAAAAAGTTCCAAGCAGACAAGGAGAATTTTTTGTCACGTTTTTTGACCATGGATGAGACCTGGATCCACCACTTTGATCCCGAAACTAAACAACAATCGATGACATGGAAACGAGCCAACGAACCGACGCCGAAGAAATTCAAAGTGTCAAGCTCAGCAGGGAAGGTTATGGCGTCCGTTTTTTGGGACGCTGAAGGAATTATTATGGTGGACTATTTGGAGAAGGGAGCCACTATTACGGGCTCCTACTACGCAGAACAAATAAGAAGATTGCGGGAGGCTATCAAGGAGAAAAGGCGCGGCAAACTGCGGGCTGGAGTGCTGTTTCACCAAGATAACGCACCGGCTCGCAAAGCTGCAGTTACCATGGCTACCATTCAAGAAGCGGGCTTTGAACTGGTGGAATACCCCCCCTATTTGCCAGATCTAGCCCCCAGTGACTTCTTTCTCTTTCCTCGGCTCAAGGAACACCTCCGGGGCAAGAAATTTGACGACAATAGCGACGTGATAACCGCCGTTGGGGAGTTTTTTGAGGGTCAAGATCAAGAATTTTTTTCGAAGGGAATTCTAAGTTTAGAAAAGAGATGGACTAAATGTATAGACTTGTTAGGAGACTATGTAGAAAAATAAAAATTTTTTTTTACTTTATTCATTGTGTTTATTATTGATTATCATTACTTTTGGATCGCCCCTCGTATATAAAACAGTTTTCTCTGATCTCAATGTGTCTTATTTGTTTTTTATTTCCCCATAATACAACGGTCACAAGATCGCCGATCTGCACTTTACTCTCCTATGGTGACGATCCTCTAGACATCCGGACAGTCAGGAGCATTGGACCCCATCTGTGTCTCCCCACTATTCTAACAATGGACGCTCTCTCCGCGATCATTTCCTCCTCTATACGGTTATTACGGGGAATGACGCTGTGATGACTTCTCTTCTGGGAGAGACACAGATCACAGGTGACTAATATTGCAGTGTGAATAGAAACTTATATTTTCCCATTTTTTTCTGACCTTACATTGTGGGTTATGAGGTGTTTGGGGCTTGTTTTTTTGTTCCGCCCTTTTTCCTTTGTTTTTATCTTTCCAGTTGGTAATTGGGATTCTAATATAATATATAATATATACCGGGAAGTGTCAGGTGCTGGGATCTCATTATATTATTAATAACAATTTCCCGATTATTCCCGTCATTTATTGCTCATTACATTCTCTCTATATAATAACAGATTCCTCTTTGTTACACGTCCTAATACTGATCATTTATATCTCTATATTGTAGAGGAAACATTTCTAGGAGTGTATACACTTCACCACAAACACTTCCCATAGATTTTATTATCATCACTGTTATTAAGCTGCTTTTCTCTTTATATCTTTACCATATCACTGTTTATTCTCTTTTCTTACCCGTTGCACAGTTGCACTCTCACTGGTCACTTGGTGGGGTCACATTTGGCTCTTTTCACCTGCATTGTTTTGTTTCCGGACCCCTCACTATCACTTTACCTGATTGATCACTACCAGATGGCTCTATGCAGCATTATCCATCTTGGTCTTACCAACAGGTTTTCATCCTGCACCTCCTGCTTCACTGGGGATGTTGAATGCTCACGTGGTGTGGGCCCATCCGATCTCCATGGTAACGAGTCCATCCAGTGTCATTTCGGTCACTCCCCTCGGTGATGCCATTCAATCAGAGGTGCCCGGAGGTGGAGTTACCCGGGATGGCGTGTGACGCTGTTTCCTGGATCCTGCTCATGACACACCACACATGTACCCACGTGGGGTATACTCACTCCCTGTGACCTCTGATTGGCATTTGCCCCAGGTCGTTTGGTTTACACCAATAAGCCATCAGGGGTATGTCCCAACCACTATTAGGTGTCACGCCAATAACATGACCCTGGACAGGAAAGGGCCGGTATAAACAATAACCACCAATGTGATTGGCTGACATTGGCAGACTAAATCATGTGTTCCATAGATGTGACCGGGGAACAGCCCCAATTCCTTTAGGAACACTCCCACTTTACCCCAGAGTTACTCCCCTTGCCTGGATTAGTGCAGGACCTTGGTGTGTTGGTGTGTTTCCTCTCTAAGGAAGCTGACGTGGCAAAATGCCCGTAAGAGGGAATAGTGGTGAATCTGCCACCTTTATCTGTACACTACCAGCATGTTGTCTGTAGGATCTGTAATCTCCATCTCTTGTTAGGATGGTTCCTCCTTTACACTATATGGGCTGTACTGTATTCCTGGGATATCCCATATAGCACTGGCTGCACTTTATATCTCCTCTCTGTATTCCAGGGATGTAATGCACTGTTAGCTCTTTATTCTCTCACTATTTATACCCTTTGCTCTGTGTTATGATTGAGTCACCGAGGAGGAAAAAACAAAACACAAGCTCAGCCCAGAAAATCAGAGAGGTTGGAAACTAGCAGATTGCAGACCCCTAATCCTATCACACAACTAGCAGTAGCTAGTAGCTCTCACTAAACACATAAAAAAAATCAGCCAAATAGTCAGGAACCTCATGCAACTGGGGAGAGGTGGAGAAAACAGGAGTGTCACTAAGAGCACACCGACAACCCCAACTCACCACAGACACAGATTTCCAATCCAAAACTGGATTATGGATTTGCAACTAGGGGAACCCCAGCACGATGGTATGATGCAAATTATGCAACACCAAAAATCTGCAGTTTTCTTGATGGTCTGGGGCGACCCGCATTACCACCTGGGTCCAAAACTGAGGTTTATTCTTCGCCAAAGGAGTAGCATCAATACCCCTCAAACGAATAGGCGTCCGCAGGGGTGTCATACGGAAACCACAACGTTTAGCAAAATCTAAATCCATTAGGTTCAAGGCTGCTCCTGAATCCACAAAGGCTTTAGCAGAAAATGTGGACAGGGAGCAGATCAGAGTAATTGCCAGAAGAAACTTAGGTTGTACACCACCTACAGCAAATGTGTGTGCAAAACGTTTCTCTCGTTTAGGGCAGACAGAAATAATATGAGAGGCATCTCCACAGAAAAAACACAGCTTATTACGCCTTCTGAACTCCTGACGTTGCGCTCTAGACAAAACTCTATCACATTGCATAGGTTCAGACATTTGTTCAACAGGTGGCAGCATTTCCCGTATAATTTTACGTTCACGTAAACGCCGATCAACCTGAATGGCTAATGACATAGAATCGTAAAGACCAGAGGGAACAGGAAATCCCACCATAGTATCTTTTACGGTTTCTGACAAACCCTTCCGAAAGAGAGCTGCCAAGGCACCATCATTCCAAGTGGTGAGGACCGCCCACTTTCTGAATTTTTGACAGTACAGTTCTGCAGAATCTTGACCCTGGCTCAATGCCAACAGGGTCTTTTCAGCTTGATCAATCGCATTAGGTTCATCATACAACAACCCCAAGGCCTGAAAAAATGTGTCCACATTAGTTAGAATAGGATCATCTGGTACTAAAGAAAACGCCCAATCCTGGGGATCGCCGCGCAGCAAGGAGATGACAATTTTAACCTGCTGCGCAGAGCTCCCCGATGAGTTAGGCTTCAAGGCAAGAAGTAATTTACAATTATTCTTAAAATTCAAAAATTTAAACCGATCCCCAAAAAACACATCAGGAGTGGGGATTTTTGGTTCAGCAGCGTGTGAACGAGCAAGATAGGCGGAAATTCCCCACACCTCAGCAGCAAGCTGCTCCACACGATCAGACAATTGCTTAAACTCCATCATCCTCCTACGGCCTCAGAGAAAAAGAGGAAAAAATATACACAAAAAAAAAATTCTGACACCTTTTTTTTTCCTTTCCCTTTTTTTTTCTTTTTTAAACAATTCCTTCCTGCTTTTGAGTACACTAGAATCTGCGGTATGGCTGGTGATTCTGTTATGATTGAGTCACCGAGGAGGAAAAAACAAAACACAAGCTCAGCCCAGAAAATCAGAGAGGTTGGAAACTAGTGGATTGCAGACCCCTAATCCTATCACACAACCAGCAGTAGCCGTGGAGTGTTCCTATGGTGATCCTAGACACCTCGTCACAGCCGGAGATCTACGTAAGCCTAAAGAGAGAAAAGGGAAAAACTGACTGCCCCAGAGCAGACCCCAAAGCAACAGGCAGCCCCCAACATATAATGACGGTGAAGCAAGATGAAAACACTAACACCGATAGAAAGATAGGTTGAGCAAACGATGGGGCTCAAGCTAACTAAAAAGGACAGGATAGAAAAGCTGCTGTCTGCAATCCAAGAAAACCCTGCTAAAAAATATTTCCAACACAACTGATAAGCAAAAAGGACCCTGAAGTCACTAGACTTCAAACCCTATATCAGCACTCAGAATATTCTGGAAGCAGAAAAAAAGAGAACACTGATCAAGGAAAAAGAATCCAGCACACCCCAGGCTGGGGATGGCTGAACTCCAAAAAATAAGGTAAAGAAACCAAAACCAATAAGTTCAATAGCAGAGCAAAAACTTATCTTTGGGAAGCAGGAATCAGACTGGTCTCCAAGAATCCAGCAGAGAAATCACCAGCGACTCAGAAGGGCGTCGGCAGCCTTATTTCCAGTCAGAAGTTCCTGCTACCCAGTCACCATCCACCTGATCAGGTGTTTGGTAATCAGCCTCACTACCTTTCTTCACCAGAAGAGGGAAATCCTTGGACACAAAAGATGAATGAACAGATGAGCTCACAACAGCTCTGTGTCTCAGTACCGGCAGCTCCTGTCTTCACATGCACTGAGCAGTCTACCATGCACAACTTCCATATGCCAGCTCCCTCTGTATATGCCACATACAACCTCCACATGCCAGCTCACCCAGGTATATGCCACGCACAACCTCCATATGCCAGCTCACCCTGTATATGCCATGCACAACCTCCATATGCTACTTCCCCCTGACACATACCATCAACCACCTCTCATATTTTTGCCTCTGTACAAAAAGCAGTATTCCAGACCCCTCACCTCTGCAGCCCTGATAACACTAGCAATGGATGATGTCACAACCCCACTTCTGTCATCGCTATAGCACCCCTGGTATACAGCAGGTTGTCCTGTCTCCCGCAGTTCATCGGGTCTCCAGCAGACAGCAGGCAGCAGCTCATCGGGTCTACAGCAGACAGCAGCTCGTCGAGTCTACAGCAGACAACAGGCAGCAGCTCATCAGGTCTCCAGCAGGCAGCAGCTCATCAGGTCTCCAGCAGGCAGCAGATCGTTGGATCTACTGCAGGCAGCAGATCATCGGGTCTCCAGCAAGCAGCTGCTCGTCGGGTCTACAGCTGACAGCAGCTCGTCGGGTCTACAGAAGGCAGCTGCTCGTTGGGTCTACAGCAGGCAGCAGCTCGTTGGGACTCTAGGAGCTCGTCCGGTGTCCTGTCCTGATCTCCTGCAGCTCCTCCGGTATGCGCAGCGTGACCATCCGAGACCTGTTATGCTGGAAGTGAACAGTACAACATCCGGCATAATAGGGCTTGCGATAGAGTGTAAATGGAGCTCAGCAGATAGCACTGGTATCTAATAAAATGGCGCCTACCCACACCTATGGCTGTGAATTGAGCAGCCAACAGAGGCATGCCCAGTTCACAGATGATGCCGCTGCAATGTTAGAGATAGGGTCGGCGTCCGACTGCTGTCTCCTATGCCCAGGGACTGCCGTATTTGAGGATGAAAAGTGTCGTTCAGCATCCATTACAGACCTGCAAGGTAAAATGTCAGCCCCCAGTGGCTGCACTAAAACAGTAAGAAACAAGCTTAGGTGAAAACATCTTTTTACATAATTTTCATTTTTGCAATAAATTATCAAAAATCACGGCACCTTCCCTTTAATCTCATTTCCCCCTTGATAGTGACACTCTCTTAGGATACATGTTACTCTATGATGGCACTTTTGCACATGGCCACTAGATGGAGCTACATTTGCCTGAATTTTTATATCTACACATGGTTTACACAAATTATATTTTCTTGTGGTAACTCTATACTATTTAACATTAGAAGCTGTGTATTTCTGTAATTATTTGTATGTATACATGATTGATTACCACGTCTGTCTCTGTAAAAACAACCCCCTTTAACCCCTTTCTGACTTCAGGGGTAAATGTATGCGGATGTCGGACTCTCTCCCTTTGATGTTCCGCCAGTGCTGAGCCCACATCTTTTCTGGCACATGTCAGCAAGCACGCTGGAAATCCCACCCATCAGTGACCCTGTCACATGATTGTGGGTCACCGATGGGTTGGCCGGATTGCTACGAGTGCCGCCCACTAACCGAAAATGCATGGACCAAACTCCTACTCTCCTTTTAACATGGGCAAAACGCTACTCAGACAACACAGGGTGAGGGTAACACAGTGTGGGCAATGCTTTATTGTACCACAAAACAGGCAGATAACACATAGAACAGTCCCAGCACAGCACCCAAGATGGGGCACATTACAGAGTCTCACCCTTCCACTGACCCGCCGGGATAATAGCAGCTGTGACTTCAGATCTTCCAGGGTCACTACCCCAGCTGTGCACACACACAAAGAGGAGGTAACAACAAGCATAGGAAGATGACAGTCCATATAAGGCCAGTTGATCCGAGGATCACAACCTGGCTTCATCTTCCAGTGTCGACTACTCCACCTGTGGCCCGCACACAGAGAGGAGGTAACAACAAGTGTAGGAAGATGACAGTCCATTGAGTCCATACAAGGTACAAGGCCAGTTGATCTGAGGATCACAACCTGGCTTCTCCAAACATATCCATGGATCAGTGATGGTCAATGGAGCAGATCTGTATTCTTCCAGCTAAGGCTGAAAACCCCTAGGTTGTTTCCTATAGAATGATAGATCAGTGTCCTTCATAATGAAGCCATGATATAAAATGGTTGCTGTCCTGTCTCTGGTCCTTTTGGGATGTATGGATGTCTTGGCAGAATCTCTCTGGCTGTTTCTCTCTCAGTCTCTTTATACAGAGGCCTGTAACCTATTTTTAGACTAAACAAGCATCCCCCATTCAATATTTACATAAAGGGTAAGAATGGAGATGAGATTATTATAGCATTACTTGATTATTTAAATTATTTGCATAGTTTTTCCCTCTCTGCTTTAGAAGTCAACAAACTGGCTCCATAACACAATGCATAATTGGCATATCAGCAAACATCACTAGTGATCAAGGATAAGCACACAATAAAAGTCAATATTACCGGCTTACACAAACAAAAGTCTGTTTTCTTGACCAACCAAAAATCAACACTTAAATTTGAAAGCCAACATACAGATAACATTCTATTATTCTTCATTTGCTAAAAAATAGTCATCTGGTTAATTAAGATACAATGCTGTATGTCTTCACAATGTCAAAAAAAGAAAAAAGTGTTTTTAAAAATATAAAAAAAAATAAAAGTTCAAATCACCCCCTTTCGCCCCATTCAAACTAAAACAATACAAAGAAAATAAAACATAAACATATTTGGTATCACCGCGTTCAGAATTGCTTGATCTATCAATTTAAAAAAAGAATTAAACCGATCGCTAAACAGCGTAATGAGAAAAAGCCAAAACGCCAGGATTACGTTTTTTTGATCGCTGCAGCATTGCTTTAAAATACAATAATGGGCGATGAAAAGATCGTATCTGCATCCAAATGGTATTCATTAAAAACGTCAGCTCGGCACACAAAAAATAATCCCTCACCCAACCCAAGATCATGAAAAATGGAGATGCGACGGGTATCGGAAAATGGAGCAATTGTTTTATACTTAACCTAATAAAGAGGATATTTTTACTGATAAATGTTTGTTTTGGGTCGTTTATTTTCTGTTGGTATTTGGTTTATCCTATAAAACTCCCATATAATATTCTCACCTTGAATTTATCCTATAAAACTCCCATATAATATTCTCACCTTGAATTTATCCTATAAAACTCCCATATAATATTCTCACCTTGAATTTATCCTATAAAACTCCCATATAATATTCTCACCTTGAATTTATTCTATAAAACTCCCATATAATATTCTCACCTTGAACTTATCCTATAAAACTCCCATATAATATTCCACCCTTGAACACACGCCGCGTGCATCATGTTTTTGTACAATTTGTGAATAATATATATATAGGTTCTCCTCGTCTGAGTTGATGGCCCACAAAATACGATTTTCCTGTAATTCATTTCTCACACTCTAGGTATAATAATGACTTTTCCCTGTGTGGGATTTTTGATAAAAAGTTTGACAACTAGTTGGACAACCCCTTCTCATTCCTCATGTTTGGTCCTGTTAAAATAAAAACACTTATACAAACCTCCCATGCTGGCACCGTTTCAGTGGTGTTGGCACTTGTGTTCTTGGGTCTCTTTTGAGGTTTTTACGTCATGTGAGCCCTGTGCCCAATCAGCGCTGACGTCACTGTCCCCACCTTCGGACAAATCAAGCATCATGAGGCCGTCAGAGAGCAGCCGCAGCCCTGGCTTCCTGTTCATGTTCAATACGTCCGAAGGAAGGAACAGTGAAGCTGCCGCTGATTGGGTGCAGGGCTCGTGTGATGTGAGAACCTCACATAAGCCCCGGGACAGTGAGTCTCAACACTGCTGAACTGGAGACGGCACGCCAGCGGAGCATGAGTGTTTTTATTTTAACCCCTTCACTACCAAGGGTGGTTTGCACGTTAACTCCCGGGCCAATTTTTACAATTCTGACCACTGTCCTTTTGACGGTGCGCCGTGTGCGCCAAAATCCGAAAAGTTTGATTTTGGCGCGCACGGCGCACAGTCAAAAGTGCGCAGCGCAGGTCAAAGTGCAACTAGCGCACGGCCTGCGCACGATCTGCGCACCCTATGCTAAAGATAGGGTGCGCCGATCGCAGGCGCCGCTGTGCGCTAGGAGGCGGCGCTACAAGCAAGGGGCGGGCACGCCGGGCAGAGAGCCGGCTCGGGGGCGGAGCTACCCCCGACCGTGCGTGCGCTTAAAAAGCGCTAATGTGAAACCACCCTCAGTAACATTTCCCACATATTTACTTTACATCAGCACAATTTTGGAACCAAAATTTTTTTTTGTTAGGAAGTTATAAGGGTTAAAAGTTGACCAGCGATTTCTCATTTTTGCAACACCATTTTATTTTTACGGACCACATCACATTTGAAGTCACTTTGAAGGGTCTATATAATAGAAAATACCCAAAAGTGACACCATTCTAAAAACTGCACCCCTTGAGGTGCTCAAAACCACATTCAAGGAGTTTATTAACCCTTCAAGTGCTTCACAGGAATTTTTTGAATATTTAAAAAAAATGAACATTTAACTTTTTTTCACAAAAAAAATAGTTCAGGTTCAATTTTTTTTTATTTTACCAAGGGTAACAGGAGAAATGGGACTGCAAAAATTATTGTGCAATTTGTCCTGAGTACGCTGATACCTGATATGTGGGGGGGAACCAGTTTCGACGCATGGCAGAGCTCAGAAGGGAAGGAGCGCCGTTTGACTTTTAATTTTACTATTTTTTTTAATTTTACTATATTTACTACAATTCAAAATTGGCTGGAATTCAGATCGGACGCCATGTCACGTTTGGAGAGCCCCTGATGTACCTAAACAGTGGAAACCCCCCACAAGTGACCCCATTTTGGAAACTAGACCCCCAAGGAACTTATCTGGATATGTGGTGAGAACTTTGAACCCACAAGGGCTTCACAGAAGTTTATAACGTAGAGCAGTACAATTAAAAAATCATATTTTTCCACAAAATGATCTTTTCACCCCCAATTTTTATTCTCCCAAGGGTAACAGGATCCTAAAAGTTATTGTGCAATTTGTCCTGAGTACGCTGATACCCCATATGTGGGGGTAGACCACTATTTGGGCACATGGCAGAGCTCGGAAGGGAAGCAGCGCCATTTGACGATTTTGGCTGGAATTGAGATCGGACGTCATGTTGCGTTTGGAGAGCACCTGATGTGCCCAAACAGTGGAAACCCCCAATTCTAACTCCAACCCTAACCCCAACACACCCCTAACCCTAACCCTAGCCCTAACCCTAACCCTAATGGGAAAATGGAAATAAATACATTTTCTTTTAATTTTATTATATTTCCCTAACTAAGGGGGTGATAACGGGGGGTTTGATTTACTATTTATGCGGTTTTTATATTTGGCAGCTGTCGCACGCTAAAAGACGCTTTTTATTGTAAAAATAGTTTTTGCATCACCACATATTGAGAGCTATAATTTGTCCATATTTTGACCCACCGAGTCATGTGAGGTCTTATTTTTTGCGGGACGAGTTGACGTTTTTATTGGTACCATTTTCGGGCATGTGACATTTTTTGATCGCTTTTAATTTTGTTTTTTGGGACGCAGAATTTACAAAAACCAGCGTTTCATGAATTTCTTTTGGGTGGTGCGTTTACGCCGTTCCGCGTGCGATAAAATTGATAAAGCAGTCTTCTTCTTCGGGTCAGTACGGTTACAGCGATACCCCATTTATGTCGCTTTTTTATGTTTTGGCGGTTTTATGCAATGAAAACAATTTTATATAAAAAATAATTATTTTTGCATCGCTTTATTCTGCGAGCTATTACTTTTTTATTTTTTTGCTGATGATGCTGTATGGTGGCTCGTTTTTTTGCGGGACAAGATGACATTTTCAGCGGTACCATGGATATTTATATGCGTCTTTTTGATCGCGTGTTATTGCACTTTTTGTTCGACGGTATGATAATAAATCATTATTTTTTGCTTCATTTTTTATTTTTATTTTTTAAGAGGTTTGCTTAAGGGGTTAACTAATGGGACAGTTTTATAGGGCAGGTCGTTACAGACGCGGCGATACCAAACATGTGTAATTTTTTTAAAATTATTTTTACACTTTTTTTTTTTTTTTTACTTTACTACAATGTCCCAGGGGGGACATAACTGTCCTGTGACAGATTGCTGATCTGTCACATCACAGATCGCTGTGACAGATCAGCGATCTGTCACAGGCAGTGTGCAGATTTCCTCCTTGCATGCGCTTTGCAGGCACTGAGGAATCCAGCTTCCTGCAGGCCCTCGGAGGTCCCCGCCGCCATATTGGATCCGGGGACCTGCAGGAAAGGAGACCCCCGTAGCAGCGCTGCACATTGCGCTGCCGTGGGGGTCTCAGGGAAGCACGGAAGCCCCCTCCCTGCCGATGCTTCCCTTTAACCCCCGGTACACCGCTATCGTGTTTGATCGCGGTGTACAAGGGGTTAACGTGTCGGGGGCGGTCCGTGACCGCCCCTGACACATTGTGCCAGGTGTCAGCTATGATAATTAGCTGACACCCAGCCGCGATAAGCGGCGCTCACCACGTGGGCGCCGCTTATCGCTATGACGTAATATTCCGTCCATGGTAATTAGGGCCCAGGGCACATGGACGGAATATTACGTCCAATGAAGGAAAGGGGTTAATGAGGCCAAACATGAGGAATGAGTTCCCTGAGAAAAAAAAAGATATATATACCGTATTTTTTGGACTATAAGACGCTCGTAGGTTCTAGAGCGGGAAATTAGGGGAAAAAAAATAAAGCAAAAAATGTGGTCAATTCTGTACTTAATACAGTATGCCCTATCTTAGCATATATGGTCCCCTCATCCCCATCCTGATACACATGGCCCCCTCATCCCTATCCTGGCAGGAATGATCACCCTCATCCTTATACTAGTATGCATGGCCCCATCCCTATCCTGGTATTCCGGGTTCCCCATCTCATCCTAGTATGATAGCCCCATTCCTATCCTGGTATGCAGGGCCCCCATCTCATCCTAGTATGTAGGGCCCCATCCCTATTGCCTCCACCCCCATCCTCGCATACATGGCCCCACGAGAAAACATTAAAAAATTTACACTTACCTACCCAGCGCTCCCTCACAGCATCCTGCTCCGGTGCCAGCAACTGCTTTATGATTGTAAGCAGCACATGGCAGGGACGTCATGCATTGCTCACAAGCAGAGCACAGGAGCTGGAGTACTCACTGGGACGGTTCATCGGAGATCACGGAGAGTATTCATTGCTCTTCAGTAGCACGCAGTGTCAGCCACTGGCTTCCTGCTGCTACCGGCGATCATGTGTGCCGCTACTTAAGAGAAATGAATATTCATTGGATTCATTCATTCATCAGGAGACTATTTAATATTGAAGTATATCCAAGCGGAACTAGACGAAGAGAACCCAAAAATCATGTATCATGTTATCCGAAACAGTCAGAAAACTAGCCCCATATTGGCAGATCCCAGACCTCAAACTATATACTGTGTAAGTTTATAAGCCCCTCCAGTGTCAGGAATAGATAGTATGTGACACTACAGTATAATTCTTGGGTTTTCTCCTATAGGGACTGCCCTAGTTTGGTAATGTAACAGCTGATATTTACTAGTGCAGACAAATTGTCCTAGACTAAACTCAGTCTTCAGACGGCCCAATATGTACCACTCAGGGAAAACTTACCTGCTCCAAAGATCATTAGCAGCTTCTAACTAATGGCCATGCTGCGGTCTGTCAGGGAATGAGTGCAATATCGGTATAAAGACTAGGGATATGTGCAGTCATAATGTCTGGGAGATCTGTGCCATTATTTAGTATGACTACTGAAATTATCTCTGAAAGGTAAGTGTTCCCTGAGCGGTATAGACTGTATGGTCACATACTATCTATTCCTGACACTGGAGGGGCTTATAAATGTACAAAGTATATAGTTTGAAGTTTGGGGTCGGCTAGCTATTACAAACGAGCAAACATATATTTGAAGCTGCTGGTGCCTATGGAGTCCCTGGAACCTTAAGGTGTAGGATCCTTCAAAGGCTTGCTGTGGTGCATAAACCTACTATTCGGCCACCCCTAAACAGTGCTCACAAGCAGAAACGGTTGCAGTGGGCCCAGACATACATGAAGACTAATTTTCAAACAGTCTTGTTTACTGATGAGTGTCGAGCAACTCTGGATGGTCCAGCTGGATGGAGAAGTGGATAGTTGGTGGATGGCCACCATGTCCCAACAAGGCTGCGACATCAGCAAGGAGGTGGAGGAGTCAAGTTTTGGGCCTAAATCATAGGGAAACAGCTGGTAGGGCCCTTTAAGGTTCCTGAAGGTGTGAAAATGACCTCTGCAAAGTACCCTGCTCAAAAAATAAAGGGAACACTTAACATCTGTAGATGTCGGGCACTCAGACCATCCTCATGGAGTGGGTTTTTAACCATTTGTGCAGACACATGCACATTTGTGGCCTGCTGGAGGTCATTTTGCAGGGCTCTGGCAGTGCTCCTCCTGTTCCTCCTTGCACAAAGGCTGAGGTAACAGTCCTGCAGCTGGGTTGTTGCCCTCCTACGGCACCCTCCACATCTCCTGGTGTACTGGCCTGTCTCCTGGTAGTGCCTTCAGCTTCTGGACACTATACTGACAGACACAGCAAACCTTCTTGCCACAGCTCGCATTGATGTGCCATCCTGGATGAGCTGCACTACCTGAGCCACTTGTGTGGGTTGTAGAGTCCATCTCATGTTACCACGAGTGTGAAAGCACAACCAACATTCAAAAGTGACCAAAACATCAGCCAGAAAGCATTGATACTAAGATGTGGTCTGTGGTCCCCACCTGCAGAACCACTCCTTTATTGAGGGTGTCTTGATAATTGCCAATAATTTCCATCTGTTGTCTATTCCATTTGCACAAAGCATGTGAAATTGATTGTCAATCAGTTTTTCTTCCTAAGTGCACAGTTTGATTTTACAGAAGTTTGATTTACTTGGAGTTATATTCTGTTGTTTAAGTGTTCCCTTTATTTTTCTGAGCAGTGTATATACTTTGTAAGTTTATAGGCCACTCCAGTATCAGGAATAGATAGTATGTGAAAATACCGTATATACCGCTCAGGGAAAAATGAGGATGAATGAACTCATGGAGATCAACATCCAACACTGCGGAGACACCATCACATGTTTCTCCAACGCAGTGATTCTAGAGCAATGCCCCCATCCCTTATGGGAAATGTGTAAAACATGCAAAACACAAGCCGCGGAGACACCATGACATGTTTCTCAACGCAAGCAATGACTAGCCAGGTCTTTCCCCGGGAAGTTTCCTACTCCACACTGATGAGGGGCAATACCCCGAAACAGCTGTCTGTGGATGGATACCATGTTTTGGCATAGGTGGTTTCCTTCATTGGAGACTGCCCTTCCCATGGTTGTTCCTTCCCGGGGAAAGACCTGGCTAGTCATTGCTTGCGTTGAGAAACATGTGATGGTGTCTCCGCAGCTTGTGTTTTGCATGTTTTACATATTTCCCATAGGGGATGAGGGCATTGCTCTAGAATCACTGCATTGAGAAACATGTGATGATGTCTCCGCAGTGTTGGATGTTGATCTCCATGAGTTCATTCATCCTCATTTTTCACAGTCTTCTACTAGGCATTGCTCCTACTGGCCAGTTTCCTACGCCACACTGATGAGGGGCAATACCCCGAAACAGCTGTCTGTGGATACCATGTTTTGGCATAGGAGACTGCCCTTCACGTGGTTGTTCCTTCCCGGGGAAAGAACTGGCTAGTCATTGCTTGCGTTGAGAAACATGTGATGGTGTCTCCGCGGCTTGTTTTGCATGTTATACCGCTCAGGGAACACTTTACTTTCATAGATAATTTCCATATTCATACTTAATAATGGCACAGATCTCCCAGACATTATGATTGCACATATCCCTAGTCCTTATAACGATATTGCACTCATTCCCTGACAGACTGCAGCATGGCCATTAGTTAGAAGCTGCTAATGATCTTTGGAGCAGGTAAGTTTTCCCTGAGTGGTACATATTGGGCCGTCTGAAGACTGAGTTTAGTCTAGGACAATTTGTCTGCACTACTAATTAACAGCAGTTACATTACCAAACTAGGGCAGTCCCTATAGGAGAAAAACACAAGAATTATACTGTATTTTCACATACTATCTATTCCTGACACTGGAGGGGCTTATAAACTTACACAGTATATAGTCTGAGGTCTGGGATCTGCCAATATGGGGCTAGTTTTCTGACTGTTTCGAATAACATGATACATGATTTTAGTTTTTTTTGTCTAGTCTTGCTTGAATATAGGTCAATATTAAATAGTCTCCTGATGAGTCGCCTTTGGTGAGGATGATGAAACCCGTAGAAATTAGAGGCTTGGAGAGTGAGTGTGTATACATCACCTCACTCTATATACTGAGATGTGGGGTATATGCTTTTTCTATTGGTCACATACTGACTACCCTTCAGGGCGTGAAATATGGGTATAGTTATACATTTGGAATTAATAAAGTTTAGTTTTATCCTTTTTTTAAGCAAACATGAGGAATGACAAGCGACAACCCATTTAAGAAGATTCAATTTTGGTTAAAACTATTCCAACATTATGAACATAAAAAAGGCTTCTCCCCTATGTGACGTCTTTGATATTTATTAACAGTTGATTTCCAAGTAAAATATTTCCCACATTTAGAAAATTAAAAAGGCTTCTCCCCTGTGTGACTGCTCTGATGTCTAACAAGAAGCGCTCTCCGGTTAAAATATTTCCCACATTCTGAACAGGAAAAAGGCTTCTTTCCTGTGTGGGTTCTTTGGTGTTCATCAAGATTCCCTCTCCGGTTAAAACATTTCCCACATTCTGAGCATGAAAAAGGCTTCTCTCCTGTGTGAGTTCTATGGTGATCATCCAAATTTTGCTTCCAGTTAAAACATTTCCCACATTCTGAACATTTAAAAGGCTTCTCCCCCCGTGTGAGTTCTATGGTGATTAACCAAATCTGTTTTCCAGATAAAGCATTTCCCACATTCTGAACATGAAAGAGGCTTCTGCCCTGTGTGAGTTCTATGGTGAGCAACCAAATGTGATTTCTCTTTAAAACATTTCCCACATTCTGAACAGGAAAAAAGCTTCTCCCCTGTGTGAGTTCTATGGTGAGCAACAAGAATCACTTTCCGGCTAAAACATTTCCCACATTCTGAACAGGAAAAAGGCTTCTCCCCTGTGTGAGTTCTATGGTGATTAACCAATTGTGATTTCTCATTAAAACATTTCCCACATTCTGAACAGGAAAAAGGCTTCTCCCCTGTGTGCGTTCTATGGTGTGTAACAAAATGAGATTTCTCATTAAAACATTTCCCACATTCTGAACATGAAAAAGGCTTCTCCCCTGTGTGAGTTCTCTGATGGGTAACAAAATGTGATTTCTGTGCAAAACATTTCCCACATTCTAAACATGAAAAAGGTTTCTCCCCTGTGTGAGTTCTCTGATGGGTAACAAAATGTGATTTCTGTGCAAAACATTTCCCACATTCTAAACATGAAAAAGGTTTCTCCCCTGTGTGAGTTCTATGGTGAGTAACAAGCAATGATTTACGTGCAAAACATTTCCCACATGTTGAACAGGAAAAAGGCTTCTCTCCTGTGTGAACTCTATGGTGTTCATCAAGACTCACATTCTTTTTAAAACATTTCCCACATTCTGAACATGAAAAAGGCTTCTCCCCTGTGTGAGTTCTATGGTGAGCAACAAGCAGTGATTTATGTGCAAAACATTTCCCACATTCTGAACATGAAAATGGCTTCTTTGCTAAAGGAGCAGTTTGGTTTTTATTGTCTCTTTTGTGACTTTGATTTTCCTTAATAGTCAGTAATGAATCAGAAGATGGGACCTGTTTCATAGGATCAGATGACAGATCTTTGCTGTGAATGTTTGATGATATATCTGGAGTAATAGCAATCATTTCAGTTGTATCTTGTAGGATCTCAAGATCATCAGATTTAAAAATTGAAGATATCAGCTGTCCCTCTGATCTCCTGATACAGTCATCTGCTAAGATAAAAAAACATTTTTTTTAAAATAAAATATCCTTGAGTTTTATATTTTTGAACACTTCTACTTACACTGTCCATTATTTACCAAGACAATGACAGCTCACAGTCTAATAGAAAACCTTGTTGGATGAACCAGTAGTGTGTGGTGTCCAACTGTTTGTTCATTCTGCCTCCCAAATATCGAATAAAACGAAACCAATCAATGTTATGCAGGCAAAAATAATACCAATTCTCATCTCACAAAAAACAAGTCCCCACTCAGGTCCATCATTTGTCAATAGAAAAACAGATAAGGCAGGTTAGGGTTATTCCTATAATTAGGGTTACTGTTAGGCTAAAGTTAGGATTAGGCTAAAAAATTAGGCTTTTCTCAATTGTCTCCCCAATAATTGGGTCATGTCACATCAGTCATGTCAGAGTTTTCTTTTTCTGGAAAAAAATAAATAAATTAAAATGAATAAAATGGCCCATCAGTATTATAGTGCAGAGGAGGCTTATGCACTTTTATGTTCTGACAGTGAAGAAAGTGCAGTGTCAGATGGTGATGTGGATTTCGAGGGCTTTAGTAGCAGCGACAGTGATAGCTCAGAAATGAGCAGTGATTCTGGTCCATCCTCACACACAAGGACCAGTACAACAAGAAGGAAAAATAGCGCTTCTGGAGAAATGTCTCCAACTCCGGGAACAATGCCCAGTACTAGCGCTGTCCCTAGTGCTCGTGAATTGGCACACACCAATGTCCAAGGGGCTTTGCCTCTTGATGTAGCATTTCCCAAATGTGAGGCTTCGGATTTGGCTACTCCATTCATCTCTAATTATAATGCCATTCCTGGTATAAATGTGGAGGTGGAAAATTTTGGACTAATTATATTTATTAATTTGTTTCTGACAGATAGCTTGCTAGCGCATATTGTCCTACAAATTTATATGCGACAGAGGCTACTGGACAGGGGCCGCTGGTGTCATTTTGCTGTCTGTAATTTTTTTCTAAGTCTCACAATAGCCACAATATTATAGGCATTATCAACAATAATATCAATGCTATTATATGCATTATGTAATAATGGGGGCAGGTCAGTGAGGGGTCAGCGACCTGTCATAAGCCAATACAGATGAATATGTAATCAGAGCACCATATAAAGCCCCGCCCACAGCCCCACCCACAGCCCCGCCCCAGAGCACGAGAATGTCATTAACTGAAAACTACAAATACAGATTACACAACAGTAAACCAGAGTTGCCCTCATTTATGGTGGACCATTGGAGCTACTATGGATCCTGAGCAGAAGATTAGAGAAAATAATATTGCTCCCCATTTCAGGAGAGATTGTGCAGTAATCTGAATTCCTTAGGATCAGAAACAATGTAATTTATGATGTGGAGTGACTCCATGACACCAGGGCTGGAGCCAACACATCTCCTGCAGGCGGGAATAAATGTATATTACAGCCATCAGCCACGCACAGCTTAGAGATCTACCATGGCACAGGCGGAATGTTTGTCCTGGAGATTATCACAATCCTCCTTGAAGTTAGTTGGTTTTAATACAAATTGAAAAGTCAGGATAAAGGGAAACTCTGCTGTTATTGGACAGAAATCCACACTTGGCCTCACTGCACATTTACTGTTGTCGCTCATAAAAGGGAAGTTTGGCCAGAAAGACTGGACGTGGTCTTGTAGGGACCATGAGACATTCAGCAGCACAGAAGGGAGAGAAGAGTCATCAGATAAGATCTCAGGGATCTAGGAAGCCAACAGCATCATTACCCTCCGCTTTCTCTTACAGGCCCAGCATAAGATTTTTCTTCAAGTGATTTTCTATCTTGTCAGCACATTCTACGTACGCTGTCATTTGGCTTTATAGTTACAGATCTGGGCAGGTAACGGTCAGCGTCTCCTAATGTGGAGGAGAGAATGGCTAATGAAATCATTTATTAAACCTTATATAAGTCAGTTCACATATGGGGTGCCAAGATGGCGTCTGTGTCTTCAGACAACACCCTGGAAGGAATCCTTGGAACGCAGAAGCTGAGATACTGGATACCAAATATGGAAGTGAAGCTGAAATGGACCTATCATAGACTGACACTGGCTACTCAGAAGATTGTGTGACACCCATTTCCTGTCTCTTTGTCTTGAGAATAAACTTCAGTTGTGTGCAAGCCTTTGCTGAGAAAGGAGTAGACATCTAACTCTCTGTTCGGTGTGACTCTTTAAGCGCGCACTCAGCCTATATTAGGTTAGGAACAAGCAATCATATAGATCTCGCTTTAAGGGATCACCCTCACACTAATCCCAGGGGGTGGGTGGATCCTCCAGGTCGTAAGTTCTATAGAAAAGGGCTTTCACTGCCCAAAGTCATTTGAACAGTTTTGGGTGGAGGAGAATGTTGTGGTCTAGAGGCAAAGTGGTGACCATGGTAATACGGCCGGACTACACCACCGATAAAGCAGCCACAGCCGGTGACTGAGAGGAATCTGTGACTTCTCTGCATTCAGTGGTTCCTACTCACCTGGGTAGTCATATGTGGGAATCTCCTCTTTACACCACTCATCATCTCTCACATATGTCTCTGTAGTATTAATATGGGTCAGATCTTCACCCTGAAACAAATATTGTAAAAGTCACTAACAGATGGAGAAGTCCCATCTATGATCAGCTGTAATCCTGCCATCTCCACCGCTCTCATTACACAAGTATAAAACATATAATACTGGTGGATAAAACAAGACTGAGCACAAGACCTTCACAGCCGTCTACACATCATAGGGGAGATCTCCTGACACCTTCTCTCCATCTACCTGATGATCCTGAGGAACATTGGGATCTTCTTGCTTACAGTCCTGTGGAAGAAGAGGACGGGGACATCTCTCTGGTGTTGTCCTCTTACTGGATAGATCTGGAGGAAACACATACAGGGACTGAATTCATTCTCTACATACAGATAATTATAGACCGTGTGTATTTAGTCCTATTTATTACCTGGAGATGTGAGGGGCTGGGGAACCTCCATTATGACGTTCTTGTACAGATCGCTGTGTCCTTCTAAATACGCCCACTCCTCCATGGAGAAATAGAGAGCGACATCCTGACACCTTATAGGAACCTGACACATACAATGATACCATCATCCCCCGATCCCTTCATAGTGTTACTGTATAATGTCCCAGCATTCCCAGCAGTGTCACCTCTCCAGTCAGCAGCTCAATCATCTTGTAGGTGAGTTCTAGGATCTTCTGATCATTGATGTCCTCATGGATCAGGGGGTGAGGTGGAGGCCCCGTGATTGGGCTCAGGGGTCTTCCCCATCCCTCAGACACAGGGTCCTGACAGCGATCACTAGAGGTCTTCCTCACCACTGTGTAATCCTGGTTATGGAGAGACACATTAATAAATCTCACTACAGACATTTCCAGAGTCCTCACCTCTCCAGTTCTGTCCATCTGTTATTCCCATAGATAAGAATGATGTAATGTGACGTCATCAGAATCTCTCACCTCTCCAGTGAGATGGAAGAGGATCTCTAGGGTGAGGTGTAACATCCTCTCCACCATCTTGTCTCTGCCCATATCCATCCTTGATGGGTAAATCCGGAAAATTCTCTTTTGTAGAAGATCTTCACTGAGAGGATCCGATATTGTAGAGACCTGAATGAGAAGAAGATGATCCGATGTAACATCATAAGAATCCGGTGTAATAATACAATTACTGGAGATAATAAGAGAAACATATGAGGAGATTTATTATCTTACAGGGTTTAGTTTTCTCCCCTGACATCTACTAATAAAACCTATATATTTAAGCCACAGACAACAAGCAGTTTCCTCCTCGGAGTCGGCAGCTGAACACGTTCCTCATAGACTCATCTTCCATAACGCTAATTCTCGTCTCATTACCGACACTGGAATCGGCATTAGCAATACTGCAGGAGATATTCATTACACGCGACATGAGAAATAACTCCTTCATGATGAGGACGACATCTTCATCTTCTACTGCGGCTCTAGAGACAGATGTGGCCAGAGTCGGTCACTGCCTCCATCCCCACCGGCCGTCTATATGAAGGTTTCCCGTCTTCCCCGCACTGGAATCTTCTATCACGTTAGATCTCAGCTCTGAGTCACACACAGAAGTTTGAGGCTTTTAGAAAAGATTTTTTGTTTCCACAATTACAACGGACAGAAATGATCTGATCCCAAAGTCTCCATGTACAGTGATTTATGGGGATTATTTCTGGCCTTAGGCTTTCCTATATTACAAGAAAAACTCCAGAAAAAGCCGATATTAAAATGTTTCTAATGAAAATTGGCTCCAACAATTCTTGTAAGAAGAAAAAAAATATGTAAAAAGCAGAAGACACATTTTATAAATTTTAATATGAAACATTTATTAAAAGAAATGAATCTTTTTGGGCCCCAGAACATAGACGTACACCGCAGGGACGGCACAGGTGAGGCTGCAACAAAACCCTGAAAAGCAAACATGGCATCTAAGAAGGTGTGACAGAGTTTGGCTGAATGCCCCCCGCCTCCAAGTACTCGATAGTATGGGGCGGCCTAGTTACTACGATACTTACATGCCTAATAATGGGGTCTGGGCTGCAATGTATGAAGGTCTATTAGGCCGGGCCAGAGGCAGCGTCCAATAAGTTACCTTATAACCCCCCATACACATTAGACTAAAGTTCCATGAAAGCACTGATTTCGGGGGGTTTGGCCGACCATATAATGTATTTGGGGGCCTCCCGACAGATGATGTCAGGGCAGAGAAGGATCCGGCATCCTGAATTTCAGTGGATAATCTGTTTGTTCTTCCTGTAGATAATCCTCCTCTAGAGGAGTCTGGAGGCGACTCTCTCATACAGACCACAGGAAAGCTGGAATATTTGTGTGTATGGGGGAGTCGGGAGAGATCGCCGTCTGCCAAATGACCGTTCAGCCAACTCTGATCTCATGTGTATGGGGCCGTTAGTATTACACTGACAGGCAGTGATGATACACGGCACTACAGGAGTACAGGGCATCACCGGAGCCATCAGAGGCTTGTATGTTGTGTGATCGCACTGATCAGAGGGGTTTAAAAAAGGTTTAAAGGGGGAAAATATATCAGTTTCAGCAACAAGAAATATCCATCACTATATGGAAAGCAGAGTCACTGCACAATGTTAGTTACGTCACGTCCATAACTACTTTATTATACTCTATTATCCTGTACACAGTGGAGTAGATAGAAATCACAGATCCCACAGCAATAGCTGGAATTGGGCCCTCCAACATAATGGAAAAAAAATCTATTTATCTATCTCTCTATCTATATACATGGTTCAAAAAAATAAAGGGAACACTTAAACAACAGAATATAACTCCAAGTAAATCAAACTTCTGTGAAATCAAACTGTCCACTTAGGAAGCAACACTGATTGACAATCAATTTCACATGCTGTTGTGCAATTGGAATAGACAACAGATGGAAATTATTGGCAATTATCAAGACACCCTCAATAAAGGAGTGGTTCTGCAGGTGGGGACCACAGACCACATCTCAGTACCAATGCGTCTGGCTGATGTTTTGGTCACTTTTGAATGTTGGTTGTGCTTTCACACTTGTGGTAACATGAGACGGGCCCTACAACCCACACAAGTGGCTCAGGTAGTGCAGCTCATCCAGGATGGCACATCAATGCGAGCTTTGGCAAGAAAGTTTGCTGTGTCTGTCAGCGTAGTGTCCAGAGGCTGGAGGCACTACCAGGAGACAGGCCAGTACACCAGGAAATGTGGAGGGGGTCGTATGAAGGCATCAACCCAGCAGCAGGACCGCTATCTCAACCTTTAAGCAAGGAGGAACAGGAGGAGCACTGCCAGAGCCCTGCAAAATGATCTTCAGCAGGCCACAAATGTGCATGTGTCTGCACAGACGGTTAGAAACTGACTCCATGAGGATGGTCTGAGTGCCCGACGTCCACAGATGGGGGTTGTGCTCACAGCCCAACACCGTACAGGACGCTTGGCATTTGCCACAGAACACCAGGATTGGCAAATTCGCCACTGGCGCCCTGTGCTCTTCACAGATGGAAGCAGGTTCACACTGAGCACATGTGACAGCCGTGACAGAGTCTGGAGACGCCGTGGAGAGCGATCTGCTGCCTGCAACATCCTTCAGCATGACCGGTTTGGCAGTGGTCAGTAATGGTGTGGGGTGGCATTTCTTTGGAGGCCACACGATGTTGGGCTGTGAGCACAACCCCCATGGAGACACAATTGTTCCTTTACCTGGAGATAAATTCCCAGTGGGGGGCAATTTCCAAAATGCAATAACTTAAGTGGGGAATTCAGCTCTTTTCGCACTTAAGGGATCTGTATATGGAGTCTACAAACTACAGTGGGAAAATAAGGATTTGTTACGCTGCCGATTTTGGGGCTAAAGTCACATTTTTGTGAGGAAATAAAGTAAAATTGTCATTTTTTCCTTCCACATTGCTTAAATTCCTGTCACACTATCCGAATTCAGATATTGTCCTGTCAGAAAGGAGAATACAGGGAGTGAAAGGGTTAATAGGACTCACAGGAGGAACCGGCCCAGAAAGCAGAAGATCCAGGAGTGTCTGCCACATATATGACTGCTCTGTGCACAGGACCTGTGATGAGGTCACAGGAGGGGAGGAGTCAGGGGTCACATGATCAGGGGCCTCAGTGTGTGCAGGACTCAGTGTGCTGGAGCGCTCCCGATAATCAGCTGCGTGTGTCGCGCTGTGTGATAGTCACAGCACCTGCATGGAGAGCGACACATGCAGCTGATTATCGGGAGCGCTCCAGGGATCCGGGGTCCCGATGCAGCTATTCGGTAAGTGATATTAGTCAATAACAACTTCTCCGACGATATTCGCTCATCTCTAGTAATAACAGCTCAAAGAAATTCACCGAACTTTTCATTAAGTTTAATAGCGAGACCCTATTAAATATTGAGCACCAGCGGGATGAAGCATTGACAGCAGCATGTAAAAGTGTGGGCGCCCCTGGTCAAAATGACCGTTATTGTGAGCAGTAGTAAGATGAAGATGAAATGATCTCTAAAAGGCCGAACCTCTAAGGCTGGTTTCACATTAGCGCTTTTGTGCGCAGCGCATCGGGCGCACCAGTGCGCATGCGCACTGCGCACCTATATTTTACATGATGTGCGCATGGTCTTGCGCATATTTGCGCTTTCGTGCGCATGCGTTTTTTTGTCTTTTGCGCCAGGCGCGTCAGACGCAACATGTTGCATTTTTGGTTCCGCCCTGTCTCGTTAAAACAACGCATGCGCACGGAATGCGCAAAAACACCACATTGGAGCCTATGGGAGCGCAATACTTGCGCATGGTCTTGCGTTTTTATGCGCATGCGTTTTTTACATAAACATGACTGAAATTTGGTCTAGACAGTAAAAAAAAAAAATTGAACCAAGGTGATAAAATGGTGTGGGCACTGGGATTCCACAATACTTTAAGGATTGCTCACTAGTGGACACACAGCACAAGCTGCACCAATGTAAGTATGAAAAACCTAATGTCTGGCTGAAATTTCAATACATTTCTATGTACTTATGTCTCTTTTTTTTTTTTATTGCAGCATGTCTTCATCTGGTGAAGAATATGTCCCCGGGACAGGGCAAGAGGCAGAAGAAGTGAGTACTATGCTTCCGTATGGATTTGAAAAAATAAACACATGTGATTAATTTTTTTGGTTTAATTTTCAGAGCTCATCCTCCATCACGCCACCACCACCGGAGGAACGGCAGGAGCAGCAAGGCCAAGTGCGGGCGGGTAGACGTGATGTAAGTACAGATGGACTGTTTTTTGTTTTTTTTTTACTTATTTTCTAGTCTGGTTTTTTTTTTTTTTTTTTTTTTTTTTTGGTATTTTTTAGTTTGTTTTTTTTAAATTTTCATGGTTGTTTTTTTCGATGTTTGTTGTTTTTTTTCCATTTATTTCCATTTAAAACAAATAATTTTTTCATGGATTGTTTATCAATATCTAGGGCTCAAAGTGTGTATGTGTGTGTGTGTTTGTGTGTGTGTGTATGTTTGTTTGTTTGGGTATATGGGCACGGGACTATGGGATGGAGGATATATATGATGGGTATATGGGCACGGGATAGAGGATATGTATGATGGTATATGGGCACGGGACTATGGGATGGCGAACATGTATCATGTGTATATGGGCACAGGCATATGAGATGGCGAATATGTATGATGGGTATATGGGCACAGGACTATGGGATGGAGGATATGTATGATGGAATATGGGCACGGGACTATGGGATGGAGGATATATATGATGGGTATATGGGCATGGGATGGAGGATATGTATGATGGAATATGGGCACGGGACTATGGGATGGAGGATAATTTTAAATTTATATAACTAACCACAGTTAGTTACTATGCCCGGGCAGCGCCGGGCTCTTCAGCTAGTTATCGATATTTTTTTTTTAAAATCTTTCAAAGATTAATGTTTGTCTTTCTTTTCTAGGCTCCACAGCGGGAGGAGGACCTCGCCCTGGACAACGACGAGCTCATCCGTCTAGTCCAGGAGCGAGTCCCGTTGTGGGACACCCGTCACCAACTGCACTCGGACAACGTGGTGATCCGGCGGCTCTGGAACGAGGTGGCCGCATCGCTGATGGATGGCTGGGACAACGCCTCTCCCCGGGTCCGCAAGGATTTTCGTAAGTATTTAAATGCAGTGTGATGCAGCAGTGATCTTGGCCGGGATCACCCAACTGTGTGTGATGCTATTAACTCCATGGAGTTTCTATCATCACACACAGTTGGATGATCACAGCCTCCAGTGCATAGTCTTACTTTTTTTCTTTTTTTTTTTTTTTCCATCACAGTGAACAAAGTCAGAACCCATTGGCGCTCGATGAAGGACCGCTTCAACAGGGATATCCGTCAGGAGAATAAGGTTCGCAGTGGTGCTGCGGCAAGGACCGGCACGAAGTACCGATACCATCGTGCCTTGGCATTTTTAAGACCGGTCCTTGCCTCCCGAACGTAAGTATTTTCTAGTTGTATTGTGTTTTATTCTGTGCTTTTCTATTCCACAGGAGTTGGCGATTGTTAATTTATGGTAGTAATTTCTTTCTTTTCTTTTCACAGCACCTGGAGCAGCACCCTGCAACCTGGTCCCGAAGCGGTCCTTCATCAAGCTGCCCCGGACCCCTCCCAGCCATCCATCAGCGAGGAAGCACCTTGCAGGTCTGCACCACAGTCATCTGGAGACCAGGAAGCTGGTCGCTCAGGTGTTCCCCTGTCCCAGGTCTCTGCCACTGGTTTTGCGGGCACTTCCCGCCAGCAGCGGCAGAGGACCTTGGACAGGCCTCTCATGCCCGAGTTCGTTGAATTGAGCTCGGTCTTTCAGAGTAGCCTCAAGGCACTCTCCGATAGACTTGAGAGTGGTTTCCTCCTTTTGGACCAACGCTACAAGTCTATCGAGGGTCGCCTTGAGCGCCTGGAAGTCGACCTCGCCAGACCAGCGCATCATTTTTATACCCAAATAGCTCGGGACACGGCGGAACACCTTACCCCTGACCTCCAGTTGACTGTCATGCAGGCCTGCAACAATGCTTTTATGCAGGCTATGCAGCAGAGTAGGATTATGCAGCAGTCAGTGGTGGCATTTCCACCGGTGCCACCACTGACTCGTTTTACAGCATTACCTACTTCTGCTGCATATCACTGCACAGCCACCACACTTCCAAGCCTCGCCGGACACCAATATACCGCCCCAAGTCCGAGTGCAGCTGGACACTTACCCGCCAACACCATGCCAAGCGCTGCTCCTGCCTGGCCCACCACTGCTGCCGCCACCACCACTGGATGGCCCGTCGTCACCACCCCTGCCTTGAGCGCCGCAACCACCACCACCAGCGGGAGGACCACCCCGGTATGGACCGCCACAGCCACCACGCCTGCATGGACCGCCACCACCACCACCACCACCTCGGAGCAGCATCAGCTGGGGGACCCGCATTCAATATTTACGGCCCCTGCCAGGACATCCACCACCTCCAGCATGCCACAGCTGGAACAAGATCCTGGCAGGCGGTCAACAAGTGCCAGGCGGTCCCCCAGCTCCAGCCAGTCCCCAGCCTCCAGGCGTTCCAGAGGCTCAAGGCAGTCCAGAGGCTCAAGGCGGTCCAGAGGCTCAAGGCAGTCCCCGGGGTCTAGCCAGTCCTCAGGCTCAAGCGAGGACAGCAGGAAGACGACGGGCCACCGTCCTAAAAAAACAAAGAGGAGGACTCTTACCCTCCCTCCTCCCTCACCTCCCACTTCACAACTTTCCTTGCCTCAGCTCCCTTCCCCCACTTCTTTGGTTCCTCCTTCCCCTAGAACCCCTTACTCCACCCAAAGCCGTTCCTCATCCCTCCACACCCCCCAGTTTCCAGCAACTAAAAAATAATTTAAATAAATGTTATATTTTTTTTTCAAAATAATGTTTGGTTATTGTGTCTTTCGCCGCCTGCACACACTGCGCCCTACACTATGGTTTGTTTTTCTTTACTTTATACCGGATGGTCAGCCATCCAACTCTGAAAGGGATACTATATTTTTTTTTTTTTTTTATATACATATATATATATATATATATAAATAAAACAAAAATGAAATATAGTATCCCTTTCAGAGTTGGATGGCTGACCATCCGGTAGAAAGTAAAGAAAGGGAAACCACCAAAAAAAAAAAAATATATATATATATATATATATATATATATATATATATATATATATATATATATATAAAAATAAATATATATATATATATATATATATAAATATATAAATATATATATATAAATATATATATATAAATATATATATATAAATATATATATATATAATATATATTTATATAAATATATATTTATATTTATATATATATATTTATATATATATAGATATAGATATATAGATATAGATATATATATATATATATATTTATATATATATATTTATATATATATTTATATATATATATTTATATATATATTTATATAAATATATTTATATATATATATATATATTTATATATATATATATTTATATATATATATATATTTATATATATATTTATATATTTATATATATATTTATATATATATTTATATATTTATATATATATTTATATATATATTTATATATTTATATATAAATATATATATATATATATATATAAATATATATATATATATATATATATATATATATAAATATATAAATATAAATATATATATATATATATATATATATATATATATATATATAAATATATATATATATATATATATATATTTTTTTTTTTTTTTATGGTGGTTTCCCTTTCTTCAATTTAACCTGGGCAGATGAGTAGTGGAGTTTATTAAGACACAGTACACTGGGTACAGGTATAAAAAACCATGTATTTTATTTTTAACAAACAACAAAACTATTAAACCATTTGATCCTGCCATGCTACACGACCAACATCGGATAAAAAGTAGTCCGCAAATTGGTCCCTCATTTGGGCAACTTCGACTGAGGACCGAAGAGGGTGCTGAGTAAAATCTGGCAAAGGGTTGGCAGCAGGCTCATCCATGTCAAAGTTCGGCCGCTCCTTTGCCATAACAAAATTGTGGAGAACCACGCATGCCTTCACGACCTCATCAACTGTTTCCATTTTGAGATTGATGGCGGTGCTGAGAATTCGCCATCTGGCCACTAGAATGCCAAAGGCGCACTCTACAGTCCTGCGAGCCCTCGTAAGCCTGTAGTTGAAAATTTTCTTGCGGTGGTCCAAGTCACGGCTGGAGTACGGCTTCAGCAGGTTTGGGCACATCTGAAATGCCTCATCCCCAACCACTACAAATGGCAGTGGTGGAGTTTGGGTTTGGGGAAGAGGCCGTGCCAGTGGAAAATTGAAATGGTTGCCGTACAACCTCCAGCCCATATCAGAGTTCTTAAAAGTCTGTGAATCGTTGCCCCGTCCGAATGCCCCTATGTCCACCGCCACAAACCGGCAGTCTGCATCCGCAATGGCCATTAGGACTGTGGAAAAGTACTTCTTGTAGTTGTAGTACTCGGAGCCACTTCTTGCGGGTTTTGTGATGCGGATGTGCTTCCCGTCCACCGCTCCTAGGCAGTTCGGGAAATTGCAGACTGCCCAGAATTTCTCCGATATTTGAAGCCACTTTTCGGCAGTGGGCAATGGCAGAAACTCCGGACACAGAACATCCCACAGAGCCCTGCAGGTGTCGGCAACAATCCCAGATAAAGTAGAGATTCCCAGCCGGTACTGGAAATGCAGGGATGAAAGACTCTCCAGTTGCCAGGAACCTGCCAAACATAAAAAGAAAAAATAATTATATTTCTGTCTTGGGTATTACTAAAAACACTGAAAATAAAAAAGTACATGGCCTAACTATTTTGCATGTTTTTTTAATACAACATAGCAAAAAAACATTTTATAAAGGCTTGGGATTAGTACATGCCAGAAGAAAAACCATTATGCAAAAAAGCAATTTCACAAAAATAATGTTAAAAATCAATAGCCAAAAAAACCCTAATTTTTTGGACCAAAAAAAAAAAAAAATAAAAAGCCAAAAAAATTATGCAAACATAACAACATACATACCGTAAGGTGACAAGGAGCCTTTCTTCGGGAGGAATGGCACGCCGGAGCTGAGTGTCCCTTCTCCGGATGTTTCCTTCAACCATACCCAGCAAGTCAAGGAAGCTTTCCTGGGACATCCGTGTATAGTCAGCAAATTTCTCCGGGTTTTCCTGTAGCTCGCTGTACAGCGTGTGATATGCTCCACGGCTTGGCCGGAGTTCGATGATTGGATGCCTCCAAAACCTACGCCGCTGCCGTCTCTGCTGTCTCTCCCTCTCCCTTTCTTGCTGGCAACAAAAGGCATACGCCTGAGACAGCGCGATGTCAAGATCCAGCTTGAAGCGGAAATTATCCAGACGCAGGTCCATCTTGACACCGGAAACAGCAGCAAAATCTGATGAATTCAGCAGTACAGGGTCTATAAAACATTCCAATGACACACGCCCACTGGTGACCCATTGGTGGTCAAAGATTTTGCTATTGTGAAATGTCACACCTAAAAACGCATGCGCATAAAAAACGCAACCGCATGCAAAAACGCATGTAAAACGCAAGTAACACTGCGTTATTTTGACGCATCAGCGTGCGCATGAAGAAAAAAAACGCACATTTGTTTTGCGTTTTTCTTTGCGTTTTTTATGCGCACGATGCGCTGCGCAAAAAAACGCTAATGTGAAACTAGCCTAAGATGTCACATGGCCTTTGTATTTTAGGCAAAAATAATAAAACACATATATATATATATATATATATATATCTAATATATAAAGCTCAAAGTGTGTATGTATGTACTGTATTTATGTATGTGTGTGTGTATGTAAGTATGTGTGTATGTCCGGGATTGGCATCCGCACCGTCGCAGCTACAGCCACAAAATTTGGCACAGTCACACATCTGGACCCCGAGAGCGTCCTAAGCTATGTTGTGAGGCGAAACAATTTTGCCCCATCTACATAATGGGGAAAAAGTGTGTGCGGATCAAGCCCCACCCCTCATTATGATGCCATAATGGTTGCCATGGCGACACTGATTCATCATAGGTTGCAAGCCCTGCCACTCATTATGATGTCATAATGGTTGACTATGGGATGGAGGATGTGTGATAGGTATATGGACACTCGACTATGGGATGGAGGATATGTATGATGGGTATATGGGCACTGGACTATGGGATGGAGAATATGTGTGATAGGTATATGGGCATGGGACTATGGGATGGAGGATATGTATGATGGATATATATGGGCACTCGACTATGGGATGGAGGATATGTGTGATGGGTATATGGGCATGGGACTATGGGATGGAGGATATGTATGATGGGTATATGGGCACTCGACTATGGTATGGTGGATATGTATGATGGGTATATGGGCATGGGACTATAGGATGGAGGATGTGTGATGGGTATATGGGCATGGGACTATGGGATGGTGGATATGTATGATGGGTATATGGGCACTGGACTATGGGATGGAGGATATGTATGATGGGTATATGGGCATGGGACTATAGGATGGAGGATATGTATGATGGATATATATGGGCACTCGACTATGGGATGGAGGATATGTGTGATGGGTATATGGGCATGGGACTATAGGATGGAGGATATGTATGATGGATATATATGGGCACTCGACTATGGGATGGAGGATATGTGTGATGGGTATATGGGCATGGGACTATGGGATGGAGGATATGTATGATGGGTATATAGGCACTCGACTATGGTATGGTGGATATGTATGATGGGTATATGGGCATGGGACTATAGGATGGAGGATGTGTGATGGGTATATGGGCATGGGACTATGGGATGGAGGATGTATGACGGGTATATGAGCACGGGACTATGGGATGGAGGATATGTATGATGAGTGTATGGGCATGGGACTATGGAATGGAGAATATGTGTGATGGGTATATGGGCATGGGACTATAGGATGGAGGATATGTATGATTGGTATATGGGCACGGGACTATAGGATGGAGGATATGTATGATGGGTATATGGGTACTCGACTATGGGATGGAGGATACGTATGATGGGTATATGGGCACTCGACTATGGGATGGAGGATATGTGTGATGGGTATATGGGCATGGGACTATAGGATGGAGGATGTGTGATGGGTATATGGGCATGGGACTATGGGATGGAGGATGTATGACGGGTATATGGGCACGGGACTATGGGATGGAGGATATGTATGATGGGTGTATGGGCATAGGACTATGGGATGGAGGATAATTATAATTTGTTATAACTAACCACAGTTAGTTACTATGCCCGGGCAGCGCCGGGCTCTTCAGCTAGTATATATATATATATATAGACTTTTTTACAATTTCATAATTGCAAAAAGGAAAAAGGGGCGATGCAAAACTTTGGGCACCTTTAGAGATTTGTGTACTGAGATAATTTTGATCAAGATTTCACACCTTAATTAGCTTGTTAGGGTTATGGTGAGATCACATGGAGTCCAGGAGCTACAGTCTGAGGAAAGGGCTAAAAAGCCTTCACTAGACCCCTGTACAGCTGTATAATGAGGCCCAGGATTTATAGTGAAGGGAGAGGAGTGAGGGCCTGATCCCAGGAGCTACAGTCTAAGGAAAGGGCTAAAAAGCCTTCACTGGACCCCTGTACAGCTGTATAATGAGGCCCAGGCTTTATAGTGAAGGGAGAGGAGTGAGGGCCTGTTCCCAGGAGCTACAGTCTGAGGAGAGGGCTAAAAAGCCTTCACTAGACCCCTGTACAGCTGTATAATGAGGCCCAGGCTTTATAGTGAAGGGACAGGAGTGAGGGCCTGTTCCCAGGAGCTACAGTCTGAGGAAAGGGCTAAAAAGCCTTCACTAGACCACTGTACAGCTGTATAATGAGGCCCAGACTTTATAGTGAAGGGACCGGAGTGAGGGCCTGCTCCCAGGAGCTACAGTCTGAGGAAAGGGCTAAAAAGCCTTCACTAGACCCCTGTACAGCTGTATAATGAGGCCCAGGCTTTATAGTGAAGGGACAGGAGTGAGGGCCTGTTCCCAGGAGCTACAGACTGAGGAAAGGGCTAAAACTCTTCACTGGACCCCTGTACAGCTGTATAATGAGGCCCAGGCTTTATAGTGAAGGGACAGGAGTGAGGGCCTGTTCCCAGGAGCTACAGTCTGAGGAAAGGGCTAAAAAGCCTTCACTAGACCCCTGTACAGCTGTATAATGAGGCCCAGGCTTTACAGTGAAGGGACAGGAGTGAGGGCCTGCTCCCAGGAGCTACAGACTGAGGAAAGGGCTAAAAAGCCTTCACTAGACCCCTGTACAGCTGTATAATGAGGCCCAGGCTTTATAGTGAAGGGACAGGAGTGAGGGCCTGTGCCCAGGAGCTACAGTCTGAGGAAAGGGCTAAAAAGCATTCACTAGACCTCTGTACAGCTGTATAATGAGGCCCAGGCTTTATAGTGAAGGGACAGGAGAGAGGGCCTGTTCCCAGGAGCTACAGTCTGAGGAAAGGGCTAAAGAGCCTTCATTAGACCCCTGTACAGCTGTATAATGAGGCCCAGGCTTTATAGTGAAGGGACAGGAGTGAGGGCCTGTTCCCAGGAGCTACAGTCTGAGGAAAGGGCTAAAAAGCCTTCACTAGACCCCTGTACAGCTGTATAATGAGGCCCAGGATTTATAGTTAAGGGACAGGAGTGAGGGCCTGTTCACAGGACCTACAGTCTGAGGAAAGGGCTAAAAAGCCTTCACTAGACCCCTGTACAGCTGTATAATGAGGCCCAGGCTTTATAGTGAAGGGATAGGAGTGAGGGCCTGTTCCCAGGAGCTACAGTCTGAGGAAAGGGCTAAAAAGCCTTCATTAGACCCCTGTACAGCTGTATAATGAGGCCCAGGCTTTATAGTGAAGGGACAGGAGGGAGGGCCTGTTCCCAGGAGCTACAATCTGAGGAAAGGGCTAAAAAGCCTTCACTAGACTCATGTACAGCTGTATAATGAGGCCCAGGCTTTATAGTGAAGGGATAGGAGTGAGGGCCTGTGCCCAGGAGCTACAGTCTGAGGAAAGGGCTAAAAAGCCTTCACTAGACCCCTGTACAGCTGTATAATGAGGCCCAGGCTTTATAGTGAAGGGATAGGAGTGAGGGCCTGTACCCAGGAGCTACAGTCTGAGGAAAGGGCTAAAAAGCCTTCACTAGACCTCTGTACAGCTGTATAATGAGGCCCAGACTTTATAGTGAAGGGACAGGAGTGAGGGCCTGTTCCCAGGAGCTATAGTCTGAGGAAAGAATGAAGTGATTAAACAGAGTCAGCATGGGTTTGTAACTAATAAGTCATGTCAGACTAATTTAATTTCCTTCTATGATGGTATTACTGATTGGGTGGATCAAGGAAATGCTGTAGATATAGTATATCTTGACTTCAGCAAAGCATTTGACAAAGTCTCTCATACAATCCTTATTGAAAAAATGACTAAGTATGGAATGGACAAGGCAACTGTTAGGTGGATTCATAACTGGCTTAGTGATCGGACCCAAAGAGTGGTCGTAAATGGCTGCACATCCAGTTGGAAGAATGTCTCAAGTGGGGTACCACAGGGCTCTGTCCTGGGCCCTGTATTGTTCAACATCTTTATCAACGATTTAGATGAAGGAATTGAGGGTAAACTGATTAAATTTGCTGATGACACAAAGCTAGGAGGGATAGCTAATACTAGAGAAGAGAGAGAGAGGATTCAAAAAGATTTAAATAAACTGGAGAAGTGGGCAGCAACTAACAGAATGGTTTTTAACAGGGAGAAATGCAAAGTACTACATCTGGGCAATAAAAATGAAAAAAGAATATATAGAATGGGAGGAATAGGGCTAAGTGACAGCACATGTGAAAAAGACTTGGGTATACTAATAGATCACAGACTGAATATGAGTCAACAGTGTGATGCAGCAGCAAAAAAGGCAAATGCAATTCTAGGATGTATTAACAGAAGCATACAGTCTAGATCACGTGAAGTAATTATTTCCCTCTACTCCTCTTTGGTCAGACCTCATCTGGAATATTGTGTCCAATTTTGGGCACCACATTTTAAAAAAGACATCAAGAAACTGGAGCAAGTTCAGAAAAGAGCGACCAGAATGGTGACCGGTCTGCAAACCCTGTCTTATGAGGAAAGGTTGCAGGATTTGGGAATGTTTAGTTTGCAAAAGAGAAGACTGAGAGGAGACTTAATAGCTGTCTACAAATATCTAAAGGGCTGTCACATTGTAGAAGGATCAACTTTATTCTCATTTGCACAAGGAAAGACTAGAAGCAATGGGATGAAGCTGAATGGGAGGAGACACAGATTAGATATTAGAAAAAACTTTTTGACAGTTAGAGTGATCAATGAGTGGAACAGGCTGCCACGAGAAGTGGTGAGTTCTCCTTCAATGGAAGTCTTCAAACAGAGGCTGGACAGACATCTAACTGGGATGATTTAGCGAATCCTGCTTTGAGCAGGGGGTTGGACCAGATGGCCCAGGAGGTCCCTTCCAACTCTACGATTCTATGATTCTATGAAAGAGCTAAAAAGCCTTCACTAGACCCCTGTACAGCTGTATAATGAGGCACAGGCTTTATAGTGAAGGGACAGGAGTGAGGGCCTGTTCCCAGGAGCTACAGTCTGAGGAAAGGGCTAAAAAGCCTTCACTAGACCACTGTACAGCTGTATAATGAGGCCCAGACTTTATAGTGAAGGGACCGGAGTGAGGGCCTGCTCCCAGGAGCTACAGTCTGAGGAAAGGGCTAAAAAGCCTTCACTAGACCCCTGTACAGCTGTATAATGAGGCCCAGGCTTTATAGTGAAGGGACAGGAGTGAGGGCCTGTTCCCAGGAGCTACAGACTGAGGAAAGGGCTAAAACTCTTCACTGGACCCCTGTACAGCTGTATAATGAGGCCCAGGCTTTATAGTGAAGGGACAGGAGTGAGGGCCTGTTCCCAGGAGCTACAGTCTGAGGAAAGGGCTAAAAAGCCTTCACTAGACCCCAGTACAGCTGTATAATGAGGCCCAGGCTTTACAGTGAAGGGACAGGAGTGAGGGCCTGCTCCCAGGAGCTACAGACTGAGGAAAGGGCTAAAAAGCCTTCACTAGACCCCTGTACAGCTGTATAATGAGGCCCAGGCTTTATAGTGAAGGGACAGGAGTGAGGGCCTGTGCCCAGGAGCTACAGTCTGAGGAAAGGGCTAAAAAGCATTCACTAGACCTCTGTACAGCTGTATAATGAGGCCCAGGCTTTATAGTGAAGGGACAGGAGTGAGGGCCTGTTCCCAGGAGCTACAGTCTGAGGAAAGGGCTAAAGAGCCTTCATTAGACCCCTGTACAGCTGTATAATGAGGCCCAGGCTTTATAGTGAAGGGACAGGAGTGAGGGCCTGTTCCCAGGAGCTACAGTCTGAGGAAAGGGCTAAAAAGCCTTCACTAGACCCCTGTACAGCTGTATAATGAGGCCCAGGATTTATAGTTAAGGGACAGGAGTGAGGGCCTGTTCACAGGACCTACAGTCTGAGGAAAGGGCTAAAAAGCCTTCACTAGACCCCTGTACAGCTGTATAATGAGGCCCAGGCTTTATAGTGAAGGGATAGGAGTGAGGGCCTGTTCCCAGGAGCTACAGTCTGAGGAAAGGGCTAAAAAGCCTTCACTAGACCCCTGTACAGCTGTATAATGAGGCCCAGGCTTTATAGTGAAGGGACAGGAGGGAGGGCCTGTTCCCAGGAGCTACAATCTGAGGAAAGGGCTAAAAAGCCTTCACTAGACTCATGTACAGCTGTATAATGAGGCCCAGGCTTTATAGTGAAGGGATAGGAGTGAGGGCCTGTGCCCAGGAGCTACAGTCTGAGGAAAGGGCTAAAAAGCCTTCACTAGACCCCTGTACAGCTGTATAATGAGGCCCAGGCTTTATAGTGAAGGGATAGGAGTGAGGGCCTGTGCCCAGGAGCTACAGTCTGAGGAAAGGGCAAAAAAGCCTTCACTAGACCCCTGTACAGCTGTATAATGAGGCCCAGACTTTATAGTGAAGGGACAGGAGTGAGGGCCTGTTCCCAGGAGCTATAGTCTGAGGAAAGAATGAAGTGATTAAACAGAGTCAGCATGGGTTTGTAACTAATAAGTCATGTCAGACTAATTTAATTTCCTTCTATGATGGTATTACTGATTGGGTGGATCAAGGAAATGCTGTAGATATAGTATATCTTGACTTCAGCAAAGCATTTGACAAAGTCTCTCATACAATCCTTATTGAAAAAATGACTAAGTATGGAATGGACAAGGCAACTGTTAGGTGGATTCATAACTGGCTTAGTGATCGGACCCAAAGAGTGGTCGTAAATGGCTGCACATCCAGTTGGAAGAATGTCTCAAGTGGGGTACCACAGGGCTCTGTCCTGGGCCCTGTATTGTTCAACATCTTTATCAACGATTTAGATGAAGGAATTGAGGGTAAACTGATTAAATTTGCTGATGACACAAAGCTAGGAGGGATAGCTAATACTAGAGAAGAGAGAGAGAGGATTCAAAAAGATTTAAATAAACTGGAGAAGTGGGCAGCAACTAACAGAATGGTTTTTAACAGGGAGAAATGCAAAGTACTACATCTGGGCAATAAAAATGAAAAAAGAATATATAGAATGGGAGGAATAGGGCTAAGTGACAGCACATGTGAAAAAGACTTGGGTATACTAATAGATCACAGACTGAATATGAGTCAACAGTGTGATGCAGCAGCAAAAAAGGCAAATGCAATTCTAGGATGTATTAACAGAAGCATACAGTCTAGATCACGTGAAGTAATTATTTCCCTCTACTCCTCTTTGGTCAGACCTCATCTGGAATATTGTGTCCAATTTTGGGCACCACATTTTAAAAAAGACATCAAGAAACTGGAGCAAGTTCAGAAAAGAGCGACCAGAATGGTGACCGGTCTGCAAACCCTGTCTTATGAGGAAAGGTTGCAGGATTTGGGAATGTTTAGTTTGCAAAAGAGAAGACTGAGAGGAGACTTAATAGCTGTCTACAAATATCTAAAGGGCTGTCACATTGTAGAAGGATCAACTTTATTCTCATTTGCACAAGGAAAGACTAGAAGCAATGGGATGAAGCTGAATGGGAGGAGACACAGATTAGATATTAGAAAAAACTTTTTGACAGTTAGAGTGATCAATGAGTGGAACAGGCTGCCACGAGAAGTGGTGAGTTCTCCTTCAATGGAAGTCTTCAAACAGAGGCTGGACAGACATCTAACTGGGATGATTTAGCGAATCCTGCTTTGAGCAGGGGGTTGGACCAGATGGCCCAGGAGGTCCCTTCCAACTCTACGATTCTATGATTCTATGAAAGAGCTAAAAAGCCTTCACTAGACCCCTGTACAGCTGTATAATGAGGCACAGGCTTTATAGTGAAGGGACAGGAGTGAGGGTCTGTGCCCAGGAGCTACAGTCTGAGGAAAGGGCTAAAAAGCCTTCACTAGACCCCTGTACAGCTGTATAATGAGGCCCAGGCTTTATAGTGAAGGGACAGGAGTGAGGGCCTGTACCCATTAGTTACAGTCTGAGGAAAGGGCTAAAAAGCCTTCACTAGACCTCTGTACAGCTGTATAATGAGGCCCAGACTTTATAGTGAAGGGACAGGAGTGAGGGCCTGTTCCCAGGAGCTATAGTCTGAGGAAAGGGCTAAAAAGCCTTCACTAGACCCCTGTACAGCTGTATAATGAGACCCAGGCTTTATAGTGAAGGGACAGGAGTTAGGGCCTGTTCCCAGGAGCTACAGTCTGAAGAAAGGGCTAAAAGCCTTCACTAGACCCCTGTACAGCTGCATAATGAGGCCCAGGCTTTATAGTGAAGGGACAGGAGTGAGGGCCTGTTCCCAGGAGCTACAGTCTGAAGAAAGGGCTAAAAGCCTTCACTAGACCCCTGTTCAGCTGTATAATGAGGCTCAGGCTTTATAGTGAAGGGACAGGAGTGAGGCCTTGTGCCCAGGAGCTACAGTCTGAGGAAAGGGCTAAAAAGCCTTCACTAGACCCCTGTACAGCTGTATAATGAGGCCCAGGCTTTATAGTGAAGGGACAGGGGTGAGGGTCTGTGCCCAGGAGCTACAGTCTGGGGAAAGGGCTAAAAAGCCTTCATTAGACCCCTGTACAGCTGTATAATGAGGCCCAGGCTTTATAGTGAAGGGACAGGAGTGAGGGTCTGTGCCCAGGAGCTACAGTCTGGGGAAAGGGCTAAAAAGCCTTCACTAGACCCCTAGACAGCTGTATAATGAGGCCCAGGCTTTATAGTGAAGGGACAGGAGTGAGGGTCTGTTCCCAGGAGCTACAGTCTGAGGAAAGGGCTAAAAAGCCTTCACTAGACCACTGTACAGCTGTATAATGAGGCCCAGGCTTTATAGTGAAGGGACAGGAGTGAGGGCTTGTGCCCAGGAGCTACAGTCTGAGGAAAGGGCTAAAAAGCCTTCACTAGACCCCTGTACAGCTGTATAATGAGGCCCAGGCTTTATAGTGAAGGGACAGGAGTGAGGGCCTGTACCCAGGAGCTACAGTCTGAGGAAAGGGCTAAAAAGCCTTCACTAGACCCCTGTACAGCTGTATAATGAGGCCCAGGCTTTATAGTGAAGGGATAGGAGTGAGGGCCTGTGCCCAGGAGCTACAGTCTGAGGAAAGGGCTAAAAAGCCTTCACTAGACCCCTGTACAGCTGTATAATGAGGTCCAGGCTTTATAGTGAAGGGATAGGAGTGAGGGCCTGTGCCCAGGAGCTACAGTCTGAGGAAAGGGCTAAAAAGCCTTCACTAGACCTCTGTACAGCTGTATAATGAGGCCCAGACTTTATAGTGAAGGGACAGGAGTGAGGGCCTGTTCCCAGGAGCTATAGTCTGAGGAAAGAGCTAAAAAGCCTTCACTAGACCCCTGTACAGCTGTATAATGAGGCACAGGCTTTATAGTGAAGGGACAGGAGTGAGGGTCTGTGCCCAGGAGCTACAGTCTGAGGAAAGGGCTAAAAAGCCTTCACTTGACCCCTGTACAGCTGTATAATGAGGCCCAGGCTTTATAGTGAAGGGACAGGAGTGAGGGCCTGTACCCATTAGCTACAGTCTGAGGAAAGGGCTAAAAAGCCTTCACTAGACCTCTGTACAGCTGTATAATGAGGCCCAGACTTTATAGTGATGGGACAGGAGTGAGGGCCTGTTCCCAGGAGCTATAGTCTGAGGAAAGGGCTAAAAAGCCTTCACTAGACCCCTGTACAGCTGTATAATGAGACCCAGGCTTTATAGTGAAGGGACAGGAGTTAGGGCCTGTTCCCAGGAGCTATAGTCTGAAGAAAGGGCTAAAAGCCTTCACTAGACCCCTGTATAGCTGTATAATGAGGCCCAGGCTTTATAGTGAAGGGACAGGAGTGAGGGCCTGTTCCCAGGAGCTACAGTCTGAAGAAAGGGCTAAAAGCCTTCACTAGACCCCTGTTCAGCTGTATAATGAGGCTCAGGCTTTATAGTGAAGGGACAGGAGTGAGGCCTTGTGCCCAGGAGCTACAGTCTGAGGAAAGGGCTAAAAAGCCTTCACTAGACCCCTGTACAGCTGTATAATGAGGCCCAGGCTTTATAGTGAAGGGACAGGAGTGAGGGTCTGTGCCCAGGAGCTACAGTCTGGGGAAAGGGCTAAAAAGCCTTCACTAGACCCCTGTACAGCTGTATAATGAGGCCCAGGCTTTATAGTGAAGGGACAGGAGTGAGGGTCTGTTCCCAGGAGCTACAGTCTGAGGAAAGGGCTAAAAAGCCTTCACTAGACCCCTGTACAGCTGTATAATGAGGCCCAGGCTTTATAGTGAAGGGACAGGAGTGAGGGCTTGTGCCCAGGAGCTACAGTCTGAGGAAAGGGCTAAAAAGCCTTCACTAGACCCCTGTAGAGCTGTATAATGAGGCCCAGGCTTTATAGTGAAGGGAGAGGAGTGAGGGCCTGTTCCCAGGAGCTACAGTCTGAAGAAAGGGCTAAAAGCCTTCACTAGACCCCTGTACAGCTGTGTAATGAGGCCCAGGCTTTATAGTGAAGGGACAGGAGTGAGGGCCTGTTCCCAGGAGCTACAGTCTGAAGAAAGGGCTAAAAGCCTTCACTAGACCCCTGTACAGCTGTATAATGAGGCTCAGGCTTTATAGTGAAGGGACAGGAGTGAGGGCTTGTGCCCAGGAGCTACAGTCTGAGGAAAGGGCTAAAAAGCCTTCACTAGACCCCTGTACAGCTGTATAATGAGGCCCAGGCTTTATAGTGAAGGGACAGGAGTGAGGGTCTGTGCCCAGGAGCTACAGTCTGGGGAAAGGGCTAAAAAGCCTTCATTAGACCCCTGTACAGCTGTATAATGAGGTCCAGGCTTTATAGTGAAGGGACAGGAGTGAGGGTCTGTGCCCAGGAGCTACAGTCTGGGGAAAGGGCTAAAAAGCCTTCACTAGACCCCTGTACAGCTGTATAATGAGGCCAAGGCTTTATAGTGAAGGGACAGGAGTGAGGGTCTGTTCCCAGGAGTTACAGTCTGAGGAAAGGGCTAAAAAGCCTTCACTAGACCCCTGTACAGCTGTATAATGAGGCCCAGGCTTTATAGTGAAGGCACAGGAGTGAGGGCTTGTGCCCAGGAGCTACAGTCTGAGGAAAGGGCTAAAAAGCCTTCACTAGACCCCTGTACAGCTGTATAATGAGGCCCAGGCTTTATAGTGAAGGGACAGGAGTGAGGGCCTGTACCCAGGAGCTACAGTCTGAGGAAAGGGCTAAAAAGCCTTCACTAGACCTCTGTACAGCTGTATAATGAGGCCCAGACTTTATAGTGAAGGGACAGGAGTGAGGGCCTGTTCCCAGGAGCTATAGTCTGAGGAAAGGGCTAAAAAGCCTTCACTAGACCCCTGTACAGCTGTATAATGAGGCCCAGGCTTTATAGTGAAGGGACAGGAGTTAGGGCCTGTTCCCATGAGCTACAGTCTGAAGAAAGGGCTAAAAGCCTTCACTAGACCCCTGTTCAGCTGTATAATGAGGCCCAGGCTTTATAGTGAAGGGACAGGAGTGAGGGCCTGATCCCAGGAGCTAAAGTCTGAAGAAAGGGCTAAAAGCCTTCACTAGACCCCTGTACAGCTGTATAATGAGACTCAGGCTTTATAGTGAAGGGACAGGAGTGAGGGCTTGTGCCCAGGAGCTACAGTCTGAGGAAAGGGCTAAAAAGCCTTCACTAGACCCCTGTACAGCTGTATAATGAGGCCCAGGCTTTATAGTGAAGGGACAGGAGTGAGGGCCTGTTCCCAGGAGCTACAGTCTGGGGAAAGGGCTAAAAAGCCTTCACTAGACCCCTGTACAGCTGTATAATGAGGCTCAGGCTTTATAGTGAAGGGACAGGAGGGAGAAAAGTGGGGAAAGGAGCCAGAAGAGCCGGACTGCCCATCACTAACCTGCAGAGCCGCACTCCACATATATGGCTGCTCTGTGCACAGGACCTGTGATGAGGTCACAGGAGGGGAGGAGTCAGGGGTCACATGATCTCCGGAGTGAAGACGCTCCATGGAGCCTTCTCCTCAGTCAGTGACATTCCCGCCATTATTCGCCCCTCACTACTGGCACAATTACCCCTGCGCCGCCTTCTCTACACAGTGTTATGTGTGGAATGTAACGTGTGCTTTCTCTGGAGGGAAATAGACCCCACACAGGAGGGAATTCTCACCAGTTACCGGCCGTCTACTATATGGCGGCATATGATTGTGCTATCGACTCCACACCAGGAGCTAAAATGCCCAAATCTCTAATGTAACCGCTATAAGAGAAGATAGAACAAATTTCCCGTAAACTCACACAGCGGAGGAGGCCTCACTTGGAGCAATGTGACGCGTACAGAAAATCTATTCCCGGTTCTGTGATAAGTTATCGGCCGACAGGAAGAAGAAAGGTCTGAATTACAGCCCAGACTGGAGGAGAAACTGCAGGAGTTAGAATTGGCCAATCAGCGCTCTTCACCCCTATACTTATCTACACAAATACAAGATATGAAATGACAATTAGACGCCATTCTCACCACCAGAACGGAGAGGCGCTAACTTGGAGTAAAGCCGCGTTTTATCACCATGCCAATAAGCCTAATAAGATGCCGCTCGTAAGCTCAGAATGAGAGAGTCACTGCATATAATCTCCTCTATAAAAGACCCTAAGGGTCAGACCTCAGCCCACCCCGATGTCATGTATAGCACTTATAATGAATACCCCCAGAGTTTGTATTCGCCCCCACAATCACCCCCCTCACTACTGGAGTCATTCCTTCACACACTACATCTACCTAACCTGACTGAGTCCGCGGCACAACAACTCCATTTACACATCTCTGAGGAGGAAATAGTTTCAACAATCAAAAAACTAAAAAGAGGAAAGTCCCCGGGGCCGGATGGTCTTACAGCAATATATTATAAAAAATGCAGCGATGTGCTGACACCACATATAAAAACCTCTGTAATTCACTACTAAATGGCTCACAGCTGCCCCCTGAGCTCTACGTGGCGCATGTAACCGTAATCCCTAATCCTAAGAAAGATCATCTCACCACAAATTATAGACCTATATCCCTCTTATACATTGACTTCAAAATCTTTACATCCATTGTCACTAACAGGACCAATAAAATCCTCCCTCACCTCATCCATCGGGATCAGGTTGGTTTTATACCAGCGCGACAGGCCCCAGATAATATTAGGAGAGCGTTAAATATTATTCATACAACTAACCTACAGCGAAAGCGACTTCTCCTGCTTGCATTAGATATTGAGAGGGCTTTCGATTCGGTGTCCTGGACATATCTCTTTACGGTTCTATCGGAAGTCGGATTCTCCCCTAAACTTATAAAGTGCCTCCAATTGTTATATGATAGCCCTATCGATTATGTAAAACTCCCATCACCACATCCCCCTCCAATTAATATTCAGAGGGTACCAGGCAGGGCTGTCCTCTATCTCCGGATCTTTTTGCACTTGCAATGGAACCCATTGTGGAAGCAATAAGGAGAGATCAGAATATCCTGGGCCCTGAGAATATGGGAGACCAATATAAAGTCAGCCTCTTTGCGGATGATCTCCTGCTAACATTAATAAGTCCCCACACTACACTCCCTCACTTGTTTTCCCTCCTTCACGAATTTGAGAAGATCTCAGGGTTAAAGATTAACATTGATAAATCCGAAGCAATATTTGTAAATTTTCCTTAGACAGAGCAAACTAATATAGCCTCCCATTTTGGGTTTATACACAAAGAACATTATCTAACATATCTGGGTATCAACTTAACAGCCAACAGGTCACCTCTGTTTAGGTGGAATTACACTCCACTGATCCAAAACTTCCAGAGGGACCTGGATAGATGGGCTTCCTCAAAGTTATCCTGGCCCGGCAGAATACATGCATTAAAAATGGTGTCACTGCCTCGCTTCTTATATCTATTTAGGTCCCTCCCAATTATGGTACCAGCCAGAACGATCACTCATTTACACTCTATGAGGTCTAAGTTTCTTTGTCTCGGAAAACAACCCAGAATTGTGCAAAAACTTATGTTCCGTCACAGAAAAGAAGGGGGTTTATCCCTCCCTAATTTTACACTTTATTACAAGTCGGCACAGATTGCTCCATTAATAAGTGCGTGTTCATATCCCAATAGTCTGAGATGGGTTATTCTGTAATCATTTCTCTCCAAACCATTCTCTTTATCAGGCCTAATGTGGACCACAGACTGACTTCCACGGGGGTCAATGAATGTGGCTCCTTTTACAGTCCACTCGTTGCTTCTTTGGAGGAAAGTCCGGTTTAAATATAACTTACAATCAATCCCTTCTCCCCTGACAGCTATATTACAAAACCCCATGTTCCCGCCAGGTCTTGAGCCACTAATTTTTTCTTGGTGGAAGCTGAAAGGTATTCATATACTTAAACATTTGTGTTCCCCATTTAATATCTTACTTGACAGACAGGAATTTGTTCAAAAATTTGACCCTCCAGTTAGGGAGGTAATGCGACTGAACCAGATCTTCCACTTTGCAAAGCAGATCCTCCCGAGCGGTACTACTCTCAGGGCAACGAGTTTTGAAAATTAATGTCTAAATGACCCTTTGGGCAGGGGAACGATCTCATTGATCTACTATGCTATAAATTCTCCAAAAGATGATAAAAAATTGAAGTATACACTATGTTACAGTGGGAGGAGGATTTGGGGTTTGAACAGTCAATTGATGAATGGTATCGTAGCTGTGACACCATATCATGAGGTAGTCACCAGACTTCCCTTGTGGAGACCTCCTTAAAACTATTGCACAGAGTCTATTATGTACCGGAAAAAATTCACAGCATTTTTCCTAAAATCTCGGGAGACTGTTTTAGGGGCTGTGGAATATCTGGTGACATGAGACATATTTGGTGGTCTTGTATGGTGGTTTCTGGGCTTTGGGAGAAGGTGAAGCATCTGATAGCACAGATGTATGGTGGACCGGTTGTTCTGGAACCTTTTAACCTTTTACTGGGAACCAGGCCTTCCCGGCTTCCAGAAAGCTTTCAGAAGCTAGTAAACTACTTATGTATGGCCACTAAAATCCACATTGCGGCAAAGTGGAAGTCGCCCTCACTGTCAATATCTATGGTGAAAGAGAAGATGAGCGACATTATGTTATTCTCATTTGTGGCCCCAGCGTTTCTTGTAGAATAAATCCCTTTCTCACACAGTCCTGTAGTAATGACTTTGTTCTCACGTTTTGTAGGAGGGTTCGTCTGACTCCATCTTATGTTATCAGTATAAGTGCGAGAGATGAGAGACCGACGACCGCAGTTTTACCGTGTGTGTCCGGTGTCAGTTCTACAGTGTGAGAGATGCAGGGTCTGTGACCGAAGTTGAGGGTATACGGGTGTATACAGCATACACAGAGGGGTCTGTTACCGAAGCTGGGGGTATACGGGTGTATACAGCATACACAGAGGGGTCTGTTACCGAAGCTGGGGGTATACGGGTGTATACAGCATACACAGAGGGGTCTGCGACCAAAGCTGGGGGTATACAGGTGTATACAGAGTACACAGGGATCTGCGACCGAAGCTGGGGGTATACGGGTGTATACAGTGTACACAGGGGTCTGTTACCGAAGCTGGGGATATACGGGTGTATACAGTGTACACAGAGGTCTGCAACTGAAGCTGGGGATATACAGGTATATACAGTGAACACAGGGGGCTGTGACCGAAGCTGGGGGTATACGGGTGTGTACAGCATACACAGAAGGGTCTGTGACCGAAGCTGGGGGTATACGGGTGTATACAGCATACACACAGAGTTCTGAGACTGAAGCTGGGGGTATACAGGTGAATACAGTGTGAGACGTGGGGTCTGTGACTGAAGCTGGGGGTATACAGGTGAATACAGTACACACAGGGGTCTACGACTGAAGCTGGGGGTATATGGGTGTATACAGTGTACACAGGGGTCTGCGACCAAAACTGGGGATAAACAGGTGTATACAGTGAACACAGAGGTCTGCAACCAAAGCTGGGGGTATACGGGTGTATACAGCATACACACAGAGTTCTGAGACTGAAGCTGGGGGTATACAGGTGAATACAGTGTGAGACGTGGGGTCTGTGACTGAAGCTGGGGGTATACAGGTGAATACAGTACACACAGGGGTCTACGACTGAAGCTGGGGGTATATGGGTGTATACAGTGTACACAGGGGTCTGCGACCAAAACTGGGGATAAACAGGTGTATACAGTGAACACAGGGGTCTGCAACCAAAGCTGGAGGTATACAGGTGTATACAGAATACACACAGGGTTCTGAGACTGAAGCTGGGGGTATACAGGTGTATACATTATACACAGGGGTCTGCGACTGAAGCTGGGGGTATACGGGTGTATACAGTGTACACAGAGGCGTCTGCGACCGAAGCTGGGGGTATATGGGTGTATACAGTGTACACTGTGGGGTCTGTGACTGAAGATGGGGGTATACAGAGTACACAGAGGGGTCCACACAAACACGGCTCCGCTCCGTACACCTCGTACACACACAGCTCCGCTCCGTACACCTTGTACACACACGGCTCCGCTCCGTACACCTCGTACACACACGGCTCCGCTCCGTACACCTCGTACACACACGGCTCCGCTCCGTACACATCGTACACACATGGCTCCGCTCCGTACACCACGTACACACACGGCTCCGCTCCGTACACCTCGTAAACACACGGCTCCACTCCGTATACCTCGTACACACATGGCTCCGCTCCGTACACCTTGTACACACACGGCTCCGCTCCGTACACCTCGCACACACACGGCTCTGCTACATCCACCCTGTAAGGCTGTGTGCACACGCTGCATATTATGTTCGGTTTTCAATCCGCAGAAAGAATTGACATGTCAATTCTTTCTGCGGATTCGCCTGCGGTTTGCCATCTCCTCCATTGAGGAGATGAAAAACCGCAGGGCAAAACCGCAGAGCAATCCGCAGGTAAAACCGCAGGTATTTTGACCTGCGGTTTCACCTGCGGATTTTACAAAATCCGCGCGGATGAATCCGCACCTAATCCGCAGCGTGTGCACACAGCCTAAACCCCTCCTGACCCCACACATAAACTTCCCCTCATCCAGCACCATGACAACCAGCACAGCAGAGTCCTGCCCACACTGAGGCCCCTGATCATGTGACCCCTGGCTCCTCCCCTCCTGTGACCTCATCACAGGTCCTGTGTGCACAGAGCAGCTGTAGAAATCTCCGGCCTCGGGGGTCTCACCAGACTTCGCTCTTTTCTTGCAGGGGCCGCAGTGGATTTCATCCTGGATCCATAGAGCTGAATAGAGGAGCGATGTTCCTTCACTCTGATGGGAATTGATGGTGACGTTTGTCCAACGTCCACGTTACCGAGTAAATCCCCCCAGGACTGCAGCCGGTAAAGACCCCGATATCCACAGGTGTCCCCTCTAATTGGGGGAAAGGGATAGAAAAGCCTCTTATCCCGAGGGGAAACCCTGTACATGGAGACATCGGCCTCAGATCTCTCCTGTCCTGTTCTTCCAGAAAAGCCTCAAACTTCTGTGTGTGACTCAGAGCTGAGATCTAACGTGAGAGAAGATTCCAGTGCGGGGAAGACGGGAAACCTTCATATAGACGGCCGGTGGGGATGGAGGCAGTGACCGACTCTGGCCAAATCTGTCTCTAGAGCCGTAGTAGAAGATGAAGATGTCGTCCTCATCATGAAGGAGTTATTTCTCATGTCGCGTGTAATGAATATCTCCTGCAGTATTGCTAATGCCGATTCCAGTGTCGGTAATGAGACGAGAATTAGCGTTATGGAAGATGAGTCTATGAGGAACGTGTTCAGCTGCCGACTCCGAGGAGGAAACTGCTTGTTGTCTGTGGCCTAAATATATAGGTTTTATTAGTAGATGTCAGGGGAGAAAACTAAACCCTGTAAGATAATAAATCTCCTCATATGTTTCCCTTATTATCTCCAGTAATTGTATTATTACACAGGATTCTTATGATGTTACATCGGATCATCTTCTTCTCATTCAGGTGTCTACAATATCGGATCCTCTCAGTGAAGATCTTCTACAGAAGAGAATTTTCCTGATTTACCCATCAAGGATGGATATGGACAGAGACAAGATGGCGGAGAGGATGTTACACCTCACCCTAGAGATCCTCTTCCGTCTCACTGGAGAGGTGAGAGATTCTGATGACGTCACATTACATCATTCTTATCTATGGGAATAACAGATGGACAGAACTGGAGAGGTGAGGACTCTGGAAATGTCTGGAGTGAGATTTATTAATGTGTCTCTCCATAACCAGGATTACACAGTGGTGAAGAAGACCTCTAGTGATCGCTGTCAGGACCCTGTGTCTGAGGGATGGGGAAGACCCCTGAGCCCAATCACGGGGCCTCCACCTCACCCCCTGATCCATGAGGACATCAATGACCAGAAGATCCTAGAACTCTTCTACAAGATGACTGAGCTGCTGACTGGAGAGGTGACACTGCTGGGAATGCTGGGACATTATACAGTAACACTATGAAGGGATCGGGGGATGACGGTATCATTGTATGTGTCAGGTTCCTATAAGGTGTCAGGATGTCGCTGTCTATTTCTCCATGGAGGAGTGGGAGTATTTAGAAGAACACAGAGATCTGTACAAGAACGTCATAATGGAGGTTCCCCAGCCCCTCACATCTCCAGGTAATAGACAGGACTAAATACACACAGCCTATAATTATCTGTATGTAGAGAATGAATTCAGTCCCTGTATGTGTTTCCTCCAGATCTATCCAGTAAGAGGACAACACCAGAGAGATGTCCCCGTCCTCTTCTTCCACAGGACTGTAACCAAGAAGATCCCAATGTTCCTCAGGATCATCAGGTAGATGAGAGAAGGTGTCAGGAGATCTCCCCTATGATGTGTAGACGGCTGTGAAGGTCTTGTGCTCAGTCTTGTTTTATCCACCAGTATTATATGTTTTATACTTGTGTAATGAGAACGGTGGAGATGGCAGGATTAGAGCTGATCATAGATGGGACTTCTCCATCTGTCTGTGACTTTTACAATATTTGTTTCAGGGTGAAGATCTGACCCATATTAATACTACAGAGACATATGTGAGGGGTGATGAGCGATGTGAAGAGGAGATTCCCACATATGACTACCCAGGTGAGTAGTAACCACTGAATGCAGAGAAGTCACAGATTCCTCTCAGTCACCGGCTGTGGCTGCTTTATCGGTGGTGTAGTCCGGCCGTATTACCATGATCACCATTTTGCCTCTAGACTACAACATTCTCCTCCACCCAAAACTGTTCAAATGACTTTGGGCATTGAAAGTCCTTTTGTATAGAACTTACAAACTGGAGGATCCACCTACACCCTGCGATTAGTGTGAGGGTGATCCCTTAAAGCAATAACTATATGATTCCTTGTACTGACCCAATATAGGCTGAGTGCACGCTTAAAGAGTCACACCGATCACACAGTTAGGCCGGAATCACACTTCCTTGTGTGATACGAGAAACTCGCACGAATCTCTCGTAATCAACATCCAGCACCGCTGCAGGTACTCAGGAACGGAGCTGCGGCTGCATAGAAATGCATAGAAATACATGCAACCACAGCTCCGGTTCTGAGTATCGGTGGCAGTGCCGGGTGTTGATGCGAGAGACTCGTGCGAGTTTCTCACATCACACACAGTAGTGTGATCCCGACCTTACATGTCTACTCTTCTCAGTAAAGGCTTGCACAAAACTCAAGTTTATTCTCAAAAGAAACGAAATAGCCATTCTCTCCATCACATTAGGAGACGCTGACCGTTACCTGCCCAGATCTGTAACTATAAAGCCAAATGACAGCGTACGTAGAATGTGCTGACAAGATAGGAAATCACTTGTAGAAAAATCTTATGCTGGGCCTGTAAGAGAAAGCGGAGGGTGATGATGCTGTTGGCTTCCTAGATCCCTGAGATCTTATCGGATGAATCTTCTCTCCCTTCTGTGCTGCTGAATGTCTCATGGTCCCTACAAGACCAGGTCCAGTCTTTCTGGCCAAACTTCCCTTTTATGAGCGACACCAGTAAATGTGCAGTGAGGCCAAGTGTGAATTTCTGTCCAATAACAGCAGAGTTTCCCTTTATCCTGACTTTTCAATTTGTATTAAAACCAACTAACTTCCAGGAGGATTGTGATAATCTCCAGGACAAACATTCCACCTGTGCCATGATAGATCTCTAAGCTGTGCGTGGCTGGTGGCTGTAATATACATTTATTCCCGCCTGCAGGAGATGTGTTGGCTCCAGCCCTGGTGTCATGGATTCTCTCCACGTCATACATTACATTGTTTTTGATCCTAAGGAATTCAGATTACTGCACAATCTCTCCTGAAATGGGGAGCAATATTATTTTCTCTAATCTTCTGGTCAGGATTCATAGTAGCTCCAATGGTCCACCATAAATGAGGGCAACTCTGGTTTACTGTTGTGTAATCTGTATTTGTAGTTTTCAGTTAATGAGATTCTCGTGCTCTGGGGCGGGGCTGTGGGCGGGGCTTTATGTGGTGCTCTGATTACATATTCATCTGTATTGTCTTATGACAGGTCGCTGACCCCTCACTGACCTGCCCCCATTATTACATAATGCATATAATAGCATTGATATTATTGGTGATAATGCCTATAATATTGTGGCTATTGTGAGGCTTAGAAAAAAATTACATCCAGCACAATGTCACCGGTGATGGCGGCGCCTGCGCAGTAGCCTCTATATCAACTATATCAAATTTTTTTTTGTTAGGAAGTTATAAGGGTTAAAAGTTAAACAGCGATTTCTCACTTTTATAGCAAAATTTACAAAACCATTTTTTTAGGGACCACCTCACATTTGAAGTGAAATTGGGGGGTAAATATGACAGAAAATACCCAAAAGTGACACTATTCTAAAAACTGCACCCCTCCAGGTGCTCAAAACCACAATCAAGAAGTTTATTAACCCTTCAGGTGCTTCACAGGAATGAATGGAATGTGGAAGGAAAAAATAAACATTTACTTTTCTTTCACAAAAATTTTCCTTTACACCTAATTTTTTTTTTACTTTCACAAGGGTAACAGGAGAAAATGGACGATACAGTTTGTTTTGCAAATTCTCATTTTTTTTTACTGTAAAATATGCTGGAATAATTAGCGGTTGCCATGTCGCATTTGCAGAGCCCCTGATGTCCCTAAACAGTGGAAACCGCCAACAAGTGACCCCATTTTGGAAACTAGACCCCTTAGGGAACTTATCCAGATGTGTATTGAGCACCTTGAACCCACAGGTGCTTCACAGAAGTTCATAATGTAGAGCCGTGGAAATAAAAAGGGAAACCACTGTTTGGTCGCATGGCAGAGCTTGAAAGGGAAGGAGCGCCATATTGGAATTGTTTGTGGGTGACGTCACATTGTCAGAGACAATGACGTGTCTAAACAGTGAAGTGACACCATTTTGGAAACTAAACCCCCCAAGGAACTTATCTAGATGTGTGATGGGCACTTTGAATCCCCAAGTGCTTCACAGAAGTTAGTTACATAGAGTTGTGAAAATAAAAAATCATATTTTTTCGACAAAAAATTAACTTTTCGACCTCAAATGTTTTTTCCAAAGGGTAACAGGAGAAATTGCACCCAAAAAGTTGTTTTGCAATTTGTCCTGAGTATTCTGACACCCCATATGTGGGGGTAATCCACTGTTTGGGTGCATGGCAGAGCTCGGAAGGGAGTGAGCGCCATATTGGAGAGCAGATTTTGCTGGAATTGTTTGTGGGTGACATGTCACATTGTCAGAGCCCCTGAGGTGCCAGAACAGCATAAGCCGCAAAAGTGACTGCATTTTACCAAATACTTCCCTGAATGAATTCTTCTAGTGGTGCAGTGAGCATACTGACACCACTGCTGTTCCATAGAAAATTATACCATTGGGCAGTGAAGAAAAAATTACTGTATTTTTCGGACCATAAGATGCACCCCAAATTTTCAAAACGAGAATAGGGGAAAAAAGTGCCAAATGGGGGTCCGTCTTACAGTCTGAATTCTGCTTACCGGGGGGGATCAGCACAGGTGCAAGAGTGATCACAGAGGTTGTTCGGTGGTCTATGCTGGTGCAGTGGCCTCCGGAAAATCCCATCCCAGGCTGGTGCGGCAGCGGTGCTCTGTGCTGGGGTGGCGGCAGCGCTCTATGCTGGTGCGGCAGCGCTCTACCTGCGACGGTGGCAGCACTCTGTGCTGGGGCGGCGGCGCCATTTTGTCAAAGCGGAGGCCTCTGCAGCTCCATTGCTGCGATGCGGTAGCTTCTGGGAAAATGGCAGCTGGGGGCGGTGCATGCTCAGATTCAGCAACGAGATCGGCAACGAGATCTTGGGGCGAGATCTGAATCTGAGCATGAGCCGCCCACAGCGGCCATTTTTCTGGAGACCACCGCATCGCAGCAATGGAGCTGCAGGGGCCTCTGGGCTTTGACAAAATGCTGGCGGAGCCCTCCACGCAGCACAGAGCGCCGCTGCATCATTTGTAAGTATATTCCTACCATAAGACACACCCCTATTTTCCCCAAAAAATATTTGGGAAAAAGTGCGTCTTATAGTCCGAATAATATGGTACATTTATACGACTAAAATGTTTTTTTTAACCCCAGATATTACATTGGTAGATAGGTAAATGGTCACTACACCCAGAGATGAATTCCCAGAGGGGTGTCATTTCCAAAATGGGGTCACTTCAGGGGGGATTCTGCTTTTATGGCACTTTGGAGAGCCGCTAAGTGCCAGAACAAGAGAATCCTCCCTGAAGTGACCCCATTTTGGAAATGACACCCCTCTGGGAATTCATCTATGAATATAGTGACCATTTTCTCTACATGGATGATTTCCAGAACCTCGTAGTAGAAGTTTTATAGCAAAAATTGCAAAAATGTCATTGTAGTTCCCAATATATTGTGCCCAGCTTGTGTCTCTGGAGACCTCCCCCACCTACCCCCGGAAATTGTTAAGTCAGCTCTACTCAAATGTGTCTGTCACTAAATAAACCAAATACTTGAATGTCAAAACAGTTCAACAACGTGGTTCTGTGTGGAAGATTGTAAAGCCGTCATGGAGGCATAAGGCTGGCAATGATGGGCATTGTGGGTAATAATAGCGGGGATCATGCCTCATTCCTCTCTAGGAACATACACGACATCTTCTCTGGGGGTTCTTTCTTGTTTCAGTTACTGGGATGAGGGCAATAAAATGTCGCTCAGTGAGTCTTCTCACATCTTCAGATTCTAAAGGATTGGTGGGGACAAAATTGTCAAAAACAAGATTTTCAGTGACCTTTTCCTGATAATCAAGGAAAGTATCTGCATTTCCGGCTTTTTGTATAACACAAAAGAATTATATGTGGCCACCTGAAACAAATACATGACTAACTTTTATACCAGATGTATGATTTTCTTGATACCTGGTATGGCTGTAGAACCTGATCTGCAAGGTCCACACCCCATATATTTGTTGTAGTCAGTGACAGACACAGGTTTTGGAGTAGTGGATCCCTGTTGGTCTGCAGTGGCCCTTGTGGCATCTGTGTGGATCGAGCTCAGGATAAAAATATCTTTATCCTTATACTTAAGGACAAGCAGCTCTCCATTGTGTAAAGCCCCTGACTGCCCCTTTCAGAACTTTTCTTTGACCAATGATTGTGGAAACCCCTGATGGTTCTTGCGAATGGTCCCACAAGCCCCTATGTTATGTTCAACCAGACTTTTAAATAGGGGTATGCTGGTGTAGTAGTTGTCAACATACAGATTGTAGCCTTTTTGTAAAAATGGAGTTATCATCTCCCAAACCATTTTTCCAGATGTCCATGTCATGATACCAGTGCTGGATGACCGGCACTTCTGGGGTTAATGTTCTGATCTCAGTGCAGACTCTCACCTGCACACCTGGGACCTATTATGGTGGCCTCTCATTGGTTCTGGGGAGGCTTCTTATAGCCTCAGGAAGCTCCCATCCCCCGTCAGTTATACTTTCGCCCTTGGCATTGTGTGGTGACCCCTGAGTGTGTTAGTGTTGTGTTCTGGTTGCTTGATTCTCTGTGTACGACTCGGTCTGTTCTCTGGATATCGCTTTGGATTCTGCCTGGTACCTTCTACGTCTGTTTGGTTTTGATCTCTGCTTGGCCCTGACTGTCCGTTCTGTCTCATCCCTGGTACTGTACTGATATCTTGTGTATGACCTTTGGCTTTGTCTGACCTTCCGTCTGTTTATCCCTCAGGTACCTCGCTTGCCTGTATTGTGCTTGACCCCCGCTTTGCCTGACTCTGAGTTTTCTACCTCCTCTGAAAGCAGGACACTAAGCCCTGCCCCCTTGCAGTCACATGACCATAGGTCCTATGCCGGCTTGCTAAACTTCTAGATTCAGGTCCTGTGCATCTTTATTTTCCAGCTGTTCTTGTCCCCAGGGGTCCCTACGGTGTGGGTGAGTCCCTGCTTAGCGGAGGCTGTACGCCGGCGCTGTCAGGACCCTGACATTATAACTGACCATTAAGTTTTTGGGGGGTTTTTTATGCAGAGAGTTATGGCTCCCATATGACAAGATGAAAAGTCTGAGTCAGATGTTTCAGAGTTTATCTCTGGAGCAGCAAGCTCTGGCTCGTTCTCAGCAGCAGGTTTCTGAGACAGTGCGGGGGGCTTTAGCTGCTGGGTCTCTGGGGGCTGGAGCGAGTGATGTTGCTTTGGTGTCCCCAGAACCACCTGTTAAACTGCCTGACTTTTTTTCTGGAAACAAAAAGGAGTTCAGGGTCTTCATGGAGGGGTGCAAACTTTTTTTAAATTTGAGACCACGTTCCTCTGGGGACGAAAGTCAGAAGGTTGGGGTTGTTATGTCTCTGTTAAAATGGTCCCCACAAGCTTGGGATTTCTCCCACTGCCCCTGAGAGAGTGTCTGTGAATGCATTTTTTGAGGCCCTCGGGCACATTTATGTTGAGCCTGACCGAGTGCGATTGGCAGAGGACATGGTGATGAGTGTCTGTCAGGGGAAACACTCAGCTGAGTGGTTTTGTACTGAATTCTGCCGCTGGGCCGCAGAGGTCTCTTGGAACGACGCCGCACTCCGAGGACTCTTTCGCAGAGGCTTGTCCGAGCGGCTGCAGGATGCCTTGGCATTACATCCCCCACCTAACTCTCTCAAGGACGCCATGACCCAGGCTGTCTGGATGGACCGCAGGCTGTGGGCCAGAGGGGTGATGCAGGTGGAGACTCCATTGTTCCCCAGTGGAAAAGAGACTGCCCCTGAGCTCATGGATGTAGGCGCCCTCTCCCTGAAGGATACAGAGAGGAAACGCCGGAAGGACAAGCAGTTATGCTTTTACTGCGGTAAAACGGGACTTTGGAAAGGGGAGTGTCCTGATTGCCCATCTTCAACCCGGTCAGCGGGAAACAACTCGGTCTAGGTAGTCAACAGGGAGACTACTCAGACCCTCAGGTACCCTTTTCCTCGTTTTCTAAAGTGTTACTGCCTCTGGAACTGTTTGTGGATGGTAGTTCTTTTTCCTCTACAGCCTTCGTGGACTGCGGGTCATCGACTAATCTCATTGACTCCCAATTGGTCACACACTGCAAGATAGGGACAGTTAGGCTCAAGGTTCCGATCAAGGTGATGGCCATTGACTCCTCTCCCCTCACTAAGGAGGGAATTCTCTTTATGTCTGACTTGTTTTAGCTCAGAGTGGGCGCTACTCATGTGGAAAACCTAAGTTGTTTTGTGCTGGACAATCTACCTGCAGGGTTGGTGTTGGGCATGCCCTGGTTACAACACCATAACCCAGTTATTAACTGGAAAACGGGGGAGATTGTTCAATGGGGGTTTAATGATTTTAAGTTATGTGATAAATCCGCACTGCTGGTTGAACCTGTTAAATCTGTGTCTGTATCATCTGTCGAGCTGAAAGGTATTCCGGGATGCCTGAAGGACTTCGAAGATGTATTCTCCGAAAGCGAGGCCGAGACGTTACCGCCACATAGACCCTTTGACTGCGCTATTGAGCTGGTCCCGGGGGCTAAATTACCTAAAGCCCGTCTGTTTAATTTGTCCGGTCCTGAGCCTTGGCTATGAAGGAGTACATTGCTGAAAGTCTGCGCAAAGGACACATACGTCCTTCAGTCTCACCTGTGGCGGCAGGTTTCTTTTTTGTAAAGAAAAAAGATGGCAGGTTACGTCCCTGTCTCGGCTTCCGGGAGCTTAATCAGATTACTGTATGGAATACGTACCCCCTTCCGTTGATTCCCGACTTATGTAACCAACTATCAGGGGAAAAGTGGTTTTCTAAACTGGATCTTCGGGGGCATATAATTTGATAAGGGTCCGAGAGGGGGATGAATGGAAAACCGCGTTCCTCACGACCGAGGGACTATTTGAAGATTTAGTCATGCCGTTTGGTCTTACCAACGCCCCCGCCATATTTCAGAATTTCATCAACGTGGTATTCTTAGATCTCATTGGTCGTTTTGTCGTTATCTACTTAGATGATATTTTGATATACTCCTCCGACAAGCATTCTCATTTGGAACATGTACGATCTGTTCTCCAAAGACTGAGAGAAAATCATCTGTATGCCAAATTGGAGAAATGTGTATTCTGTGTGCAAGAATTGTCTTTTTTGGGATTAATTGTATCCGGTGAGGGTTTTCGCATGGACCCCAAGAAGGTGCAGGCCATTGCGGATTGGGTGCAACCCCAAGATCTTAAGGGTCTTCAGCGCTTCTTGGGGTTTGCCAGTTATTACCGCAAATTTATCCGGGGGTTTTCGCAAGTGGTCAAACCTCTCACAGATCTAACATGCAAAGGTGCGGATGTGAGAAATTGGTCCTCACTCGCAAAAGAGGCCTTTGCGACGCTGAAAAAATGTTTTATGTCTGCTCCTGTCTTTGTACAGCCAGATCCTTCCAAGCCATTTGTGGTGGAGGTAGACGCCTCCGAGGTGGGGGTGGGAGCGGTGTTGTCCCAAGGGCCTGCCACTCTAACCAAACTCAGGCCATGTGCCTTCTTTTCCAGGAAGTTCTCTGCTGCTGAAAGAAATTATGATGTAGGCAATAGATAGCTTCTTGCGGTTAAGTTGGCGTTTGAGGAATGGAGGCACTTTTTGGAGGGGGCCAGTCACCCGCTTACTGTGATCACTGATAACAAAAATTTGTCTTACATCGAGTCTGCTAAAAGATTAACGCCCAGACAGGCCCGTTGGTCACTTTTTTTTTCTCGTTTCCAGTTTACTATTACATTCCATCCAGGGTTAAAGAATGTCAAGGCTGACGCCTTATCTCATAGTTTTCACCCTGTGTCTGTCCCTGAGCCATCGTCCTCCATTCTGCACCCTGGGGTGGTGTTAGCAGGGATCTTGTCTGAATTGGAACGGGGAATTGAGGGGGCCCAGTCGCTGGCTCCTGCGGCCAAGCCAGGGGGCAAGTTGTTTGTCCTAGAGCAACTTCGCCTTAAACTCTTGCAAGAGTTCCACGAATCCAAGTTGTGTGCTCACCCTGGTATATCAGCCACACGACTGGTGGTGGCTAGGGTCTTCTGGTGGCCTACTCTGGGTTCTGATATAAAGAAATTCATTTCTGGTTGTGGGGTCTGCGCTAGTTCTAAAAGCTCCCATAGCCGGCCGGCGGGGGAGCTGATGCCCTTGGAAGCTCCCGAAAGACCG